>NW_028322256.1:651192-1302385 GCF_059928025.1 Delphinapterus leucas | reverse complement strand
TGAGGTCACTCCTGCCTGGCTGGCGCACCCCGCCTTGGTGACGTCGGCCCTCTGGTGGCAGTTGGAGCGTGCTGGGAGCCTCCTTCCCTCAGTAATGAGGGCCCTTTGGCGTCAGGCCCTAACTGCTGTGTACCCACATTTTCTAATACGTACTAAGTGGTGCGAGGACACTCCTGCCAGGTTCCCATCCCCGTGGGGATGTGGGACTTCTGCTCTGATGTCCAAACGGCTGGGTTGCTCAAAGTTTCATGATGTGGGCCCTCTGCTGTGAGTGCACTGCGGCCTGGATCCCATAGACTGGGTGCTCTGGGCCACCTGCTGGGAGGTTCGAACTGTTGGATTCCTCACATTTTTTATTCTATGGGCCCTGCGTTGTGAGGCTAGTCCTGCCTGCCTCACTCTGAACCCCTTGGAGATGTGGATCCTCTGGTTTAGGCCACGTGTTCTGGGTTCCTCACCTTTCTATGATTTGGCCACACTGGTGTGAGGCCACTCTTGCCTGGATCCGATCCCCTTGGTGATGCGGGCCCTCTGGTGAGACTCTTATCCTGGCTGGGTGCCTCACCCTTCTGGGACGTATGCCCTCTGCTGTGAGGTCACTCCTGCCTGGCTGGCGCACGTCACCTTGGCGACGTGGGCCCTCAGTTGGGAGTTGGTGCCTGCTGGGAGTCTCCTCCCCTCGGTAATGAGGGCCCTCTGACGTCAGGCCCTAACTCCTGGGCTCCCATACTTTTCTGATGTGTGCCCTCTGGTGGGAGTACACTCCTGCCAGGTTCCCAACCCCATGGGAATGTGGGCCTTCTTCTCTGTGGTCCCAACCGCTGGGTTGTTCACAGTTTCGTGATGAGGGCCTTCTGTTGTGAGTTCACACCGGCCGGGATCCCATAGCCTCGCTGCTCCTTGCCGCCTGCTGGGAGGTTCCAACTGCGGGTTACCTCACCTTTTTTATTTTATGGCCCTCTGTTTGAGACACCTCCTGCATGCCTCACTCTGAGCCCCTTGTTGATGTGGGTCCTCTGGTTTAGGCCATATGTTCTGGGTTCCTCACTTTTCTACGATTTGGCCACACTGGTGTGAGGCCACTCCTGCCTGGTTCTGATCCCCTTGGTGATGTGGGCCCTCTGGTGAGAGTCTTATCCTGGCTGGGTTCCTCCCCCTTCTGTGACATAGGCCCTCTGCTGTGAGGTCACTCCTGCCTGGCTAACGCACATCACCTTGGAGACGTGGGCCCTCAGGTGGGAGTTGGTGCCTTCTAGGAGTCTGCTCCCCTCGGTAATTAGGGCCGTCTGGCGTCAGGCCCTAACTCCTGGGCTCCCAAAATTTTCTGATGTGTGCCCTGTGGTGCGAGTACACTCCTGCCAGGTTCCCAACCCCATGGGAATGTGGGCCTTCTGTTCTGTGGTCCCAACAGCTGTGTTGTTCACAGTTTCATGATGAGGGTCCTCTGTTGTGAGTTCACAACGGCCGGGACCCCATAGCCTCGCTGCTCCTTGCTGCATGCTAGGAGGTTCCAACTGCGGGATTCCTCACCTTTTTTATTCTATGGGTCCTCTGTTTTGAGGCTCCTCCTGCCTGCCTCACTCCGAGCCCCTTGGAGATGTGGGTCCTCTTGTTTAGGCCACATGTTCTGGGTTCCTCACCTTTCTATGATTTGGCCACACTGGTGTGAGGCCACTCCTGCCTGGATCAGATCCCCTTGGTGATGTGGGCCCTCTGGTGAGAGTCTGATCCTGGCTGGGTTCCTCACTCTTCTGTGAGGTGGGCCCTCTGCTGTGAGGTAACTCCTGCCTGGCTTGCTCCCGTTGCCCTGGTGACGTCGGACTTCTGGTGGCAGTTGGAGCCTTCTTGTACCCTCCTCTCCAAGGTGATGAGGGTCCTCTTGCGTCAGGCTCTAACTGCTGGGCTCCCCACGATTTCTGATGTGAGCCCAGTGATGCCAGGACACTCCTGTAAGGTTCCAATACTCATGGGGATGTGTGCCTTCTGCTCTGTGGTCGCAACGCCTGGGTTGCTCACAGTTTCGTTATGTTGGCACTCCGGTGTTAGTTCACTCAGGCCTAGATCCCATAGCCTCTGTGCTCTGGGCCGCCTGCTGGGAGGTTCCAACTGCTGGATTCCTCACCTTTCTTATACTTTGGGCCCTGTGTGGTGAAGCTCCTCCTGCCTGCCTCACACCGAGCCCCTTGGTGATGTAGGTCTTCTGGTTTGAGACCACGTGTGCCGTTTGTCTCACCTTTTAGGGATGTGGCCCTACTGGTGTGAGGACACTCCTGACTGGTTCCCATCCCCTTGTTGATGTGGGCCCTCTGGTGAGAGTCTGATCCTGGCTTGATTCCTCACACTTCTGTGAGGCGGGCCCTCTGCTGTGAGGTCACACCTGCCTGGCTGGCACACGACGCCTTGGCCACGTGGGCCCTCTGGTTGCAGTTTGAGCGTGCTGGGAACCTCCTCCCATCGGTGATGAGGGCCCTCTGGCGTCCGGCCCTAACTGCTGGGCTCACCACATTTTCTGATGTGCGCCCACTTGTGCGATGACACTCCTGCCAGGTTCCCATCCCCATGCAGATTTGGGCCTTCTGTTCTGAGGTGCCAACGGCTGGCTTGCTCACAGTGTCAGGATGTGGGCCCTCTGCTGTGAGTTCACTCCGGCATGCATCCCATAGCCTCGGTGCTCTGGGCCACCTGCTTGGAGCTTCCAACTGCAGGATTCCTTACCTTTTTTCTTCTATGGGCCGTGTGTTGTGAGACACTTCCTGCCTGC
Source organism: Delphinapterus leucas (assembly GCF_059928025.1). Lineage (NCBI taxonomy): Eukaryota > Metazoa > Chordata > Mammalia > Artiodactyla > Monodontidae > Delphinapterus > Delphinapterus leucas. Next base: position 1,299,624 of record NW_028322256.1, on the reverse strand, counting down.
CTCACTCTGAGCCCCTTGTTGATGTGGGTCTTCTGGTTTGAGGCCACATGTGGTGGGTTCCTTGCCTTTCAATGATGTGGCCCCACTGGTGTGAGCACACTCCTGCCTGGTTCGCATCCCCTTGGTGATGTGGGCCCTCTGGTGAGAATCTGATCCGGGTTGGGTTCCTCACACTTCCGTGAGCTTGGCCCTCAGCTCTGAGGTCACTCCTGCCTGGCTGGCACACCCCGCCTTGGCGACGTCGGCCCTCTGGTGGCAGTTGGAGCCTGCTGGGAGCCTCCTCCCCTCAGTGATGAGAGCCCTTTGGCGTCAGGCCCTAACTGCTGGGTACCCACATTTTCTAATACGTACTAAGTGGTGCGAGGATACGCCTGCCACGTTCCCATCCCCATGGGGATGTGGGCGTTCTGCTCTGAGGTCCCAACGGCTGGGTTGCTCACAGTTTCATGATGTGGGCCCTCTGCTGTGAGTTCACTTTGGCCTGGATCCCATAGACTCGGTGCTCTGGGCCTCCTGCTGCGAGGTTCCAACTGCTGGATTCCTCACATTTTTTAATCTATGGGCCCTGTGTTGTTAGGCTAGTCCTGCCTGCCTCACTCCGAGCCCCTTGGAGATGTGGTTCCTCTGGTTTAGGCCACATGTTCTGGGTCCCTCACCTTTCCATTATTTGGCCACACTGGTGTGAGTATACTTCTGCCTGGTTCCGATCCCCTTGGTGATGCGGGCCCTCTGGTGAGAGTCTTATCCTGGCTGGGTTCCTCACCCTTCTGTGACGTATGCCCTCTGCTGTGATGTCACTCCTGCCTGGCTGGCGCACGTCACCTTGGTGACGTGGGCCCTCAGTTGGGATTTGGTGTCTGCTGGGAGTTTCCTCCCTTCGGTAATGAGGGCCCTCTGGCGTCAGGCCTTAAATCCTGGGCTCCCAAACTTTTCTGATGTGTGCCCTGTGGTGCGAGTACACTCCTGCCAGGTTCCCAACCCCATGGCAATGTGGGCCTTCTGCTCTGTGGACCCAATGGCTGGGCTATTCACAGTTTCATGATGAGGGCCCTCTTTTGTGAGTTCACAGCGGCCGGGATCCCATAGCCTCGTTGTTCCTTGCTGCCTGCTGGGATGTTCCAACTGCGGGATTCCTCACCTTTTTTATTCTATGGGCCCTCTGTTTTGAGACTACTCCTGCCTGCCTCCCTCCCAGCCCCTTGGTGATGTGTGTCCTCTGGTTTGAGGCCACATGTGGTGGTTTCCTCGCCTTTCAATGATGTGGCCCCACTGGACTGAGAACACTCCTGCCTGGTTCCCATCCTCTTGGTGATGTGGGCCCTCTGGTGAGAGTCTGATCCTGGTTGGGTTCCTCACACTTCCGTGAACTTGGCCCTCTGCTCTGAGGTCACTCCTGCCTGGCTGGCGCACCCCGCCTTGGTGACGTCAGCCCTCTGGTGGCAGTTGGAGCGTGCTGGGAGCCTCCTTCCCTCAGTAATGAGGGCCCTTTGGCGTCAGGCCCTAACTGCTGTGTACCCACATTTTCTAATACGTACTAAGTGGTGCGAGGACACTCCTGCCAGGTTCCCATCCCCGTGGGGATGTGGGACTTCTGCTCTGATGTCCAAACGGCTGGGTTGCTCAAAGTTTCATGATGTGGGCCCTCTGCTGTGAGTGCACTGCGGCCTGGATCCCATAGACTGAGTGCTCTGGGCCACCTGCTGGGAGGTTCGAACTGTTGGATTCCTCACATTTTTTATTCTATGGGCCCTGCGTTGTGAGGCTAGTCCTGCCTGCCTCACTCTGAACCCCTTGGAGATGTGGATCCTCTGGTTTAGGCCACGTGTTCTGGGTTCCTCACCTTTCTATGATTTGGCCACACTGGTGTGAGGCCACTCTTGCCTGGATCCGATCCCCTTGGTGATGCGGGCCCTCTGGTGAGACTCTTATCCTGGCTGGGTGCCTCACCCTTCTGGGACGTATGCCCTCTGCTGTGAGGTCACTCCTGCCTGGCTGGCGCACGTCACCTTGGCGACGTGGGCCCTCAGTTGGGAGTTGGTGCCTGCTGGGAGTCTCCTCCCCTCGGTAATGAGGGCCCTCTGACGTCAGGCCCTAACTCCTGGGCTCCCATACTTTTCTGATGTGTGCCCTCTGGTGGGAGTACACTCCTGCCAGGTTCCCAACCCCATGGGAATGTGGGCCTTCTTCTCTGTGGTCCCAACCGCTGGGTTGTTCACAGTTTCGTGATGAGGGCCTTCTGTTGTGAGTTCACACCGGCCGGGATCCCATAGCCTCGCTGCTCCTTGCCGCCTGCTGGGAGGTTCCAACTGCGGGTTACCTCACCTTTTTTATTTTATGGCCCTCTGTTTGAGACACCTCCTGCCTGCCTCACTCTGAGCCCCTTGTTGATGTGGGTCCTCTGGTTTAGGCCATATGTTCTGGGTTCCTCACTTTTCTACGATTTGGCCACACTGGTGTGAGGCCACTCCTGCCTGGTTCTGATCCCCTTGGTGATGTGGGCCCTCTGGTGAGAGTCTTATCCTGGCTGGGTTCCTCCCCCTTCTGTGACATAGGCCCTCTGCTGTGAGGTCACTCCTGCCTGGCTAACGCAGGTGGGAGTTGGTGGGCCCTCAGGTGGGAGTTGGTGCCTTCTAGGAGTCTGCTCCCCTCGGTAATTAGGGCCGTCTGGCGTCAGGCCCTAACTCCTGGGCTCCCAAAATTTTCTGATGTGTGCCCTGTGGTGCGAGTACACTCCTGCCAGGTTCCCAACCCCATGGGAATGTGGGCCTTCTGTTCTGTGGTCCCAACAGCTGTGTTGTTCACAGTTTCATGATGAGGGTCCTCTGTTGTGAGTTCACAACGGCCGGGACCCCATAGCCTCGCTGCTCCTTGCTGCATGCTAGGAGGTTCCAACTGCGGGATTCCTCACCTTTTTTATTCTATGGGTCCTCTGTTTTGAGGCTCCTCCTGCCTGCCTCACTCCGAGCCCCTTGGAGATGTGGGTCCTCTTGTTTAGGCCACATGTTCTGGGTTCCTCACCTTTCTATGATTTGGCCACACTGGTGTGAGGCCACTCCTGCCTGGATCAGATCCCCTTGGTGATGTGGGCCCTCTGGTGAGAGTCTGATCCTGGCTGGGTTCCTCACTCTTCTGTGAGGTGGGCCCTCTGCTGTGAGGTAACTCCTGCCTGGCTTGCTCCCGTTGCCCTGGTGACGTCGGACTTCTGGTGGCAGTTGGAGCCTTCTTGTACCCTCCTCTCCAAGGTGATGAGGGTCCTCTTGCGTCAGGCTCTAACTGCTGGGCTCCCCACGATTTCTGATGTGAGCCCAGTGATGCCAGGACACTCCTGTAAGGTTCCAATACTCATGGGGATGTGTGCCTTCTGCTCTGTGGTCGCAACGCCTGGGTTGCTCACAGTTTCGTTATGTTGGCACTCCGGTGTTAGTTCACTCAGGCCTAGATCCCATAGCCTCTGTGCTCTGGGCCGCCTGCTGGGAGGTTCCAACTGCTGGATTCCTCACCTTTCTTATACTTTGGGCCCTGTGTGGTGAAGCTCCTGCTGCCTGCCTCACACCGAGCCCCTTGGTGATGTAGGTCTTCTGGTTTGAGACCACGTGTGCCGTTTGTCTCACCTTTTAGGGATGTGGCCCTACTGGTGTGAGGACACTCCTGACTGGTTCCCATCCCCTTGTTGATGTGGGCCCTCTGGTGAGAGTCTGATCCTGGCTTGATTCCTCACACTTCTGTGAGGCGGGCCCTCTGCTGTGAGGTCACACCTGCCTGGCTGGCACACGACGCCTTGGCCACATGGGCCCTCTGGTTGCAGTTTGAGCGTGCTGGGAACCTCCTCCCATCAGTGATGAGGGCCCTCTGGCGTCCGGCCCTAACTGCTGGGCTCACCACATTTTCTGATGTGCGCCCACTTGTGCGATGACACTCCTGCCAGGTTCCCATCCCCATGCAGATTTGGGCCTTCTGTTCTGAGGTGCCAACGGCTGGCTTGCTCACAGTGTCAGGATGTGGGCCCTCTGCTGTGAGTTCACTCCGGCATGCATCCCATAGCCTCGGTGCTCTGGGCCACCTGCTTGGAGCTTCCAACTGCAGGATTCCTTACCTTTTTTCTTCTATGGGCCGTGTGTTGTGAGACACTTCCTGCCTGCCTCACTCTGAGCCCCTTGTTGATGTGGGTCTTCTGGTTTGAGGCCACATGTGGTGGGTTCCTTGCCTTTCAATGATGTGGCCCCACTGGTGTGAGCACACTCCTGCCTGGTTCGCATCCCCTTGGTGATGTGGGCCCTCTGGTGAGAATCTGATCCGGGTTGGGTTCCTCACACTTCCGTGAGCTTGGCCCTCAGCTCTGAGGTCACTCCTGCCTGGCTGGCACACCCCGCCTTGGCGACGTCGGCCCTCTGGTGGCAGTTGGAGCCTGCTGGGAGCCTCCTCCCCTCAGTGATGAGAGCCCTTTGGCGTCAGGCCCTAACTGCTGGGTACCCACATTTTCTAATACGTACTAAGTGGTGCGAGGATACGCCTGCCACGTTCCCATCCCCATGGGGATGTGGGCGTTCTGCTCTGAGGTCCCAACGGCTGGGTTGCTCACAGTTTCATGATGTGGGCCCTCTGCTGTGAGTTCACTTTGGCCTGGATCCCATAGACTCGGTGCTCTGGGCCTCCTGCTGCGAGGTTCCAACTGCTGGATTCCTCACATTTTTTAATCTATGGGCCCTGTGTTGTTAGGCTAGTCCTGCCTGCCTCACTCCGAGCCCCTTGGAGATGTGGTTCCTCTGGTTTAGGCCACATGTTCTGGGTCCCTCACCTTTCCATTATTTGGCCACACTGGTGTGAGTATACTTCTGCCTGGTTCTGATCCCCTTGGTGATGCGGGCCCTCTGGTGAGAGTCTTACCCTGGCTGGGTTCCTCACCCTTCTGTGACGTATGCCCTCTGCTGTGATGTCACTCCTGCCTGGCTGGCGCACGTCACCTTGGCGACGTGGGCCCTCAGTTGGGATTTGGTGTCTGCTGGGAGTTTCCTCCCTTTGGTAATGAGGGCCCTCTGGCGTCAGGCCTTAAATCCTGGGATCCCAAACTTTTCTGATGTGTGCCCTGTGGTGCGAGTACACTCCTGCCAGGTTCCCAACCCCATGGCAATGTGAGCCTTCTACTCTGTGGACCCAATGCCTGGGCTATTCACAGTTTCATGATGAGGGCCCTCTTTTGTGAGTTCACACCGGCCGGGATCCCATAGCCTCGTTGTTCCTTGCCGCCTGCTGGGATGTTCCAACTGCGGGATTCCTCACCTTTTTTATTCTATGGGCCCTCTGTTTTGAGACTACTCCTGCCTGCCTCCCTCCCAGCCCCTTGGTGATGTGTGTCCTCTGGTTTGAGGCCACATGTGGTGGTTTCCTCGCCTTTCAATGATGTGGCCCCACTGGACTGAGAACACTCCTGCCTGGTTCCCATCCTCTTGGTGATGTGGGCCCTCTGGTGAGAGTCTGATCCTGGTTGGGTTCCTCACACTTCCGTGAACTTGGCCCTCTGCTCTGAGGTCACTCCTGCCTGGCTGGCACACCGCGCCTTGGTGACGTCGGCCCTCTGGTGGCAGTTGGAGCGTGCTGGGAGCCTCCTTCCCTCAGTAATGAGGGCCCTTTGGCGTCAGGCCCTAACTGCTGTGTACCCACATTTTCTAATACGTACTAAGTGGTGCGAGGACACTCCTGCCAGGTTCCCATCCCCGTGGGGATGTGGGACTTCTGCTCTGATGTCCAAACGGCTGGGTTGCTCAAAGTTTCATGATGTGGGCCCTCTGCTGTGAGTGCACTGCGGCCTGGATCCCATAGACTGGGTGCTCTGGGCCACCTGCTGGGAGGTTCGAACTGTTGGATTCCTCACATTTTTTATTCTATGGGCCCTGCGTTGTGAGGCTAGTCCTGCCTGCCTCACTCTGAACCCCTTGGAGATGTGGATCCTCTGGTTTAGGCCACGTGTTCTGGGTTCCTCACCTTTCTATGATTTGGCCACACTGGTGTGAGGCCACTCTTGCCTGGATCCGATCCCCTTGGTGATGCGGGCCCTCTGGTGAGACTCTTATCCTGGCTGGGTGCCTCACCCTTCTGGGACGTATGCCCTCTGCTGTGAGGTCACTCCTGCCTGGCTGGCGCACGTCACCTTGGCGACGTGGGCCCTCAGTTGGGAGTTGGTGCCTGCTGGGAGTCTCCTCCCCTCGGTAATGAGGGCCCTCTGACGTCAGGCCCTAACTCCTGGGCTCCCATACTTTTCTGATGTGTGCCCTCTGGTGGGAGTACACTCCTGCCAGGTTCCCAACCCCATGGGAATGTGGGCCTTCTTCTCTGTGGTCCCAACCGCTGGGTTGTTCACAGTTTCGTGATGAGGGCCTTCTGTTGTGAGTTCACACCGGCCGGGATCCCATAGCCTCGCTGCTCCTTGCCGCCTGCTGGGAGGTTCCAACTGCGGGTTACCTCACCTTTTTTATTTTATGGCCCTCTGTTTGAGACACCTCCTGCATGCCTCACTCTGAGCCCCTTGTTGATGTGGGTCCTCTGGTTTAGGCCATATGTTCTGGGTTCCTCACTTTTCTACGATTTGGCCACACTGGTGTGAGGCCACTCCTGCCTGGTTCTGATCCCCTTGGTGATGTGGGCCCTCTGGTGAGAGTCTTATCCTGGCTGGGTTCCTCCCCCTTCTGTGACATAGGCCCTCTGCTGTGAGGTCACTCCTGCCTGGCTAACGCACATCACCTTGGAGACGTGGGCCCTCAGGTGGGAGTTGGTGCCTTCTAGGAGTCTGCTCCCCTCGGTAATTAGGGCCGTCTGGCGTCAGGCCCTAACTCCTGGGCTCCCAAAATTTTCTGATGTGTGCCCTGTGGTGCGAGTACACTCCTGCCAGGTTCCCAACCCCATGGGAATGTGGGCCTTCTGTTCTGTGGTCCCAACAGCTGTGTTGTTCACAGTTTCATGATGAGGGTCCTCTGTTGTGAGTTCACAACGGCCGGGACCCCATAGCCTCGCTGCTCCTTGCTGCATGCTAGGAGGTTCCAACTGCGGGATTCCTCACCTTTTTTATTCTATGGGTCCTCTGTTTTGAGGCTCCTCCTGCCTGCCTCACTCCGAGCCCCTTGGAGATGTGGGTCCTCTTGTTTAGGCCACATGTTCTGGGTTCCTCACCTTTCTATGATTTGGCCACACTGGTGTGAGGCCACTCCTGCCTGGATCAGATCCCCTTGGTGATGTGGGCCCTCTGGTGAGAGTCTGATCCTGGCTGGGTTCCTCACTCTTCTGTGAGGTGGGCCCTCTGCTGTGAGGTAACTCCTGCCTGGCTTGCTCCCGTTGCCCTGGTGACGTCGGACTTCTGGTGGCAGTTGGAGCCTTCTTGTACCCTCCTCTCCAAGGTGATGAGGGCCCTCTTGCGTCAGGCTCTAACTGCTGGGCTCCCCACGATTTCTGATGTGAGCCCAGTGATGCCAGGACACTCCTGTAAGGTTCCAATACTCATGGGGATGTGTGCCTTCTGCTCTGTGGTCGCAACGCCTGGGTTGCTCACAGTTTCGTTATGTTGGCACTCCGGTGTTAGTTCACTCAGGCCTAGATCCCATAGCCTCTGTGCTCTGGGCCGCCTGCTGGGAGGTTCCAACTGCTGGATTCCTCACCTTTCTTATACTTTGGGCCCTGTGTGGTGAAGCTCCTCCTGCCTGCCTCACACCGAGCCCCTTGGTGATGTAGGTCTTCTGGTTTGAGACCACGTGTGCCGTTTGTCTCACCTTTTAGGGATGTGGCCCTACTGGTGTGAGGACACTCCTGACTGGTTCCCATCCCCTTGTTGATGTGGGCCCTCTGGTGAGAGTCTGATCCTGGCTTGATTCCTCACACTTCTGTGAGGCGGGCCCTCTGCTGTGAGGTCACACCTGCCTGGCTGGCACACGACGCCTTGGCCACGTGGGCCCTCTGGTTGCAGTTGGAGCGTGCTGGGAACCTCCTCCCATCGGTGATGAGGGCCCTCTGGCGTCCGGCCCTAACTGCTGGGCTCACCACATTTTCTGATGTGCGCCCACTTGTGCGATGACACTCCTGCCAGGTTCCCATCCCCATGCAGATTTGGGCCTTCTGTTCTGAGGTGCCAACGGCTGGCTTGCTCACAGTGTCAGGATGTGGGCCCTCTGCTGTGAGTTCACTCCGGCATGCATCCCATAGCCTCGGTGCTCTGGGCCACCTGCTTGGAGCTTCCAACTGCAGGATTCCTTACCTTTTTTCTTCTATGGGCCGTGTGTTGTGAGACACTTCCTGCCTGCCTCACTCTGAGCCCCTTGTTGATGTGGGTCTTCTGGTTTGAGGCCACATGTGGTGGGTTCCTTGCCTTTCAATGATGTGGCCCCACTGGTGTGAGCACACTCCTGCCTGGTTCGCATCCCCTTGGTGATGTGGGCCCTCTGGTGAGAATCTGATCCGGGTTGGGTTCCTCACACTTCCGTGAGCTTGGCCCTCAGCTCTGAGGTCACTCCTGCCTGGCTGGCACACCCCGCCTTGGCGACGTCGGCCCTCTGGTGGCAGTTGGAGCCTGCTGGGAGCCTCCTCCCCTCAGTGATGAGAGCCCTTTGGCGTCAGGCCCTAACTGCTGGGTACCCACATTTTCTAATACGTACTAAGTGGTGCGAGGATACGCCTGCCACGTTCCCATCCCCATGGGGATGTGGGCGTTCTGCTCTGAGGTCCCAACGGCTGGGTTGCTCACAGTTTCATGATGTGGGCCCTCTGCTGTGAGTTCACTTTGGCCTGGATCCCATAGACTCGGTGCTCTGGGCCTCCTGCTGCGAGGTTCCAACTGCTGGATTCCTCACATTTTTTAATCTATGGGCCCTGTGTTGTTAGGCTAGTCCTGCCTGCCTCACTCCGAGCCCCTTGGAAATGTGGTTCCTCTGGTTTAGGCCACATGTTCTGGGTCCCTCACCTTTCCATTATTTGGCCACACTGGTGTGAGTATACTTCTGCCTGGTTCCGATCCCCTTGGTGATGCGGGCCCTCTGGTGAGAGTCTTATCCTGGCTGGGTTCCTCACCCTTCTGTGACGTATGCCCTCTGCTGTGATGTCACTCCTGCCTGGCTGGCGCACGTCACCTTGGTGACGTGGGCCCTCAGTTGGGATTTGGTGTCTGCTGGGAGTTTCCTCCCTTCGGTAATGAGGGCCCTCTGGCGTCAGGCCTTAAATCCTGGGCTCCCAAACTTTTCTGATGTGTGCCCTGTGGTGCGAGTACACTCCTGCCAGGTTCCCAACCCCATGGCAATGTGGGCCTTCTGCTCTGTGGACCCAATGGCTGGGCTATTCACAGTTTCATGATGAGGGCCCTCTTTTGTGAGTTCACAGCGGCCGGGATCCCATAGCCTCGTTGTTCCTTGCTGCCTGCTGGGATGTTCCAACTGCGGGATTCCTCACCTTTTTTATTCTATGGGCCCTCTGTTTTGAGACTACTCCTGCCTGCCTCCCTCCCAGCCCCTTGGTGATGTGTGTCCTCTGGTTTGAGGCCACATGTGGTGGTTTCCTCGCCTTTCAATGATGTGGCCCCACTGGACTGAGAACACTCCTGCCTGGTTCCCATCCTCTTGGTGATGTGGGCCCTCTGGTGAGAGTCTGATCCTGGTTGGGTTCCTCACACTTCCGTGAACTTGGCCCTCTGCTCTGAGGTCACTCCTGCCTGGCTGGCGCACCCCGCCTTGGTGACGTCAGCCCTCTGGTGGCAGTTGGAGCGTGCTGGGAGCCTCCTTCCCTCAGTAATGAGGGCCCTTTGGCGTCAGGCCCTAACTGCTGTGTACCCACATTTTCTAATACGTACTAAGTGGTGCGAGGACACTCCTGCCAGGTTCCCATCCCCGTGGGGATGTGGGACTTCTGCTCTGATGTCCAAACGGCTGGGTTGCTCAAAGTTTCATGATGTGGGCCCTCTGCTGTGAGTGCACTGCGGCCTGGATCCCATAGACTGAGTGCTCTGGGCCACCTGCTGGGAGGTTCGAACTGTTGGATTCCTCACATTTTTTATTCTATGGGCCCTGCGTTGTGAGGCTAGTCCTGCCTGCCTCACTCTGAACCCCTTGGAGATGTGGATCCTCTGGTTTAGGCCACGTGTTCTGGGTTCCTCACCTTTCTATGATTTGGCCACACTGGTGTGAGGCCACTCTTGCCTGGATCCGATCCCCTTGGTGATGCGGGCCCTCTGGTGAGACTCTTATCCTGGCTGGGTGCCTCACCCTTCTGGGACGTATGCCCTCTGCTGTGAGGTCACTCCTGCCTGGCTGGCGCACGTCACCTTGGCGACGTGGGCCCTCAGTTGGGAGTTGGTGCCTGCTGGGAGTCTCCTCCCCTCGGTAATGAGGGCCCTCTGACGTCAGGCCCTAACTCCTGGGCTCCCATACTTTTCTGATGTGTGCCCTCTGGTGGGAGTACACTCCTGCCAGGTTCCCAACCCCATGGGAATGTGGGCCTTCTTCTCTGTGGTCCCAACCGCTGGGTTGTTCACAGTTTCGTGATGAGGGCCTTCTGTTGTGAGTTCACACCGGCCGGGATCCCATAGCCTCGCTGCTCCTTGCCGCCTGCTGGGAGGTTCCAACTGCGGGTTACCTCACCTTTTTTATTTTATGGCCCTCTGTTTGAGACACCTCCTGCCTGCCTCACTCTGAGCCCCTTGTTGATGTGGGTCCTCTGGTTTAGGCCATATGTTCTGGGTTCCTCACTTTTCTACGATTTGGCCACACTGGTGTGAGGCCACTCCTGCCTGGTTCTGATCCCCTTGGTGATGTGGGCCCTCTGGTGAGAGTCTTATCCTGGCTGGGTTCCTCCCCCTTCTGTGACATAGGCCCTCTGCTGTGAGGTCACTCCTGCCTGGCTAACGCACATCACCTTGGAGACGTGGGCCCTCAGGTGGGAGTTGGTGCCTTCTAGGAGTCTGCTCCCCTCGGTAATTAGGGCCGTCTGGCGTCAGGCCCTAACTCCTGGGCTCCCAAAATTTTCTGATGTGTGCCCTGTGGTGCGAGTACACTCCTGCCAGGTTCCCAACCCCATGGGAATGTGGGCCTTCTGTTCTGTGGTCCCAACAGCTGTGTTGTTCACAGTTTCATGATGAGGGTCCTCTGTTGTGAGTTCACAACGGCCGGGACCCCATAGCCTCGCTGCTCCTTGCTGCATGCTAGGAGGTTCCAACTGCGGGATTCCTCACCTTTTTTATTCTATGGGTCCTCTGTTTTGAGGCTCCTCCTGCCTGCCTCACTCCGAGCCCCTTGGAGATGTGGGTCCTCTTGTTTAGGCCACATGTTCTGGGTTCCTCACCTTTCTATGATTTGGCCACACTGGTGTGAGGCCACTCCTGCCTGGATCAGATCCCCTTGGTGATGTGGGCCCTCTGGTGAGAGTCTGATCCTGGCTGGGTTCCTCACTCTTCTGTGAGGTGGGCCCTCTGCTGTGAGGTAACTCCTGCCTGGCTTGCTCCCGTTGCCCTGGTGACGTCGGACTTCTGGTGGCAGTTGGAGCCTTCTTGTACCCTCCTCTCCAAGGTGATGAGGGTCCTCTTGCGTCAGGCTCTAACTGCTGGGCTCCCCACGATTTCTGATGTGAGCCCAGTGATGCCAGGACACTCCTGTAAGGTTCCAATACTCATGGGGATGTGTGCCTTCTGCTCTGTGGTCGCAACGCCTGGGTTGCTCACAGTTTCGTTATGTTGGCACTCCGGTGTTAGTTCACTCAGGCCTAGATCCCATAGCCTCTGTGCTCTGGGCCGCCTGCTGGGAGGTTCCAACTGCTGGATTCCTCACCTTTCTTATACTTTGGGCCCTGTGTGGTGAAGCTCCTGCTGCCTGCCTCACACCGAGCCCCTTGGTGATGTAGGTCTTCTGGTTTGAGACCACGTGTGCCGTTTGTCTCACCTTTTAGGGATGTGGCCCTACTGGTGTGAGGACACTCCTGACTGGTTCCCATCCCCTTGTTGATGTGGGCCCTCTGGTGAGAGTCTGATCCTGGCTTGATTCCTCACACTTCTGTGAGGCGGGCCCTCTGCTGTGAGGTCACACCTGCCTGGCTGGCACACGACGCCTTGGCCACATGGGCCCTCTGGTTGCAGTTTGAGCGTGCTGGGAACCTCCTCCCATCAGTGATGAGGGCCCTCTGGCGTCCGGCCCTAACTGCTGGGCTCACCACATTTTCTGATGTGCGCCCACTTGTGCGATGACACTCCTGCCAGGTTCCCATCCCCATGCAGATTTGGGCCTTCTGTTCTGAGGTGCCAACGGCTGGCTTGCTCACAGTGTCAGGATGTGGGCCCTCTGCTGTGAGTTCACTCCGGCATGCATCCCATAGCCTCGGTGCTCTGGGCCACCTGCTTGGAGCTTCCAACTGCAGGATTCCTTACCTTTTTTCTTCTATGGGCCGTGTGTTGTGAGACACTTCCTGCCTGCCTCACTCTGAGCCCCTTGTTGATGTGGGTCTTCTGGTTTGAGGCCACATGTGGTGGGTTCCTTGCCTTTCAATGATGTGGCCCCACTGGTGTGAGCACACTCCTGCCTGGTTCGCATCCCCTTGGTGATGTGGGCCCTCTGGTGAGAATCTGATCCGGGTTGGGTTCCTCACACTTCCGTGAGCTTGGCCCTCAGCTCTGAGGTCACTCCTGCCTGGCTGGCACACCCCGCCTTGGCGACGTCGGCCCTCTGGTGGCAGTTGGAGCCTGCTGGGAGCCTCCTCCCCTCAGTGATGAGAGCCCTTTGGCGTCAGGCCCTAACTGCTGGGTACCCACATTTTCTAATACGTACTAAGTGGTGCGAGGATACGCCTGCCACGTTCCCATCCCCATGGGGATGTGGGCGTTCTGCTCTGAGGTCCCAACGGCTGGGTTGCTCACAGTTTCATGATGTGGGCCCTCTGCTGTGAGTTCACTTTGGCCTGGATCCCATAGACTCGGTGCTCTGGGCCTCCTGCTGCGAGGTTCCAACTGCTGGATTCCTCACATTTTTTAATCTATGGGCCCTGTGTTGTTAGGCTAGTCCTGCCTGCCTCACTCCGAGCCCCTTGGAGATGTGGTTCCTCTGGTTTAGGCCACATGTTCTGGGTCCCTCACCTTTCCATTATTTGGCCACACTGGTGTGAGTATACTTCTGCCTGGTTCTGATCCCCTTGGTGATGCGGGCCCTCTGGTGAGAGTCTTACCCTGGCTGGGTTCCTCACCCTTCTGTGACGTATGCCCTCTGCTGTGATGTCACTCCTGCCTGGCTGGCGCACGTCACCTTGGCGACGTGGGCCCTCAGTTGGGATTTGGTGTCTGCTGGGAGTTTCCTCCCTTCGGTAATGAGGGCCCTCTGGCGTCAGGCCTTAAATCCTGGGATCCCAAACTTTTCTGATGTGTGCCCTGTGGTGCGAGTACACTCCTGCCAGGTTCCCAACCCCATGGCAATGTGAGCCTTCTACTCTGTGGACCCAATGCCTGGGCTATTCACAGTTTCATGATGAGGGCCCTCTTTTGTGAGTTCACACCGGCCGGGATCCCATAGCCTCGTTGTTCCTTGCCGCCTGCTGGGATGTTCCAACTGCGGGATTCCTCACCTTTTTTATTCTATGGGCCCTCTGTTTTGAGACTACTCCTGCCTGCCTCCCTCCCAGCCCCTTGGTGATGTGTGTCCTCTGGTTTGAGGCCACATGTGGTGGTTTCCTCGCCTTTCAATGATGTGGCCCCACTGGACTGAGAACACTCCTGCCTGGTTCCCATCCTCTTGGTGATGTGGGCCCTCTGGTGAGAGTCTGATCCTGGTTGGGTTCCTCACACTTCCGTGAACTTGGCCCTCTGCTCTGAGGTCACTCCTGCCTGGCTGGCACACCCCGCCTTGGTGACGTCGGCCCTCTGGTGGCAGTTGGAGCGTGCTGGGAGCCTCCGTCCCTCAGTAATGAGGGCCCTTTGGCGTCAGGCCCTAACTGCTGTGTACCCACATTTTCTAATACGTACTAAGTGGTGCGAGGGCACTCCTGCCAGGTTCCCATCCCCGTGGGGATGTGGGACTTCTGCTCTGATGTCCAAACGGCTGGGTTGCTCAAAGTTTCATGATGTGGGCCCTCTGCTGTGAGTGCACTGCGGCCTGGATCCCATAGACTGGGTGCTCTGGGCCACCTGCTGGGAGGTTCCAACTGCGGGTTACCTCACCTTTTTTATTTTATGGCCCTCTGTTTGAGACACCTCCTGCCTGCCTCACTCTGAGCCCCTTGTTGATGTGGGTCCTCTGGTTTAGGCCATATGTTCTGGGTTCCTCACTTTTCTACGATTTGGCCACACTGGTGTGAGGCCACTCCTGCCTGGTTCTGATCCCCTTGGTGATGTGGGCCCTCTGGTGAGAGTCTTATCCTGGCTGGGTTCCTCCCCCTTCTGTGACATAGGCCCTCTGCTGTGAGGTCACTCCTGCCTGGCTAACGCACATCACCTTGGAGACGTGGGCCCTCAGGTGGGAGTTGGTGCCTTCTAGGAGTCTGCTCCCCTCGGTAATTAGGGCCGTCTGGCGTCAGGCCCTAACTCCTGGGCTCCCAAAATTTTCTGATGTGTGCCCTGTGGTGCGAGTACACTCCTGCCAGGTTCCCAACCCCATGGGAATGTGGGCCTTCTGTTCTGTGGTCCCAACAGCTGTGTTGTTCACAGTTTCATGATGAGGGTTCTCTGTTGTGAGTTCACAACGGCCGGGACCCCATAGCCTCGCTGCTCCTTGCTGCATGCTAGGAGGTTCCAACTGCGGGTTTCCTCACCTTTTTTATTCTATGGGTCCTCTGTTTTGAGGCTCCTCCTGCCTGCCTCACTCCGAGCCCCTTGGAGATGTGGGTCCTCTTGTTTAGGCCACATGTTCTGGGTTCCTCACCTTTCTATGATTTGGCCACACTGGTGTGAGGCCACTCCTGCCTGGATCAGATCCCCTTGGTGATGTGGGCCCTCTGGTGAGAGTCTGATCCTGGCTGGGTTCCTCACTCTTCTGTGAGGTGGGCCCTCTGCTGTGAGGTAACTCCTGCCTGGCTTGCTCCCGTTGCCCTGGTGACGTCGGACTTCTGGTGGCAGTTGGAGCCTTCTTGTACCCTCCTCTCCAAGGTGATGAGGGCCCTCTTGCGTCAGGCTCTAACTGCTGGGCACCCCACGATTTCTGATGTGAGCCCAGTGATGCCAGGACACTCCTGTAAGGTTCCAATACTCATGGGGATGTGTGCCTTCTGCTATGTGGTCGCAACGCCTGGGTTGCTCACAGTTTCGTTATGTTGGCACTCCGGTGTTAGTTCACTCAGGCCTAGATCCCATAGCCTCTGTGCTCTGGGCCGCCTGCTGGGAGGTTCCAACTGCTGGATTCCTCACCTTTCTTATACTTTGGGCCCTGTGTGGTGAAGCTCCTCCTGCCTGCCTCACACCGAGCCCCTTGGTGATGTAGGTCTTCTGGTTTGAGACCACGTGTGCCATTTGTCTCACCTTTTAGGGATGTGGCCCTACTGGTGTGAGGACACTCCTGCCTGGTTTCCATTCCCTTGGTGATGTGGGCCCTCTGGTGAGAGTCTGATCCTCTTTGGTTTCCTCACACTTTTGTGTGGTTGGCCCTCTGCTCTGAGTTCACTCCTGCTTGGCTGGCACACCCCGCATTGGCGACGTCGGCCTTCTGGTAGCAGTTGGAGCTTGCTGGGAGCCTCCTCTCCTCAGTGATCAGGGCCCTCTGGCGTCCGGCCCTAACTGCTGGGCTCCCCACATTTTCTGTTGTGTGCCCACTGGTGCGATGACACTCCTGCTTGGTTCCCTTCCCCATGGGGATGTGGGCCTTGTGCTCTGAGGTCACAACGGCTGGGTTGCTTACAGTATCACGATGAGGGCCCTCTGTTGTGAGTTCATCACTGCCTGGATCCCATAGCCTCGGTGCTCTGGGCCGCCTGCTGGGATGTTCCAACTGCTGGATTCCTCACCTTTTTATACAATGGGCCATGTGTTTTGAGGTTAATCCTGCCTGCCTCGCTCTGAGACCCATGGTGATGTGGGTCTTCTGGTTTGAGGCCACATGTGCTGGGTACCTCAACTTTCGATGATGTGGCCCCACGGGTGTGAGGACACTCGTGCCTGATTCCCAGCCCCTTGCTTATGTGGGCACTCTGGTGAGAGTCTGATCTTGACTGGGTTCCTTAACCTTCTGTGAGGTGGGCGCTCTGATGTGAGGTCACTCCTGCCTGGATGGCTCACGTCGCCTTGGCGACGTAGGCCCTCTGTTGGCCACTGAAGCATGCTGGGAGCCTCCTACCCTCTTTAATGAGGGCCCTGGAAGAAACGCATATGCCCTTTTTGACCAAGTGCATCATTGTCGAAGTTCTGCCTCTTCTCCTATACTTTCAGAGGACTTCCCGTCTACCTCCTGAAATCGTATTCCTGGAATTCTGCCCCGCGTTCAAGTCCTCTTTGCAGCCTTACTTCAATATATTTTTGGACGATAGCTGTCATTTATAACTCTGCAGGTTTGTGAATTACAGTGCCCCTGAGCTCCATTCTTCAACTCGCTTTCTTGTGAGCTGGCCGCAAAACCGCAGGATTGCTTCAGGCCCTAATCTGGTTCCGGCACGGCATGTTGAGCCTTTGGCTAATTCCTCTTCCTGATGGGAAATGAGCGTTAAATTTGCTCGTGCAGACACCTACAGCTAATCTCTTATTGGTTCTCCCTATTCCTGTTCATCTTGCGCAGAAATTCCAAACTGTGCCAAACAGGAGGTTAAAGGCACTGACTCTCCAATTGGGGAAAGAGTTAGTAAAGCGTCTGGAATGGTAAAACCGAGTATGAGGGGACGAAAACTGAGATGCCTTTAAAAAGGTTTCCCGGTCACACGGTGGACCATATTCTGGGTTTCCCATGCGTGTTTTACCTGAAGGAAGAATCCCTTAAACCTGGAGAGGTGGGACCCATGGAATGGGTACCATGCAGTATGACTTCAAAGGGCCTGCATTTTCTCACCGAGCCTCACCAATGCTATCAGCCCAAAGTGTCGAACCTTATGTCTCACTCAGCTCTAGGTGTAGATGTGGTAAATCCAGGTTGCATCACAAGACCTGAATGAATTATTTAAGAATTGCTCTCTATTTCACTGTCATTGTGTTTGTTTTTGTAGTTTATTTTGATAATGGGATTTATCGGATTTTCTCTGCTGCCTTCATGCAGCTGTACACACACTTGATTCTCTTACGGAGACATATAAATCCATGGGTTTGAAGATTCTTACTAGTCATGTATAATCCTAGGACTTGAATATGGTGTGTTTAGTCCATTTCGTTGAGCAAGGTGTAGGTCTTGACTATTACATATTTGGCTTATGGAAAGGTATGTGTGCTAATTTCTATCTCTGGTTTTATGCAGCACCCCACCCCATCTTTCCCCATAAACAAGTATAAGTTGGTTTTCTAAATTTGAGACCCTGTTCTGTTTTGTAATTCAGTTCATGTGTAGCCAAGTTTACATTCCGTGTATTACTGATATCTTATGATGTTTCATTTTCTGTGTGACTTATTTCACTTAGAATCATCGTACCTGGATCCACTCAATATGCCGCGACGGGCCTGATGACATAGATTTCATTGGTGAGTGATATTCCATTGTACGTACGTACCACAACTTCTTTAACTATTTTTCACATTCTGGGATATTTAACTTGTACCGTAGACGAGGTTCTTGTAAACAGAGCCGTCCCAAACTTTGGGGTGGCTGTGTGTTTTTGATTTTAATTTCCCTAAGCTATAGGACCATAAGTGGAAGTGCCATAGGCTGTGTTGCTTTGTTTCCTACGTGTTTCAGGAAACACCATACACTTCTCCAGAGTGGCTGTTGGCAATTTACATCCCGCCCATCAGCATAACAAGGCTCCCTGTTCTCCATGACCTCTCCTGCCTTTCTGGATTTTACACTTTTTCAGATGGCCCTTTTGACCGTGGGGCAGTGAGACTTCACTGTAGTGCAGATTTCCTTTACATGCCGGCTTGGTTGGCCAAAAAGGGCGTATGCGTTTTTTCCTGAATATATTCAGGAAAAAACGCATACGCCCTTTTTGGCCAAGTGCATCATTGTCGACATTCTGCCTCTTTTCCTATGCTTTAAGTGCAATTCCAGTCTACCCCCTGAAATCGTTTTCCAGAAATTCTGCCCCGCATTCAAGTCCTCTTCGAAGACTTACTTCAATACCTTTTTGGACGATAGCTGTCATTCATAACTCTGCAGGTTTGTGAATTTCAGTGGCCCTGAGCTCCTTTCTTCAACTCACTTTCTTGTGAGGTGGCTGCAAAACCGCAGGATTGCTTCAGGCCCTAATCTGTTTCCAGCAGGGCACGCTGAGCCTTTGGTTAATTCCTCTTCCTGGTGGGAAATGAGCGTTCCATTTGCCCGTGCAGACACCTACAGCTAGTCTCTCATTGGTTCTCCCTATTCCTGTTCATCTTGCGCAGAAATTGCAAACTGTGCCAAACAGGAGTTTAAAGGCACTGACTCTCCAAGTGGGGAGACTGTTAGTAAAGCGTCTGGAATGGTGAACCTGAGTACCAGTGTTCGAAAACTGAGATGCATTTGAAAACGTTTCCCAATCACACGGCGGACGATAGTCTGGGTTTCCCATGCATGTTTTAGCTGAAGGAAGAATCCCTTAAACCTGGAGAGTTGGGACCCATGGAATGGGTACCATGCAGTATGACTTCAAAGGGTCTGCGTTTGCTCACTGAACCGCACCAAAGCTATCAGCCCGAAGTGTCCAGCCTTATGTCTCACCCAGCTCTGGGTGTAGATGTGGTAAATCCAGGTTTCATCACAAGCCCTGAATGAATTATTTACGAATTGCTCTCTATTTCACTATCATTGTGTTTTGTTTTTGAAATTTATTTTGATAATGGGATTTATCGGATTTTCACTGCTGCGTTTATGCCGCTGTACACACGCTTGATTTCCTTGTGGAGACATATAAATCCATGGGTTTTAAGATTCTTACTTGTCAAGTATCTTGCCAGTCGTTGAATATTCGGTGTTGAGTCGATTTCGTTGAGCAAGGAGCAGGTTTTGTCTATTATATATTTGGCTTATGGTATGGTATCTGTGCTAATTTCAATCTCTGGTTTTATGCAGCACCCCAACTCACCTTTCCCCATAAGCAAGCATAAGTTGGTTTTCTAAATTTGAGACCCTGTTCTGTTTTGTAATTCAGTTCATGTGTAGCCAAGTTTACATTCCGTGTATTAGTGATATCTTATGATGTTTCTTTTTCTGTGTGACTTATTTCTCGTACAATCTTCGTACCTGAATCCACTCATTATGCCGCTACGGGCCTGATGACGTACATTTCATTGCTGAGTGATATTCCATTGTACGTGCATACCACAACTTCTTTATCCATTTTTTGCTTTCTCAGATATTTAACTTGTACCGTAGACGAAGTTCTTGTAAACAGAGACGTTCCAAATTTGGGGTAGCTGTGTGTTTTTGATTTTAATTTCCCTAAGCTATAGGACCATAAGTGGAAATACCATAGGCTGTGTTGCTTTGTTTCCTACGTGTTTCAGGAAACACCATACACTTCTCCAGAGTGGCTGTTGGCTATTTACATCCCGCCCATCAGCATAACAAGGCTCCCTGTTCTCCATGACCTCTCCTGCCTTTCTGGATTTTACAATATTTTCAGATGCCCCTTTTGACCGGGGGGCAGTGAGACTTCATTGTAGTGCAGATTTCTTTTACACGCTTGGTTGGTTGGCCAAAAAGGGCGTATGCGTTTTTTCCTGAATATATTCAGGAAAAAACGCATACGCCCTTTTTGGCCAAGTGCATCATTGTCGACATTCTGCCTCTTTTCCTATGCTTTAAGTGCAATTCCAGTCTACCCCTGAAATGGTTTTCCTGAAATTCTGCCCCGCTTTCAAGTCCTCTTCGAAGACTTACTTCAATACATTTTTGGACGATAGCTGTCATTCATAACTCTGCAGGTTTCTGAATTACACTGCCCCTGAGCTCCTTTCTTCAACTCGCTTTCTTGTGAGCTCGCCGCAAAACCGCAGGATTGCTTCACGCCATAATCTCTTTCTGGCAGGGCACGCTGAGCCTTTGGTTAATTCCTCTTCCTGGTGGGAAATGAGTGTTCCATTTGCACGTGCAGACACCTACATCTAGTCTCTCATTGGTTCTCCCTATTCCTGTTCATCTTGCGCAGAAATTGCAAACTGTGCCAAACAGGAGGTTAAGGGCACTGACTCTCCAAGTGGGGAGAGTGTTAGTAAAGCGTCTGGAATGGTGAACACGAGTACCAGGGGCGAAAACTGAGATGCATTTTAAAACGTTTCCCAATCACACAGTGGTCCATACTCTGGGTTTCCCATGCATGTTTTAGCTGAAGGAAGAATCCCTTAAACCTGGAGAGTTGGGACCCATAGAATGGGTACCATGCAGTATGACTTCAAAGGGTCTGCGTTGCTCACCGAACCTCACCAATGCTATCAGCCTGAAGTGTCTGGCCTTATGTCTCACCCAGCTCTGGGTGTAGATGTGGGAAATCCAGGTTGCATCACAAGCCCTGAATGAATGATTTAAGAATTGCTCTCTATTTCACTGTCATTGTGTTTTGTTTTTGAAATTTATTTTGATAATGGGATTTATCGGATTTTCACTGCTACGTTTAGGCCGCTGTACACACGCTTGATTTCCTTAAGGAGACATATAAATCCATGTGTTTTAAGATTCTTACTTGTCAGGTATCTTGCCAGGCGTTGAATATGGGGTGTTGAGTCCATTTCCTTGAGCAAGGAGTAGGTCTTGTCTATTATATATTTGTCTTATGGAACAGTATCTGTGCTAATTTCAATCTCTGGTTTTATGCCAGCACCCCAACTCACCTTTCCCCATAAGCAAGCATAAGTTGGTTTTCTAAATTTGAGACCCTGTTCTGTTTTGTAATTCAGTTCATGTGTAGCCAAGGTTACATTCCGTTTATTAGTGATATCTTATGATGTTTCTTTATCTGTGTGACTTATTTCTCGTAGAATCATCGTACCTGAATCCACTCATTATGCCGCTACGGGTCTGATGACGTAGATTTAATTGCTGAGTGATATTCCATTGTACGTGCGTACCACAACTTCTTTATCCATTTTTTGCTTTCTCGGATATTTAACTTGTACCATAGACGAGGTTCTTGTAAACAGAGCCGTCCCAAATTTTGGGGTGGCTGTGTCTTTTTGATTTTAATTTCCCTAAGCTATAGGACCATAAGTGGAAGTGCCATAGGCTGTGTTGCTTTGTTTCCTACCTGTTTCAGGAAACACCATAAACTTCTTCAGAGTGGCTGTTGGCAATTCATATCCCGCCCATCAGCATAACAAGGCTCCCTGTTCTCCATGACCTGTCCTGCCTTTCTGGATTTTACACTTTTTTCAGATGGCCCTTTTGACCGGTGGGCAGTGAGACATCTTTGTAGTGCAGATTTCCTTTACACGCTTGCTTGGTTGGCCAAAAAGTGCGTATGCGTTTTTTCCTGAATATATTCAGGAAAAAACGCATACGCCCTTTTTGGCCAAGTGCATCATTGTCGACATTCTGCCTGTTTTCCTATGCTTTAAGTGCAATTCCAGTCTACCCCCTGAAATCGTTTTCCTGAAATTCTGCCCCGCTTTCAAGTCCTCTTCGAAGTCTTACTTCAGTACATTTTTGGACGATACCTGTCATTCATAACTCTGCAGGTTTGTGAATTACAGTGCCCCTGAGCTCCTTTCTTCAACTCGTTTCCTTGTGAGCTAGCCGCAGAACCGCAGAATTGCTTCAGGCCCTAATCTGTTTCCGGCCAGGCACGCTGAGCCTTTGGTTAATTCCTCTTCCTGGTGGGAAATGAGCGTTCAATTTGCCCGTGCAGACACCAACAGCTAGTCTCTCATTGGTTCTCCCTATTCCTGTTCATCTTGCGCAGAAATTGCAAACTGTGCCAAACAGGAGGTTAAAGGCAATGACTCTCCAAGTGGGGAGAGTGTCAGTAAAGCGTCTGGAATGGTGAACCCGAGTACCAGGGTTCGAAAACTGAGATGCATTTGAAAACGTTTCCCAATCACACGGCGGACGATAGTCTGGGTTTCCCATGCATGTTTTAGCTGAAGGAAGAATCCCTTAAACCTGGAGAGTTGGGACCCATGGAATGGGTACCATGCAGTATGACTTCAAAGGGTCTGCGTCTGCTCACCGAACCTCACCAATGCTACCAGCCCGAAGTGTCCAGCCTTATGTCTCACCCAGCTCTGGGTGTAGATGTGGTTAATCCAGGTTGCATCACAAGCCCTGAATGAATTATTTAAGAATTGCTCTCTATTTCACTGTCATTGTGTTTTATTTTTGAAATTTATTTTGATAATGGGATTTATCGGATTTGCACTGCTGCGTTTAGGCCGCTGTACACACGCTTGATTTCCTTATGGAGACATATAAATCCATGGGTTTTAAGATTCTTACTTGTCAGGTATCTTGCCAGGCGTTGAATATGGGGTGTTGAGTCCATTTCGTTGAGCAAGTAGTAGGTCTTGTCTATAAAATATTTGGCTTATGGAACGGTACCTGTGCTAATTTCAATCTCTGGTTTTATGCAGCACCCCAACTCACCTTTCCCCATAAGCAAGCATAAGTTGGTTTTCTAAATTTGAGACCCTGCTCTGTTTTGTAATTCAATTTATGTGTAGCCAAGTTTACATTCCGTGTATTACTGATATATTATGATGTTTCTTTTTCTCTGTGACTTATTTCTCGTAGAATCATCGTACCTGAATCCACTCATTATGCCGCTACGGGCCTGAAGACGTAGATTTAATTGCTGAGTGATATTCCATTGTACGTGCATACCACAAAATCTTTATGCATTTTTTGCTTTCTGGGATATTTAACTTGTACCGTAGACGAGGTTATTGTAAACAGAGCCGTCCCAAACTTTGGGATGGCTGTGTGTTTTTGATTTTAATTTCCCTAAGCTATAGGAAAATAAGTGGAAGTGCCATAGGCTGTGTTGCTTTGTTTCCTACGTGTTTCAGAAAACACCATACACTTCTCCAGAGTGGTTGTTGGCAATTTACATCCCGCCCATCAGCATAACAAGGCTCCCTGTTCTCCATGACCTGTCCTGCCTTTCTGGATTTTACACTTTTTTCAGATGGCCCCTTTTACCGGGGGGCAGTGAGACTTCATTGTAGTGCAGATTTCCTTTACACGCTTGGTTGGTTGGCCAAAAAGTGCGTATGCGTTTTTTCCTGAATATATTCAGGAAAAAACGCATACGCCCTTTTTGGCCAAGTGCGTCATTGTCGACATTCTGCCTCTTGTCCTATGCTTTAAGTGCAATTCCAGTCTACCCCCTGAACTCGTTTTCCTGCAATTCTGCCCCGCTTTCAAGTCCTCTTCGCAGCCTTCCTTCAATATATTTTTGGACGATAGCTGTCATTTATAACTCTGCAGGTTTGTGAATTACAGTGCCCCTGAGCTCCTTTCTTCAACTCGCTTTCTTGTGAGCTGGCCGCAAACCCGCAGGAATGCTTCAGGGCATAATCTGGTTCCGGCACGGCATGCTGAGCCTTTGGTTTATTCTTCTTCCTGGTGGGAAATGAGCGTTAAATTTCCAGTGCAGACAACTACAGCTAGTCTCTCATTGGTTCTCCCTATTCCTGTTCATCTTGCGCAGAAATTGCAAACTGTGCCAAACAGGAGGTTAAAGGCACTGACTCTACTAGTGGGGAGAGTGTTAGTAAACGGTCTGGAATGGTGAACCCGAGTAAAAGGGGACGAAAACTGAGATGCATTTGAAAACGTTATCCGGTCACACAGTGCACTGTACTGTGGGTTTCCCATGCATGTTTTAGCTGAAGGAAGAATCCCTTAAACCTGGAGAGTTGGGACCCATGGAATGGGTACCATGCAGTATGACTTCAAAGGGTCTGCGTTTGCTCATCGAACCTCACCAATGCTATCAGCCCGAAGTGTCCAGCCTTATGTCTCACTCAGCTCTGGGTGTAGATGTGGTAAATCCAGGTTGCATCACAAGCCCTGAATGAATTATTTAAGAATTGCTCTCTATTTCACTGTCATTGTGTTTGTTTTTGTAATTCATTTTCATAATGGGTTTTATCGGATTTTCTCTGCTGCATTCATGCCGCTGTACACACGCTTGAGTCTCTTACGGAGACATATAAATCCATGGGTTTGAAGATTCTTACTAGTCATGTGTAATCCTAGGCGTTGAATATGGGGTGTTTAGTCCATTTCGTTGAGCAAGGACTAGGTCTTGACTATTACATATTTGGCTTATGGAAAGGTATCTGTGCTAATTTCTATCTCTGGTTTTATGCAGCACCACAACTCACATTTCCCCTTAAGCAAGCATAAGTTGGTTTTCTAAATTTGAGACCCTGTTCTGTTTTGTAATTCAGTTCATGTGTAGCCAAGTTTACATTCCGTGTATTAGTGATATCTTATGATGTTTCATTTTCTGTGTGACTTATTTCACTTAGACTCATCGTACCTGAATCCACTCATTATGCCGCGACGGGCCTGATGACATAGATTTCATTGGTGAGTGATATTCCTTTGTACGTACGTACCACACTTCTTTATCCATTTTTCGCTTTCTGGGATATTTAACTTGTACCGTAGACGAGGTTCTTGTAAACAGAGCCGTAAACAGGAACTTTGCGGTGGCTGTGTGTTTTTGATTTTAATTTCCCTAAGCTATAGGACCATAAGTGGAAGTGCCATAGGCTGTGTTGCTTTGTTTCCTACGTGTTTCAGGAAACACCATACAGTTCTCCAGAGTGGCTGTTGGCAATTTACATCCCGCCCATCAGCATAACAAGGCTCCCTGTTCTCCATGGCCTGTGCTGCCTTTCTGGATTTTACACTTTTTTCAGATGGCCCTTTTGAACGGGGGGCAGTGAGACTTCATTTTAGTGCAGATTTCTTTAACATGCTTGCTTGGTTGGCCAAAAAGGGCGTATGCGTTTTTTCCTGAATATATTCAGGAAAAAACGCATACGCCCTTTTTGGCCAAGTGCATCATTGTCGACGTTCTGCCTCTTTTCCTATGCTTTAAATGCAATTCCAGTCTACCCCCTGAAATCGTTTTCTTGCCATTCTGCCCCGCTTTCAAATCCTCTTCGCATCCTTCCTCCAATATATTTTTGGGTGATAGCTGTCATTTATAACTCTGCAGGTTTGTGAATTACAGTGTCCCTGAGCTCCTTCCTTCAACTCGCTTTCTTGTGAGCTGGCCGCAAACCCGCAGGATTGCTTCAGGCCCTAATCTGGTTCCGGCACGGCATGCTGAGCCTTTGGTTAATTCCTCTTCCTGGTGGGAAATGAGCGTTAAATTTGCATGTGCAGACACCTTCACACGAGTCGTCATGGTGCCACTTTGCGCCGGTTATCTCTATGGAGGTTGGAGTTGGAGGGCCTCCTCGCTCAAGGTCAGTGTGCCCATGGAGCCAACCCTGCAACTTCAGGGCATGGTTGGGTGTTAGGATCACCACGTGGGGTCCTTTTCCCTTAGGAGGGAGGTGGCCTTTTGGGCTGCTGATTTCCAGGTTTTCGGATACTGCCAGTATCTTGGCCAGATGTGGCGGTGGGCCAAGCCCCTTGGTGACCGTAGTTTATCCTACCTGGATCGCATTCTTGCATTGTTCCATTTCAAGTGTTCCCAGGTTTTGCACTAATACTCCAATGGCGATTCACCGTTCACCAGGAATGTAAAGGTCAAAGGGTTTAGCTAAATTAGGGAGTTCCAGGGCAAGGGTCTGAATTGACTGCTCTTTCCATTCTTGAAAGGCCACTTCTGCATTCTATTCAAAAGGATCATCATCTTTTCCTTTCAGTGTTTCATATAGAGGCCCAGCTAGTAGACTGTAGTTAGGGATCCAGAAGCAGCAAACCCTGGCGTCCCCAGGAACCCCTAAGCTGTCTTCTAGGTTCAGAAATGGGTAAGGCTGTAAATTGTTTCTTCCCTTTCCTGGGATGGGCTTCTCCGACCTTCTGTGAGAATGAAGCCCAGGCAGGTCACCGTAGTCTGTGATATTTGAGCTTTTTCTTGGACAACTTGTATCCTTTATTGGCTTGGTAGTTCAGAGGTCTCCTTAGTAGGGCTGGCGATCAGAATGTCGTCTGCATATTGAAGGAGTGTTTCCTTTTCCAGAGGTAGAACTTTTAGGTCTTTAGCTGAGCTTTCCCCAAAGATGGTGTGGGAATTTTTGAACCCTTGGGGCAACACGGCCCGGAAGTATTGTTTTAGTTGTATGTTGAGTCCTGCCACTCACAAGCCAAAATTTCTTGTGACTCTGGGACTAATAGAATACAAAAGAAGGCATCATTGAAGACTAATACAGAATACCATGTCCTGGTGGTTGGTAGAATGACCAGCAGGGTGTAGGACTTAGGAACTACTGGAGGTATATCCTCGGTGGCTTCACTGACTGTCCTGACATCCTTTACCAGGACTCCAGCAGCCCATGGGGCTCTCGAGGTCAGGCCAATCCCAGGATATGGAGCTCACCTGGGCAGGTACCCCACCCCCCACCCCAGCACACGGGGCTCTCGTGTTCAGGCCCCTCCCAGGATATGGGGTTCCCTGGGCAGGTTCCCCTGCAGCCCATGGGGCTCTCGTGGTCAGGCCCCTCCCAGGATACAGAGCTACCCTTGCAGGTACCATGGCAGGGCTGGGAACACAGGAACCGTGCATATCGCCCTCATTGCAGAGCACTCCCAGCTCACCTGTCACTCAGATCTGACACAGAGCACCTCAGAGCAGGACTTGAACTAACAAACAGCAGCTCCGACAGGTCTGTGACCCTGGGCATCACTCTGTGTGGCCTCCCTCCACCTGGTCTTCCAGAGACTTCCACTGCACCCGGGGCACCAGGCCTCTGTCTCCACCCACCAGCCACCCCTCCTCTCCCTGACTCCTGGGTTCCTCTCATTAGGAGAGGGTTTTCTTGAAGTTGTCTCCCACTCATGGGCCAGATAATATAATTAGAAAACAAGCCAGAGCTGCAGCCCCTTGTCTATCCTGACTCTCAGGAGCCCACACCTGTTCCTTGGACCTGGCCGATTCAGCAAGTTCCAGTTTCTGCAACTGTGAGCCCCTGAGGGGTGATTATTGGCTGGCCTGGGAAGCCCGACCGTGCCGGCCAGCCCTCCCCAGGTGTGCCTGGGTTCAGATCAATATAAACACCGCTCCAGGCAGCAAGAGCCCCTGCAGCTGTGCCTGACGCCATTTTCTCTGCCCTGTCAGCAGTCTTGGGGCTGGACTGGTGGGAGGGAGTGAGAGGCCACGGCTTTGTGGGTGGCCCAGTGTGAGTGGGGCTCTGCTGGACTTTCTGCAGCAGTTGCCAAGATGCCACCTGCTAAAGAAGAGGATGTGTCACCCATACCTGCCGCTGGAATTTCTCCCTGGGCAGAGGTGAGTGAGGAAGAAAGCAGTGGGGGCCGGGACAGCAGGGGTATCTCAGGCAGGGAAATGGAAAGCTTCCAGTAGAGCACCCAGGGCCAGGACCATCCTGGCTGGCCTGCAGGCACCAAGTCGGCTGGCATGCTGTCGCTCATGTGGCTCCATGGCCCTTCCTCTAGGCTTTCAAGTCCTTGTACATATTCAGGTGTTTTACCTGGGAAGGGTGGGAACATTTCAGCAGCAGCTGGCCTGGGGCTCAGCCCACGTTTACTCACAGATGCCTCGGCACGGTCCCCCAGCTTTGCAATGAGGACGCTTGTTGCGTGGGGCCTGCTGGCTGAATGGGAGATGATTCCCCACCACTGACCAACTTCAGAATTGTTTACAACTGGAGCAAGTGCCCTGATACGGTTTTCCTCTGTGTAACTGGTGGGTTCTGTTTTTTTTTCTTTTTTTCGTTTTTGGTTCAAGGTAGATTTTATTCCTCTTTTTTGTATTTACAGATATAAGCATGGAAATAATTTATTCATATAAATACATGTATGTGAAGGGAAGAATATTTTTTCTGTTTTACTTTTTGTAATTTGAACTTTATTTTATTTTTTTATACAGCAGGTTCTTTTTGGTTATCTATTTTATACATATAAATGTATACATGCCAATCCCAATC
The DNA here is from genome assembly GCF_059928025.1 of Delphinapterus leucas. Classification (NCBI taxonomy): domain Eukaryota; kingdom Metazoa; phylum Chordata; class Mammalia; order Artiodactyla; family Monodontidae; genus Delphinapterus; species Delphinapterus leucas. The sequence goes on along the minus strand of NW_028322256.1, from coordinate 1,271,528 downwards.
TCTCAACTCCTCCCACCACCACCCCCCAACAGCTTTCCCCCCTTGGTGTCCATACGTTTGTTGTCTACATCTGTTGCTCTATTTCTGCCTTGCAAAACGGTTCATCTGTACAATTTGTCTAGGTTCCACATATATGCATTAATAGACAAGATTTGTTTTTCTCTTTCTGAATTACTTCACTCTGTATGACAGTCTCTAGATCCATCAACGTCTCTACAAATGACCCAATTTCATTCCTTTTTATGGCTTAGTAATATTCCATTTTATATATGTACCACTTCTTTATGCATTCGTATGTCTGTGGGCATTTAGGTTGCTTCCATTACTTGGATATTGTAAATAGTGATGCAATGAACATTGCGGTGAATGTCTCTTTTTGATTTATGGTTTTGTCTGGGTATATGCCCAGTAGTGGGATTGCTGTATCATATGGTAATTCTATTCTTAGTTTTATAAGAAACTCCATAATGTTCTCCACAGTGACTGTATCAATTTACATTCCCAACAATAGTGGAAGAGGGTTCCTTATCTCCACACCCTTTCCAGCATTTGTTGTTTGTAGATTTTCTGATGATGCCCATTCTAACAGGTGTGAGGTGATACACCATGGATGAGTCTATTTCGTTGAGCAAAGAGTAGGTCTTGTCTATTACATATTTGGCTTATGGAACGGTATGTGTGCTAATTTCAATCTCTGGTTTTATACAGCACCCCAACTCAACTTTCCCCTTAAGCAAGCATAAGTTTTTATCTAAATGTGAGACTCTGTTCGGTTTTGGAATTCAGTTTATGTGTAGCCAAGTTTACACTCTCTCTATTAGTGATATCTTATGATAATTATCTTTCTCTGTGTGACCTATTTCTCTTAGAATCTCCATACTTAAATCCACTCAATTTGCTGCTACAGGCCTGATGACATTGATTTCATTGCTGAGTGATATTCCGTTGTACGTAAGTAGCACAACTCCTTTATCCATTTTTTTCTTTCTGGGATATTTAATTTGTACTGGACTCAAGGTTCTTGTAAACACAGCAGCCCTAAATTTTGTGTTGGCTGTGTCTTGTTGATTTTAATATTCCTAAGCTATAGGGCCAAAAGTGGAAGTGCCCTAGGGTCTGTAGCTTTGTTTTTCAGATGTTTCAGGATACACCATAAACATCTCCAGAGTGTCTGTTGGCAATTTACATCCCGCCCATCAGCATAACAAGGCTCCCTCTTCTCCATGGCCTGTCCTCTGTTTCTGGTTTTTACACTTTTTTCAGATGGCCCTTTTGACGAATGGGAAATGAGACTTCATTGTAGTGCGGATTTCCATTTCTCGAGTGCTTGGTTGGCCAAAAAGGGCATATGTGTTTTTTCCTGAATATATTCAGGAAAAAATGTTTACGCACTTTTGTCCAAGTGCATCACTGTCAAAGATCTGCCGCTTTTCACATGCTTTAAATGCAATTCCAATCTACCTCCTGAAATATGATTCCTGCAATTCTGCCTCGTTTTCAAGTGCTCTTTGCAGACTTACTTCCATATATTTTTGCCAATAGCTGTCATTTATAACACTGCAGGTTTGTGAATTACAGTGCCCGTGATTTCCTTTCTTAACTCGTTTCCTTGAAAACTGGCCACAGAACCGCAGGTTTCCTTCAGGCAGTAATCAGGGTCCGACACGGCACTCTGAGACTTTGGTTCATTCCACTTCCTGGTGGGAAATTAGAGTTAAATGTGCCCCTCCAGACACCTGCCTCACTCCTAGCCCCTTGGTGATGTGTGTCCTGTGGTTTGAGGCCACATGAGCTGGGCTCCTCACCTTTGGCTGATGTGACCCCACTGGTGTGAGGACACTCCTGCCTGGTTCCCATCCCCTTGGTGATGTGGGCCCTCCGGTGAGAGTCTGATCCTGGTTGGGTTCCTCACACTTCTGTGAGGTGGGCCCTCTTCTCTGAGGTCACTCCTGCCTGGCTGGCACACCCCGCCTTGGCGACGTCGGCCCTCTGGTGGGATTTGGTGCCTGCTGGGTGTCTCCTCCCCTCGGTAATGAGGGCCCTCTGGCGTCAGGCCCTAACTCCTGGGCTCCCAATATTTTCTGATATGCGCCCTGTGGTTCGAGTACACTCCTGCCAGGTTCCCAACCCCATGGGAATGTGGGCCTTCTGCTCTGAGGTCCCAACCGTGGGTTGCTCAGTTTCATGATGAGGGCCCTCTGCTGCGAGTCCTCAACGGCCTGGATCCCATAGCCTCGCTGCTCCTGGCCACCTGCTGGGAGGTTACAACTGCGGGATTCCTCACCTTTTTTCTTCTATGGGCCCTCTGTTTTGAGACTCCTCCTGCCTGCCTCCCTCCCAGCCCCTTGGTGATGTGTGTCCTCTGGTTTGAGGCCATGTGTGCTGGGTCCCTCACCTTTCGATGATGTGGCCCCACTGTTGTGAGGACACTCCTGCCTGGTTCCTATCCCCTTGGTGATGTGGGACCTCTGGTGAGAGTCTGATCCTGGCTGGGTTCCTCCCACTTCTCTGAGATGGGCCCTCTGCTGTGAGGTCACTCCTGCCTGGCTGGCACACCCCGCCTTGGCAATGTCGGCCCTCTTGTGGCAGTTGGAGCCTGCTCGGAGCCTCCTCCCCTCGGTGATGAGGGCCCACTTGCCTCAGGCCCTAACTGCTGAGTACACACATTTTCTGATACGTGCTAAGTGGTGCGAGGACACTCGTGCCATGTTCCCAACCCCATGGGGATGTGGGCCTTCTGCTCTGAGGTCCCAACGGCTGGGTTGCTCACAGTTTCATGATGTGGGCCCTCTGCTGTGAGTTCACTGCGGCCTGGATTGCATAGACTCGGTGCTCTGGGCCGCCTGCTGGGAGGTTCCCACTGCACGATCCTCAGCTTTTTTATTCTATTGGCCCTGTGTTGTGAGTCTACTCCTGCCTGCCTCACTCTGAGCCCCTTGGAGATCTGGATCCTCTGGTTTAGGCCACATGTGCTGGGTTCCTCACCTTTCTATGATGTGGTCACCCTGGTGTGAAGACAGTCCTGCCTGGTTCTGATGCCCTTGGTGATGTGGGCCCTCTGGTGAGAGTCTTACCCTGGCTGGGTTCCTCACCATTCTGTGAGGTAGGCCCTCAGCTGTGAGGTCACTCCTTCCTGGCTGTTGCACGTCACCTTGGTGACATGGGCCCTCCGTAGGGAGTTGGTGCCTGCTTGGGGTCTCCTCCCCTTGGTAATGAGGGCCCTCTGGCGTCAGGCCCTAACTTCTGGGCTCCCAAAATTCTCTGATGTGCGCCCTGTGGTGCGAGTACACTTCTGCCAAGTTCCCAAGCACATGGGAATGTGGGCCTTCTGCTCTAAGGTCCCAATGGCTGGGTTGCTCACAGTTTCATGATGAGGGCCCTGTGTTTTGAGTTCAGTCAGGCCTGGATCCCATAGCCTCGCTGCTCCTGGCCACCTGCTGGGAGGTTCCAACTGCGGGATTCCTCACCTTTTCTACGCTATGGGCCCTCTGTTTGGAGGCTCCTCCTGCCTGCCTCACTCCCAGCCCCTTGGTGATGTGTGTCCTGTAGTTTGAGGCCACGTGTGCTGGGTCCGTCACACTTCGGTGATGTGGCCCCACTGGTGTGAGGACACTCCTGCCTGGTTTCCATTCCCTTGGTGATGTGGGCCCTCCGGTGAGAGTCTGATCCTCTTTGGGTTCCTCAAACTTTTGTGTGGTTGGCCCTCTGCTCTGAGGTCACTCCTGCCTGGCTGGCACACCCCGCATTGGCGACGTCGGCCTTCTGGTAGCAGTTGGAGCTTGCTGGGAGCCTCCTCTCCTCAGTGATCAGGGCCCTCTGGCGTCCGGCCCTAACTGCTGGGCTCCCCACCTTTTCTGATGTGTGCCCAGTGGTGCGATGACACTCCTGCTTGGTTCCCTTCCCCATGGGGATGTGGGCCTTGTGCTCTGAGGTTACAAAGGCTGGGTTTCTTACAGTATCACGATGAGGGCCCTCTGTTGTGAGTTCATCACTGCCTGGATCCCATAGCCTCGGTGCTCTGGGCCGCCTGCTGGGATGTTCCAACTGCTGGATTCCTCACCTTTTTTATACAATGGGCCATGTGTTTTGAGGTTAATCCTGCCTGCCTCGCTCCGAGACCCATGGTGATGTGGGTCCTCTGGTTTGAGGCCACATGTGCTGGGTACCTCAACTTTCGATGATGTGGCCCCACGGGTGTGAGGACACTCCTGCCTGGCTCCCAGCCCCTTGCTTATGTGGGCACTCTGGTGAGAGTCTGATCCTGACTGGGTTCCTTACCCTTCTGTGAGGTGGGCCCTCTGATGTGAGGTCACTCCTGCCTGGATGTCTCATGTCACCTTGGTGGCGTAGGCCCTCTGTTGGCCACTGAAGCATGCTGGGAGCCTCCTACCCTCTTTAATAAGGGCCCTGGAAGAAACGCATATGCCCTTTTTGACCAAGTGCATCATTGTCGAGGTTCTGCTTCTTCTCCTATACTTTCAGAGGACTTCCCGTCTACCTCCTGAAATCGTATTCCTGGAATTCTGCCCCGCGTTCAAGTCCTCTTTGCAGCCTTACTTCAATATATTTTTGGACGATAGCTGTCATTTATAACTCTGCAGGTTTGTGAATTACAGTGCCCCTGAGCTCCTTTCTTCACCTCGCTTTCTTGTGAGCTGGCCGCAAAACCGCAGGATTGCTTCAGGCCCTAATCTGGTTCCGGCACGGCATGCTGAGCCTTTGGCTAATTCCTCTTCCTGGTGGGAAATGAGCGTTAAATTTGTTCGTGCAGACACCTACAGCTAATCTCTCATTGGTTCTCCCTATTCCTGTTCATCTTGCGCAGAAATTCCAAACTGTGCCAAACAGGAGGTTAAAGGCACTGACTCTCCAAGTGGGGAGAGTGTTAGTAAAGCGTCTGGAATGGTAAAACCGAGTACGAGGGGACGAAAACTGAGACGCATTTAAAAAGGTTTCCCGGTCACACGGTGGACCATATTCTGGGTTGCCCATGCATGTTTTACCTGAAGGAAGAATCCCTTCAACCTGGAGAGTTGAGACCCATGGAATGGGTACCACGCAGTATGACTTCAAAGGGTTGCCTTTGCTCACCGAACGTCACCAATGCTATCAGCCCGAAGTGTCCAGCCTTATGTCTCACTCAGCTCGGGGTGTAGATGTGGTAAATCCACGTTGCATCACAAGCCCTGAATGAATTATTTAAGAATTGCTCTCTATTTCACTGTCATTGTGTTTTGTTTTTGTAATTTATTTTGATAATGGGATTTATCGGATTTTCACTGCTGCGTTTATGCCGCTGTACACATGCTTGATTCTCTTATGGAGACATATAAATCCATGGGTTTTCAGATTCTTACTAGTCAGGTATATTCCTAGGCATTGAATATGGGGTGTTGAGTCCATTTCGTGGAGCAAGGAGTAGGTCCTGACTATTACATATTTGCTTATGGAAAGGTATCTGTGCTAATTTCAATCTCTGGTTTTATGCAGCACCACAACTCACCTTTCCCCTTAAGCAAGCATAAGTTGGTTTTCTAAATTTGAGACCCTTTTCTGTTTTGTAATTGAGTTCATGTGCAGCCATGTTTGCATTCCGTGTATTTGAGATATCTTATGGTGTTTCTTTTTCTGTGTGACTTAGTTAACTTAGAATGATCGTACCTGAATCCACTCATTATGCCGCGACGGACCTCATGACATAGATTTCATTGCTGAGTGATATTCCATTGTACGTACGTACAACAACTTCTTTATCCATTTTTGCTTTCTGGGATATTTCACTTGTACCGTAAATGAGGTTCTTGTAAGCAGAGCCGTCCAAAATTTATGGGTGGCTGTGTCTTTTTGATTTTAATTTCCCTAAGCTATAGAACCATAAGTTGAAGTGCCGTAGGCTCCGTTGCTTAGTTTTTTAGGTGTTTGAGGAAACACCATACACTTCTCCAGAGTGGCTGTTGGCAATTTACATCCCGCCCATCAGCATAACAAGGCTCCCTGTTCTCCATGGCCTGTCCTGCCTTTCTGGATTTTTCACTTTTTTCAGATGTCCCTTTTGACAGGGGGGCAGTGAGACTTCATTGGAATGCAGATTTCTTTACAGGCTTGCTTGTTTGGCCAAAAAGGGCATATGTGTTTTTTGTTGAATATATTCAGGAAAAAAACGCATAGGCACTTTTTGACCAAGTGCATCATTTTCCACTTTCTGTCTCTTTCCCTATGCTTTAAATGCAATTCCAGTCTGCCCCTGAAATCGTTTTCCTGCAATTCTGCCCCGCTTTCCAGTCCTCTTCGCAGCCTTCCTTCAATATATTTTTGGACGATAGCTGTCATTTATAACTCTGCAGGTTTGTGAATTACAGTGCCCCTGAGCTCCTTTCTTCAACTCGCTTTCTTGTGAGCTGGCCGCAAACCCACAGGATTGCTTCAGGCCTTAATCAGGTTCTGGCATGGCATGCTGAGCCTTTGGTTAATTCTTCTTTCTGGTGGGAAATGAGCGTTACATTTCCAGTGCAGACACCTACAGCTAGTCTCTCATTGGTTCTCCCTATTCCTGTTCATCTTGCGCAGAAATTGCAAAGTGTGCCAAACAGGAGGTTAAATGCACTGACTCTCCAAGTGGGGAGAGTGTTAGTAAAGCGTCTGGAATGGTGAACCCGAGTACCAGGGGACGGAAACTGAGATGCATTTGAAAACGTTTCCCAATCACACGGTGGACCATACTATGGGTTTCCCATGCATGTTTTAGCTGAAGGAAGAATCCCTTAAACCTGGAAATTTGGGACCCATGGAATGGGTACCATGCAGTATGACTTCAAAGGGTCTGCGTTTGCTCACCGAACCTCACCAATGCTATCAGCCCGAAGTGTCCAGCCTTATGTCTCACCCAGCTCGGGGTGTAGATGTGGGAAATCCAGGTTGCATCACAAGCCCTGAATGAATTATTTAAGAATTGCTCTCTATTTCACTGTCATTTTGTTTTGTTTTTGAAATTTATTTTGATAATGGGATTTATCGGATTTTCACTGCTGCGTTTAGGCCGCTGTACACACGCTTGATTTCCTTATGGAGACATATAAATCCATAGGTTTTAAGATTCTTACTTGTCAGGTATCTTGCCAGGCATTGAATATGGGGTGTTGAGTCCATTTCGTTGAGCAAGGAGTAGGTCTGGTCTATTATATATTTGGCTTATGGAACGGTATCTGTGCTAATTTCAATCTCTGGTTTTATGCAGCATCCCAACTGACCTTTCCCCATAAGCAAGCATAAGTTGGTTTTCTAAATTTGAGACCCTTTTCTGTTTTGTAATTCAGTTCATGGGTAGCCAAGTTTACATTCCGTGTATTAGTGATAACTTATGATGTTTCTTTTTCTGTCTGACTTATTTCTCATAGAATCATCGTACCTGTATCCACACATTATGCCGCTACGTTCCTGATGACGTAGATTTCATTGCTGAGTGATATTCCATTGTACGTGCGTACCACAACTTCTTTATCCTTTTTATGCTTTCTCGGATATATAACTTCTACCGTAGATGAGGTTCTTGTAAACAGAGCCATCCCAAACTTTGGGGTGGCTGTGTGTTTTTAATTTCCCTAAGCTATAGGACCATAAGTGGAAGTGCCATAGGCTGTGTTGCTTTGTTTCCTACGTGTTTCAGGAAACACCATACACTTTTCCAGAGTGGCTGTTGGCAATTTAAATCCGCCCATCAGCATAACAAGGCTCCCTGTTCTCCATGACCTGTCCTGCCTTTCTGGATTTTACACTTTTTTCCGATGGCCCTTTTGACCGGGGGGCAGTGAGACTTCATTGTAGTGCAGATTTCCTTTACACGCTTGCTTGGTTGGCCAAAAAGGGCGTATGCGTTTTTTCCTGAATATATTCAGGAAAAAACTCATACGCCCTTTTTGGCCAAGTGCATCATTGTCGACATTCTGCCTCTTTTCCTATGCTTTAAGTGCAATTCCAGTCTATCCCCTGAAATCGTTTTCCTTCCATTCTGGCCCGCTTTCAAGTCCTCTTCGAAGACTTACTTCTATACATTTTTGGACGATAGCTGTCATTCATAACTCTGCAGGTTTGTGAATTACAGTGCCCCTGAGCTCCTTTCTTCCACTCGCTTTCTTGTGAGCTGGCCGCAAAACCGCAGGATTGCTTCAGGCCCTAATCTCTTTCTGGCAGGGCAGGCTGAGCCTTTGGATAATTCCTCTTCCTGGTGGGAAATGAGCGTTCAATTGGCCCTTGCAAACACCTACAGCTAGTCTCTCATTGCTTCTCCCTATTCCTGTTCATCTTGCGCAGAAATTGCAAAGTGTGCCAAACAGGAGGTTAAATGCACTGACTCTCCAAGTGGGGAGAGTGTTAGTAAAGCGTCTGGAATGGTGAACCCGAGTACCAGGGGACGGAAACTGAGATGCATTTGAAAACGTTTCCCAATCACACGGTGGACCATACTATGGGTTTCCCATGCGTGTTTTAGCTGAAGGAAGAATCCCTTAAACCTGGATATTTGGGACCCATGGAATGGGTACCATGCAGTATGACTTCAAAGGGTCTGCGTTTGCTCACCGAACCTCACCAATGCTATCAGCCCGAAGTGTCCAGCCTTATGTCTCACCCAGCTCTGGGTGTAGATGTGGGAAATCCAGGTTGCATCACAAGCCCTGAATGAATTATTTAAGAATTGCTCTCTATTTCACTGTCATTTTGTTTTGTTTTTGAAATTTATTTTGATAATGGGATTTATCGGATTTTCACTGCTGCGTTTAGGCCGCTGTACACACGCTTGATTTCCTTATGGAGACATATAAATCCATAGGTTTTAAGATTCTTACTTGTCAGGTATCTTGCCAGGCATTGAATATGGGGTGTTGAGTCCATTTCGTTGAGCAAGGAGTAGGTCTGGTCTATTATATATTTGGCTTATGGAACGGTATCTGTGCTAATTTCAATCTCTGGTTTTATGCAGCACCCCAACTCACCTTTCCCCATAAGCAAGCATAAGTTGGTTTTCTAAATTTTAGACCCTGTTCTGTTTTGTAATTCAGTTCATGGGTAGCCAAGTTTACATTCCGTGTATTAGTGATATCTTATGATGTTTCTTTTTCTGTGTGACTTATTTCTCGTAGAATCATCATACCTGAATCCACTCATTATGCCGCTACGGGCCTGATGACGTAGATTTCATTGCTGAGTGATATTCCATTGTATGTGCGTACCAGAATTTCTTTATCCATTTTTCCCTTTCTCGGATATTTAACTTGTACCGTAGACAAGGTTCTTGTAAACAGAGCCATCCCAAACTTTGGGGTGGCTGTGTGTATGTGATTTTAATTACCCTAAGCTATAGGACCATAAGTGGAAGTGACATAGGCTGTGTTGCTTTGTTTCCTACGTGTTTCAGGATACACAATACATTTCTCCAGAGTGGCTGTTGGCAATTTACATCCCGCCCATCAGCATAACAAGGCTCCCTGTTCTCCAAGACCTGTCCTGCCTTTCTGGATTTTACACTTTTTTCAGATGGCCCTTTTGCCCGGGGGGCAGTGAGACTTCATTGTAGTGCAGATTTCCTTTACACGCTTGCTTGGTTGGCCAAAAAGTGCGTATGCGTTTTTTCCTGAATATATTCAGGAAAAAACGCATACGCCCTTTTTGGCCAAGTGCATCATTGTCGACATTCTGCCTCTTTTCCTATGCTTTAAGTGCAATTCCAGTCTACCCCCTGAAATCGTTTTCCTGAAATTCTGCCCCGCTTTCAAGTCCTCTTTGAAGACTTACTTCAGTACATTTTTGGACGATAGCTGTCATTCATAACTCTGCAGGTTTGTGAATTACAGTGCCCCTGAGCTCCTTTCTTCAACTCCTTTTCTTGTGAGCTGGCCGCAAAATCGCAGGATTGCTTCAGGCCCTAATCTGTTTCCGGCAGGGCACGCTGAGCCTTTGGTTAATTCCTCTTCCTGGTGGGAAATGATCGTTCAATTTGCCCGTGCAGACACCAACAGCTAGTCTCTCATTGCTTCTCCCTATGCCTGTTCATCTTGCGCAGAAATTGCAAACTGTGCCAAACAGGACGTTAAAGGCACTGACTCTCCAAGTGGGGAGAGTGTTAGTAAAGCGTCTGGAATGGTGAACCCGAGTACCAGGGGACGAAAACTGAGATGCATTTGAAAACGTTTCCCAATCACACAGCAGACGATAGTCTGGGTTTCCAATGCATGTTTTAGCTGAAGGAAGAATCCCTTAAACCTGGAGAGTTGGGACCCATGGAATGGGTACCATGCAGTATGACTTCAAAGGGTCTGCGTTTGCTCACCGAACCTCACCAATGCTATCAGCCCGAAGTGCCCAGCCTTATGTCTCACCCAGCTCTGGGTGTAGATGTGGTAAATCCAGGTTGCATCACAAGCCCTGAATGAATGATTTAAGAATTGCTCTCTATTTCACTGTCATTGTGTTTTGTTTTTGAAATTCATTTTGATAATGGGATTTATCGGATTTTCACTGCTGCGTTTAGGCCGCTGTACACACGCTTGATTTCCTTATGGAGACATATAAATCCATGGGTTTTAAGATTCTTACTTGTCAGGTATCTTGCCAGGCGTTGAATATGGGGTGTTGAGTCCATTTCGTTGAGCAAGGAGTAGGTCTTGTCTATTATATATTTGGCTTATGGAACGGTATGTGTGCTAATTTCAATATCTGGTTTTATGCAGCACCCCAACTCACCTTTCCCCATAAGCAAGCATAAGTTGGTTTTCTAAACTTGAGACCCTGTTCTGTTTTGTAATTCAGTACATGTGTAGCCAAGTTTACATTCCGTGTATTAGGTATATCTTATGATGTTTCTTTTTCTGTGTGACTTATTTCTCGTAGAATCATCATACGTGAATCCACTCATTATGCCGTTAGGGACCTGATGACGTAGATTTCATTGCTGAGTGATATTCCATTGTACGTGCGTACCACAACTTCTTTATCCATTTTATGCTTTCTTGGATATTTAACTTGTACCGAAGACGAGGTTCTTGTAAACAGAGCCGTCCTAAACTTTGGGGTGGCTGTGTCTTTTTGATTTTAATTTCCCTAAGCTATAGGACCATAAGTGGAAGTGCCATAGGCTGTGTTGCTTTGTTTCCTACGTGTTTCAGGAAACACCATACAGTTCTCCAGAGTGGCTGTTGGCAATTTACATCCCGCCCATCAGCATAACAAGGCTCCCTGTTCTCCATGACCTGTCCTGCCTTTCTGGATTTTACACTTTTTTCAGATGGCCCTTTTGACCGGGGGGCAGTGAGACTTCATTGTAGTGCCGATTTCATTTACACGCTTGCTTGGTTGGCCAAAAAGTGCGTTAGCGTTTTTTCCTGAATATATTCAGGAAAAAACGCATATGCCCTTTTTAGCCAAGTGCATCATTGTCTACATTCTGCTTCTGTTCCTATGCTTTAAGCGCAATTCCAGTCTACCCCCTGAAATCGTTTTCCTGAAATTCTGCCCCGCTTTCAACTCCTCTTCGAAGACTTACATCAGTACATTTTGGACGATAGCTGTCATTCATAACTCTGCAGGTTTGTGAATTACAGTCCCCCTGAGCTCCTTTCTTCAACTCGCTTCCTTGTGAGCTGGCCGCCAAACGGCAGGATTGCTTCAGGCCCTAATCTGTTTCCGGCAGGGCACGCTGAGCCTTTGGTTATTTCCTCTTCCTGGTGGGAAATGAGCGGTCCATTTGCCCGTGCAGACACCTACAGCTAGTCTCTCATTGGTTCTCCCTATTCCTGTTCATCTTGCGCAGAAATTGCAAACTGTGCCAAACAGGAGGTGAAAGGCACTGACTCTCCAAGTGAGGAGAGTGTTAGTAAAGCGTCTGGAATGGTGAACCCGAGTACCAGGGGACGAAAACTGAGATGCATTTGAAAACGTTTCCTGGTCACACAGTGCACTGTACTGCGGGTTTCCCATGCATGTTTTAGCTGAAGGAAGAATCCCTTAAACCTGGAGAGTTGGGACCCATGGAATGGGTACCATGCAGTATGACTTCAAAGGGTCTGCATTTGCTCACCGAACCTCACAAATGCTATCAGCCCGAAGTGTCCAGCCTTATGTCTCACCCAGCTCTGGGTGTAGATGTGGTAAATCCAGTTTGCCTCACAAGCCCTGAATGAATTATTTAAGAATTGCTCTGTATTTCACTGTCATTTTTTTTTGTTTTTGAAATTTATTTTGGTAAGGCACTTTATCGGATGTTCACTGCTGCGTTTAGGCCGCTGTACACACGCTTGAGTTCCTTATGGAGACATATAAATCCATGGGTTTTAAGATTCTTTCTTGTCAGGTATCTTCCCAGGCGTTGAATATGGGGTGTTGAGTCCATTTCGTTGAGCAAGGAGTAGGTCTTGTCTATTATATATTTGGCTTATGGAACGGTATCTGTGCTAATTTCAATCTCTGGTTTTATGCAACACCCCAACTCACCTTTCCCCATAAGCCAGCATAAGTTGGTTTTCTAAATTTGAGACCCTGTTCTGTTTTGTAATTCAGTTCATGTGTAGCCAAGTTTACATTCCGTGTATTAGAGATATCTTATGATGTTTCTTTTTCTGTGTGACTTATTTCTTGTAGAATCATCGTACCTGAATCCACTCATTATGCCGCTAGGGACCTGATGACGTAGATTTCATTGCTGAGTGATATTCCATTGTATGTGCGTACCACAACTTCTTTATCCATTTTTTGCTTTCTCGGATATTTAACTTGTACCGTAGATGACGTTCTTGTAAACAGAGCCGTCCCAAATTTTGGGGTGGCTGTGTGTTTTTGATTTTAATTTCCCTAAGCTATAGGACCATAAGTGGAAGTGCCATAGGCTGTGTTGCTTTGTTTCCTACCTGTTTCAGGAAACACCATACACTTCTCCAGAGTGGCTGTTGGCAATTTACATCCGCCCATCAGCATAACAAGGCTCCCTGTTCTCCATGACCTGTCCTGCCTTTCTGGATTTTACACTTTTTCCGATGGCCCTTTTGACCGGGGGGCAGTGAGACTTCATTGTAGTGCAGATTTCCTTTACACGCTTGCTTGGTTGGCCAAAAAGGGCGTATGCGTTTTTTCCTGAATATATTCAGGAAAAAACGCATACGCCCTTTTTGGCCAAGTGCATCATTGTCGACATTCTGCCTGTTTTCCTATTCTTTAAGTGCAATTGCAGTCTACCCCCTGAAATCGTTTTCCTGAAATTCTGCCCCGTTTTCAACTCCTCTTCGAAGACTTACTTCAGTACATTTTTGGACGATAGCTGTCATTCATATCTCTGCAGGTTTGTGAATTACAGTGCCCCTGAGCTCCTTTCTTCAACTCGCTTTCTTGTGACCTGGCCGCAAAACCGCAGGATTGCTTCAGGCCCTAATCTGTTTCTGGCAGGGCACGGTGAGCCTTTTGTTAATTCCTCTTCCTGGTGGGAAATGAGCGTCCCATTAGCCCGTGCAGACACCTACATCTAGTCTCTCATTGGTTCTCTCTATTCCTCTACATCTTGCGCAGGAATTGCAAAGTGTGCCAAACAGGAGGTTAAAGGCACTGACTCTCCAAGTGGGGAGAGTGTTAGTAAAGCGTCTGGAATGGTGAACCCGAGTACCAGGGGACCAAAACTGAGATGCATTGAAAACGTTTCCCAGTCACACGGTGGACCATACTCTGGGTTTCCCTTGCATGTTTTAGCTGAAGGAAGAATCCCTTAAACCTGAAGAGTTGGGACCCATGGAATGGGTATCATGCAGTATGACTTCAAAGGGTTTGCGTTTGCTCATCGAACCTCACAAATGCTATCAGCCCGAAGTGTCCAGTCTTATGTCTCACCCAGCTCTGGGTGTAGATGTCGTAAATCCAGGTTGCATCACAAGCCCTGAATGAATTATTTAAGTATTGCTCTCTATTTCACTCTCATTGTGTTTTGTTTTTTAAAATTCATTTTGATAATGGATTTATCGGATGTTCACTGCTGCGTTTAGGCCGCTGTACACACGCTTGATTTCCTTATGGAGATATATAAATCCATGGGTCTTACGATTCTTTCTTGTCAGGTATCTTCCCAGGCGTTGAATATGGGGTGTTGAGTCCATTTCGTTGAGCAAGGAGTAGGTCTTGTCTATTATATATTTGCCTTATGAAACGGTATCTGTGCTAATTTCAATCTCTGGTTTTATGCAGCACCCCAACTCAACTTTCCCCATAAGCAAGCATAAGTTGGTTTTCTAAATTTGAGACCCTGTTCTGTTTTGTAATTCACTTCATGTGTAGCCAAGTTTACATTCCGTGTATTAGTGATATCTTATGATGTTTCTTTTTCTGTGTGACTTATTTCTCGTAGAATCATCGTACCTGAATCCACTCATTATTCCGCTATGGGCCTGATGACGTAGATTTCATTGCTGAGTGATATTCCATTGTACGTGCGTACCACTACATCTTTATGCATTTTTTGCTTTCTGGGATATTTAACTTGTACCGTAGACGAGGTTGTTGTAAACAGAGCCGTCCCAAACTTTGGGGTGGCTGTGTCTTTTTGATTTTAATTTCCCTAAGCTATAGGACCATAAGTGGAAGTGCCATAGGCTGTGTTGCTTTGTTTCCTACGTGTTTCAGGAAACACCATACACTTCTCCAGAGTGGTTGTTGGCAATTTACATCCCGTCCATAAGCAAAACAAGGCTCTTTGTTCTCCATGACCTGTCCTGCCTTTCTGGATTTTACACTTTTTTCAGATGGCCCTTTTGACCGGGGGTCAGTGAGAGTTCATTGTAGTGAAGATTTCCTTTACACGCTTGCTTGGTTGGCGAAAAAGTGCGTATGCGTTTTTTCCTGAATGTATTCAGGAAAAAACGCATACGCCCTTTTTGGCCAAGTGCATCATTGTCGACATTCTGCCTCTTTTCCTATGCTTTAAGTGCAATTCCAGTCTACCCCGTGAAATCGTTTTCCTGAAATTTTGCCCCGCTTTCCAGTCCTCTTCGAAGACTTACTTCAGTACACTTTTGGACGATAGCTGTCATTCATAACTCTGCAAGTTTGTGAATTACAGTGCCCCTGATCTCCTTTCTTCAACTCGCTTGCTTTTGAGCTGGCCGCAAAACCGCAGGATTGCTTCAGGCCCTAATCTGTGTCCGGCAGGGCAGGCTGAGCCATTGGTTAATTCCTCTTCCTGGTGCGAAATGAGCGTTCCATTTGCCCGTGCAGACACCTACAGCTAGTCTCTCATTGGTTCTCCCTATGCCTGTTCATCTTGCGCAGAAATTGCAAACTGTGCCAAACAGGAGGTTAAAGACACTGACTCTCCAAGTGGGGAGAGTGTTAGTAAAGCGTCTGGAATGGGGAACCCGAGTACCAGGGTACGAAAACTGTGATGCATTTGAAAACGTTTCCCAATCACATGGCGGTCGATACTCTGCGTTTCCCATGCATGTTTTAGCTGAAGGAAGAATCCCTTAAACCTGGAGAGTTGGGACCCATGGAATGGGTACCATACAGGATGACTTCAAAGGGTCTGCGTTTGCTCACCGAACCTCACCAATGCTATCAGCCCGAAGGGTCCTGCCTTATGTCTCACCCAGCTCTGGGTGTAGATGTGGTAAATCCAGGTTGCATCACAAGCCCTGAATGAATGATTTAAGAATTGCTCTCTATTTCACTGTCATTGTGTTTTGTTTTTGAAATTTATTTAGATAATGGGATTTATCGGATTTTCACTGCTCCGTTTAGGCTGCTGTACACACGCTTGTTTTCCTTATGGAGACATATAAATAAATGCTTTTTAAGATTCTTATTTGTCAGGTATCTTCCCAGGCGTTGAATATGGGGTGTTGAGTCCATTTCGTTGAGCAAGGAGTAGGTCTTGTCTATTATATATTTGGCTTATGGAACTGTATCTGTGCTAATTTCAATCTCTGGTTTTATGCAGCACCCCAACTCACCTTTTCCCATAAGCAAGCATAAGTTGGTTTTCTAAATTTGAGACCCTGTTCTGTTTTGTAATTCAGTTTATGTGTAGCCAACTTTACATTCCGTGTATTAGTGATATCTTATGATGTTTTTTTTTCTGTGTGACTTATTTCTCGTAGAATCATCGTACCTGAATCCACTCATTATGCCGCTACGGGCCTGATGACGTAGATTTCATTGCTGAGTGATATTCCATTGTACGTGCGTACCACAACTTCTTTATCCATTTTTTGCTTTCTTGCATATTTAACTTGAACCATAGACGAGGTTCTTGTAAACATAGCCGTCCCAAACTTTCGGCTGGCTGTGTGTTTTTGATGTTAATTTCCCTAAGCTATAGGACCATAAGTGGAAGTGCCATAGGCTGTGTTGCTTTGTTTCCTACGTGTTTCAGGATACACCATACACTTCTCCAGAGTGGCTGTTGGCAATTTACATCCCGCCCATCAGCATAACAAGTCTCCCTGTTCTCCATGACCTGTCCTGCCTTTCTGGATTTTACACTTTTTTCAGATGGCCCTTTTGACCGGGGAGCAGTGAGACTTCATTGTAGTGCAGATTTCTTTACACGCTTGCTTGGTTGGCCAAAAAGTGCGTATGCGTTTTATCCTGAATATATTCAAGAAAAAACGCATATGCCCTATTTGGCCAAGTGCATCATTGTCGACATTCTGCCTCTTTTCCTATGCATTAAGTGCAATTCCAGTCTACCCCCTGAAATCTTTTTCCTGAAATTTTGCCCCGCTTTCAAGTCCTCTTCGATGACTTACTTCAATACATTTTTGGACGACAGTCTGTCATTCATAACTCTGCCTGTTTGTGAATTACAGTGCCCCTGAGCTCCTTTCTTCAACTCGCTTTCTTGTGAGCTGGCCGCAAAACCGCAGGATTGCTTCAGGCCCTAATATGTTTCCAGCAGGGCATGCTGAGCCTTTGGTTAATTCCTCTTCCTGGTGGGAAATGAGCGTTCCATTTGCCCTTGTAGAGACCTACAGCTAGTCTCTCATTGGTTCTCCCAATTCCTGTTCATCTTGCGCAGAAATTGCAAACTTTGGCAAACAGGAGGTTAAAGGCACTGACTCTCCAAGTGGGGAGAGTGTTAGTAAAGCTTCTGGAATGGTGAACCCGAGTACCAGGGTTCGAAAACTGAGATGCATTTGAAAACGTTTCCCAATCCACGGCGGACGATAGTCTGGGTTTCCCATGCATGTTTTAGCTGAAGGAAGAATCCCTTAAACCTGGAGAGTTGGGACCCATGGAATGGGTACCATGCATTATGACTTCCAAGGGTCTGCGTTTGCTCACCGAACCTCACCAATGCTATCAGCCCGAAGTGTCCAGCCTTATGTCTCACCCAGCTCTGGGTGTAGATGTGGTAAATCCAGGTTGCATCACAAGCCCTGAATGAATTATTTAAGAATTGCTCTCTATTTCACTGTCATTGTGTTTTGTTTTTGAAATTCATTTTGATAATGGGATTTATTGGATTTTCACTGCTGCGTTTATGCCGCTGTACACACGCTTGATTTCCTTATGGAGACATATAAATCCATGGGTTTTAAGATTCTTACTTGTCAGGTATCTTGCCAGGCGTTGAATATGGGGTGTTGAGTCCATTTCGTTGAGCAAGGAGTAGGTCTTGTCTATTATATATTTGGCTTATGGAACGGTATGTGTGCTAATTTCAATATCTGGTTTTATGCAGCACCCCAACTCACCTTTCCCCATAAGCAAGCATAAGTTGGTTTTCTAAACTTGAGACCCTGTTCTGTTTTGTAATTCAGTACATGTGTAGCCAAGTTTACATTCCGTGTATTAGGTATATCTTATGATGTTTCTTTTTCTGTGTGAATTATTTCTCGTAGAATCATCATACCTGAATCCACTCATTATGCCGTTAGGGACCTGATGATGTAGATTTCATTGCTGAGTGATATTCCATTGTACGTGCGTACCACAACTTCTTTATCCATTTTATGCTTTCTTGGATATTTAACTTGTACCGAAGACGAGGTTCTTGTAAACAGAGCCGTCCTAAACTTTGGGGTGGCTGTGTCTTTTTGATTTTAATTTCCCTAAGCTATAGGACAATAAGGGGAAGTGCCATAGGCTGTGTTGCTTTGTTTCCTACGTGTTTCAGGAAACACCATACAGTTCTCCAGAGTGGCTGTTGGCAATTTACATCCCGCCCATCAGCATAACAAGGCTCCCTGTTCTCCATGACCTGTCCTGCCTTTCTGGATTTTACACTTTTTTCAGATGGCCCTTTTGACCGGGGGGCAGTGAGACTTCATTGTAGTGCCGATTTCATTTACACGCTTGCTTGGTTGGCCAAAAAGTGCGTTTGCGTTTTTTCCTGAATATATTCAGGAAAAAACGCATATGCCCTTTTTAGCCAAGTGCATCATTGTCTACATTCTGCTTCTGTTCCTATGCTTTAAGCGCAATTCCAGTCTACCCCCTGAAATCGTTTTCCTGAAATTCTGCCCCGCTTTCAACTCCTCTTCGAAGACTTACATCAGTACATTTTGGACGATAGCTGTCATTCATAACTCTGCAGGTTTGTGAATTACAGTCCCCCTGAGCTCCTTTCTTCAACTCGCTTCCTTGTGAGCTGGCCGCCAAACGGCAGGATTGTTTCAGGCCCTAATCTGTTTCCGGCAGGGCACGCTGAGCCTTTGGTTATTTCCTCTTCCTGGTGGGAAATGAGCGGTCCATTTGCCCGTGCAGACACCTACAGCTAGTCTCTCATTGGTTCTCCCTATTCCTGTTCATCTTGCGCAGAAATTGCAAACTGTGCCAAACAGGAGGTGAAAGGCACTGACTCTCCAAGTGAGGAGAGTGTTAGTAAAGCGTCTGGAATGGTGAACCCGAGTACCAGGGGACGGAAACTGAGATGCATTTGAAAACGTTTCCTGGTCACACAGTGCACTGTACTGCGGGTTTCCCATGCATGTTTTAGCTGAAGGAAGAATCCCTTAAACCTGGAGAGTTGGGACCCATGGAATGGGTACCATGCAGTATGACTTCAAAGGGTCTGCATTTGCTCACCGAACCTCACAAATGCTATCAGCCCGAAGTGTCCAGCCTTATGTCTCACCCAGCTCTGGGTGTAGATGTGGTAAATCCAGGTGGCATCACAAGCCCTGAATGAATTATTTAAGAATTGCTCTGTATTTCACTGTCATTTTTTTTGTTTTTGAAATTTATTTTGGTAAGGCACTTTATCGGATGTTCACTGCTGCGTTTAGGCCGCTGTACACACGCTTGAGTTCCTTATGGAGACATATAAATCCATGGGTTTTAACATTCTTTCTTGTCAGGTATCTTCCCAGGCGTTGAATATGGGGTGTTGAGTCCATTTCGTTGAGCAAGGAGTAGGTCTTGTCTATTATATATTTGGCTTATGGAACGGTATCTGTGCTAATTTCAATCTCTGGTTTTATGCAACACCCCAACTCACCTTTCCCCATAAGCCAGCATAAGTTGGTTTTCTAAATTTGAGACCCTGTTCTGTTTTGTAATTCAGTTCATGTGTAGCCAAGTTTACATTCCGTGTATTAGAGATATCTTATGATGTTTCTTTTTCTGTGTGACTTATTTCTTGTAGAATCATCGTACCTGAATCCACTCATTATGCCGCTAGGGACCTGATGACGTAGATTTCATTGCTGAGTGATATTCCATTGTATGTGCGTACCACAACTTCTTTATCCATTTTTTGCTTTCTCGGATATTTAACTTGTACCGTAGATGACGTTCTTGTAAACAGAGCCGTCCCAAATTTTGGGGTGGCTGTGTGTTTTTGATTTTAATTTCCCTAAGCTATAGGACCATAAGTGGAAGTGCCATAGGCTGTGTTGCTTTGTTTCCTACCTGTTTCAGGAAACACCATACACTTCTCCAGAGTGGCTGTTGGCAATTTACATCCGCCCATCAGCATAACAAGGCTCCCTGTTCTCCATGACCTGTCCTGCCTTTCTGGATTTTACACTTTTTCCGATGGCCCTTTTGACCGGGGGGCAGTGAGACTTCATTGTAGTGCAGATTTCCTTTACACGCTTGCTTGGTTGGCCAAAAAGGGCGTATGCGTTTTTTCCTGAATATATTCAGGAAAAAACGCATACGCCCTTTTTGGCCAAGTGCATCATTGTCGACATTCTGCCTGTTTTCCTATTCTTTAAGTGCAATTGCAGTCTACCCCCTGAAATCGTTTTCCTGAAATTCTGCCCCGTTTTCAACTCCTCTTCGAAGACTTACTTCAGTACATTTTTGGACGATAGCTGTCATTCATATCTCTGCAGGTTTGTGAATTACAGTGCCCCTGAGCTCCTTTCTTCAACTCGCTTTCTTGTGACCTGGCCGCAAAACCGCAGGATTGCTTCAGGCCCTAATCTGTTTCTGGCAGGGCACGGTGAGCCTTTTGTTAATTCCTCTTCCTGGTGGGAAATGAGCGTTCCATTTGCCCGTGCAGACACCTACATCTAGTCTCTCATTGGTTCTCTCTATTCCTCTTCATCTTGCGCAGGAATTGCAAAGTGTGCCAAACAGGAGGTTAAAGGCACTGACTCTCCAAGTGGGGAGAGTGTTAGTAAAGCGTCTGGAATGGTGAACCCGAGTACCAGGGGACCAAAACTGAGATGCATTGAAAACGTTTCCCAGTCACACGGTGGACCATACTCTGGGTTTCCCTTGCATGTTTTAGCTGAAGGAAGAATCCCTTAAACCTGAAGAGTTGGGACCCATGGAATGGGTATCATGCAGTATGACTTCAAAGGGTCTGACTTTGCTCACCGAACCTCACCAATGCTATCAGCGCGAAGAGTCCAGCCTTATGTCTCACCCAGCTCTGGGTGTAGATGTGGTAAATCCAGGTGGCATCACAAGCCCTGAATGAATTATTTAAGAATTGCTCTCTATTTCACTGTCATTGTGTTTTGTTTTTGAAATTTATTTTGATAATGGGATTTATTGGATGTCCACTGTTGCGTTTAGGCCGCTGTACACACGCTTGATTTCCTTATGGAGACATATAAATCCATGGGTTTTAAGATTCTTACTTGGCAGGTATCTTCCCAGGCGTTGAATATGGGGTGTTGAGTCCATTTCGTTGAGCAAGGAGTAGGTCTTGTCTATTATATATTTGGCTTATGGAAAGGTATCTGTGCTAATTTCAATCTCTGGTTTTATGCAGCACCCCAACTCACCTTTCCCCATAAGCAAGCATAAGTTGTTTTTCTAAACTTGAGACCCTGTTCTGTTTTGTAATTCAGTACATGTTTAGCCAAGTTTACATTCCGTGTATTAGGGATATCTTATGATGTTTCTTTTTCTGTGTGACTTATTTCTCGTAGAATCTTCATACCTGAATCCACTCATTATGCCGCTACGGGCCTGATGACGTAGATTTCATTGCTGAGTGATATTCCACTGTACGTGCGTACCACAACTTCTTTATCCATTTTTTGCTTTCTTGGATATTTAACTTGTACCGTAGATGAAGTTCTTGTAAACAGAGCCGTCCCAAACTTTGGGGTGGCTGTGTCTTTTTGATTTTAATTTCCCTAAGCTATAGGTCCATAAGTGGAAGTGCCAAAGGCTGTGTTGGTTTGTTTCCTACGTGTTTCAGGAAACACCATACACTTCTCCAGAGTGGCTGTTGGCAATTTCCATCCCGCCCATTAGCATAACAAGGCTCCCTGTTCTCCATGACCTTTCCTGCCTTTCTGGATTTTACACTTTTTTCAGATGGCCCTTTTGACCAGGGGGCAGTGAGACTTCATTGTAGTGCCGATTTCATTTACACGCTTGCTTGGTTGGCCAAAACGTGCGTTTGCGTTTTTTCCTGTATATATTCAGGAAAAAACGCGTATGCCCTTTTTAGCCAAGTGCATCATTGTCGACATTCTGCCTCTGTTCCTATGCTTTAAGCGCAAATCCAGTCTACCCCCTGAAATCGATTTCCTGAAATTCTGCCCCGCTTTCAAGTCCTCTTCGAAGACTTACATCAGTACATTTTGGACGATAGCTGTAATTCATAACTCTGCAGGTTTGTGAATTACAGTGCCCCTGAGCTCCTTTCTTCAACTCGCTTTCTTGTGAGCTGGCCGCAAAACCGCAGGATTGCTTCAGGCCCTAATCTCTTTCCGGCAGGGCATGCTGAGCCTTTGTTTAATTCCTCTTCCTGGTGTGAAATGAGCATTCCATTTGCCCGTGCAGGCACCTACAGCTAGTCTCTCATTGGTTCTCCCTATTCCTGTACATCTTGCGCAGAAATTGCAAACTGTGCCAAACAGGAGGTTAATGGCACTGACTCTCCAAGTGGGGAGAGTGTTAGTAAAGCGTCTGGAATGATGAACCCGAGTACCAGGGGACGAAAACTGAGATGCATTTGAAAACGTTTCCCGGTCACACAGTGCACTGTACTGTGGGTTTCCCATGCATGTTTTAGCTGAAGGAAGTATCCCTTAAACCTGGAGAGTTGTGACCCATGGAAATGGTACCATGCAGTATGACTTCAAAGGGTCTGCGTGTGCTCACCAAACCTCACCAATGCTATCAGCCCGAAGTGTCCAGCCTTATGTCTCACCCAGCTCTGGGTGTAGATGTGGTAAATCCAGGTTGCATCACAAGCCCTGAATGAATTATTTAAGAATTGCTCTCTATTTCACTGTCATTGTGTTTTGTTTTTGAAATTCATTTTGATAATGGGATTTATCGGATGTTCACTGCTGCGTTTAGGCCGCTGTACACACACTTGTTTTCCTTATGGAGACATATAAATCCATGGGTTTTAAGATTCTTACTTGTCAGGTATCTTCCCAGGCGTTGAATATGGGGTGTTGAGTCCATTTCGTTGAGCAAGGAGTAGGTCTTGTCTATTATATATTTGCCTCATGGAACGGTATCTGTGCTAATTTCAATCTCTGGTTTTATGCAGCACCCCAACTCACCTTTCCCCATAAGCAAGCATAAGTTGGTTTTCTAAATTTGAGACCCTGTTCTGTTTTGTAATTCAGTTCATGTGTAGCCAAGTTTACATTCGGTGTATTAGTGATATCTTATGATGTTTCTTTTTCTGTGTGACTTATTTCTCGTAGAATCATCATACCTGAATCCACTCATTATGCCGCTACGGGCCTGATGACGTAGATTTCATTGCTGAGTGATATTCCATTGTACGTGCGTACCACAACATCTTTATGCATTTTTTGCTTTCTGGGATATTTAACTTGTACCGTAGACGAGGTTGTTGTAAACAGAGCCGTCAAAAATTTTGGGGTGGCTGTATCTTTTTGATTTTAATTTCCCTAAGCTATAGGACCATAAGTGGAAGTGCCATACTCTGGGTTGCTTTGTTTCCTACGTGTTTCAGGAAACACCATACACTTCTCCAGAGTGGTTGTTGGCAGTTTACATCCCGCCCATCAGCATAACAAGGCTCCCTGTTCTCCATGACCTGTCCTGCCTTTCTGGATTTTACACTTTTATCAGATGGCCCTTTTGACCGGGAGGCAGTGAGACTTCATTGTAGTGCAGATTTCCTTTACACGCTTGCTTGGTTGGCCATAAAGTGCGTATGCGTTTTTTCCTGAATATATTCAGGAAAAAACGCATACGCCCTTTTTGGCCAAGTGCATCATTGTCGACATTCTGCCTCTTTTCCTATGCTTTAAGTGCAATTCCAGTCTACCCCGTGAAATCGTTTTCCTAAAATTCTGCCCCGCTTTCAAGTCCTCTTTGAAGACTTACTTCAGTACATTTTTGGACAATAGCTGTCATTCATAACTATGCAGGTTTCTGAATTACACTGCCCCTGAGCTCTTTTCTTCAACTAGCTTTCTTGTGAGCTGGCCACAAAACCGCAGGATTGCTTCAGGCCATAATCTCTTTCTGGCAGGGCACGCTGAGCTTTTGGTTAATTCCTCTTCCTGGTGGGAAATGAGCGTTCCATTTGCCCGTGCAGACACCTACAGCTAGTCTCTCATTGGTTCTCCCTATTCCTGTTCATCTTGCGCAGAAATTGCAAACTGTGCCAAACAGGAGGTTAAAGGCACTGACTCTCCAAGTGGGGATAGTGTTAGTAAAGCGTCTGGAATGGTGAACCCGAGCACCAGGGGACGAAACCTGAGATGCATTTGAAAACGTTTCCCGGTCACACAGTGCACTGTACTGTGGGTTTCACATGCATGTTTTAGCTGAAGGAAGTATCCCTTAAACCTGGAGAGTTGGGACCCATGGAATGGGTACCATGCAGTATGACTTCAAAGGGTCTGCGTTTGGTCACCGAACCTCACCAATGCTATCAGCCCGAAGTGTCCAGCCTTATGTCTCACCCAGCTCTGGGTGTAGATGTGGTAAATCCAGGTTGCATCAGAAGCCCTGAATGAATTATTTAAGAATTGCTCTCTATTTCACTGTCATTGTGTTTTGTTTTTGAAATTCATTTTGATAATGGGATTTATCGGATTTTCACTGCTACGTTTAGGTCGCTGTACACACGCTTGATTTCCTTATGGAGACATATAAATCCATGGGTTTTAAGATTCTTACTTGTCAGGTATCTTCCCAGGCGTTGAATATGGGGTGTTGAGTCCATTTCGTTGAGCAAGGAGTAGGTCTTGTCTATTACATATTTGGCTTATGGAATGGTATCTGTGCTAATTTCAATCTCTGGTTTTATGCAGCACCCCAACTCACTTTTCCTCATAAGCAAGCATATGTTGGTTTTCTAAATTTGAGACCCTATTCTGTTTTCTAATTCAGTTCATGTGTAGCCAAGGTTACATTCCTTGTATTAGTGATATCTTATGATGTTTCTTTTTCTGTGTGACTTATTTCTCGTAGAATCATCGTACCTGAATCCACTGATTATGCCGATCGGACCTGATGACGTAGATTTCATTGCTGAGTGATATTCCACTCTACGTGCGTACCACAACTTCTTTATGCATTTTTTGCTTTCTTGGATATTTAACTTGTACCGTAGACGAGGTTCTTGTAAACAGAGCCGTCCCAAACTTTGGGGTGGCTGTGTGTTTTTGATTTTAATTTCCCTAAGCCATAGGACCATAAGTGGAAGTACCATAGGCTGTGTTGCTTTGTTTCCTACGTGTTTCAGGAAACACCATACACTTCTCCAGAGTGGCTATTGGCAATTTACATCCCGCTCATCAGCATAACAAGGCTCCCTGTTCTCCATGACCTGTCCTGCCTTTCCGGATTTTACACTTTTTTCAGATGGCCCTCTTGACCACGGGGCAGTGAGACTACATTGTAGTGCCGATTTCATTTACACGCTTGCTTGGTTGGCCAAAAAGTGCGTTTGCGTTTTTTCCTGAATATATTCAGGAAAAAACGCATATGCCCTTTTTAGCCAAGTGCAGCATTGTAGACATTCTGCCTCTGTTCCTATGCTTTAAGCGCATTTCCAGTCTACCCCCTGAAATCGTGTTCCTGAAATTCTGCCCCGCTTTCAAGTCCTCTTCAAAGACTTACTTCAGTACATTTTGGACGATAGCTGTCATTCATAACTCTGCAGGTTTGTGAATTACAGTGCCCCTGAGCTCCTTTCTTCAACTCGCTTCCTTGTGAGCTGGCCGCCAAACCGCAGGATTGCTTCAGGCCCTAATCTGTTTCCGGCAGGCCACGCTGAGCCTTTGGTTAATTCCTCTTCCTAGAGGGAAATGAGTGTTCCATTTGCCCGTGCAGACACCTACAGCTAGTCTCTCATTGGTTCTCCCTATTCCTGTTCACCTTGCGCAGAAATTGCAAACTGTGCCAAACACGAGGTGAAAGGCACTGCCTCTCCAAGTGAGGAGAGTGTTAGTAGAGCGTCTGGAATGGTGAACCCGAGTACCAGGGGACGAAAACTGAGATGCATTTGAAAACGTTTCCCAGTCACACAGTGCACTGTACTGTGGGTTTCCCATGCATGTTTTAGCTGAAGGAAGAATCCCTTAAACCTTGATTGTTGGGACCCATGGAATGGGTACCATGCAGTATGACTTCTAAGGGTTTGCGTTTGCTCATCGAACCTCACAAATGCTATCAGCCCGAAGTGTCCAGTCTTATGTCTCACCCAGCTCTGGGTGTAGATGTCGTAAATCCAGGTTGCATCACAAGCCCTGAATGAATTATTTAACTATTGCTCTCTATTTCACTCTCATTGTGTTTTGTTTTTGAAATTCATTTTGATAATGGATTTATCGGATGTTCACTGCTGCGTTTAGGCCGCTGTACACACGCTTGATTTCCTTATGGAGATATATAAATCCATGGGTCTTACGATTCTTTCTTGTCAGGTATCTTCCCAGGCGTTGAATATGGGGTGTTGAGTCCATTTCGTTGAGCAAGGAGTAGGTCTTGTCTATTATATATTTGCCTTATGAAACGGTATCTGTGCTAATTTCAATCTCTGGTTTTATGCAGCACCCCAACTCAACTTTCCCCATAAGCAAGCATAAGATGGTTTTCTAAATTTGAGACCCTGTTCTGTTTTGTAATTCACTTCATGTGTAGCCAAGTTTACATTCCGTGTATTAGTGATATCTTATGATGTTTCTTTTTCTGTGTGACTTATTTCTCGTAGAATCATCATACCTGAATCCACTCATTATGCCGCTATGGGCCTGATGACGTAGATTTCATTGCTGAGTGATATTCCATTGTACGTGCGTACCACTACATCTTTATGCATTTTTTGCTTTCTGGGATATTTAACTTGTACCGTAGACGAGGTTGTTGTAAACAGAGCCGTCCCAAACTTTGGGGTGGCTGTGTCTTTTTGATTTTAATTTCCCTAAGCTATAGGACCATAAGTGGAAGTGCCATAAGCTGTGTTGCTTTGTTTCCTACGTGTTTCAGGAAACACCATACACTTCTCCAGAGTGGTTGTTGGCAATTTACATCCCGTCCATCAGCAAAACAAGGCTCTTTGTTCTCCATGACCTGTCCTGCCTTTCTGGATTTTACACTTTTTTCAGATGGCCCTTTTGACCGGGGGTCAGTGAGAGTTCATTGTAGTGAAGATTTCCTTTACACGCTTGCTTGGTTGGCGAAAAAGTGCGTATGCGTTTTTTCCTGAATGTATTCAGGAAAAAACGCATACGCCCTTTTTGGCCAAGTGCATCATTGTCGACATTCTGCCTCTTTTCCTATGCTTTAAGTGCAATTCCAGTCTACCCCGTGAAATCGTTTTCCTGAAATTTTGCCCCGCTTTCCAGTCCTCTTCGAAGACTTACTTCAGTACACTTTTGGACGATAGCTGTCATTCGTAACTCTGCAAGTTTGTGAATTACAGTGCCCCTGATCTCCTTTCTTCAACTCGCTTGCTTGTGAGCTGGCCGCAAAACCGCAGGATTGCTTCAGGCCCTAATCTGTGTCCGGCAGGGCAGGCTGAGCCATTGGTTAATTCCTCTTCCTGGTGCGAAATGAGCGTTCCATTTGCCCGTGCAGACACCTACAGCTAGTCTCTCATTGGTTCTCCCTATGCCTGTTCATCTTGCGCAGAAATTGCAAACTGTGCCAAACAGGAGGTTAAAGACACTGACTCTCCAAGTGGGGAGAGTGTTAGTAAAGCGTCTGGAATGGGGAACCCGAGTACCAGGGTACGAAAACTGTGATGCATTTGAAAACGTTTCCCAATCACATGGCGGTCGATACTCTGCGTTTCCCATGCATGTTTTAGCTGAAGGAAGAATCCCTTAAACCTGGAGAGTTGGGACCCATGGAATGGGTACCATACAGGATGACTTCAAAGGGTCTGCGTTTGCTCACCGAACCTCACCAATGCTATCAGCCCGAAGGGTCCTGCCTTATGTCTCACCCAGCTCTGGGTGTAGATGTGGTAAATCCAGGTTGCATCACAAGCCCTGAATGAATGATTTAAGAATTGCTCTCTATTTCACTGTCATTGTGTTTTGTTTTTGAAATTTATTTAGATAATGGGATTTATCGGATTTTCACTGCTCCGTTTAGGCTGCTGTACACACGCTTGATTTCCTTATGGAGACATATAAATAAATGCTTTTTAAGATTCTTATTTGTCAGGTATCTTCCCAGGCGTTGAATATGGGGTGTTGAGTCCATTTCGTTGAGCAAGGAGTAGGTCTTGTCTATTATATATTTGGCTTATGGAACTGTATCTGTGCTAATTTCAATCTCTGGTTTTATGCAGCACCCCAACTCACCTTTTCCCATAAGCAAGCATAAGTTGGTTTTCTAAATTTGAGACCCTGTTCTGTTTTGTAATTCAGTTTATGTGTAGCCAACTTTACATTCCGTGTATTAGTGATATCTTATGATGTTTTTTTTTCTGTGTGACTTATTTCTCGTAGAATCATCGTACCTGAATCCACTCATTATGCCGCTACGGGCCTGATGACGTAGATTTCATTGCTGAGTGATATTCCATTGTACGTGCGTACCACAACTTCTTTATCCATTTTTTGCTTTCTTGCATATTTAACTTGAACCATAGACGAGGTTCTTGTAAACATAGCCGTCCCAAACTTTCGGCTGGCTGTGTGTTTTTGATGTTAATTTCCCTAAGCTATAGGACCATAAGTGGAAGTGCCATAGGCTGTGTTGCTTTGTTTCCTACGTGTTTCAGGATACACCATACACTTCTCCAGAGTGGCTGTTGGCAATTTACATCCCGCCCATCAGCATAACAAGTCTCCCTGTTCTCCATGACCTGTCCTGCCTTTCTGGATTTTACACTTTTTTCAGATGGCCCTTTTGACCGGGGAGCAGTGAGACTTCATTGTAGTGCAGATTTCTTTACACGCTTGCTTGGTTGGCCAAAAAGTGCGTATGCGTTTTATCCTGAATATATTCAAGAAAAAACGCATATGCCCTATTTGGCCAAGTGCATCATTGTTGACATTCTGCCTCTTTTCCTATGCTTTAAGTGCAATTCCAGTCTACCCCCTGAAATCTTTTTCCTGAAATTTTGCCCCGCTTTCAAGTCCTCTTCGATGACTTACTTCAATACATTTTTGGACGACAGTCTGTCATTCATAACTCTGCCTGTTTGTGAATTACAGTGCCCCTGAGCTCCTTTCTTCAACTCGCTTTCTTGTGAGCTGGCCGCAAAACCGCAGGATTGCTTCAGGCCCTAATATGTTTCCGGCAGGGCATGCTGAGCCTTTGGTTAATTCCTCTTCCTGGTGGGAAATGAGCGTTCCATTTGCCCTTGCAGACACCTACAGCTAGTCTCTCATTGGTTCTCCCAATTCCTGTTCATATTGCGCAGAAATTGCAAACTTTGGCAAACAGGAGGTTAAAGGCACTGACTCTCCAAGTGGGGAGAGTGTTAGTAAAGCTTCTGGAATGGTGAACCCGAGTACCAGGGTTCGAAAACTGAGATGCATTTGAAAACGTTTCCCAATCCACGGCGGACGATAGTCTGGGTTTCCCATGCATGTTTTAGCTGAAGGAAGAATCCCTTAAACCTGGAGAGTTGGGACCCATGGAATGGGTACCATGCATTATGACTTCCAAGGGTCTGCGTTTGCTCACCGAACCTCACCAATGCTATCAGCCCGAAGTGTCCAGCCTTATGTCTCACCCAGCTCTGGGTGTAGATGTGGTAAATCCAGGTTGCATCACAAGCCCTGAATGAATTATTTAAGAATTGCTCTCTATTTCACTGTCATTGTGTTTTGTTTTTGAAATTCATTTTGATAATGGGATTTATCGGATTTTCACTGCTGCGTTTAGGCCGCTGTACACACGCTTGATTTCCTTATGGAGACATATAAATCCATGGGTTTTAAGATTCTTACTTGTCAGGTATCTTGCCAGGCGTTGAATATGGGGTGTTGAGTCCATTTCGTTGAGCAAGGAGTAGGTCTTGTCTATTATATATTTGGCTTATGGAACGGTATGTGTGCTAATTTCAATCTCTGGTTTTATGCAGCACCCCAACTCACCTTTCCCCATAAGCAAGCATAAGTTGGTTTTCTAAACTTGAGACCCTGTTCTGTTTTGTAATTCAGTACATGTGTAGCCAAGTTTACATTCCGTGTATTAGGTATATCTTATGATGTTTCTTTTTCTGTGTGAATTATTTCTCGTAGAATCATCATACCTGAATCCACTCATTATGCCGTTAGGGACCTGATGATGTAGATTTCATTGCTGAGTGATATTCCATTGTACGTGCGTACCACAACTTCTTTATCCATTTTATGCTTTCTTGGATATTTAACTTGTACCGAAGACGAGGTTCTTGTAAACAGAGCCGTCCTAAACTTTGGGGTGGCTGTGTCTTTTTGATTTTAATTTCCCTAAACTATAGGACCATAAGTGGAAGTGCCATAGGCTGTGTTGCTTTGTTTCCTACGTGTTTCAGGAAACACCATACAGTTCTCCAGAGTGGCTGTTGGCAATTTACATCCCGCCCATCAGCATAACAAGGCTCCCTGTTCTCCATGACCTGTCCTGCCTTTCTGGATTTTACACTTTTTTCAGATGGCCCTTTTGACCGGGGGGCAGTGAGACTTCATTGTAGTGCCGATTTCATTTACACGCTTGCTTGGTTGGCCAAAAAGTGCGTTTGCGTTTTTTCCTGAATATATTCAGGAAAAAACGCATATGCCCTTTTTAGCCAAGTGCATCATTGTCGACATTCTGCTTCTGTTCCTATGCTTTAAGCGCAATTCCAGTCTACCCCCTGAAATCGTTTTCCTGAAATTCTGCCCCGCTTTCAACTCCTCTTCGAAGACTTACATCAGTACATTTTGGACGATAGCTGTCATTCATAACTCTGCAGGTTTGTGAATTACAGTCTCCCTGAGCTCCTTTCTTCAACTCGCTTCCTTGTGAGCTGGCCGCCAAACGGCAGGATTGCTTCAGGCCCTAATCTGTTTCCGGCAGGGCACGCTGAGCCTTTGGTTATTTCCTCTTCCTGGTGGGAAATGAGCGGTCCATTTGCCCGTGCAGACACCTACAGCTAGTCTCTCATTGGTTCTCCCTATTCCTGTTCATCTTGCGCAGAAATTGCAAACTGTGCCAAACAGGAGGTGAAAGGCACTGACTCTCCAAGTGAGGAGAGTGTTAGTAAAGCGTCTGGAATGGTGAACCCGAGTACCAGGGGACGAAAACTGAGATGCATTTGAAAACGTTTCCTGGTCACACAGTGCACTGTACTGCGGGTTTCCCATGCATGTTTTAGCTGAAGGAAGAATCCCTTAAACCTGGAGAGTTGGGACCCATGGAATGGGTACCATGCAGTATGACTTCAAAGGGTCTGCATTTGCTCACCGAACCTCACAAATGCTATCAGCCCGAAGTGTCCAGCCTTATGTCTCACCCACCTCTGG
Source organism: Delphinapterus leucas (assembly GCF_059928025.1). NCBI lineage: Eukaryota > Metazoa > Chordata > Mammalia > Artiodactyla > Monodontidae > Delphinapterus > Delphinapterus leucas. The sequence goes on along the minus strand of NW_028322256.1, from coordinate 1,240,200 downwards.
GTGTAGATGTGGTAAATCCAGGTGGCATCACAAGCCCTGAATGAATTATTTAAGAATTGCTCTGTATTTCACTGTCATTTTTTTTGTTTTTGAAATTTATTTTGGTAAGGCACTTTATCGGATGTTCACTGCTGCGTTTAGGCCGCTGTACACACGCTTGAGTTCCTTATGGAGACATATAAATCCATGGGTTTTAACATTCTTTCTTGTCAGGTATCTTCCCAGGCGTTGAATATGGGGTGTTGAGTCCATTTCGTTGAGCAAGGAGTAGGTCTTGTCTATTATATATTTGGCTTATGGAACGGTATCTGTGCTAATTTCAATCTCTGGTTTTATGCAACACCCCAACTCACCTTTCCCCATAAGCCAGCATAAGTTGGTTTTCTAAATTTGAGACCCTGTTCTGTTTTGTAATTCAGTTCATGTGTAGCCAAGTTTACATTCCGTGTATTAGAGATATCTTATGATGTTTCTTTTTCTGTGTGACTTATTTCTTGTAGAATCATCGTACCTGAATCCACTCATTATGCCGCTAGGGACCTGATGACGTAGATTTCATTGCTGAGTGATATTCCATTGTATGTGCGTACCACAACTTCTTTATCCATTTTTTGCTTTCTCGGATATTTAACTTGTACCGTAGATGACGTTCTTGTAAACAGAGCCGTCCCAAATTTTGGGGTGGCTGTGTGTTTTTGATTTTAATTTCCCTAAGCTATAGGACCATAAGTGGAAGTGCCATAGGCTGTGTTGCTTTGTTTCCTACCTGTTTCAGGAAACACCATACACTTCTCCAGAGTGGCTGTTGGCAATTTACATCCGCCCATCAGCATAACAAGGCTCCCTGTTCTCCATGACCTGTCCTGCCTTTCTGGATTTTACACTTTTTTCAGATGGCCCTTTTGACCGGGGGGCAGTGAGACTTCATTGTAGTGCAGATTTCTTTTACACGCTTGCTTGGTTGGCCAAAAAGGGCGTATGCGTTTTTTCCTGAATATATTCAGGAAAAAACGCATACGCCCTTTTTGGCCAAGTGCATCATTGTCGACATTCTGCCTGTTTTCCTATTCTTTAAGTGCAATTGCAGTCTACCCCCTGAAATCGTTTTCCTGAAATTCTGCCCCGTTTTCAACTCCTCTTCGAAGACTTACTTCAGTACATTTTTGGACGATAGCTGTCATTCATATCTCTGCAGGTTTGTGAATTACAGTGCCCCTGAGCTCCTTTCTTCAACTCGCTTTCTTGTGACCTGGCCGCAAAACCGCAGGATTGCTTCAGGCCCTAATCTGTTTCTGGCAGGGCACGGTGAGCCTTTTGTTAATTCCTCTTCCTGGTGGGAAATGAGCGTCCCATTTGCCCGTGCAGACACCTACATCTAGTCTCTCATTGGTTCTCTCTATTCCTCTTCATCTTGCGCAGGAATTGCAAAGTGTGCCAAACAGGAGGTTAAAGGCACTGACTCTCCAAGTGGGGAGAGTGTTAGTAAAGCGTCTGGAATGGTGAACCCGAGTACCAGGGGACCAAAACTGAGATGCATTGAAAACGTTTCCCAGTCACACGGTGGACCATACTCTGGGTTTCCCTTGCATGTTTTAGCTGAAGGAAGAATCCCTTAAACCTGAAGAGTTGGGACCCATGGAATGGGTATCATGCAGTATGACTTCAAAGGGTCTGACTTTGCTCACCGAACCTCACCAATGCTATCAGCGCGAAGAGTCCAGCCTTATGTCTCACCCAGCTCTGGGTGTAGATGTGGTAAATCCAGGTGGCATCACAAGCCCTGAATGAATTATTTAAGAATTGCTCTCTATTTCACTGTCATTGTGTTTTGTTTTTGAAATTTATTTTGATAATGGGATTTATCGGATGTCCACTGTTGCGTTTAGGCCGCTGTACACACGCTTGATTTCCTTATGGAGACATATAAATCCATGGGTTTTAAGATTCTTACTTGGCAGGTATCTTCCCAGGCGTTGAATATGGGGTGTTGAGTCCATTTCGTTGAGCAAGGAGTAGGTCTTGTCTATTATATATTTGGCTTATGGAAAGGTATCTGTGCTAATTTCAATCTCTGGTTTTATGCAGCACCCCAACTCACCTTTCCCCATAAGCAAGCATAAGTTGTTTTTCTAAACTTGAGACCCTGTTCTGTTTTGTAATTCAGTACATGTTTAGCCAAGTTTACATTCCGTGTATTAGGGATATCTTATGATGTTTCTTTTTCTGTGTGACTTATTTCTCGTAGAATCTTCATACCTGAATCCACTCATTATGCCGCTACGGGCCTGATGACGTAGATTTCATTGCTGAGTGATATTCCACTGTACGTGCGTACCACAACTTCTTTATCCATTTTTTGCTTTCTTGGATATTTAACTTGTACCGTAGATGAAGTTCTTGTAAACAGAGCCGTCCCAAACTTTGGGGTGGCTGTGTCTTTTTGATTTTAATTTCCCTAAGCTATAGGTCCATAAGTGGAAGTGCCAAAGGCTGTGTTGGTTTGTTTCCTACGTGTTTCAGGAAACACCATACACTTCTCCAGAGTGGCTGTTGGCAATTTCCATCCCGCCCATTAGCATAACAAGGCTCCCTGTTCTCCATGACCTTTCCTGCCTTTCTGGATTTTACACTTTTTTCAGATGGCCCTTTTGACCAGGGGGCAGTGAGACTTCATTGTAGTGCCGATTTCATTTACACGCTTGCTTGGTTGGCCAAAACGTGCGTTTGCGTTTTTTCCTGTATATATTCAGGAAAAAACGCGTATGCCCTTTTTAGCCAAGTGCATCATTGTCGACATTCTGCCTCTGTTCCTATGCTTTAAGCGCAATTCCAGTCTACCCCCTGAAATCGATTTCCTGAAATTCTGCCCCGCTTTCAAGTCCTCTTCGAAGACTTACATCAGTACATTTTGGACGATAGCTGTAATTCATAACTCTGCAGGTTTGTGAATTACAGTGCCCCTGAGCTCCTTTCTTCAACTCGCTTTCTTGTGAGCTGGCCGCAAAACCGCAGGATTGCTTCAGGCCCTAATCTCTTTCCGGCAGGGCACGCTGAGCCTTTGTTTAATTCCTCTTCCTGGTGTGAAATGAGCATTCCATTTGCCCGTGCAGGCACCTACAGCTAGTCTCTCATTGGTTCTCCCTATTCCTGTACATCTTGCGCAGAAATTGCAAACTGTGCCAAACAGGAGGTTAATGGCACTGACTTTCCAAGTGGGGAGAGTGTTAGTAAAGCGTCTGGAATGATGAACCCGAGAACCAGGGGACGAAAACTGAGATGCATTTGAAAACGTTTCCCGGTCACACAGTGCACTGTACTGTGGGTTTCCCATGCATGTTTTAGCTGAAGGAAGTATCCCTTAAACCTGGAGAGTTGTGACCCATGGAAATGGTACCATGCAGTATGACTTCAAAGGGTCTGCGTGTGCTCACCAAACCTCACCAATGCTATCAGCCCGAAGTGTCCAGCCTTATGTCTCACCCAGCTCTGGGTGTAGATGTCGTAAATCCAGGTTGCATCACAAGCCCTGAATGAATTATTTAAGTATTGCTCTCTATTTCACTGTCATTGTGTTTTGTTTTTGAAATTCATTTTGATAATGGATTTATCGGATGTTCACTGCTGCGTTTAGGCCGCTGTACACACGCTTGATTTCCTTATGGAGATATATAAATCCATGGGTCTTACGATTCTTTCTTGTCAGGTATCTTCCCAGGCGTTGAATATGGGGTGTTGAGTCCATTTCGTTGAGCAAGGAGTAGGTCTTGTCTATTATATATTTGCCTTTTGAAACGGTATCTGTGCTAATTTCAATCTCTGGTTTTATGCAGCACCCCAACTCAACTTTCCCCATAAGCAAGCATAAGTTGGTTTTCTAAATTTGAGACCCTGTTCTGTTTTGTAATTCACTTCATGTGTAGCCAAGTTTACATTCCGTGTATTAGTGATATCTTATGATGTTTCTTTTTCTGTGTGACTTATTTCTCGTAGAATCATCATACCTGAATCCACTCATTATGCCGCTATGGGCCTGATGACGTAGATTTCATTGCTGAGTGATATTCCATTGTACGTGCGTACCACTACATCTTTATGCATTTTTTGCTTTCTGGGATATTTAACTTGTACCGTAGACGAGGTTGTTGTAAACAGAGCCGTCCCAAACTTTGGGGTGGCTGTGTCTTTTTGATTTTAATTTCCCTAAGCTATAGGACCATAAGTGGAAATTCCATAGGCTGTGTTGCTTTGTTTCCTACGTGTTTCAGGAAGCACCATACACTTCTCCAGAGTGGTTGTTGGCAATTTACATCCCGTCCATCAGCAAAACAAGGCTCTTTGTTCTCCATGACCTGTCCTGCCTTTCTGGATTTTACACTTTTTTCAGATGGCCCTTTTGACCGGGGGTCAGTGAGAGTTCATTGTAGTGAAGATTTCCTTTACACGCTTGCTTGGTTGGCGAAAAAGTGCGTATGCGTTTTTTCCTGAATGTATTCAGGAAAAAACGCATACGCCCTTTTTGGCCAAGTGCATCATTGTCGACATTCTGCCTCTTTTCCTATGCTTTAAGTGCAATTCCAGTCTACCCCGTGAAATCGTTTTCCTGAAATTTTGCCCCGCTTTCCAGTCCTCTTCGAAGACTTACTTCAGTACATTTTTGGACGATAGCTGTCATTCATAACTCTGCAAGTTTGTGAATTACAGTGCCCCTGATCTCCTTTCTTCAACTCGCTTGCTTTTGAGCTGGCCGCAAAACCGCAGGATTGCTTCAGGCCCTAATCTGTGTCCGGCAGGGCAGGCTGAGCCATTGGTTAATTCCTCTTCCTGGTGCGAAATGAGCGTTCCATTTGCCCGTGCAGACACCTACAGCTACTCTCTCATTGGTTCTCCCTATGCCTGTTCATCTTGCGCAGAAATTGCAAACTGTGCCAAACAGGAGGTTAAAGACACTGACTCTCCAAGTGGGGAGAGTGTTAGTAAAGCGTCTGGAATGGGGAACCCGAGTACCAGGGTACGAAAACTGTGATGCATTTGAAAACGTTTCCCAATCACATGGCGGTCGATACTCTGCGTTTCCCATGCATGTTTTAGCTGAAGGAAGAATCCCTTAAACCTGGAGAGTTGGGACCCATGGAATGGGTACCATACAGGATGACTTCAAAGGGTCTGCGTTTGCTCACCGAACCTCACCAATGCTATCAGCCCGAAGGGTCCTGCCTTATGTCTCACCCAGCTCTGGGTGTAGATGTGGTAAATCCAGGTTGCATCACAAGCCCTGAATGAATGATTTAAGAATTGCTCTCTATTTCACTGTCATTGTGTTTTGTTTTTGAAATTTACTTAGATAATGGGATTTATCGGATTTTCACTGCTCCGTTTAGGCTGCTGTACACACGCTTGTTTTCCTTATGGAGACATATAAATAAATGCTTTTTAAGATTCTTATTTGTCAGGTATCTTCCCAGGCGTTGAATATGGGGTGTTGAGTCCATTTCGTTGAGCAAGGAGTAGGTCTTGTCTATTATATATTTGGCTTATGGAACTGTATCTGTGCTAATTTCAATCTCTGGTTTTATGCAGCACCCCAACTCACCTTTTCCCATAAGCAAGCATAAGTTGGTTTTCTAAATTTGAGACCCTGTTCTGTTTTGTAATTCAGTTTATGTGTAGCCAACTTTACATTCCGTGTATTAGTGATATCTTATGATGTTTTTTTTTCTGTGTGACTTATTTCTCGTAGAATCATCGTACCTGAATCCACTCATTATGCCGCTACGGGCCTGATGACATAGATTTCATTGCTGAGTGATATTCCATTGTACGTGCGTACCACAACTTCTTTATCCATTTTTTGCTTTCTTGCATATTTAACTTGAACCATAGACGAGGTTCTTGTAAACATAGCCGTCCCAAACTTTCGGCTGGCTGTGTGTTTTTGATGTTAATTTCCCTAAGCTATAGGACCATAAGTGGAAGTGCCATAGGCTGTGTTGCTTTGTTTCCTACGTGTTTCAGGATACACCATACACTTCTCCAGAGTGGCTGTTGGCAATTTACATTCCGCCCATCAGCATAACAAGTCTCCCTGTTCTCCATGACCTGTCCTGCCTTTCTGGATTTTACACTTTTTTCAGATGGCCCTTTTGACCGGGGAGCAGTGAGACTTCATTGTAGTGCAGATTTCTTTACACGCTTGCTTGGTTGGCCAAAAAGTGCGTATGCGTTTTATCCTGAATATATTCAAGAAAAAACGCATATGCCCTATTTGGCCAAGTGCATCATTGTCGACATTCTGCCTCTTTTCCTATGCTTTAAGTGCAATTCCAGTCTACCCCCTGAAATCTTTTTCCTGAAATTTTGCCCCGCTTTCAAGTCCTCTTCGATGACTTACTTCAATATATTTTTGGACGACAGTCTGTCATTCATAACTCTGCCTGTTTGTGAATTACAGTGCCCCTGAGCTCCTTTCTTCAACTCGCTTTCTTGTGAGCTGGCCGCAAAACCGCAGGATTGCTTCAGGCCGTAATATGTTTCCGGCAGGGCATGCTGAGCCTTTGGTTAATTCCTCTTCCTGGTGGGAAATGAGCGTTCCATTTGCCCTTGCAGACACCTACAGCTAGTCTCTCATTGGTTCTCCCAATTCCTGTTCATCTTGCGCAGAAATTGCAAACTTTGGCAAACAGGAGGTTAAAGGCACTGACTCTCCAAGTGGGGAGAGTGTTAGTAAAGCTTCTGGAATGGTGAACCCGAGTACCAGGGTTCGAAAACTGAGATGCATTTGAAAACGTTTCCCAATCCACGGCGGACGATAGTCTGGGTTTCCCATGCATGTTTTAGCTGAAGGAAGAATCCCTTAAACCTGGAGAGTTGGGACCCATGGAATGGGTACCATGCATTATGACTTCCAAGGGTCTGCGTTTGCTCACCGAACCTCACCAATGCTATCAGCCCGAAGTGTCCAGCCTTATGTCTCACCCAGCTCTGGGTGTAGATGTGGTAAATCCAGGTTGCATCACAAGCCCTGAATGAATTATTTAAGAATTGCTCTCTATTTCACTGTCATTGTGTTTTCTTTTTGAAATTTATTTTGATAATGGGATTTATCAGATGTTCACTGCTGCGTTTAGGCCGCTGTACACATGCTTGATTTCCTTATGGAGACATATAAATCCATGGGTTTTAAGATTCTTACTTGTCAAGTATCTTGCCAGGCGTTGAATATGGGGTGTTGAGTCCATTTCGTTGAGCAAGGAGTAGGTCTTGTCTATTATATATTTGGCTTATGGAATGGTATCTGTGCTAATTTCAATCTCCGGTTTTATGCAGCACCGCAACTCACCTTTCCCCATAAGCAAGCATAAGTTGGTTTTCTAAATTTGAGACCCTGTTCTGTTTTGTAATTCAGTTCATGTGTAGCCAAGTTTACATTCCGTGTATTAGTGATATCTTATGATGTTTCTTTTTCTGTGTGACTTATTTCTCGTAGAATCATCGTACCTGTATCCACTCATTATGCCGCTACGGGCCTGATGACGTAGATTTCATTGCTGAGTGATATTCCATTGTACGTGCGTACCAGAAATTCTTTATCCATTTTTTGCTTTCTCAGATATTTAACTTGTACCGTAGACGAGGTTCTTGTAAACAGAGCCGTCCCAAACTTTGGGGTGGCTGTGTGTTTTTGAATTTAATTTCCCTAAGCTATAGATCCATAAGTGGAAGTGCCATAGGCTGTGTTGTTTTGTTTCCTACGTGTTTCAGGAAACACCATACACTTCTCCAGAGTGGCTTTTGGCAATTGACATCCCGCCCATCAGCATAACAAGGCTCCCTGTTCTCCATGACCTGTCCTGCCTTTCTGGATTTTACACTTTTCTCAGATGGCCCTTTTGACCGGGGGGCAGTGAGACTTCATTGTAGGGTAGATTTCCTTTACACGCTTGCTTGGTTGACCAAAAAGTGCATATGCATTTTTTCCTGAATATATTCAGGATAAAACAATTACGCCCTTTTTGGCCAAGTGCATCATTGTCGACATTCTGCCTCATTTCCTATGCTTTAAGTGCAATTCCAGTCTACCCCCTGAAATCGTTTTCCAGAAATTCTGCCCCGCTTTCAAGTCCTCTTCGAAGACTTACTTCAATACATTTTTGGACGATAGCTGTCATTCATAACCCTGCAGGTTTGTGAATTTCAGTGGCCCTGAGCTCCTTTCTTCAACTCACTTTTTTGTGAGCTGCTGCAAAACCGCAGGATTGCTTCAGGCCCTAATCTGTTTCCGGCAGGGCACGCTGAGCCTTTGGATAATTCGTCTTCCTGGTGGGAAATGAGCGTTCCATTTGCCCGTGCAGACACCAACAGCTAGTCTCTCATTGGTTCTCCCTATGTTGGTTCATCTTGCGCAGAAATTGCAAACTGTGCCAAACAAGAGGTTAAAGGCACTGACTCTCCAAGTGGGGAGAGTGTTAGTAAAGCGTCTGGAATGATGAACCCGAGTACCAGGGGACGAAAAATGAGATGCATTTGAAAACGTTTCCCAAACACACAGTGGGCCATACTCTGGGATTCCCATGCATGTTTTAGCTGAAGGAAGAATCCCTTAAACCTGGAGAGTTGGGACCCATGGGATGGGTACCATGAAGTATGACTTCAAAGGGTCTGCGTTTGCTCACTGAACCTCACCAATGCTATCAGCCCGAAGTGCCCAGCCTTATGTCTCACCCAGCTCTGGGTGTAGATGTGGTAAATCCAGGTTGCATCACAAGCCCTGAATGAATTATTTAAGAATTGCTCTCTATTTCACTGTCATTGTGTTTTATTTTTGAAATTCATTTTGATAATGGGATTTATCGGATTTTCACTGCTGCGTTTAGGCCGCTGTACACACGCTTGATTTCCTTATGGAGACATATAAATCCATGGGTTTTAAGATTCTTACTTGTCAGGTATCTTGCCAGGCGTTGAATATGGGGTGTTGAGTCCATTTCGTTGAGCAAGGAGTAGGTCTTGTCTATTATATATTTGGCTTATGGAAAGGTATGTGTGCTAATTTCAATGTCTGGTTTTATGCAGCACCCCAACTCACCTTTCCCCATAAGCAAGCATAAGTTGGTTTTCTAAACTTGAGACCCTGTTCTGTTTTGTAATTCAGTACATGTGTAGCCAAGTTTACATTCCGTGTATTAGGTATAACTTATGATGTTTCTTTTTCTGTGTGAATTATTTCTCGTAGAATCATCATACCTGAATCCACTCATTATCCCGTTAGGAACCTGATGACGTAGATTTCATTGCTGAGTGATATTCCATTGTACGAGCGTACCACAACTTCTTTATCCATTTTATGCTTTCTTGGATATTTAACTTGTACCGTAGACGAGGTTCTTGTAAACAGAGCCTTCCCAAACTTTGGGGTGGCAGTGTCTTTTTGATTTTAATTTCCCTAAGCTATAGGACCATAAGTGGAAGTGCCATAGGCTGTGTTGCTTTGTTTCCTACGTGTTTCAGGAAACACCATACAGTTCTCCAGAGTGGCTGTTGGCAATTTACATCCCGCCCATCAGCATAACAAGGCTCCCTGTTCTCCATGACCTGTCCTGCCTTTCTGGATTTTACACTTTTTTCAGATGGCCCTTTTGACCGTGGGGGCAGTGAGACTTCATTGTAGTGCCGATTTCATTTACACGCTTGCTTGGTTGGCCAAAAAGTGAGTTTGCGTTTTTTCCTGAATATATTCAGGAAAAAACGCATATGCCCTTTTTAGCCAAGTGCATCATTGTCGACATTCTGCTTCTGTTCCTATGCTTTAAGCGCAATTCCAGTCTACCCCCTGAAATCGTTTTCCTGAAATTCTGCCCCGCTTTCAAGTCCTCTTCGAAGCCTTACATCAGTACATTTTGGACGATAGCTGTCATACATAACTCTGCAGGTTTGTGAATTACAGTCCCCCTGAGCTCCTTTCTTCAACTCGCTTTCTTGTGACCTGGCCGCAAAACCGCAGGATTGCTTCAGGCCATAATCTCTTTCTGGCAGGGCACGCTGAGCCTTTGGTTAATTCCTCTTCCTGGTGGGAAATGAGCGTCCCATTTGCCCGTGCACACACCTACATCTAGTCTCTCATTGGTTCTCTCTATTCCTGTTCATCTTGTGCAGAAATTGCAAACTGTGCCAAACAGGAGGTTAAAGGCACTGACTCTCCAAGTGGGGAGAGTGTTAGTAAAGCGTCTGGAATGGTGAACCCGAGTACCAGGGGACGAAAACTGAGATGCATTGAAAACGTTTCCCAATCACACGGTGGACCATACTCTGGGTTTCCCTTGCATGTTTTAGCTGAAGGAAGAATCCCTTAAACCTGAAGAGTTGGGACCCATGGAATGGGTATCATGCAGTATGACTTCAAAGGGTCTGACTTTGCTCACCGAACCTCACCAATGCTATCAGCGCGAAGAGTCCAGCCTTATGTCTCACCCAGCTCTGGGTGTAGATGTGGTAAATCCAGGTGGCATCACAAGCCCTGAATGAATTATTTAAGAATTGCTCTCTATTTCACTGTCATTGTGTTTTGTTTTTGAAATTTATTTTGATAATGGGATTTATCGGATGTCCACTGTTGCATTTAGGCCGCTGTACACACGCTTGATTTCCTTATGGAGACATATAAATCCATGGGTTTTAAGATTCTTACTTGGCAGGTATCTTCCCAGGCGTTGAATATGGGGTGTTGAGTCCATTTCGTTGAGCAAGGAGTAGGTCTTGTCTATTATATATTTGGCTTATGGAAAGGTATCTGTGCTAATTTCAATCTCTGGTTTTATGCAGCACCCCAACTCACCTTTCCCCATAAGCAAGCATAAGTTGTTTTTCTAAACTTGAGACCCTGTTCTGTTTGTAATTCAGTACATGTTTAGCCAAGTTTACATTCCGTGTATTAGGGATATCTTATGATGTTTCTTTTTCTGTGTGACTTATTTCTCGTAGAATCTTCATACCTGAATCCACTCATTATGCCGCTACGGGCCTGATGACGTAGATTTCATTGCTGAGTGATATTCCACTGTACGTGCGTACCACAACTTCTTTATCCATTTTTTGCTTTCTTGGATATTTAACTTGTACCGTAGATGAAGTTCTTGTAAACAGAGCCGTCCCATACTTTGGGGTGGCTGTGTCTTTTTGATTTTAATTTCCCTAAGCTATAGGACCATAAGTGGAAGTGCCAAAGGCTGTGTTGGTTTGTTTCCTACGTGTTTCAGGAAACACCATACACTTCTCCAGAGTGGCTGTTGGCAATTTCCATCCCGCCCATTAGCATAACAAGGCTCCCTGTTCTCCATGACCTTTCCTGCCTTTCTGGATTTTACACTTTTTTCAGATGGCCCTTTTGACCGGGGGGCAGTGAGACTTCATTGTAGTGCCGATTTCATTTACACGCTTGCTTGGTTGGCCAAAAAGTGCGTTTGCGTTTTTTCCTGAATATATTCAGGAAAAAACGCGTATGCCCTTTTTAGCCAAGTGCATCATTGTCTACATTCTGCCTCTGTTCCTATGCTTTAAGCGCAATTCCAGTCTACCCCCTGAAATCGATTTCCTGAAATTCTGCCCCGCTTTCAAGTCCTCTTCGAAGACTTACATCAGTACATTTTGGACGATAGCTGTCATTCATAACTCTGCAGGTTTGTGAATTGCAGTGCCCCTGAGCTCCTTTCTTCAACTCGCTTTCTTGTGAGCTGGCCGCAAAACCGCAGGATTGTTTCAGGCCCTAATCTCTTTCCGGCAGGGCACGCTGAGCCTTTGTTTAATTCCTCTTCCTGGTGGGAAATGAGCGTTCCATTTGCCCGTGCAGGCACCTACAGCTAGTCTCTCATTGGTTCTCCCTATTCCTGTACATCTTGCGCAGAAATTGCAAACTGTGCCAAACAGGAGGTTAATGGCACTGACTCTCCAAGTGGGGAGAGTGTTAGTAAAGCGTCTGGAATGATGAACCCGAGTACCAGGGGACGAAAACTGAGATGCATTTGAAAATGTTGCCCGGTCACACAGTGCACTGTACTGTGGGTTTCCCATGCATGTTTTAGCTGAAGGAAGAATCCCTTAAACCTGGAGAGTTGGGACCCATGGAAAAGGTACCATGCAGTATGACTTCAAAGGGTCTGCGTGTGCTCACCAAACCTCACCAATACTATCAGCCCGAAGTGTCCAGCCTTATGTCTCACCCAGGTCTGGGTGTAGATGTGGTAAATCCAGGTTGCATCACAAGCCCTGAATGAATTATTTAAGAATTGCTCTCTATTTCACTGTCATTGTGTTTTGTTTTTGAAATTCATTTTGATAATGGGATTTATCGGATGTTCACTGCTGCATTTAGGCCGCTGTACACACGCTTGTTTTCCTTATGGAGACATATAAATCCATGGGTTTTAAGATTCTTACTTGTCAGGTATCTTCCCAGGCGTTGAATATGGGGTGTTGAGTCCATTTCGTTGAGCAAGGAGTAGGTCTTGTCTATTATATATTTGGCTTATGGAACGGTATCTGTGCTAATTTCAATCTCTGGTTTTATGCAGCACCCCAACTCACCTTTCCCCATAAGCAAGCATAAGTTGGTTTTCTAAATTTGAGACCCTGTTCTGTTTTGTAATTCAGTTCATGTGTAGACAAGTTTACATTCGGTGTATTAGTGATATCTTATGATGTTTCTTTTTCTGTGTGACTTATTTCTCATAGAATCATCATACCTGAACCCACTCATTATGCCGCTACGGGCCTGATGACGTAGATTTCATTGCTGAGTGATATTCCATTGTACGTGCGTACCACAACATCTTTATGCATTTTTTGCTTTCTGGGATATTTAACTTGTACCGTAGACGAGGTTGTTGTAAACAGAGCCGTCAAAAATTTTGAGGTGGCTGTATCTTTTTGATTTTAATTTCCCTAAGCTATAGGACCATAAGTGGAAGTGCCATACTCTGTGTTGCTTTGTTTCCTACGTGTTTCAGGAAACACCATACACTTCTCCAGAGTGGTTGTTGGCAGTTTACATCCCGCCCATCAGCATAACAAGGCTCCCTGTTCTCCATGACCTGTCCTGCCTTTCTGGATTTTACACTTTTTTCAGATGGCCCTTTTGACCGGGGGGCAGTGAGACTTCATTGTAGTGCAGATTTCCTTTACACGCTTGTTGGTTGGCGAAAAAGTGCATATGCGTTTTTTCCTGAATATATTCAGGAAAAAACGCATACGCCCTTTTTGGCCAAGTGCATCATTGTCGACATTCTGCCTCTTTTCCTATGCTTTAAGTGCAATTCCAGTCTACCCCGTGAAATCGTTTTCCTGAAATTCTGCCCCGCTTTCAAGTCCTCTTTGAAGACTTACTTCAATACATTTTTGGACAATAGCTGTCATTCATAACTATGCAGGTTTCTGAATTACACTGCCCCTGAGCTCCTTTCTTCAACTAGCTTTCTTGTGAGCTGGCCACAAAACCGCAGGATTGCTTCAGGCCATAATCTCTTTAGGGCAGGGCACGCTGAGCTTTTCGTTAATTCCTCTTCCTGGTGGGAAATGAGCGTTCCATTTGCCCGTGCAGACACCTACAGCTAGTCTCTCATTGGTTCTCCCTATTCCTGTTCATCTTGCGCAGAAATTGCAAACTGTTCCAAACAGGAGGTTAAAGGCACTGACTCTCCAAGTGGGGATAGTGTTAGTAAAGCATCTGGAATGGTGAACCCGAGCACCAGGGGACGAAACCTGAGATGCATTTGAAAACGTTTCCCGGTCACACAGTGCACTGTACTGTGGGTTTCACATGCATGTTTTAGCTGAAGGAAGTATCCCTTAAACCTGGAGAGTTGGGATCCATGGAATGCGTACCATGCAGTATGACTTCAAAGGGTCTGCGTTTGGTCACCGAACCTCACCAATGCTATCAGCCCGAAGTGTCCAGCCTTATGTCTCACCCAGCTCTGGGTGTAGATGTGGTAAATCCAGGTTGCATCACAAGCCCTGAATGAATTATTTAAGAATTGCTCTCTATTTCACTGTCATTGTGTTTTGTTTTTGAAATTCATTTTGATAATGGGATTTATCTGATTTTCACTGCTGCGTTTAGGTCGCTGTACACACGCTTGATTTCCTTATGGAGACATATAAATCCATGGGTTTTAAGATTCTTACTTGTCAGGTATCTTCCCAGGCGTTGAATATGGGGTGTTGAGTCCATTTCGTTGAGCAAGGAGTAGGTCTTGTCTATTATATATTTGGCTTATGGAACGGTATCTGTGCTAATTTCAATCTCTGGTTTTATGCAGCACCCCAACTCACTTTTCCCCATAAGCAAGCATATGTTGCTTTTCTAAATTTGAGACCCTATTCTGTTTTCTAATTCAGTTCATGTGTAGCCAAGGTTACATTCCGTGTATTAGTGATATCTTATGATGTTTCTTTTTCTGTGTGACTTATTTCTCGTAGAATCATCGTACCTGAATCCACTGATTATGCCGATAGGACGTGATGACGTAGATTTCATTGCTGAGTGATATTCCACTGTACGTGCGTACCACAACTTCTTTATGCATTTTTTGCTTTCTTGGATATTTAACTTGTACCGTAGACGAGGTTCTTGTAAACAGAGCCGTCCCAAACTTTGGGGTGGCTGTGTGTTTTTGATTTTAATTTCCCTAAGCTATAGGACCATAAGTGGAAGTGCCATAGGCTGTGTTGCTTTGTTTCCTACGTGTTTCAGGAAACACCATACACTTCTCCAGAGTGGCTGTTGGCAATTTACATCCCGCTCATCAGCATAACAAGGCTCCCTGTTCTCCATGACCTGTCCTGCCTTTCCGGATTTTACACTTTTTTCAGATGGCCCTTTTGACCACGGGGCAGTGAGACTTCATTGTAGTGCCGATTTCATTTACACGCTTGCTTGGTTGGCCAAAAAGTGCGTTTGCGTTTTTTCCTGAATATATTCAGGAAAAAACGCATATGCCCTTTTTAGCCAAGTGCAGCATTGTCGACATTCTGCCTCTGTTCCTATGCTTTAAGCGCAATTCCAGTCTACCCCCTGAAATCGTGTTCCTGAAATTCTGCCCCGCTTTCAAGTCCTCTTCAAAGACTTACTTCAGTACATTTTGGACGATAGCTGTCATTCATAACTCTGCAGGTTTGTGAATTACAGTGCCCCTGAGCTCCTTTCTTCAACTCGCTTTCTTGTGAGCTGGCCGCCAAACCGCAGGATTGCTTCAGGCCCTAATCTCTTTCCGGCAGGGCACACTGAGCCTTTGGTTAATTCCTCTTCCTGGTGGGAAATGAGTGTTCCATTTGCCCGTGCAGACACCTACAGCTAGTCTCTCATTGGTTCTCCCTATTCCTCTTCACCTTGCGCAGAAATTGCAAACTGTGCCAAACAGGAGGTGAAAGGCACTGCCTCTCCAAGTGAGGAGAGTGTTAGTAAAGCGTCTGGAATGGTGAACCCGAGTACCAGGGGACGAAAACTGAGATGCATTTGAAAACGTTTCCCAGTCACACAGTGCACTGTACTGTGGGTTTCCCATGCATGTTTTAGCTGAAGGAAGAATCCCTTAAACCTTGATTGTTGGGACCCATGGAATGGGTACCATGCAGTATGACTTCAAAGGGTTTGCGTTTGCTCATCGAACCTCACAAATGCTATCAGCCCGAAGTGTGCAGCCTTATGTCTCACCCAGCTCTGGGTGTAGATGTGGTAAATCCAGGTTGCATCACAAGCCCTGAATGAATTATTTAAGTATTGCTCTCTATTTCACTCTCATTGTGTTTTGTTTTTGAAATTCATTTTGATAATGGATTTATCGGATGTTCACTGCTGCGTTTAGGCCGCTGTACACACGCTTGATTTTCTTATGGAGATATATAAATCCATGGGTCTTACGATTCTTTCTTGTCAGGTATCTTCCCAGGCGTTGAATATGGGGTGTTGAGTCCATTTCGTTGAGCAAGGAGTAGGTCTTGTCTATTATATATTTGCCTTATGAAACGGTATCTGTGCTAATTTCAATCTCTGGTTTTATGCAGCACCCCAACTCAACTTTCCCCATAAGCAAGCATAAGTTGGTTTTCTAAATTTGAGACCCTGTTCTGTTTTGTAATTCACTTCATGTGTAGCCAAGTTTACATTCCGTGTATTAGTGATATCTTATGATGTTTCTTTTTCTGTGTGACTTATTTCTCGTAGAATCATCATACCTGAATCCACTCATTATGCCGCTATGGGCCTGATGACGTAGATTTCATTGCTGAGTGATATTCCATTGTACGTGCGTACCACTACATCTTTATGCATTTTTTGCTTTCTGGGATATTTAACTTGTACCGTAGACGAGGTTGTTGTAAACAGAGCCGTCCCAAACTTTGGGGTGGCTGTGTGTTTTTGATTTTTATTTCCCTAAGCTATAGGACCATAAGTGGAAGTGTCATAGGCTGTGTTGTTTTGTTTCCTACGTGTTTCAGGTAACACCATACACTTCTCCAGAGTGGTTGTTGGCAATTTACATCCCGCCCATCAGCAAAACAAGGCTCCCTGTTCTCCATGACCTGTCCTGCCTTTCTGGATTTTACACTTTTTTCAGATGGCCCTTTTGACCGGGGGGCAGTGAGACTTCATTGTAGTGAAGATTTCCTTTACACGCTTGCTTGGTTGGCGAAAAAGTGCGTATGCGTTTTTTCCTGAATGTATTCAGGAAAAAACGCATACGCCCTTTTTGGCCAAGTGCATCATTGTCGACATTCTGCCTCTTTTCCTATGCTTTAAGTGCAATTCCAGTCTACCCCGTGAAATCGTTTTCCTGAAATTTTGCCCCGATTTCCAGTCCTCTTCGAAGACTTACTTCAGTACATTTTGGACGATAGCTGTCATTCATAACTCTGCAGGTTTGTGAATTACAGTGCCCCTGAGCTCCTTTCTTCAACTCGCTTTCTTGTGAGCTGGCCGCCAAACCGCAGGATTGCTTCAGGCCCTAATCTCTTTCCGGCAGGGCACACTGAGCCTTTGGTTAATTCCTCTTCCTGGTGGGAAATGAGCGTTCCATTTGCCCGTGCAGACACCTACAGCTAGTCTATCATTGGTTCTCCCTATTCCTGTTCATCTTGTGCAGAAATTGCAAACTGTGCCAAACAGGAGGTTAAAGGCAATGACTCTCCAGGTGGGGAGAGTGTTAGTAAAGCGTCTGGAATGGTGAACGCGAGTACCAGGGGACGAAAACTGAGATGCATTTGAAAACGTTTCCCAATCACACGGCGGACGATAGTCTGGGATTCTCATGCATGTGTTAGCTGAAGGAAGAATCCCTTAAACCTGGAGAGTTGGGACCCATGGAATCGGTACCATGCAGTATGACTTCAAAGGGTCTGCGTCTGGTCACTGAACCTCACCAATGCTATCAGCCCGAAGTGTCCAGCCTTATGTCTCACCCAGCTCTGGGTGTAGATGTGGTAAATCCAGGTTGCCTCACAAGCCCTGAATGAATGATTTAAGAATTGCTCTCTATTTCACTGTCATTGTGTTTTGTTTTTGAAATTTATTTTGATAATGGGATTTATCGGATTTTCACTGCTGCGTTTAGGCCGCTGTACACACGCTTGATTTCCTTATGGAGACATATAAATCCATGGGTTTTAAGATTATTACTTGTCAGGTATCTTGCCAGGCCTTGAATATGGGGTGTTGAGTCCATTTCGTTGAGCAAGGAGTAGGTCTTGTCTATTATATATTTGGCTTATGGAACGGTATCTGTGCTAATTTCAATCTCTGGTTTTATGCAGCACCCCAACTCACCTTTTCCCATAAGCAGGCATAAGTTGGTTTTCTAAATTTGAGACCCTGTTCTGTTTTGTAATTCAGTTTATGTGTAGCCAACTTTACATTCCGTGTATTAGTGATATCTTATGATGTTTCTTTTTCTGTGTGACTTATTACTCGTAGAATCATCGTACCTGAATCCACTCATTATGCCGCTACGGGCCTGATGACGTAGATTTCATTGCTGAGTGATATTCCATTGTACGTGCGTACGACAACTTCTTTATCCATTTTTTGCTTTCTTGCATATTTAACTTGAACCATAGACGAGGTTCTTGTAAACATAGCCATCCCAAACTTTCGGCTCGCTGTGTGTTTTTGATTTTAATTTCCCTAAGCTATAGGACCATAAGTGGAAGTGCCATAGGCTGTGTTGCTTTGTTTCCTACGTGTTTCAGGATACACCATACACTTCTCCAGAGTGACTGTTGGCAATTTACATCCCGCCCATCAGCATAACAAGTCTCCCTGTTCTCCATGACCTGTCCTGCCTTTCTGGATTTTCACTTTTTTCAGATGGCCCTTTTGACCGGGGAGCAGTGAGACTTCATTGTAGTGCAGATTTCTTTACACGCTTGCTTGGTTGGCCAAAAAGTGCGTATGCGTTTTATCCTGAATATATTCAAGAAAAAACGCATATGCCCTATTTGGCCAAGTGCATCATTGTCGACATTCTGCCTCTTTTCCTATGCTTTAAGTGCAATTCCAGTCTACCCCCTGAAATCTTTTTCCTGAAATTTTGCCCCGCTTTCAAGTCCTCTTCGACGACTTACTTCAATATATTTTTGGACGACAGTCTGTCATTCATAACTCTGCATGTTTGTGAATTACAGTGCCCCTGAGCTCCTTTCTTCAACTCGCTTTCTTGTGAGCTGGCCGCAAAACCGCAGGATTGCTTCAGGCCCTAATTTGTTTCCGGCAGGGCATGCTGAGCCTTTGGTTAATTCCTCTTCCTGGTGGGAAATGAGCGTTCCATTTGCCCGTGCAGACACCTACAGCTAGTCTCTCATTGGTTCTCCCAATTCCTGTTCATCTTGCGCCGAAATTGCAAACTGTGCCAAACAGGAGGTTAAAGGCACTGACTCTCCAAGTGGGGAGAGTGTTAGTAAAGCTTCTGGAATGGTGAACCCGAGTACCAGGGTTCGAAAACTGAGATGCATGTGAAAACGTTTCCCAATCCACGGCGGACGATAGTCTGGGTTTCCCATGCATGTTTTAGCTGAAGGAAGAATCCCTTAAACCTGGAGAGTTGGGACCCATGGAATGGGTACCATGCATTATGACTTCCAAGGGTCTGCGTTTGCTCACTGAACCTCACCAATGCTATCAGCCCGAAGTGTCCAGCCTTATGTCTCACCCAGCTCTGGGTGTAGATGTGGTAAATCCAGGTTGCATCACAAGCCCTGAATGAATTATTTAAGAATTGCTCTCTATTTCACTGTCATTGTGTTTACTTTTTGAAATTTATTTTGATAATGGGATTTATCGGATGTTCACTGCTGCGTTTAGGCCGCTGTACACATGCTTGATTTCCTTATGGAGACATATAAATCCATGGGTTTTAAGATTCTTACATGTCAAGTATCTTGCCAGGCGTTGAATATGCGGTGTTGAGTCCATTTCGTTGAGCAAGGAGTAGGTCTTGTCTATTATATATTTGGCTTATGGAATGGTATCTGTGCTAATTTCAATCTCTGGTTTTATGCAGCACCCCAACTCACCTTTCCCCATAAGCAAGCATAAGTTGGTTTTCTAAATTTGAGACCCTGTTCTGTTTTTTAATTCAGTTCATGTGTAGCCAAGTTTACATTCCGTGTATTAGTGATATCTTATGATGTTTCTTTTTCTGTGTGACTTATTTCTCGTAGAATCATCGTACCTGAATCCACTCATTATGCCGCTACGGGCCTGATGACGTAGATTTCATTGCTGAGTGATATTCCATTGTACGTGCGTACCACAAATTCTTTATCCATTTTTTGCTTTCTCAGATATTTAACTCGTACCGTAGACGAGGTTCTTGTAAACAGAGCCGTCCCAATCATTGGGGTGGCTGTGTGTTTTTGATTTTAATTTCCCTAAGCTATAGGACCATAAGTGGAAGTGCCATAGGCTGTGTTGCTTTGTTTCCTATGTGTTTCAGGAAACACCATACACTTCTCCAGAGTGGCTGTTGGCTATTTACATCCCGCCCATCAGCATAACAAGGCTCCCTGATCTCCATGACCTCTCCTGCCTTTCTGGATTTTACAATATTTTCAGATGCCCCTTTTGACCGGGAGGCAGTGAGACTTCATTGTAGTGCAGATTTCTTTTACACGCTTGGTTGGTTGGCCAAAAAGTGCGTATGCGTTTTTTCCTGAATATATTCAGGAAAAAACGCATACGCCCTTTTTGGCCAAGTGCATCATTGTCGACATTCTGCCTCTTTTCCTATGCTTTAAGTGCAATTCCAGTCTACCCCCTGAAATCGTTTTCCTGAAATTCTGCCCCGCTTTCAAGTCCTTTTCGAAGACTTACTTCTATACATTTTTGGACGATAGCTGTCATTCATAACTCTGCAGATTTGTGAATTACAGTGTCCCTGAGCTCCTTTCTTCAACTCGCTTTCTTGTGAGCTGGCCGCAAAACCGCAGGATTGCTTCAGGCCCTAATCTCTTTCCGGCAGGGCACACTGAGCCTTTGGTTAATTCCTCTTCCTGGTGGGAAATGAGCGTTCCATTTGCCCGTGCAGACACCTACAGCTAGTCTCTCATTGCTTCTCCCTATTCCTGTTCATCTTGCGCAGAAATTGCAAAGTGTGCCAAACAGGAGGTTAAATGCACTGACTCTCCTTCTGGGGAGAGTGTTAGTAAAGCGTCTGGAATGGTGAACCCGAGTACCAGGGGACGAAAACTGAGATGCATTTGAAAACGTTTCCCAATGACACGGTGGACCATACTATGGGTTTCCCATGCATGTTTTAGCTGAAGGAAGAATCCCTTAAACCTGGAGAGTTGGGATCCATGGAATGCGTACCATGCAGTATGACTTCAAAGGGTCTGCGTTTGGTCACCGAACCTCACCAATGCTATCAGCCCGAAGTGTCCAGCCTTATGTCTCACCCAGCTCTGGGTGTAGATGTGGTAAATCCAGGTTGCATCACAAGCCCTGAATGAATTATTTAAGAATTGCTCTCTATTTCACTGTCATTGTGTTTTGTTTTTGAAATTCATTTTGATAATGGGATTTATCTGATTTTCACTGCTGCGTTTAGGTCGCTGTACACACGCTTGATTTCCTTATGGAGACATATAAATCCATGGGTTTTAAGATTCTTACTTGTCAGGTATCTTCCCAGGCGTTGAATATGGGGTGTTGAGTCCATTTCGTTGAGCAAGGAGTAGGTCTTGTCTATTATATATTTGGCTTATGGAACGGTATCTGTGCTAATTTCAATCTCTGGTTTTATGCAGCACCCCAACTCACTTTTCCCCATAAGCAAGCATATGTTGCTTTTCTTAATTTGAGACCCTATTCTGTTTTCTAATTCAGTTCATGTGTAGCCAAGGTTACATTCCGTGTATTAGTGATATCTTATGATGTTTCTTTTTCTGTGTGACTTATTTCTCGTAGAATCATCGTACCTGAATCCACTGATTATGCCGATAGGACGTGATGACGTAGATTTCATTGCTGAGTGATATTCCACTGTACGTGCGTACCACAACTTCTTTATGCATTTTTTGCTTTCTTGGATATTTAACTTGTACCGTAGACGAGGTTCTTGTAAACAGAGCCGTCCCAAACTTTGGGGTGGCTGTGTGTTTTTGATTTTAATTTCCCTAAGCTATAGGACCATAAGTGGAAGTGCCATAGGCTGTGTTGCTTTGTTTCCTACGTGTTTCAGGAAACACCATACACTTCTCCAGAGTGGCTGTTGGCAATTTACATCCCGCTCATCAGCATAACAAGGCTCCCTGTTCTCCATGACCTGTCCTGCCTTTCCGGATTTTACACTTTTTTCAGATGGCCCTTTTGACCACGGGGCAGTGAGACTTCATTGTAGTGCCGATTTCATTTACACGCTTGCTTGGTTGGCCAAAAAGTGCGTTTGCGTTTTTTCCTGAATATATTCAGGAAAAAACGCATATGCCCTTTTTAGCCAAGTGCAGCATTGTCGACATTCTGCCTCTGTTCCTATGCTTTAAGCGCAATTCCAGTCTACCCCCTGAAATCGTGTTCCTGAAATTCTGCCCCGCTTTCAAGTCCTCTTCAAAGACTTACTTCAGTACATTTTGGACGATAGCTGTCATTCATAACTCTGCAGGTTTGTGAATTACAGTGCCCCTGAGCTCCTTTCTTCAACTCGCTTTCTTGTGAGCTGGCCGCCAAACCGCAGGATTGCTTCAGGCCCTAATCTCTTTCCGGCAGGGCACACTGAGCCTTTGGTTAATTCCTCTTCCTGGTGGGAAATGAGTGTTCCATTTGCCCGTGCAGACACCTACAGCTAGTCTCTCATTGGTTCTCCCTATTCCTCTTCACCTTGCGCAGAAATTGCAAACTGTGCCAAACAGGAGGTGAAAGGCACTGCCTCTCCAAGTGAGGAGAGTGTTAGTAAAGCGTCTGGAATGGTGAACCCGAGTACCAGGGGACGAAAACTGAGATGCATTTGAAAACGTTTCCCAGTCACACAGTGTACTGTACTGTGGGTTTCCCATGCATGTTTTAGCTGAAGGAAGAATCCCTTAAACCTTGATTGTTGGGACCCATGGAATGGGTACCATGCAGTATGACTTCAAAGGGTTTGCGTTTGCTCATCGAACCTCACAAATGCTATCAGCCCGAAGTGTGCAGCCTTATGTCTCACCCAGCTCTGGGTGTAGATGTGGTAAATCCAGGTTGCATCACAAGCCCTGAATGAATTATTTAAGTATTGCTCTCTATTTCACTCTCATTGTGTTTTGTTTTTGAAATTCATTTTGATAATGGATTTATCGGATGTTCACTGCTGCGTTTAGGCCGCTGTACACACGCTTGATTTTCTTATGGAGATATATAAATCCATGGGTCTTACGATTCTTTCTTGTCAGGTATCTTCCCAGGCGTTGAATATGGGGTGTTGAGTCCATTTCGTTGAGCAAGGAGTAGGTCTTGTCTATTATATATTTGCCTTATGAAACGGTATCTGTGCTAATTTCAATCTCTGGTTTTATGCAGCACCCCAACTCAACTTTCCCCATAAGCAAGCATAAGTTGGTTTTCTAAATTTGAGACCCTGTTCTGTTTTGTAATTCACTTCATGTGTAGCCAAGTTTACATTCCGTGTATTAGTGATATCTTATGATGTTTCTTTTTCTGTGTGACTTATTTCTCGTAGAATCATCATACCTGAATCCACTCATTATGCCGCTATGGGCCTGATGACGTAGATTTCATTGCTGAGTGATATTCCATTGTACGTGCGTACCACTACATCTTTATGCATTTTTTGCTTTCTGGGATATTTAACTTGTACCGTAGACGAGGTTGTTGTAAACAGAGCCGTCCCAAACTTTGGGGTGGCTGTGTGTTTTTGATTTTTATTTCCCTAAGCTATAGGACCATAAGTGGAAGTGCCATAGGCTGTGTTGTTTTGTTTCCTACGTGTTTCAGGAAACACCATACACTTCTCCAGAGTGGTTGTTGGCAATTTACATCCCGCCCATCAGCAAAACAAGGCTCCCTGTTCTCCATGACCTGTCCTGCCTTTCTGGATTTTACACTTTTTTCAGATGGCCCTTTTGACCGGGGGGCAGTGAGACTTCATTGTAGTGAAGATTTCCTTTACACGCTTGCTTGGTTGGCCAAAAAGGGCGTATGCGTTTTTTCCTGAATGTATTCAGGAAAAAACGCATACGCCCTTTTTGGCCAAGTGCATCATTGTCGACATTCTGCCTCTTTTCCTATGCTTTAAGTGCAATTCCAGTCTACCCCGTGAAATCGTTTTCCTGAAATTTTGCCCCGATTTCCAGTCCTCTTCGAAGACTTACTTCAGTACATTTTGGACGATAGCTGTCATTCATAACTCTGCAGGTTTGTGAATTACAGTGCCCCTGAGCTCCTTTCTTCAACTCGCTTTCTTGTGAGCTGGCCGCCAAACCGCAGGATTGCTTCAGGCCCTAATCTCTTTCCGGCAGGGCACACTGAGCCTTTGGTTAATTCCTCTTCCTGGTGGGAAATGAGCGTTCCATTTGCCCGTGCAGACACCTACAGCTAGTCTATCATTGGTTCTCCCTATTCCTGTTCATCTTGTGCAGAAATTGCAAACTGTGCCAAACAGGAGGTTAAAGGCAATGACTCTCCAGGTGGGGAGAGTGTTAGTAAAGCGTCTGGAATGGTGAACGCGAGTACCAGGGGACGAAAACTGAGATGCATTTGAAAACGTTTCCCAATCACACGGCGGACGATAGTCTGGGATTCTCATGCATGTGTTAGCTGAAGGACGAATCCCTTAAACCTGGAGAGTTGGGACCCATGGAATGGGTACCATGCAGTATGACTTCAAAGGGTCTGCGTCTGGTCACCGAACCTCACCAATGCTATCAGCCCGAAGTGTCCAGCCTTATGTCTCACCCAGCTCTGGGTGTAGATGTGGTAAATCCAGGTTGCCTCACAAGCCCTGAATGAATGATTTAAGAATTGCTCTCTATTTCACTGTCATTGTGTTTTGTTTTTGAAATTTATTTTGATAATGGGATTTATCGGATTTTCACTGCTGCGTTTAGGCCGCTGTACACACGCTTGATTTCCTTATGGAGACATATAAATCCATGGGTTTTAAGATTATTACTTGTCAGGTATCTTGCCAGGCCTTGAATATGGGGTGTTGAGTCCATTTCGTTGAGCAAGGAGTAGGTCTTGTCTATTATATATTTGGCTTATGGAACGGTATCTGTGCTAATTTCAACCTCTGGTTTTATGCAGCACCCCAACTCACCTTTTCCCATAAGCAGGCATAAGTTGGTTTTCTAAATTTGAGACCCTGTTCTGTTTTGTAATTCAGTTTATGTGTAGCCAACTTTACATTCCGTGTATTAGTGATATCTTATGATGTTTCTTTTTCTGTGTGACTTATTACTCGTAGAATCATCGTACCTGAATCCACTCATTATGCCGCTACGGGCCTGATGACGTAGATTTCATTGCTGAGTGATATTCCATTGTACGTGCGTACGACAACTTCTTTATCCATTTTTTGCTTTCTTGCATATTTAACTTGAACCATAGACGAGGTTCTTGTAAACATAGCCATCCCAAACTTTCGGCTCGCTGTGTGTTTTTGATTTTAATTTCCCTAAGCTATAGGACCATAAGTGGAAGTGCCATAGGCTGTGTTGCTTTGTTTCCTACGTGTTTCAGGATACACCATACACTTCTCCAGAGTGACTGTTGGCAATTTACATCCCGCCCATCAGCATAACAAGTCTCCCTGTTCTCCATGACCTGTCCTGCCTTTCTGGATTTTCACTTTTTTCAGATGGCCCTTTTGACCGGGGAGCAGTGAGACTTCATTGTAGTGCAGATTTCTTTACACGCTTGCTTGGTTGGCCAAAAAGTGCGTATGCGTTTTATCCTGAATATATTCAAGAAAAAACGCATATGCCCTATTTGGCCAAGTGCATCATTGTCGACATTCTGCCTCTTTTCCTATGCTTTAAGTGCAATTCCAGTCTACCCCCTGAAATCTTTTTCCTGAAATTTTGCCCCGCTTTCAAGTCCTCTTCGACGACTTACTTCAATATATTTTTGGACGACAGTCTGTCATTCATAACTCTGCATGTTTGTGAATTACAGTGCCCCTGAGCTCCTTTCTTCAACTCGCTTTCTTGTGAGCTGGCCGCAAAACCGCAGGATTGCTTCAGGCCCTAATTTGTTTCCGGCAGGGCATGCTGAGCCTTTGGTTAATTCCTCTTCCTGGTGGGAAATGAGCGTTCCATTTGCCCGTGCAGACACCTACAGCTAGTCTCTCATTGGTTCTCCCAATTCCTGTTCATCTTGCGCCGAAATTGCAAACTGTGCCAAACAGGAGGTTAAAGGCACTGACTCTCCAAGTGGGGAGAGTGTTAGTAAAGCTTCTGGAATGGTGAACCCGAGTACCAGGGTTCGAAAACTGAGATGCATGTGAAAACGTTTCCCAATCCACGGCGGACGATAGTCTGGGTTTCCCATGCATGTTTTAGCTGAAGGAAGAATCCCTTAAACCTGGAGAGTTGGGACCCATGGAATGGGTACCATGCATTATGACTTCCAAGGGTCTGCGTTTGCTCACTGAACCTCACCAATGCTATCAGCCCGAAGTGTCCAGCCTTATGTCTCACCCAGCTCTGGGTGTAGATGTGGTAAATCCAGGTTGCATCACAAGCCCTGAATGAATTATTTAAGAATTGCTCTCTATTTCACTGTCATTGTGTTTACTTTTTGAAATTTATTTTGATAATGGGATTTATCGGATGTTCACTGCTGCGTTTAGGCCGCTGTACACATGCTTGATTTCCTTATGGAGACATATAAATCCATGGGTTTTAAGATTCTTACATGTCAAGTATCTTGCCAGGCGTTGAATATGCGGTGTTGAGTCCATTTCGTTGAGCAAGGAGTAGGTCTTGTCTATTATATATTTGGCTTATGGAATGGTATCTGTGCTAATTTCAATCTCTGGTTTTATGCAGCACCCCAACTCACCTTTCCCCATAAGCAAGCATAAGTTGGTTTTCTAAATTTGAGACCCTGTTCTGTTTTTTAATTCAGTTCATGTGTAGCCAAGTTTACATTCCGTGTATTAGTGATATCTTATGATGTTTCTTTTTCTGTGTGACTTATTTCTCGTAGAATCATCGTACCTGAATCCACTCATTATGCCGCTACGGGCCTGATGACGTAGATTTCATTGCTGAGTGATATTCCATTGTACGTGCGTACCACAAATTCTTTATCCATTTTTTGCTTTCTCAGATATTTAACTCGTACCGTAGACGAGGTTCTTGTAAACAGAGCCGTCCCAAACATTGGGGTGGCTGTGTGTTTTTGATTTTAATTTCCCTAAGCTATAGGACCATAAGTGGAAGTGCCATAGGCTGTGTTGCTTTGTTTCCTATGTGTTTCAGGAAACACCATACACTTCTCCAGAGTGGCTGTTGGCTATTTACATCCCGCCCATCAGCATAACAAGGCTCCCTGATCTCCATGACCTCTCCTGCCTTTCTGGATTTTACAATATTTTCAGATGCCCCTTTTGACCGGGAGGCAGTGAGACTTCATTGTAGTGCAGATTTCTTTTACACGCTTGGTTGGTTGGCCAAAAAGTGCGTATGCGTTTTTTCCTGAATATATTCAGGAAAAAACGCATACGCCCTTTTTGGCCAAGTGCATCATTGTCGACATTCTGCCTCTTTTCCTATGCTTTAAGTGCAATTCCAGTCTACCCCCTGAAATCGTTTTCGTGAAATTCTGCCCCGCTTTCAAGTCCTTTTCGAAGACTTACTTCTATACATTTTTGGACGATAGCTGTCATTCATAACTCTGCAGGTTTGTGAATTACAGTGTCCCTGAGCTCCTTTCTTCAACTCGCTTTCTTGTGAGCTGGCCGCAAAACCGCAGGATTGCTTCAGGCCCTAATCTCTTTCCGGCAGGGCACACTGAGCCTTTGGTTAATTCCTCTTCCTGGTGGGAAATGAGCGTTCCATTTGCCCGTGCAGACACCTACAGCTAGTCTCTCATTGCTTCTCCCTATTGCTGTTCATCTTGCGCAGAAATTGCAAAGTGTGCCAAACAGGAGGTTAAATGCACTGACTCTCCTTGTGGGGAGAGTGTTAGTAAAGCGTCTGGAATGGTGAACCCGAGTACCAGGGTACGAAAACTGAGATGCATTTGAAAACGTTTCCCAATCACACGGTGGACCATACTATGGGTTTCCCATGCATGTTTTAGCTGAAGGAAGAATCCCTTAAACCTGGAGAGTTGGGACCCATGGAATGGGTACCATGCAGTATGACTTCAAAGGGTCTGCGTTTGCTCACCGAACCTCACCAATGCTATCAGCCCGAAGTGCCCAGCCTTATGTCTCACCCAGCTCTGGGTGTAGATGTGGTAAATCCAGGTTGCATCACAAGCCCTGAATGAATTATTTAAGAATTGCTCTCTATTTCACTGTCATTGTGCTTTGTTTTTGAAATTCATTTTGATAATGGGATTTATCGGATTTTCACTGCTGCGTTTAGGCCGCTGTACACACGCTTGATTTCCTTATGGAGACATATAAATCCATGGGTTTTAAGATTCTTACTTGTCAGGTATCTTGCCAGGCGTTGAATATGGGGTGTTGAGTCCATTTCTTTCAGCAAGGAGTAGGTCTTGTCTATTATATATTTGGCTTATGGAAAGGTATCTGTGCTAATTTCAATCTCTGGTTTTATGCAGCACCCCAACTCACCTTTCCCGTTAAGCAAGCATAAGTTGGTTTTCCAAATTTGAGACCCTGTTCTGTTTTGTAATTCAGTTCATGTGTGGCCAAGTTTACATTCCGTGTATTAGTGATATCTTATGATGTTTCTTTTTCTGTGTGACTTATTTCTCGTAGAATCATCGTACCTGAATCCACTCATTATGCCGCTACGGGCCTGATGACGTAGATTTCATTGCTGAGTGATATTCCATTGTACGTGCGTACCACAACTTCTTTATCCATTTTTTGCTTTCTCGGATATTTAACTTGTACCATAGACGAGGTTCTTGTAAACAGAGCCGTCCCAAATTTTGGGGTGGCTGTGTGTTTTTGATTTTAATTTCTCTCAGCTATAGGACCATAAGTGGAAGTGCCATAGGCTGTGTTGCTTTGTTTCCTACGTGTTTCAGGAAACACCATACACTTCTCCAGAGTGGCTGTTGGCAATTTACATCCCGCCCATCAGCATAACAAGGCTCCCTGTTCTCCATGACCTGTCGTGCCTTTCTGGAATTTACACTTTTTTCAGATGGCCTTTTTGACCGGGGGGCAGTGAGACTTCATTGTAGTGCACATTTCCTTTACACGGTTGCTTGGTTGGCCAAAAAGGGCGTATGCGTTTTTTCCTGAATATATTCAGGAAAAAACGCATACGCCCTTTTTGGCCAAGTGCATCATTGTCGACATTCTGCCTCTGATCCTATTCTTTAAGTGCAATTCCAGTCTACCCCCTGAAATCGTTTTCCTGAAATTCTGCCCTGATTTCAAGTTCTCTTCGAAGACTTACTTCAAAACATTTTTGGACGATAGCTGAATTCATTACTCTGCAGGTTTGTGAATTACAGTGCCCCTGAGCTCCTTTCTTCAACTCGCTTTCTTGTGAGCTGGCCGCAAAACCGCAGGATTGCTTCAAGCCCTAATCTGGTTCCGGCATGGAATGCTGAGCCTTTGGTTACTTCCTCTTCCTGGTGGGAAATGAGCGTTAAATTTGCACGTGCAGACACCTTCACATTAGTCGTCATGGTGCCCCTTTGCCCCGGTTATCTCTATGGAGGTTGGAGTTGGAGGGCCTCCTCACTCAAGATCAGTGTGCCCACGGAGCCAACCCTGCAACTTCAGGGCATGGTTGGGGGTTAGGATCACCACGAGGGTTCCTTTTCCCTTAGGAGGGAGGTGGCCTTTTGGGCTGCTGATTTCCAGGTTATCAGATACTGCCAGTATCTTGGCCAGATGTGGCTGTGGGCCAAGCCCCTTGGTGACCGTAGTTTATCCTACCTGGATCGCATTCTTGCATTGTTCCATTTCAAGTGGTCCCAGGTTTTGCACTAATACTCCAATGGCGATTCACCGTTCACCAGGAATGTAAAGGTCAAAGGGTTTAGCTAAATTAGGGAGTTCCAGGGCAAGGGTCTGAATTGACTGCTCTTTCCATTCTTGAAAGGCCACTTCTGTATTCTATTCAAAAGGATCATCACCTTTTCCTTTCAGTGTTTCATATAGAGGCCGAGCTAGTAGACTGTAGTTAGGGATCCAGAAGCAGCAAACCCTGGCCTCCCCAGGAACCCCTAAGCTGTCTTCTAGTTTTAGAAATGGGTAAGGCAGTAAATTGTTTCTTCCCTTTCCTGGGATGGGCTTCTCCGACCTTCTGTGAGAATGAAGCCCAGGCAGGTCACCGTAGTCTGTGATATTTGAGCTTTTTCTTGGACAACTTGTATCCTTTATTGGCTTCGTAGTTCAGAGGTCTCCTTAGTAGGGCTGGCGATCAGAATGTCGTCTGCATATTGAAGGAGTGTTTCCTTTTCCAGAGGTAGAACTTTTAGTTCTTTAGCTGAGCTTTCCCCAAAGATGGTGTGGGAATTTTTGAACCCTTGGGGCAACACGGCCCGGAAGTATTGTTTTAGTTGTATGTTGAGTCCTGCCACTCACAAGCCAAAATTTCTTGTGACTCTGGGACTAATAGAATACAAAAGAAGGCATCATTGAAGACTAATACAGAATACCATGTCCTGGTGGTTGGTAGAATGACCAGCAGGGTGTAGGGTTTAGGAACTACTGGAGGTATATCCTCGGTGGCTTCACTGACTGTCCTGACATCCTTTACCAGGACTCCAGCAGCCCATGGGGCTCTCGAGGTCAGGCCAATCCCAGGATATGGAGCTCACCTGGGCAGGTACCCCACCCCAGCCCACGGGGCTCTCGTGTTCAGGACCCTCCCAGGATATGGGGTTCCCTGGGCAGGTCCCCCTGCAGCCCATGGGGCTCTCGTGGTCAGGCTCCTCCCAGGATACAGAGCTACCCTTGCAGGTACCATGGCAGGGCTGGGAACACAGGAACCGTGCATATCGCCCTCATTGCAGAGCACTCCCAGCTCACCTGTCACTCAGATCTGACACAGAGCACCTCAGAGCAGGACTTGAACTAACAAACAGCAGCTCCGACAGGTCTGTGACCCTGGGCATCACTCTGTGTGGCCTCCCTCCACCTGGTCTTCCAGAGACTTCCACTGCACCCGGGGCACCAGGCCTCTGTCTCCACCCACCAGCCACCCCTCCTCTCCCTGACTCCTGGGTTCCTCTCATTAGGAGAGGGTTTTCTTGAAGTTGTCTCCCACTCATGGGCCAGATAATATAATTAGAAAACAAGCCAGAGCTGCAGCCCCTTGTCTATCCTGACTCTCAGGAGCCCACACCTGTTCCTTGGACCTGGCCGATTCAGCAAGTTCCAGTTTCTGCAACTGTGAGCCCCTGAGGGGTGATTATTGGCTGGCCTGGGAAGCCTGACCGTGCCAGCCAGCCCTCCCCAGGTGTGCCTGGGTTCAGATCAATATAAACACCGCTCCAGGCAGCAAGAGCCCCTGCAGCTGTGCCTGACGCCATTTTCTCTGCCCTGTCAGCAGTCTTGGGGCTGGACTGGTGGGAGGGAGTGAGAGGCCACGGCTTTGTGGGTGGCCCAGTGTGAGTGGGGCTCTGCTGGACTTTCTGCAGCAGTTGCCAAGATGCCACCTGCTAAAGAAGAGGATGTGTCACCCATACCTGCCGCTGGAATTTCTCCCTGGGCAGAGGTGAGTGAGGAAGAAAGCAGTGGGGGCCGGGACAGCAGGGGTATCTCAGGCAGGGAAATGGAAAGCTTCCAGAAGAGCACCCAGGACCAGGACCATCCTGGCTGGCCTGCAGGCACCAAGTCGGCTGGCATGCTGTCGCTCATGTGGCTCCATGGCCCTTCCTCTAGGCTTTCAAGTCCTTGTACATATTCAGGTGTTTTACCTGGGAAGGGTGGGAACATTTCAGCAGCAGCTGGCCTGGGGCTCAGCCCACGTTTACTCACAGATGCCTCGGCACGGTCCCCCAGCTTTGCAATGAGGACGCTTGTTGCGTGGGGCCTGCTGGCTGAATGGGAGATGATTCCCCACCACTGACCAACTTCAGAATTGTTTACAACTGGAGCAAGTGCCCTGATACGGTTTTCCCCTGTGTAGCTGGTGGGTTCTGTTTTTTTTTTTCTTTTTTTCTTTTTTGGTTCAAGGTAGATTTTATTCCTCTTTTTTGTATTTACAGATATAAGCATGGAAATAATTTATTCATATAAATACATGTATGTGAAGGGAAGAATATTTTTTCTGTTTTACTTTTTGTAATTTGAATTTTATTTTTTTATACAGCAGGTTCTTTTTGGTTATCTATTTTATACATATAAATGTATACATGCCAATCCCAATCTCTCAACTCCTCCCACCACCACCCCCCAACAGCTTTCCCCCCTTGGTGTCCATACGTTTGTTGTCTACATCTGTTGCTCTATTTCTGCCTTGCAAAACGGTTCATCTGTACAATTTGTCTAGGTTCCACATATAGGCATTAATAGACAAGATTTCTTTTTCTCTTTCTGACTTACTTCACTCTGTATGACAGTCTCTAGATCCATCAACGTCTCTACAAATGACCCAATTTCATTCCTTTTTATGGCTTAGTAATATTCCATTTTATATATGTACCACGTCTTTATGCATTCGTCTGTCTGTGGGCATTTAGGTTGCTTCCATTACCTGGATATTGTAAATAGTGATGCAATGAACATTGCGGTGAATGTCTCTTTTTGATTTATGGTTTTGTCTGGGTATATGCCCAGTAGTGGGACTGCTGTATCATATGGTAATTCTATTCTTAGTTTTATAAGAAACTCCATAACGTTCTCCACAGTGACTGTATCAATTTCATTCCCAACAATAGCGGAAGAGGGTTCCTTATCTCCACACCCTTTCCAGCATTTGTTGTTTGTAGATTTTCTGATGATGCCCATTCTAACAGGTGTGAGGTGATACACCATGGATGAGTCTATTTCGTTGAGCAAAGAGTAGGTCTTGTCTATTACATATTTGGCTTATGGAACGGTATGTGTGCTAATTTCAATCTCTGGTTTTATACAGCACCGCAACTCAACTTTCCCCTTAAGCAAGCATAAGCTTTTATCTAAATGTGAGACTCTGTTCGGTTTTGGAATTCAGTTTATGTGTAGCCAAGTTTACACTCTCTCTATTAGTGATATCTTATGATAATTATCTTTCTCTGTGTGACCTATTTCTCTTAGAGTCATCATACTTAAATCCACTCAATTTGCTGCTACAGGCCTGATGACATTGATTTCATTGCTGAGTGATATTCCGTTGTACGTAAGTAGCACAACTCCTTTATCCATATTTTTCTTTCTGGGATATTTAATTTGTACTGGACTCAAGGTTCTTGTAAACACAGCAGCCCTAAATTTTGTGTTGGCTGTGTCTTGTTGATTTTAATTTTCCTAAGCTATAGGGCCAAAAGTGGAAGTGCCCTAGGGTCTGTAGCTTTGTTTTTCAGATGTTTCAGGATACACCATAAACATCTCCAGAGTGTCTGTTGGCAATTTACATCCCGCCCATCAGCATAACAAGGCTCCCTGTTCTCCATGGCCTGTCCTGTGTTTCTGGTTTTTACACTTTTTTCAGATGGCCCTTTTGACGAATGGGAAATGAGACTTCATTGTAGTGCGGATTTCCTTTTCTCGAGTGCTTGGTTGGCCAAAAAGGGCATATGTGTTTTTTCCTGAATATATTCAGGAAAAAATGTTTACGCACTTTTGTCCAAGTGCATCACTGTCAAAGATCTGCCGCTTTTCACATGCTTTAAATGCAATTCCAATCTACCTCCTGAAATATGATTCCTGCAATTCTGCCTCGTTTTGAAGTCCTCTTTGCAGACTTACTTCAGTATATTTTTGCCAATAGCTGTCATTTATAACTCTGCAGGTTTGTGAATTACAGTGCCCGTGATTTCCTTTCTTAACTCGTTTCCTTGAAAGCTGGCCACAGAACCGCAGGTTTGCTTTAGGCCATAATCAGGGTCTGGCACGGCACTCTGAGCCTTTGGTTAATTCCTCTTCCTGGTGGGAAATTAGAGTTAAATGTGCCCCTCCGGACACCTGCCTCACTCCCAGCCCCTTGGTGATGTGTGTCCTGTGGTTTGAGGCCACATGTGCTGGGTTCCTCACCTTTGGCTGATGTGGCCCCACTGGTGTGAGGACACTCCTGCCTGGTTCCCATCCCCTTGGTGATGTGGGCCCTCCGGTGAGAGTCTGATCCTGGTTGGGTTCCTCACACTTCTGTGAGGTGGGCCCTCTTCTCTGACGTCACTCCTGCCTGGCTGGCACACCCCGCCTTGGCGAAGTCGGCCCTCTGGTGGGATTTGGTGCCTGCTGGGTGTCTCCTGCCCTCGGTAATGAGGGCCCTCTGGCGTCAGGCCCTAATTCCTGGGCTCCCAATATTTTCTGATATGCGCCCTGTGGTTCGAGTACACTCCTGCCAGGTTCCCAACCACATGGGAATGTGGGCCTTCTGCTCGGAGGTCCCAACCGTGGGTTGCTCAGTTTCATGATGAGGGCCCTCTGCTGTGAGTTCTCTCCGGCCTGGATCCCATAGCCTCGCTGCTCCTGGCCACCGGCTGGGAGGTTCCAACTGCGGGATTCCTCACCTTTTTTCTTCTATGGACCCTCTGTTTTGAGACTCCTCCTGCCTGCCTCACTCCCAGTCCCTTGGTGATGTGTGTCCTCTGGTGTGAGGCCACGTGTGCTGGGTCCCTCGCCTTTCGATGATGTGGCCCCACTGGTGTGAGGACACTCCTGCCTGCTTCCTATCCCCTTGATGATGTGGGCCCTCTGGTGAGAGTCTGATCCTGGCTGGGTTCCTCACCCTTCTGTGAGGTGGGCCCTCTGCTGTGAGGTCACTCCTGCCTGGCTGGCACACCCCACCTGGGCAACATCGGCCCTCTTGTGGCACTTGGAGCCTGCTGGGAGCCTCCTCCCCTCGGTGATGGGGGCCCTCTAGCGTCAGGCCCTAACTGCTGGGTACCCACATTTTCTGATACGTGCTAAGTGGTGCGAGGACACTCCTGCGAGGTTCCCATCCCCATGGGCATGTGGGCCTTCTGCTCTAAGGTCCCAACACCTGTGTTGTTCACCGTTTCATGATGTTGTCTCTCTGGTGTTAGTTCACTCAGGCCTAGATCCCATAGACTCTGTGCTCTGAGCCGACTGCTGGGAGGTTCCTACTGCTGGATTCCTTACCTTTTTTATTCTTTGGGTCCTGTGTTTTTATGCTCCTACTTCCTGACTCACTCCCAGCCCCTTTGTGATGTAGGTCCTCTGGTTTAAGGCCACATGTACTGGTTTCCTCACCTTTATTGATGTGGCCCCACTGGTGTGAGGACACTCCTGCCTGGTTCCCATCCCCTTGGTGATGGGGGCCCTCTGGTGAGAGTCTGATCCTGTCTGGATTCCTCACACATCTGGGAGGTGGGCCCTCTGCTGTGAGGTCACTCCTGCCTGGCTGGCCCACGTCACCTTGGCGACGTGGGCCCTCAGT
This sequence comes from Delphinapterus leucas, assembly GCF_059928025.1. Lineage (NCBI taxonomy): Eukaryota > Metazoa > Chordata > Mammalia > Artiodactyla > Monodontidae > Delphinapterus > Delphinapterus leucas. The sequence continues at coordinate 1,205,016 of NW_028322256.1, read as the reverse complement.
TGGGAGTTGGTGCCTGCTGGGAGTCTCCTCCCCTCGGTAATGAGGGCCCTCTGGCGTCAGACCCTAACTCCTTGGCTCCCAAAATTTTCTGTTGTGCGCCCTGTGGTGCTAGTACACTCCTGCCAGGTTCCCAACCCCATGGGAATGTGGGCCTTCTGCTCTGAGGTCCCAACCGTGGGTTGCTCAGTTTCTTGATGAGGGCCCTCTGGTGTGAGTTCACTCCAGCATGGATCCCATAGCCTCGCTGCTCCTGGCCACCTGCGGGGAAGTTCCAACTGCGGGATTCCTCACCTTTTTCCTTCTATGGGCCCTCTGTTTTGAGACTCCTCCTGCCTGCCTCACTCCCAGCCCCTTGGTGATGTGTGTCCTCTGGTTTGAGGCCACGTGTGCTGGGTCCCTCACCTTTCGGTGATGTGGCCCCACTGGTGTGAGGACACTCCTGCCTGGTTCCTATCCCCTTGGTGATGTGGGCCCTCTGGTGAGAGTCTGATCCTGGCTGGGTTCCTCACACTTCTGTGAGGTGGGCCCTCTGCTGTGAGGTCACTCCTGCCTGGCTGGCACACCCCGCCTTGGCAATGTCGGCCCTCTTGTGGCAGTTGGAGCCTACTGGGAGCCTCCTCCCCTCGGTGATGAGGGCCCTCTGGCGTCAGGCCCTAACTGCTGGGTACCCACATTTTCTGATACGTGCTAAGTTGTGCGAGGAAACTCGTGCCATGTTCCCAACCCCATGGTGATGTGGGCCTTCTGCTCTGAGGTCCAAACGGCTGGGTTGCTCACAGTTTCATGATGTGGGCCCTCTGCTGTGAGTTCACTGTGGCCTGGATCGCATAGACTCGGTGCTCTGGGCCGCCTGCTGGGAGGTTCCCACTGCAGGATTCCTCAGCTTTTTTATTCTATTCGCCCTGTGTTGTGAGGCTACTCATGCCTGCCTCACTCCGAACCCCTTGGAGATCTGGGTCCTCTGGTTTAGGCCACATGTGCTGGGTTCCTCACCTTTCTATGATGTGGTCACCCTGGTGTGAAGACAGTCCTGCCTGGTTCTGATGCCCTTGGTGATGTGGGCCCTCTGGTGAGAGTCTTATCCTGGCTGGGTTCCTCACCATTCTGTGAGGTAGGCCCTCAGCTGTGAGGTCACTCCTGCCTGGCTGTTGCACGTCACCTTGGCGACATGGTCCCTCCGTAGGGAGTTGGTGCCTGCTTGGGGTCTCCTTCCCTTGGTAATGAGGGCCCTCTGGCATCAGGCCCTAATTTCTGGGTTCCCAAAATTCTCTGATGTGCGCCCTGTGGTGCGAGTACACTTCTGCCAAGTTCCCAACCACATGGGAATGTGGGCCTTCTGCTCTAAGGTCCCAACGGCTGGGTTGCTCACAGTTTCATGATGAGGGCCCTCTGTTTTGAGTTCAGTCAGGCCTGGATCCCATAGCCTCGCTGCTCCTGGCCGCCTGCTGGGAGGTTCCAACTGCGGGATTCCTCACCTTTTTTACGCAATGGGCCCTCTGTTTTGAGGCTCCTCCTGCCTGCCTCACTCCCAGCCCCTTGGTGATGTGTGTCCTATAGTTTGAGGCCACGTGTGCTGGGTCCATCACATTTCGGTGATGTGGCCCCACTGGTGTGAGGACACTCCTGCCTGGTTTCCATTCCCTTGGTGATGTGGGCCCTCTGGTGAGAGTCTGATCCTCTTTGGGTTCCTCACACTTTTGTGTGGTTGGCCCTCTGCTCTGAGGTCACTCCTGCCTGTCTGGCCCACCCCGCATTGGCGACGTCGGCCCTCTGGTAGCAGTTGGAGCTTGCTGGGAGCCTCCTCTCCTCAGTGATGAGGGCCCTCTGGCGTCCGGCCCTAACTGCTGGGCTCCCCACATTTTCTGTTGTGTGCCCACTGGTGCGATGACACTCCTGCTTGGTTCCCTTCCCCATGGGGATGTGGGCCTTGTGCTCTGAGGTCACAACGGCTGGGTTGCTTACAGTATCATGATGAGGGCCCTCTGTTGTGAGTTCATCACTGCCTGGATCCCATAGCCTCGGTGCTCTGGGCTGCCTGCTGGGATGTTCCAAATGCTGGATTCCTCACCTTTTTATACAATGGGCCATGTGTTTTGAGGTTAATCCTGCCTGCCTCGCTCTGAGACCCATGGTGATGTGGGTCTTCTGGTTTGAGGCCACATGTGCTGGGTACCTCAACTTTCGATGATGTGGCCCCACGGGTGTGAGGACACTCGTGGCTGATTCCCAGCCCCTTGCTTATGTGGGCACTCTGGTGAGAGTCTGATCATGACTGGGTTCCTTACCCTTCTGTGCGGTGGGCGCTCTGATGTGAGGTCACTCCTGCCTGGATGGCTCACGTCGCCTTGGCGACGTAGGCCCTCTGTTGGCCACTGAAGCATGCTGGGAGCCTCCTACCCTCTTTAATGAGGGCCCTGGAAGAAACGCATATGCCCTTTTTGACCAAGTGCATCATTGTCGAAGTTCTGCCTATTCTCCTATACTTTCAGAGGACTTCCCGTCTACCTCCTGAAATCGTATTCCTGGAATTCTGCCCCGCGTTCAAGTCCTCTTTGCAGCCTTACTTCAATATATTTTTGGACGATAGCTGTCATTTATAACTCTGCAGGTTTGTGAATTACAGTGCCCCTGAGCTCCATTCTTCAACTCGCTTTCTTGTGAGCTGGCCGCAAAACCGCAGGATTGCTTCAGGCCCTAATCTGGTTCCGGCACGGCATGTTGAGCCTTTGGCTAATTCCTCTTCCTGATGGGAAATGAGCGTTAAATTTGCTCGTGCAGACACCTACAGCTAATCTCTCATTGGTACTCCCTATTCCTGTTCATCTTGCGCAGAAATTCCAAACTGTGCCAAACAGGAGGTTAAAGGCACTGACTCTCCAAGTGGGGAAAGAGTTAGTAAAGCGTCTGGAATGGTAAAACCGAGTATGAGGGGACGAAAACTGAGATGCATTTAAAAAGGTTTCCCGGTCACACGGTGGACCATATTCTGGGTTTCCCATGCGTGTTTTACCTGAAGGAAGAATCCCTTAAACCTGGAGAGGTGGGACCCATGGAATGGGTACCATGCACTATGACTTCAAAGGGCCTGCATTTTCTCACCGAACCTCACCAATGCTATCAGCCCAAAGTGTCGAACCTTATGTCTCACTCAGCTCTAGGGGTAGATGTGGTAAATCCAGGTTGCATCACAAGACCTGAATGAATTATTTAAGAATTGCTCTCTATTTCACTGTCATTTTGTTTTGTTTTTGAAATTCATTTTGATAATGGGATTTATCGGATGTTCACTGCTGCGTTTAGGCCGCTGTACACACGCTTGATTTGCTTATGGAGACATATAAATCCATGAGTTTTAAGATTCTTACTTGTCAGGTATCTTGCCAGGCGTTGAATATGGGGTGTTGAGTCCATTTCGTTGAGCAAGGAGTAGGTCTTGTCTATTATATATTTGGCTTATGGAATGGTATCTGTGCTAATTTCAATCTCTGGTTTTATGCAGCACCCCAACTCACCTTTCCCCATAAGCAAGCATAAGTTGGTTTTCTAAATTTGAGACCCTGTTCTGTTTTGTAATTCAGTTCATGGGTAGCCAAGTTTACATTCCGTGTATTAGTGATATCTTATGATGTTTCTTTTTCTGTGTGACTTATTTCTCGTTGAATCATCATACCTGAATCCACTCATTATGCTGCTACGGGCCTGATGACGTAGATTTCATTGCTGAGTGATATTCCATTGTACGTGCGTACCACAACTTCTTTATCCATTTTTTACTTTCTGGGATATTTTACTTGTTCGTAGATGAGGTTCTTGTAAACAGAGCCGTCCCGAACTCTGGGGTGGCTGTGTGTTTTTGATTTTAATTTCCCTAAGCTATAGGACCATAAGTGGAAGTGCCATAGGCTGTGTTGCTTTGTTTCCTACTTGTTTCTGGAAACACCATACACTTCTCCAGAGTGGCTGTTGGCAATTTACATCCCGCCCATCAGCATGACAAGGCTCCCTGTTCTCCATGACCTGTCCTGCCTTTCTGGATTTTACACTTTTTTCAGATATCCCTTTTGACCCGGGGGGCAGTGAGACTTCATTGTAGTGCAGATTTCCTTTACACGCTTGCTTGGTTGGCCAAAAAGGGCGTATGCGTTTTTTCATGAATATATTCAGGAAAAAACGCATACGCACTTTTTGGCCAAGTGCATCGTTGTCGACATTCTGCCTCTTTTCCTATGCTTTTAGTACAATTCCAGTCTACCCCCTGAAATCGTTTTCCTGAAATTCTGCCCCGCTTTCAAGTCCTCTTCGAAGACTTACTTCAATACATTTTTGGACGATAGCTGTCATTCATAACTCTGCAGGTTTGTGAATTACAGTGCCCCTGAGCTCCTTTCTTCAACTCGCTTCCTTGTGAGCTGGCCGCAAAACCGCAGGATTGCTTCAGGCCCTAATCTCTTTCTGGCAGGGCACGCTGAGCCTTTGGTTAATTCCTCTTCCTGGTGGGAAATGGGCTTTCAATTTGCCCGTGCAGACACCTACAGCTAGTCTCTCATTGGTTCTCCCTATGCCTGTTCATCTTGCGCAGAAATTGCAAACTGTGCCAAACAGGAGGTTAAAGGCACTGACTCTCCAAGTGGGGAGAGTGTTAGTAAAGCGTCTGGAATGGTGAACCCGAGTACCAGGGGACAAAAACAGATGCATTTTAAAACGTTTCCCAATCACACGGCAGACGATAGTCTGGGTTTCCAATGCATGTTTTAGCTGAAGGAAGAATCCCTTAAACCTGGAAATTTGGGACCCATGGAATGGGTACCATGCAGTATGACTTCAAAGGGTCTGCGTTTGCTCACCGAACCTCACCAATGCTATCAGCCCGAAGTGTCCAGCCTTTTGTCTCACCCAGGTCTGGGTGTAGATGTGGTAAATCCAGGTTGCATCACAAGCCATGAATGAATTATTTAAGAATTGCTCTCTATTTCACTGTCATTGTGTTTTCTTTTTGAAATTCATTTTGATAATGGGATTTATCGGATGTTCACTGCTGCATTCAGGCCGCTGTACACACGCTTGATTTCCTTATGGAGACATATAAATCCATGGGTTTTAAGATTCTTACTTGTCAGGTATCTTGCCAGGCGTTGAATATGGGGTGTTGAGTCCATTTCATTGAGCAAGGAGTAGGTCTTGTCTATTATATATTTGGCTTATGGAACGGTATGTGTGCTAATTTCAATGTCTGGTTTTATGCAGCACCCCAACTCACCTTTCCCCATAAGCAAGCATAAGTTGGTTTTCTAAACTTGAGACCCTGTTCTGTTTTGTAATTCAGTACATGTGTAGCCAAGTTTACATTCCGTGTATTAGGTATATCTTATGATGTTTCTTTTTCTGTGTGAATTATTTCTCGTAGAATCATCATACCTGAATCCACTCATTATGCCGTTAGGGACCTGATGACGTAGATTTCATTGCTGAGTGATATTCCATTGTACGAGCGTACCACAACTTCTTTATCCATTTTATGCTTTCTTGGATATTTAACTTGTACCGTAGACGAGGTTCTTGTAAACAGAGCCTTCCCAAACTTTGGGGTGGCTGTGTCTTTTTGATTTTAATTTCCCTAAGCTATAGGACCATAAGTGGAAGTGCCATAGGCTGTGTTGCTTTGTTTCCTACGTGTTTCAGGAAACACCATACAGTTCTCCAGAGTGGCTGTTGGCAATTTACATCCCGCCCATCAGCATAACAAGGCTCCCTGTTCTCCATGACCTGTCCTGCCTTTCTGGATTTTACACTTTTTTCAGATGGCCCTTTTGACCGGGGGGCAGTGAGACTTCATTGTAGTGCCGATTTCATTTACACGCTTGCTTGGTTGGCCAAAAAGTGAGTTTGCGTTTTTTCCTGAATATATTCAGGAAAAAACGCATATGCCCTTTTTAGCCAAGTGCATCATTGTCGACATTCTGCTTCTGTTCCTATGCTTTAAGCGCAATTCCAGTCTACCCCCTGAAATCGTTTTCCTGAAATTCTGCCCCGCTTTCAAGTCCTCTTCGAAGCCTTACATCAGTACATTTTGGACGATAGCTGTCATTCATAACTCTGCAGGTTTGTGAATTACTGTCCCCCTGAGCTCCTTTCTTCAACTCGCTTTCTTGTGACCTGGCCGCAAAACCGCAGGATTGCTTCAGGCCCTAATCTCTTTCTGGCAGGGCACGGTGAGCCTTTGGTTAATTCCTCTTCCTGGTGGGAAATGAGCGTCCCATTTGCCCGTGCACACACCTACATCTAGTCTCTCATTGGTTCTCTCTATTCCTGTTCATCTTGTGCAGAAATTGCAAACTGTGCCAAACAGGAGGTTAAAGGCACTGACTCTCCAAGTGGGGAGAGTGTTAGTAAAGCGTCTGGAATGGTGAACCCGAGTACCAGGGGACGAAAACTGAGATGCATTGAAAACGTTTCCCAATCACACGGTGGAACATTCTCTGGGTTTCCCTTGCATGTTTTAGCTGAAGGAAGAATCCCTTAAACCTGAAGAGTTGGGACCCATGGAATGGGTATCATGCAGTATGACTTCAAAGGGTCTGACTTTGCTCACCGAACCTCACCAATGCTATCAGCGCGAAGAGTCCAGCCTTATGTCTCACCCAGCTCTGGGTGTAGATGTGGTAAATCCAGGTGGCATCACAAGCCCTGAATGAATTATTTAAGAATTGCTCTCTATTTCACTGTCATTGTGTTTTGTTTTTGAAATTTATTTTGATAATGGGATTTATCGGATGTCCACTGTTGCATTTAGGCCGCTGTACACACGCTTGATTTCCTTATGGAGACATATAAATCTATGGGTTTTAAGATTCTTACTTGGCAGGTATCTTCCCAGGCGTTGAATATGGGGTGTTGAGTCCATTTCGTTGAGCAAGGAGTAGGTCTTGTCTATTATATATTTGGCTTATGGAACGGTATCTGTGCTAATTTCAATCTCTGGTTTTATGCAGCACCCCAACTCACCTTTCCCCATAAGCAAGCATAAGTTGTTTTTCTAAACTTGAGACCCTGTTCTGTTTTGTAATTCAGTACATGTTTAGCCAAGTTTACATTCCGTGTATTAGGGATATCTTATGATGTTTCTTTTTCTGTGTGACTTATTTCTCGTAGAATCTTCATACCTGAATCCACTCATTATGCCGCTACGGGCCTGATGACGTAGATTTCATTGCTGAGTGATATTCCACTGTACGTGCGTACCACAACTTCTTTATCCATTTTTTGCTTTCTTGGATATTTAACTTGTACCGTAGATGAAGTTCTTGTAAACAGAGCCGTCCCATACTTTGGGGTGGCTGTGTCTTTTTGATTTTAATTTCCCTAAGCTATAGGACCATAAGTGGAAGTGCCAAAGGCTGTGTTGGTTTGTTTCCTACGTGTTTCAGGAAACACCATACACTTCTCCAGAGTGGCTGTTGGCAATTTCCATCCCGCCCATTAGCATAACAAGGCTCCCTGCTCTCCATGACCTTTCCTGCCTTTCTGGATTTTACACTTTTTTCAGATGGCCCTTTTGACCGGGGGGCAGTGAGACTTCATTGTAGTGCCGATTTCATTTACACGCTTGCTTGGTTGGCCAAAAAGTGCGTTTGCGTTTTTTCCTGAATATATTCAGGAAAAAACGCGTATGCCCTTTTTAGCCAAGTGCATCATTGTCTACATTCTGCCTCTGTTCCTATGCTTTAAGCGCAATTCCAGTCTACCCCCTGAAATCGATTTCCTGAAATTCTGCCCCGCTTTCAAGTCCTCTTCGAAGACTTACATCAGTACATTTTGGACGATAGCTGTCATTCATAACTCTGCAGGTTTGTGAATTGCAGTGCCCCTGAGCTCCTTTCTTCAACTCGCTTTCTTGTGACCTGGCCGCAAAACCGCAGGATTGTTTCAGGCCCTAATCTCTTTCCGGCAGGGCACGCTGAGCCTTTGTTTAATTCCTCTTCCTGGTGGGAAATGAGCGTTCCATTTGCCCGAGCAGGCACCTACAGCTAGTCTCTCATTGGTTCTCCCTATTCCTGTACATCTTGCGCAGAAATTGCAAACACTGCCAAACAGGAGGTTAATGGCACTGACTCTCCAAGTGGGGAGAGTGTTAGTAAAGCGTCTGGAATGATGAACCCGAGTACCAGGGGACGAAAACTGAGATGCATTTGAAAACGTTTCCCGGTCACACAGTGCACTGTACTGTGGGTTTCCCATGCATGTTTTAGCTGAAGGAAGAATCCCTTAAACCTGGAGAGTTGGGACCCATGGAAATGGTACCATGCAGTATGACTTCAAAGGGTCTGCGTGTGCTCACCAAACCTCACCAATACTATCAGCCCGAAGTGTCCAGCCTTATGTCTCACCCAGGTCTGGGTGTAGATGTGGTAAATCCAGGTTGCATCACAAGCCCTGAATGAATTATTTAAGAATTGCTCTCTATTTCACTGTCATTGTGTTTTGTTTTTGAAATTCATTTTGATAATGGGATTTATCGGATGTTCACTGCTGCGTTTAGGCCGCTGTACACACGCTTGTTTTCCTTATGGAGACATATAAATCCATGGGTTTTAAGATTCTTACTTGTCAGGTATCTTCCCAGGCGTTGAATATGGGATGTTGAGTCCATTTCGTTGAGCAAGGAGTAGGTCTTGTCTATTATATATTTGGCTTATGGAACGGTATCTGTGCTAATTTCAATCTCTGGTTTTATGCAGCACCCCAACTCACCTTTCCCCATAAGCAAGCATAAGTTGGTTTTCTAAATTTGAGACCCTGTTCTGTTTTGTAATTCAGTTCATGTGTAGCCAAGTTTACATTCGGTGTATTAGTGATATCTTATGATGTTTCTTTTTCTGTGTGACTTATTTCTCATAGAATCATCATACCTGAATCCACTCATTATGCCGCTACGGGCCTGATGACGTAGATTTCATTGCTGAGTGATATTCCATTGTACGTGCGTACCACAACATCTTTATGCATTTTTTGCTTTCTGGGATATTTAACTTGTACCGTAGACGAGGTTGTTGTAAACAGAGCCGTCAAAAATTTTGGGGTGGCTGTATCTTTTTGATTTTAATTTCCCTAAGCTATAGGACCATAAGTGGAAGTGCCATACTCTGTGTTGCTTTGTTTCCTACGTGTTTCAGGAAACACCATACACTTCTCCAGAGTGGTTGTTGGCAGTTTACATCCCGCCCATCAGCATAACAAGGCTCCCTGTTCTCCATGACCTGTCCTGCCTTTCTGGATTTTACACTTTTTTCAGATGGCCCTTTTGACCGGGGGGCAGTGAGACTTCATTGTAGTGCAGATTTCCTTTACACGCTTGTTGGTTGGCGAAAAAGTGCATATGCGTTTTTTCCTGAATATATTCAGGAAAAAACGCATACGCCCTTTTTGGCCAAGTGCATCATTGTCGACATTCTGCCTCTTTTCCTATGCTTTAAGTGCAATTCCAGTCTACCCCGTGAAATCGTTTTCCTGAAATTCTGCCCCGCTTTCAAGTCCTCTTTGAAGACTTACTTCAATACATTTTTGGACAATAGCTGTCATTCATAACTATGCAGGTTTCTGAATTACACTGCCCCTGAGCTCCTTTCTTCAACTAGCTTTCTTGTGAGCTGGCCACAAAACCGCAGGATTGCTTCAGGCCATAATCTCTTTAGGGCAGGGCACGCTGAGCTTTTGGTTAATTCCTCTTCCTGGTGGGAAATGAGCATTCCATTTGCCCGTGCAGACACCTACAGCTAGTCTCTCATTGGTTCTCCCTATTCCTGTTCATCTTGCGCAGAAATTGCAAACTGTGCCAAACAGGAGGTTAAAGGCACTGACTCTCCAAGTGGGGATAGTGTTAGTAAAGCATCTGGAATGGTGAACCCGAGCACCAGGGGACAAAACCTGAGATGCATTTGAAAACGTTTCCCGGTCACACAGTGCACTGTACTGTGGGTTTCACATGCATGTTTTAGCTGAAGGAAGTATCCCTTAAACCTGGAGAGTTGGGATCCATGGAATGCGTACCATGCAGTATGACTTCAAAGGGTCTGCGTTTGGTCACCGAACCTCACCAATGCTATCAGCCCGAAGTGTCCAGCCTTATGTCTCACCCAGCTCTGGGTGTAGATGTGGTAAATCCAGGTTGCATCACAAGCCCTGAATGAATTATTTAAGAATTGCTCTCTATTTCACTGTCATTGTGTTTTGTTTTTGAAATTCATTTTGATAATGGGATTTATCGGATTTTCACTGCTGCGTTTAGGTCGCTGTACACACGCTTGATTTCCTTATGGAGACATATAAATCCATGGGTTTTAAGATTCTTACTTGTCAGGTATCTTCCCAGGCGTTGAATATGTGGTGTTGAGTCCATTTCGTTGAGCAAGGAGTAGGTCTTGTCTATTATATATTTGGCTTATGGAACGGTATCTGTGCTAATTTCAATCTCTGGTTTTATGCAGCACCCCAACTCACTTTTCCCCATAAGCAAGCATATGTTGCTTTTCTAAATTTGAGACCCTATTCTGTTTTCTAATTCAGTTCATGTGTAGCCAAGGTTACATTCCGTGTATTAGTGATATCTTATGATGTTTCTTTTTCTGTGTGACTTATTTCTCGTAGAATCATCGTACCTGAATCCACTGATTATGCCGATCGGACGTGATGACGTAGATTTCATTGCTGAGTGATATTCCACTGTACGTGCGTACCACAACTTCTTTATGCATTTTTTGCTTTCTTGGATATTTAACTTGTACCGTAGACGAGGTTCTTGTAAACAGAGCCGTCCCAAACTTTGGGGTGGCTGTGTGTTTTTGATTTTAATTTCCCTAAGCTATAGGACCATAAGTGGAAGTGCCATAGGCTGTGTTGCTTTGTTTCCTACGTGTTTCAGGAAACACCATACACTTCTCCAGAGTGGCTGTTGGCAATTTACATCCCGCTCATCAGCATAACAAGGCTCCCTGTTCTCCATGACCTGTCCTGCCTTTCCGGATTTTACACTTTTTTCAGATGGCCCATTTGACCACGGGGCAGTGAGACTTCATTGTAGTGCCGATTTCATTTACACGCTTGCTTGGTTGGCCAAAAAGTGCGTTTGCGTTTTTTCCTGAATATATTCAGGAAAAAACGCATATGCCCTTTTTAGCCAAGTGCAGCATTGTCGACATTCTGCCTCTGTTCCTATGCTTTAAGCGCAATTCCAGTCTACCCCCTGAAATCGTGTTCCTGAAATTCTGCCCCGCTTTCAAGTCCTCTTCAAAGACTTACTTCAGTACATTTTGGATGATAGCTGTCATTCATAACTCTGCAGGTTTGTGAATTACAGTGCCCCTGAGCTCCTTTCTTCAACTCGCTTTCTTGTGAGCTGGCCGCCAAACCGCAGGATTGCTTCAGGCCCTAATCTCTTTCCGGCAGGGCACACTGAGCCTTTGGTTAATTCCTCTTCCTGGTGGGAAATGAGTGTTCCATTTGCCCGTGCAGACACCTACAGCTAGTCTCTCATTGGTTCTCCCTATTCCTCTTCACCTTGCGCAGAAATTGCAAACTGTGCCAAACAGGAGGTGAAAGGCACTGCCTCTCCAAGTGAGGAGAGTGTTAGTAAAGCGTCTGGAATGGTGAACCCGAGTACCAGGGGACGAAAACTGAGATGCATTTGAAAACGTTTCCCAGTCACACAGTGCACTGTACTGTGGGTTTCCCATGCATGTTTTAGCTGAAGGAAGAATCCCTTAAACCTGGAGAGTTGGGACCCATGGAAATGGTACCATGCAGTATGACTTCAAAGGGTCTGCGTGTGCTCACCAAACCTCACCAATACTATCAGCCCGAAGTGTCCAGCCTTATGTCTCACCCAGGTCTGGGTGTAGATGTGGTAAATCCAGGTTGCATCACAAGCCCTGAATGAATTATTTAAGAATTGCTCTCTATTTCACTGTCATTGTGTTTTGTTTTTGAAATTCATTTTGATAATGGGATTTATCGGATGTTCACTGCTGCGTTTAGGCCGCTGTACACACGCTTGTTTTCCTTATGGAGACATATAAATCCATGGGTTTTAAGATTCTTACTTGTCAGGTATCTTCCCAGGCGTTGAATATGGGATGTTGAGTCCATTTCGTTGAGCAAGGAGTAGGTCTTGTCTATTATATATTTGGCTTATGGAACGGTATCTGTGCTAATTTCAATCTCTGGTTTTATGCAGCACCCCAACTCACCTTTCCCCATAAGCAAGCATAAGTTGGTTTTCTAAATTTGAGACCCTGTTCTGTTTTGTAATTCAGTTCATGTGTAGCCAAGTTTACATTCGGTGTATTAGTGATATCTTATGATGTTTCTTTTTCTGTGTGACTTATTTCTCATAGAATCATCATACCTGAATCCACTCATTATGCCGCTACGGGCCTGATGACGTAGATTTCATTGCTGAGTGATATTCCATTGTACGTGCGTACCACAACATCTTTATGCATTTTTTGCTTTCTGGGATATTTAACTTGTACCGTAGACGAGGTTGTTGTAAACAGAGCCGTCAAAAATTTTGGGGTGGCTGTATCTTTTTGATTTTAATTTCCCTAAGCTATAGGACCATAAGTGGAAGTGCCATACTCTGTGTTGCTTTGTTTCCTACGTGTTTCAGGAAACACCATACACTTCTCCAGAGTGGTTGTTGGCAGTTTACATCCCGCCCATCAGCATAACAAGGCTCCCTGTTCTCCATGACCTGTCCTGCCTTTCTGGATTTTACACTTTTTTCAGATGGCCCTTTTGACCGGGGGGCAGTGAGACTTCATTGTAGTGCAGATTTCCTTTACACGCTTGTTGGTTGGCGAAAAAGTGCATATGCGTTTTTTCCTGAATATATTCAGGAAAAAACGCATACGCCCTTTTTGGCCAAGTGCATCATTGTCGACATTCTGCCTCTTTTCCTATGCTTTAAGTGCAATTCCAGTCTACCCCGTGAAATCGTTTTCCTGAAATTCTGCCCCGCTTTCAAGTCCTCTTTGAAGACTTACTTCAATACATTTTTGGACAATAGCTGTCATTCATAACTATGCAGGTTTCTGAATTACACTGCCCCTGAGCTCCTTTCTTCAACTAGCTTTCTTGTGAGCTGGCCACAAAACCGCAGGATTGCTTCAGGCCATAATCTCTTTAGGGCAGGGCACGCTGAGCTTTTGGTTAATTCCTCTTCCTGGTGGGAAATGAGCATTCCATTTGCCTGTGCAGACACCTACAGCTAGTCTCTCATTGGTTCTCCCTATTCCTGTTCATCTTGCGCAGAAATTGCAAACTGTGCCAAACAGGAGGTTAAAGGCACTGACTCTCCAAGTGGGGATAGTGTTAGTAAAGCATCTGGAATGGTGAACCCGAGCACCAGGGGACAAAACCTGAGATGCATTTGAAAACGTTTCCCGGTCACACAGTGCACTGTACTGTGGGTTTCACATGCATGTTTTAGCTGAAGGAAGTATCCCTTAAACCTGGAGAGTTGGGATCCATGGAATGCGTACCATGCAGTATGACTTCAAAGGGTCTGCGTTTGGTCACCGAACCTCACCAATGCTATCAGCCCGAAGTGTCCAGCCTTATGTCTCACCCAGCTCTGGGTGTAGATGTGGTAAATCCAGGTTGCATCACAAGCCCTGAATGAATTATTTAAGAATTGCTCTCTATTTCACTGTCATTGTGTTTTGTTTTTGAAATTCATTTTGATAATGGGATTTATCGGATTTTCACTGCTGCGTTTAGGTCGCTGTACACACGCTTGATTTCCTTATGGAGACATATAAATCCATGGGTTTTAAGATTCTTACTTGTCAGGTATCTTCCCAGGCGTTGAATATGTGGTGTTGAGTCCATTTCGTTGAGCAAGGAGTAGGTCTTGTCTATTATATATTTGGCTTATGGAACGGTATCTGTGCTAATTTCAATCTCTGGTTTTATGCAGCACCCCAACTCACTTTTCCCCATAAGCAAGCATATGTTGCTTTTCTAAATTTGAGACCCTATTCTGTTTTCTAATTCAGTTCATGTGTAGCCAAGGTTACATTCCGTGTATTAGTGATATCTTATGATGTTTCTTTTTCTGTGTGACTTATTTCTCGTAGAATCATCGTACCTGAATCCACTGATTATGCCGATCGGACGTGATGACGTAGATTTCATTGCTGAGTGATATTCCACTGTACGTGCGTACCACAACTTCTTTATGCATTTTTTGCTTTCTTGGATATTTAACTTGTACCGTAGACGAGGTTCTTGTAAACAGAGCCGTCCCAAACTTTGGGGTGGCTGTGTGTTTTTGATTTTAATTTCCCTAAGCTATAGGACCATAAGTGGAAGTGCCATAGGCTGTGTTGCTTTGTTTCCTACGTGTTTCAGGAAACACCATACACTTCTCCAGAGTGGCTGTTGGCAATTTACATCCCGCTCATCAGCATAACAAGGCTCCCTGTTCTCCATGACCTGTCCTGCCTTTCCGGATTTTACACTTTTTTCAGATGGCCCATTTGACCACGGGGCAGTGAGACTTCATTGTAGTGCCGATTTCATTTACACGCTTGCTTGGTTGGCCAAAAAGTGCGTTTGCGTTTTTTCCTGAATATATTCAGGAAAAAACGCATATGCCCTTTTTAGCCAAGTGCAGCATTGTCGACATTCTGCCTCTGTTCCTATGCTTTAAGCGCAATTCCAGTCTACCCCCTGAAATCGTGTTCCTGAAATTCTGCCCCGCTTTCAAGTCCTCTTCAAAGACTTACTTCAGTACATTTTGGATGATAGCTGTCATTCATAACTCTGCAGGTTTGTGAATTACAGTGCCCCTGAGCTCCTTTCTTCAACTCGCTTTCTTGTGAGCTGGCCGCCAAACCGCAGGATTGCTTCAGGCCCTAATCTCTTTCCGGCAGGGCACACTGAGCCTTTGGTTAATTCCTCTTCCTGGTGGGAAATGAGTGTTCCATTTGCCCGTGCAGACACCTACAGCTAGTCTCTCATTGGTTCTCCCTATTCCTCTTCACCTTGCGCAGAAATTGCAAACTGTGCCAAACAGGAGGTGAAAGGCACTGCCTCTCCAAGTGAGGAGAGTGTTAGTAAAGCGTCTGGAATGGTGAACCCGAGTACCAGGGGACGAAAACTGAGATGCATTTGAAAACGTTTCCCAGTCACACAGTGCACTGTACTGTGGGTTTCCCATGCATGTTTTAGCTGAAGGAAGAATCCCTTAAACCTTGATTGTTGGGACCCATGGAATGGGTACCATGCAGTATGACTTCAAAGGGTTTGCGTTTGCTCATCGAACCTCACAAATGCTATCAGCCCGAAGTGTGCAGCCTTATGTCTCACCCAGCTCTGGGTGTAGATGTGGTAAATCCAGGTTGCATCACAAGCCCTGAATGAATTATTTAAGTATTGCTCTCTATTTCACTCTCATTGTGTTTTGTTTTTGAAATTCATTTTGATAATGGATTTATCGGATGTTCACTGCTGCGTTTAGGCCGCTGTACACACGCTTGATTTTCTTATGGAGATATATAAATCCATGGGTCTTACGATTCTTTCTTGTCAGGTATCTTCCCAGGCGTTGAATATGGGGTGTTGAGTCCATTTCGTTGAGCAAGGAGTAGGTCTTGTCTATTATATATTTGCCTTATGAAACGGTATCTGTGCTAATTTCAATCTCTGGTTTTATGCAGCACCCCAACTCAACTTTCCCCATAAGCAAGCATAAGTTGGTTTTCTAAATTTGAGACCCTGTTCTGTTTTGTAATTCAGTTCATCGGTAGCCAAGTTTACATTCCGTGTATTAGTGGTATCTTATGATGTTTCTTTTTCTGTGTGACTTATTTCTCATAGAATCATCATACCTGAATCCACTCATTATGCCGCTACGGGCCTGATGACGAAGATTTCATTGCTGAGTGATATTCCGTTGTACGTGCGTACCACAACATCTTTATGCATTTTTTGCTTTCTGGGATATTTAACTTGTACCGTAGACGAGGTTGTTGTAAACAGAGCCGTCAAAAATTTTGGGGTGGCTGTATCTTTTTGATTTTAATTTCCCTAAGCTATAGGACCATAAGTGGAAGTGCCATACTCTGTGTTGCTTTGTTTCCTACGTGTTTCAGGAAACACCATACACTTCTCCAGAGTGGTTGTTGGCAGTTTACATCCCGCCCATCAGCATAACAAGGCTCCCTGTTCTCCATGACCTGTCCTGCCTTTCTGGATTTTACACTTTTTTCAGATGGCCCTTTTGACCGGGGGGCAGTGAGACTTCATTGTAGTGCAGATTTCCTTTACACGCTTGTTGGTTGGCGAAAAAGTGCATATGCGTTTTTTCCTGAATATATTCAGGAAAAAACGCATACGCCCTTTTTGGCCAAGTGCATCATTGTCGACATTCTGCCTCTTTTCCTATGCTTTAAGTGCAATTCCAGTCTACCCCGTGAAATCGTTTTCCTGAAATTCTGCCCCGCTTTCAAGTCCTCTTTGAAGACTTACTTCAATACATTTTTGGACAATAGCTGTCATTCATAACTATGCAGGTTTCTGAATTACACTGCCCCTGAGCTCCTTTCTTCAACTAGCTTTCTTGTGAGCTGGCCACAAAACCGCAGGATTGTTTCAGGCCATAATCTCTTTAGGGCAGGGCACGCTGAGCTTTTGGTTAATTCCTCTTCTTGGTGGGAAATGAGCGTTCCATTTGCCCGTGCAGACACCTACAGCTAGTCTCTCATTAGTTCTCCCTATTCCTGTTCATCTTGCGCAGAAATTGCAAACTGTGCCAAACAGGAGGTTAAAGGCACTGACTCTCCAAGTGGGGATAGTGTTAGTAAAGCATCTGGAATGGTGAACCCGAGCACCAGGGGACGAAACCTGAGATGCATTTGAAAACGTTTCCCGGTCACACAGTGCACTGTACTGTGGGTTTCACATGCATGTTTTAGCTGAAGGAAGAATCCCTTAAACCTTGATTGTTGGGACCCATGGAATGGGTACCATGCAGTATGACTTCAAAGGGTTTGCGTTTGCTCATCGAACCTCACAAATGCTATCAGCCTGAAGTGTGCAGCCTTATGTCTCACCCAGCTCTGGGTGTAGATGTGGTAAATCCAGGTTGCATCACAAGCCCTGAATGAATTATTTAAGTATTGCTCTCTATTTCACTCTCATTGTGTTTTGTTTTTGAAATTCATTTTGATAATGGATTTATCGGATGTTCACTGCTGCGTTTAGGCCGCTGTACACACGCTTGATTTTCTTATGGAGATATATAAATCCATGGGTCTTACGATTCTTTCTTGTCAGGTATCTTCCCAGGCGTTGAATATGGGGTGTTGAGTCCATTTCGTTGAGCAAGGAGTAGGTCTTGTCTATTATATATTTGCCTTATGAAACGGTATCTGTGCTAATTTCAATCTCTGGTTTTATGCAGCACCCCAACTCAACTTTCCCCATAAGCAAGCATAAGTTGGTTTTCTAAATTTGAGACCCTGTTCTGTTTTGTAATTCACTTCATGTGTAGCCAAGTTTACATTCCGTGTATTAGTGATATCTTATGATGTTTCTTTTTCTGTGTGACTTATTTCTCGTAGAATCATCGTACCTGAATCCACTCATTATGCCGCTATGGGCCTGATGACGTAGATTTCATTGCTGAGTGATATTCCATTGTACGTGCGTACCACTACATCTTTATGCATTTTTTGCTTTCTGGGATATTTAACTTGTACCGTAGACGAGGTTGTTGTAAACAGAGCCGTCCCAAATTTTGGGGTGGCTGTGTGTTTTTGATTTTAATTTCCCTAAGCTATAGGACCATAAGTGGAAGTGCCATAGGCTGTGTTGCTTTGTTTCCTACGTGTTTCAGGAAACACCATACACTTCTCCAGAGTGGCTGTTGGCAATTTACATCCCGCTCATCAGCATAACAAGGCTCCCTGTTCTCCATGACCTGTCCTGCCTTTCCGGATTTTACACTTTTTTCAGATGGCCCATTTGACCACGGGGCAGTGAGACTTCATTGTAGTGCCGATTTCATTTACACGCTTGCTTGGTTGGCCAAAAAGTGCGTTTGCGTTTTTTCCTGAATATATTCAGGAAAAAACGCATATGCCCTTTTTAGCCAAGTGCAGCATTGTCGACATTCTGCCTCTGTTCCTATGCTTTAAGCGCAATTCCAGTCTACCCCCTGAAATCGTGTTCCTGAAATTCTGCCCCGCTTTCAAGTCCTCTTCAAAGACTTACTTCAGTACATTTTGGATGATAGCTGTCATTCATAACTCTGCAGGTTTGTGAATTACAGTGCCCCTGAGCTCCTTTCTTCAACTCGCTTTCTTGTGAGCTGGCCGCCAAACCGCAGGATTGCTTCAGGCCCTAATCTCTTTCCGGCAGGGCACACTGAGCCTTTGGTTAATTCCTCTTCCTGGTGGGAAATGAGTGTTCCATTTGCCCGTGCAGACACCTACAGCTAGTCTCTCATTGGTTCTCCCTATTCCTCTTCACCTTGCGCAGAAATTGCAAACTGTGCCAAACAGGAGGTGAAAGGCACTGCCTCTCCAAGTGAGGAGAGTGTTAGTAAAGCGTCTGGAATGGTGAACCCGAGTACCAGGGGACGAAAACTGAGATGCATTTGAAAACGTTTCCCAGTCACACAGTGCACTGTACTGTGGGTTTCCCATGCATGTTTTAGCTGAAGGAAGAATCCCTTAAACATTGATTGTTGGGACCCATGGAATGGGTACCATGCAGTATGACTTCAAAGGGTTTGCGTTTGCTCATCGAACCTCACAAATGCTATCAGCCCGAAGTGTGCAGCCTTATGTCTCACCCAGCTCTGGGTGTAGATGTGGTAAATCCAGGTTGCATCACAAGCCCTGAATGAATTATTTAAGTATTGCTCTCTATTTCACTCTCATTGTGTTTTGTTTTTGAAATTCATTTTGATAATGGATTTATCGGATGTTCACTGCTGCGTTTAGGCCGCTGTACACACGCTTGATTTTCTTATGGAGATATATAAATCCATGGGTCTTACGATTCTTTCTTGTCAGGTATCTTCCCAGGCGTTGAATATGGGGTGTTGAGTCCATTTCGTTGAGCAAGGAGTAGGTCTTGTCTATTATATATTTGCCTTATGAAACGGTATCTGTGCTAATTTCAATCTCTGGTTTTATGCAGCACCCCAACTCAACTTTCCCCATAAGCAAGCATAAGTTGGTTTTCTAAATTTGAGACCCTGTTCTGTTTTGTAATTCAGTTCATCGGTAGCCAAGTTTACATTCCGTGTATTAGTGGTATCTTATGATGTTTCTTTTTCTGTGTGACTTATTTCTCATAGAATCATCATACCTGAATCCACTCATTATGCCGCTACGGGCCTGATGACGAAGATTTCATTGCTGAGTGATATTCCGTTGTACGTGCGTACCACAACATCTTTATGCATTTTTTGCTTTCTGGGATATTTAACTTGTACCGTAGACGAGGTTGTTGTAAACAGAGCCGTCAAAAATTTTGGGGTGGCTGTATCTTTTTGATTTTAATTTCCCTAAGCTATAGGACCATAAGTGGAAGTGCCATACTCTGTGTTGCTTTGTTTCCTACGTGTTTCAGGAAACACCATACACTTCTCCAGAGTGGTTGTTGGCAGTTTACATCCCGCCCATCAGCATAACAAGGCTCCCTGTTCTCCATGACCTGTCCTGCCTTTCTGGATTTTACACTTTTTTCAGATGGCCCTTTTGACCGGGGGGCAGTGAGACTTCATTGTAGTGCAGATTTCCTTTACACGCTTGTTGGTTGGCGAAAAAGTGCATATGCGTTTTTTCCTGAATATATTCAGGAAAAAACGCATACGCCCTTTTTGGCCAAGTGCATCATTGTCGACATTCTGCCTCTTTTCCTATGCTTTAAGTGCAATTCCAGTCTACCCCGTGAAATCGTTTTCCTGAAATTCTGCCCCGCTTTCAAGTCCTCTTTGAAGACTTACTTCAATACATTTTTGGACAATAGCTGTCATTCATAACTATGCAGGTTTCTGAATTACACTGCCCCTGAGCTCCTTTCTTCAACTAGCTTTCTTGTGAGCTGGCCACAAAACCGCAGGATTGTTTCAGGCCATAATCTCTTTAGGGCAGGGCACGCTGAGCTTTTGGTTAATTCCTCTTCTTGGTGGGAAATGAGCGTTCCATTTGCCCGTGCAGACACCTACAGCTAGTCTCTCATTAGTTCTCCCTATTCCTGTTCATCTTGCGCAGAAATTGCAAACTGTGCCAAACAGGAGGTTAAAGGCACTGACTCTCCAAGTGGGGATAGTGTTAGTAAAGCATCTGGAATGGTGAACCCGAGCACCAGGGGACGAAACCTGAGATGCATTTGAAAACGTTTCCCGGTCACACAGTGCACTGTACTGTGGGTTTCACATGCATGTTTTAGCTGAAGGAAGAATCCCTTAAACCTTGATTGTTGGGACCCATGGAATGGGTACCATGCAGTATGACTTCAAAGGGTTTGCGTTTGCTCATCGAACCTCACAAATGCTATCAGCCTGAAGTGTGCAGCCTTATGTCTCACCCAGCTCTGGGTGTAGATGTGGTAAATCCAGGTTGCATCACAAGCCCTGAATGAATTATTTAAGTATTGCTCTCTATTTCACTCTCATTGTGTTTTGTTTTTGAAATTCATTTTGATAATGGATTTATCGGATGTTCACTGCTGCGTTTAGGCCGCTTTACACACGCTTGATTTTCTTATGGAGATATATAAATCCATGGGTCTTACGATTCTTTCTTGTCAGGTATCTTCCCAGGCGTTGAATATGGGGTGTTGAGTCCATTTCGTTGAGCAAGGAGTAGGTCTTGTCTATTATATATTTGCCTTATGAAACGGTATCTGTGCTAATTTCAATCTCTGGTTTTATGCAGCACCCCAACTCAACTTTCCCCATAAGCAAGCATAAGTTGGTTTTCTAAATTTGAGACCCTGTTCTGTTTTGTAATTCACTTCATGTGTAGCCAAGTTTACATTCCGTGTATTAGTGATATCTTATGATGTTTCTTTTTCTGTGTGACTTATTTCTCGTAGAATCATCGTACCTGAATCCACTCATTATGCCGCTATGGGCCTGATGACGTAGATTTCATTGCTGAGTGATATTCCATTGTACGTGCGTACCACTACATCTTTATGCATTTTTTGCTTTCTGGGATATTTAACTTGTACCGTAGACGAGGTTGTTGTAAACAGAGCCGTCCCAAATTTTGGGGTGGGTGTGTGTTTTTGATTTTAATTTCCCTAAGCTATAGGACCATAAGTGGAAGTGCCATAGGCTGTGTTGCTTTCTTTCCTACGTGTTTCAGGAAACACCATACACTTCTCCAGAGTGGTTGTTGGCAATTTACATCCCGCCCATCAGCAAAACAAGGCTCCCTGTTCTCCATGACCTGTCGTGCCTTTCTGGATTTTACACTTTTTTCAGATGGCCCTTTTGACCGGGGGGCAGTGAGACTTCATTGTAGTGAAGATTTCCTTTACACGCTTGCTTGGTTGGCGAAAAAGGGCGTATGCGTTTTTTCCTGAATGTATTCAGGAAAAAACACATACGCACTTTTTGGCCAAGTGCATCATTGTCGGCATTCTGCCTCTTTTCCTATGCTTTAAGTGCAATTCCAGTCTACCCCGTGAAATCGTTTTCCTGAAATTTTGCCCCGCTTTCCAGTCCTCTTCGAAGACTTACTTCAGTACATTTTTGGACGATAGCTGTCATTCATAACTCTGCAAGTTTGTGAATTACAGTGCCCCTTATCTCCTTTCTTCAACTCGCTTTCTTGTGAGCTGGCCGCAAAACCGCAGGATTGCTTCAGGCCCTAATCTGTGTCCGGCAGGGCAGGCTGAGCCATTGGTTAATTCCTCTTCCTGGTGCGAAATGAGCGTCCCATTTGCCCGTGCAGACACCTACAGCTAGTCTCTCATTGGTTCTCCCTATTCCTGTTCATCTTGTGCAGAAATTGCAAACTGTGCCAAACAGGAGGTTAAAGGCAATGACTCTCCAGGTGGGGAGAGTGTTAGTAAAGCGTCTGGAATGGTGAACGCGAGTACCAGGGGACGAAAACTGAGATGCATTTGAAAACGATTCCCAATCACACGGCGGACGATAGTCTGGGTTTCTCATGCATGTGTTAGCTGAAGGAAGAATCCCTTAAACCTGGAGAGTTGGGACGCATGGAATGGGTACCAGGCAGTATGACTTCAAAGGGTCTGCGTCTGGTCACCGAACCTCACCAATGCTATCAGCCCGAAGTGTCCAGCCTTATGTCTCACCCAGCTCTGGGTGTAGATGTGGTAAATCCAGGTTGCCTCACAAGCCCTGAATGAATGATTTAAGAATTGCTCTCTATTTCACTGTCATTGTGTTTTGTTTTTGAAATTTATTTTGATAATGGGATTTATCGGATTTTCACTGCTGCGTTTAGGCCGCTGTACACACGCTTGATTTCCTTATGGAGACATATAAATCCATGGGTTTTAAGATTCTTACTTGTCAGGTATCTTGCCAGGCCTTGAATATGGGGTGTTGAGTCCATTTCGTTGAGCAAGGAGTAGGTCTTGTCTATTATATATTTGGCTTATGGAACGGTATCTGTGCTAATTTCAATCTCTGGTTTTATGCAGCACCCCAACTCACCTTTTCCCATAAGCAGGCATAAGTTGGTTTTCTAAATTTGAGACCCTGTTCTGTTTTGTAATTCAGTTTATGTGTAGTCAACTTTACATTCCGTGTATTAGTGATATCTTATGATGTTTCTTTTTCTGTGTGACTTATTTCTCGTAGAATCATCGTACCTGAATCCACTCATTATGCCGCTACGGGCCTGATGACGTAGATTTCATTGCTGAGTGATATTCCATTGTACGTGCGTACCACAACTTCTTTATCCATTTTTTGCTTTCTTGCATATTTAACTTGAACCATAGACGAGGTTCTTGTAAACATAGCCATCCCAAACTTTCGGCTGGCTGTGTGTTTTTGATTTTAATTTCCCTAAGCTATAGGACCATAAGTGGAAGTGCCATAGGCTGTGTTGCTTTGTTTCCTACGTGTTTCAGGATACACCATACACTTCTCCAGAGTGGCTGTTGGCAATTTACATCCCGCCCATCAGCATAACAAGTCTCCCTGTTCTCCATGACCTGTCCTGCCTTTCTGGATTTTCACTTTTTTCAGATGGCCCTTTTGACCGGGGAGCAGTGAGACTTCATTGTAGTGCAGATTTCTTTACACGCTTGCTTGGTTGGCCAAAAAGTGCGTATGCGTTTTATCCTGAATATATTCAAGAAAAAACGCATATGCCCTATTTGGCCAAGTGCATCATTGTCGACATTCTGCCTCTTTTCCTATGCTTTAAGTGCAATTCCAGTCTACCCCCTGAAATCTTTTTCCTGAAATTTTGCCCCTCTTTCAAGTCCTCTTCGACGACTTACTTCAATATATTTTTGGACGACAGTCTGTCATTCATAACTCTGCATGTTTGTGAATTACAGTGCCCCTGAGCTCCTTTCTTCAACTCGCTTTCTTGTGAGCTGGCCGCAAAACCGCAGGATTGCTTCAGGCCCTAATTTGTTTCCGGCAGGGCATGCAGAGCCTTTGGTTAATTCCTCTTCCTGGTGGGAAATGAACGTTCCATTTGCCCGTGCAGACACCTACAGCTAGTCTCTCATTGGTTCTCCCAATTCCTGTTCATCTTGCGCAGAAATTGCAAACTGTGCCAAACAGGAGGTTAAAGGCACTGACTCTCCAAGTGGGGAGAGTGTTAGTAAAGCTTCTGGAATGGTGAACCCGAGTACCAGGGTTCGAAAACTGAGATGCATGTGAAAACGTTTCCCAATCCACGGCGGATGATAGTCTGGGTTTCCCATGCATGTTTTAGCTGAAGGAAGAATCCCTTAAACCTGGAGAGTTGGGACCCATGGAATGGGTACCATGCATTATGACTTCCAAGGGTCTGCGTTTGCTCACTGAACCTCACCAATGCTATCAGCCCGAAGTGTCCAGCCTTATGTCTCACCCAGCTCTGGGTGTAGATGTGGTAAATCCAGGTTGCATCACAAGCCCTGAATGAATTATTTAAGAATTGCTCTCTATTTCACTGTCATTGTGTTTACTTTTTGAAATTTATTTTGATAATGGGATTTATCGGATGTTCACTGCTGCCTTTAGGCCGCTGTACACATGCTTGATTTCCTTATGGAGACATATAAATCCATGGGTTTTAAGATTCTTACATGTCAAGTATCTTGCCAGGCGTTGAATATGCGGTGTTGAGTCCATTTCGTTGAGCAAGGAGTAGGTCTTGTCTATTATATATTTGGCTTATGGAATGGTATCTGTGCTAATTTCAATCTCTGGTTTTATGCAGCACCCCAACTCACCTTTCCCCATAAGCAAGCATAAGTTGGTTTTCTAAATTTGAGACCCTGTTCTGTTTTTTAATTCAGTTCATGTGTAGCCAAGTTTACATTCCGTGTATTAGTGATATCTTATGATGTTTCTTTTTCTGTGTGACTTATTTCTCATAGAATCATCGTACCTGAATCCACTCATTATGCCGCTACGGGCCTGATGACGTAGATTTCATTGCTGAGTGATATTCCATTGTACGTGCGTACCACAAATTCTTTATCCATTTTTTGCTTTCTCAGATATTTAACTCGTACCGTAGACGAGGTTCTTGTAAACAGAGCCGTCCCAAACATTGGGGTGGCTGTGTGTTTTTGATTTTAATTTCCCTAATCTATAGGACCATAAGTGGAAGTGCAATAGGCTGTGTTGCTTTGTTTCCTATGTGTTTCAGGAAACACCATACACTTCTCCAGAGTGGCTGTTGGCTATTTACATCCCGCCCATCAGCATAACAAGGCTCCCTGATCTCCATGACCTCTCCTGCCTTTCTGGATTTTACAATATTTTCAGATGCCCCTTTTGACCGGGAGGCAGTGAGACTTCATTGTAGTGCAGATTTCTTTTACACGCTTGGTTGGTTGGCCAAAAAGTGCGTATGCGTTTTTTCCTGAATATATTCAGGAAAAAACGCATACGCCCTTTTTGGCCAAGTGCATCTTTGTCGACATTCTGCCTCTTTTCCTATGCTTTAAGTGCAATTCCAGTCTACCCCCTGAAATCGTTTTCCTGAAATTCTGCCCCGCTTTCAAGTCCTCTTCGAAGACTTACTTCTATACATTTTTGGACGATAGCTGTCATTCATAACTGTGCAGGTTTGTGAATTACAGTGTCCCTGAGCTCCTTTCTTCAACTCGCTTTCTTGTGAGCTGGCCGCAAAACCGCAGGATTTCTTCAGGCCCTAATCTCTTTCCGGCAGGGCACACTGAGCCTTTGGTTAATTCCTCTTCCTGGTGGGAAATGAGCGTTCCATTTGCCCGTGCAGACACCTAAAGCTAGTCTCTCATTGCTTCTCCCTATTCCTGTTCATCTTGCGCAGAAATTGCAAAGTGTGCCAAACAGGAGGTTAAATGCACTGACTCTCCTTGTGGGGAGAGTGTTAGTAAAGCGTCTGGAATGGTGAACCCGAGTACCAGGGTACGAAAACTGAGATGCATTTGAAAACGTTTCCCAATCACACGGTGGACCATACTATGGGTTTCCCATGCATGTTTTAGCTGAAGGAAGAATCCCTTAAACCTGGAGAGTTGGGAGCCATGGAATGGGTACCATGCAGTATGACTTCAAAGGGTCTGCGTTTGCTCACCGAACCTCACCAATGCTATCAGCCCGAAGTGCCCAGCCTTATGTCTCACCCAGCTCTGGGTGTAGATGTGGTAAATCCAGGTTGCATCACAAGCCCTGAATGAATTATTTAAGAATTGCTCTCTATTTCACTGTCATTGTGCTTTGTTTTTGAAATTCATTTTGATAATGGGATTTATCGGATTTTCACTGCTGCATTTAGGCCGCTGTACACACGCTTGATTTCCTTATGGAGACATATAAATCCATGGGTTTTAAGATTCTTACTTGTCAGGTATCTTGCCAGGCGTTGAATATGGGGTGTTGAGTCCATTTCTTTCAGCAAGGAGTAGGTCTTGTCTATTATATATTTGGCTTATGGAAAGGTATCTGTGCTAATTTCAATCTCTGGTTTTATGCAGCACCCCAACTCACCTTTCCCCATAAGCAAGCATAAGTTGGTTTTCTAAATTTGAGACCCTGTTCTGTTTTGTAATTCAGTTCATGTGTGGCCAAGTTTACATTCCGTGTATTAGTGATATCTTATGATGTTTCTTTTTCTGTGTGACTTATTTCTCGTAGAATCATCGTACCTGAATCCACTCATTATGCCGCTACGGGCCTGATGACGTAGATTTCATTGCTGAGTGATATTCCATTGTACGTGCGTACCACAACTTCTTTATCCATTTTTTGCTTTCTCGGATATTTAACTTGTACCATAGACGAGGTTCTTGTAAACAGAGCCGTCCCAAATTTTGGGGTGGCTGTGTGTTTTTGATTTTAATTTCTCTAAGCTATAGGACCATAAGTGGAAGTGCCATAGGCTGTGTTGCTTTGTTTCCTACGTGTTTCAGGAAACACCATACACTTCTCCAGAGTGGCTGTTGGCAATTTACATCCCGCCCATCAGCATAACAAGGCTCCCTGTTCTCCATGACCTGTCGTGCCTTTCTGGAATTTACACTTTTTTCAGATGGCCTTTTTGACCGGGGGGCAGTGAGACTTCATTGTAGTGCACATTTCCTTTACACGGTTGCTTGGTTGGCCAAAAAGGGCGTATGCGTTTTTTCCTGAATATATTCAGGAAAAAACGCATACGCCCTTTTTGGCCAAGTGCATCATTGTCGACATTCTGCCTCTGATCCTATTCTTTAAGTGCAATTCCAGTCTACCCCCTGAAATCGTTTTCCTGAAATTCTGCCCTGATTTCAAGTTCTCTTCGAAGACTTACTTCAAAACATTTTTGGACGATAGCTGAATTCATTACTCTGCAGGTTTGTGAATTACAGTGCCCCTGAGCTCCTTTCTTCAACTCGCTTTCTTGTGAGCTGGCCGCAAAACCGCAGGATTGCTTCAAGCCCTAATCTGGTTCCGGCATGGAATGCTGAGCCTTTGGTTACTTCCTCTTCCTGGTGGGAAATGAGCGTTAAATTTGCACGTGCAGACACCTTCACATTAGTCGTCATGGTGCCCCTTTGCCCCGGTTATCTCTATGGAGGTTGGAGTTGGAGGGCCTCCTCACTCAAGATCAGTGTGCCCACGGAGCCAACCCTGCAACTTCAGGGCATGGTTGGGGGTTAGGATCACCACGAGGGTTCCTTTTCCCTTAGGAGGGAGGTGGCCTTTTGGGCTGCTGATTTCCAGGTTATCAGATACTGCCAGTATCTTGGCCAGATGTGGCGGTGGGCCAAGCCCCTTGGTGACCGTAGTTTATCCTACCTGGATCGCATTCTTGCATTGTTCCATTTCAAGTGGTCCCAGGTTTTGCACTAATACTCCAATGGCGATTCACCGTTCACCAGGAATGTAAAGGTCAAAGGGTTTAGCTAAATTAGGGAGTTCCAGGGCAAGGGTCTGAATTGACTGCTCTTTCCATTCTTGAAAGGCCACTTCTGTATTCTATTCAAAAGGATCATCACCTTTTCCTTTCAGTGTTTCATATAGAGGCCGAGCTAGTAGACTGTAGTTAGGGATCCAGAAGCAGCAAACCCTGGCCTCCCCAGGAACCCCTAAGCTGTCTTCTAGTTTTAGAAATGGGTAAGGCAGTAAATTGTTTCTTCCCTTTCCTGGGATGGGCTTCTCCGACCTTCTGTGAGAATGAAGCCCAGGCAGGTCACCGTAGTCTGTGATATTTGAGCTTTTTCTTGGACAACTTGTATCCTTTATTGGCTTCGTAGTTCAGAGGTCTCCTTAGTAGGGCTGGCGATCAGAATGTCGTCTGCATATTGAAGGAGTGTTTCCTTTTCCAGAGGTAGAACTTTTAGTTCTTTAGCTGAGCTTTCCCCAAAGATGGTGTGGGAATTTTTGAACCCTTGGGGCAACACGGCCCGGAAGTATTGTTTTAGTTGTATGTTGAGTCCTGCCACTCACAAGCCAAAATTTCTTGTGACTCTGGGACTAATAGAATACAAAAGAAGGCATCATTGAAGACTAATACAGAATACCATGTCCTGGTGGTTGGTAGAATGACCAGCAGGGTGTAGGGTTTAGGAACTACTGGAGGTATATCCTCGGTGGCTTCACTGACTGTCCTGACATCCTTTACCAGGACTCCAGCAGCCCATGGGGCTCTCGAGGTCAGGCCAATCCCAGGATATGGAGCTCACCTGGGCAGGTACCCCACCCCAGCCCACGGGGCTCTCGTGTTCAGGACCCTCCCAGGATATGGGGTTCCCTGGGCAGGTCCCCCTGCAGCCCATGGGGCTCTCGTGGTCAGGCCCCTCCCAGGATACAGAGCTACCCTTGCAGGTACCATGGCAGGGCTGGGAACACAGGAACCGTGCATATCGCCCTCATTGCAGAGCACTCCCAGCTCACCTGTCACTCAGATCTGACACAGAGCACCTCAGAGCAGGACTTGAACTAACAAACAGCAGCTCCGACAGGTCTGTGACCCTGGGCATCACTCTGTGTGGCCTCCCTCCACCTGGTCTTCCAGAGACTTCCACTGCACCCGGGGCACCAGGCCTCTGTCTCCACCCACCAGCCACCCCTTCTCTCCCTGACTCCTGGGTTCCTCTCATTAGGAGAGGGTTTTCTTGAAGTTGTCTCCCACTCATGGGCCAGATAATATAATTAGAAAACAAGCCAGAGCTGCAGCCCCTTGTCTATCCTGACTCTCAGGAGCCCACACCTGTTCCTTGGACCTGGCCGATTCAGCAAGTTCCAGTTTCTGCAACTGTGAGCCCCTGAGGGGTGATTATTGGCTGGCCTGGGAAGCCCGACCGTGCCGGCCAGCCCTCCCCAGGTGTGCCTGG
Organism: Delphinapterus leucas; assembly: GCF_059928025.1. Lineage (NCBI taxonomy): Eukaryota > Metazoa > Chordata > Mammalia > Artiodactyla > Monodontidae > Delphinapterus > Delphinapterus leucas. Next base: position 1,175,988 of record NW_028322256.1, on the reverse strand, counting down.
GTTCAGATCAATATAAACACCGCTCCAGGCAGCAAGAGCCCCTGCAGCTGTGCCTGACGCCATTTTCTCTGCCCTGTCAGCAGTCTTGGGGCTGGACTGGTGGGAGGGAGTGAGAGGCCACGGCTTTGTGGGTGGCCCAGTGTGAGTGGGGCTCTGCTGGACTTTCTGCAGCAGTTGCCAAGATGCCACCTGCTAAAGAAGAGGATGTGTCACCCATACCTGCCGCTGGAATTTCTCCCTGGGCAGAGGTGAGTGAGGAAGAAAGCAGTGGGGGCCGGGACAGCAGGGGTATCTCAGGCAGGGAAATGGAAAGCTTCCAGAAGAGCACCCAGGACCAGGACCATCCTGGCTGGCCTGCAGGCACCAAGTCGGCTGGCATGCTGTCGCTCATGTGGCTCCATGGCCCTTCCTCTAGGCTTTCAAGTCCTTGTACATATTCAGGTGTTTTACCTGGGAAGGGTGGGAACATTTCAGCAGCAGCTGGCCTGGGGCTCGGCCCACGTTTACTCACAGATGCCTCGGCATGGTCCCCCAGCTTTGCAATGAGGACGCTTGTTGCGTGGGGCCTGCTGGCTGAATGGGAGATGATTCCCCACCACTGACCAACTTCAGAATTGTTTACAACTGGAGCAAGTGCCCTGATACGGTTTTCCCCTGTGTAGCTGGTGGGTTCTGTTTTTTTTTTTCTTTTTTTCTTTTTTGGTTCAAGGTAGATTTTATTCCTCTTTTTTGTATTTACAGATATAAGCATGGAAATAATTTATTCATATAAATACATGTATGTGAAGGGAAGAATATTTTTTCTGTTTTACTTTTTGTAATTTGAATTTTATTTTTTTATACAGCAGGTTCTTTTTGGTTATCTATTTTATACATATAAATGTATACATGCCAATCCCAATCTCTCAACTCCTCCCACCACCACCCCCCAACAGCTTTCCCCCCTTGGTGTCCATACGTTTGTTGTCTACATCTGTTGCTCTATTTCTGCCTTGCAAAACGGTTCATCTGTACAATTTGTCTAGGTTCCACATATAGGCATTAATAGACAAGATTTCTTTTTCTCTTTCTGACTTACTTCACTCTGTATGACAGTCTCTAGATCCATCAACGTCTCTACAAATGACCCAATTTCATTCCTTTTTATGGCTTAGTAATATTCCATTTTATATATGTACCACGTCTTTATGCATTCGTCTGTCTGTGGGCATTTAGGTTGCTTCCATTACCTGGATATTGTAAATAGTGATGCAATGAACATTGCGGTGAATGTCTCTTTTTGATTTATGGTTTTGTCTGGGTATATGCCCAGTAGTGGGACTGCTGTATCATATGGTAATTCTATTCTTAGTTTTATAAGAAACTCCATAACGTTCTCCACAGTGACTGTATCAATTTCATTCCCAACAATAGCGGAAGAGGGTTCCTTATCTCCACACCCTTTCCAGCATTTGTTGTTTGTAGATTTTCTGATGATGCCCATTCTAACAGGTGTGAGGTGATACACCATGGATGAGTCTATTTCGTTGAGCAAAGAGTAGGTCTTGTCTATTACATATTTGGCTTATGGAACGGTATGTGTGCTAATTTCAATCTCTGGTTTTATACAGCACCGCAACTCAACTTTCCCCTTAAGCAAGCATAAGTTTTTATCTAAATGTGAGACTCTGTTCGGTTTTGGAATTCAGTTTATGTGTAGCCAAGTTTAAACTCTCTCTATTAGTGATATCTTATGATAATTATCTTTCTCTGTGTGACCTATTTCTCTTAGAATCATCATACTTAAATCCACTCAATTTGCTGCTACAGGCCTGATGACATTGATTTCATTGCTGAGTGATATTCCGTTGTACGTAAGTAGCACAACTCCTTTATCCATATTTTTCTTTCTGGGATATTTAATTTGTACTGGACTCAAGGTTCTTGTAAACACAGCAGCCCTAAATTTTGTGTTGGCTGTGTCTTGTTGATTTTAATTTTCCTAAGCTATAGGGCCAAAAGTGGAAGTGCCCTAGGGTCTGTAGCTTTGTTTTTCAGATGTTTCAGGATACACCATAAACATCTCCAGAGTGTCTGTTGGCAATTTACATCCCGCCCATCAGCATAACAAGGCTCCCTGTTCTCCATGGCCTGTCCTGGGTTTCTGGTTTTTACACTTTTTTCAGATGGCCCTTTTGACGAATGGGAAATGAGACTTCATTGTAGTGCGGATTTCCATTGCTCGAGTGCTTGGTTGGCCAAAAAGGGCATATGTGTTTTTTCCTGAATATACTCAGGAAAAAATGTTTACGCACTTTTGTCCAAGTGCATCACTGTCAAAGATCTGCCGCTTTTCACATGCTTTAAATGCAATTCCAATCTACCTCCTGAAATATGATTCCTGCAATTCTGCCTCGTTTTGAAGTCCTCTTTGCAGACTTACTTCAGTATATTTTTGCCAATAGCTGTCATTTATAACTCTGCAGGTTTGTGAATTACAGTGCCCGTGATTTCCTTTCTTAACTCGTTTCCTTGAAAGCTGGCCACAGAACCGCAGGTTTGCTTTAGGCCATAATCAGGGTCTGGCACGGCACTCTGAGCCTTTGGTTAATTCCTCTTCCTGGTGGGAAATTAGAGTTAAATGTGCCCCTCCGGACACCTGCCTCACTCCCAGCCCCTTGGTGATGTGTGTCCTGTGGTTTGAGGCCACATGTGCTGGGTTCCTCACCTTTGGCTGATGTGGCCCCACTGGTGTGAGGACACTCCTGCCTGGTTCCCATCCCCTTGGTGATGTGGGCCCTCCGGTGAGAGTCTGATCCTGGTTGGGTTCCTCACACTTCTGTGAGGTGGGCCCTCTTCTCTGACGTCACTCCTGCCTGGCTGGCACACCCCGCCTTGGCGAAGTCGGCCCTCTGGTGGGATTTGGTGCCTGCTGGGTGTCTCCTGCCCTCGGTAATGAGGGCCCTCTGGCGTCAGGCCCTAATTCCTGGGCTCCCAATATTTTCTGATATGCGCCCTGTGGTTCGAGTACACTCCTGCCAGGTTCCCAACCACATGGGAATGTGGGCCTTCTGCTCTGAGGTCCCAACCGTGGGTTGCTCAGTTTCATGATGAGGGCCCTCTGCTGTGAGTTCTCTCCGGCCTGGATCCCATAGCCTCGCTGCTCCTGGCCACCTGCTGGGAGGTTCCAACTGCGGGATTCCTCACCTTTTTTACGCAATGGGCCCTCTGTTTTGAGGCTCCTCCTGCCTGCCTCACTCCCAGCCCCTTGGTGATGTGTGTCCTATAGTTTGAGGCCACGTGTGCTGGGTCCATCACATTTCGGTGATGTGGCCCCACTGGTGTGAGGACACTCCTGCCTGGTTTCCATTCCCTTGGTGATGTGGGCCCTCTGGTGAGAGTCTGATCCTCTTTGGGTTCCTCACACTTTTGTGTGGTTGGCCCTCTGCTCTGAGGTCACTCCTGCCTGTCTGGCCCACCCCGCATTGGCGACGTCGGCCCTCTGGTAGCAGTTGGAGCTTGCTGGGAGCCTCCTCTCCTCAGTGATGAGGGCCCTCTAGCGTCCGGCCCTAACTGCTGGGCTCCCCACATTTTCTGTTGTGTGCCCACTGGTGCGATGACACTCCTGCTTGGTTCCCTTCCCCATGGGGATGTGGGCCTTGTGCTCTGAGGTCACAACGGCTGGGTTGCTTACAGTATCATGATGAGGGCCCTCTGTTGTGAGTTCATCACTGCCTGGATCCCATAGCCTCGGTGCTCTGGGCTGCCTGCTGGGATGTTCCAAATGCTGGATTCCTCACCTTTTTATACAATGGGCCATGTGTTTTGAGGTTAATCCTGCCTGCCTCGCTCTGAGACCCATGGTGATGTGGGTCTTCTGGTTTGAGGCCACATGTGCTGGGTACCTCAACTTTCGATGATGTGGCCCCACGGGTGTGAGGACACTCGTGGCTGATTCCCAGCCCCTTGCTTATGTGGGCACTCTGGTGAGAGTCTGATCATGACTGGGTTCCTTACCCTTCTGTGCGGTGGGCGCTCTGATGTGAGGTCACTCCTGCCTGGATGGCTCACGTCGCCTTGGCGACGTAGGCCCTCTGTTGGCCACTGAAGCATGCTGGGAGCCTCCTACCCTCTTTAATGAGGGCCCTGGAAGAAACGCATATGCCCTTTTTGACCAAGTGCATCATTGTCGAAGTTCTGCCTCTTCTCCTATACTTTCAGAGGACTTCCCGTCTACCTCCTGAAATCGTATTCCTGGAATTCTGCCCCGTGTTCAAGTCCTCTTTGCAGCCTTACTTCAATATATTTTTGGACGATAGCTGTCATTTATAACTCTGCAGGTTTGTGAATTACAGTGCCTCTGAGCTCCATTCTTCAACTCGCTTTCTTGTGAGCTGGCCGCAAAACCGCAGGATTGCTTCAGGCCCTAATCTGGTTCCGGCACGGCATGTTGAGCCTTTGGCTAATTCCTCTTCCTGATGGGAAATGAGCATTAAATTTGCTCGTGCAGACACCTACAGCTAATCTCTCATTGGTACTCCCTATTCCTGTTCATCTTGCGCAGAAATTCCAAACTGTGCCAAACAGGAGGTTAAAGGCACTGACTCTCCAAGTGGGGAAAGAGTTAGTAAAGCGTCTGGAATGGTAAAACCGAGTATGAGGGGACGAAAACTGAGATGCATTTAAAAAGGTTTCCCGGTCACACGGTGGACCATATTCTGGGTTTCCCATGCGTGTTTTACCTGAAGGAAGAATCCCTTAAACCTGGAGAGGTGGGACCCATGGAATGGGTACCATGCAGTATGACTTCAAAGGGCCTGCATTTTCTCACCGAACCTCACCAATGCTATCAGCCCAAAGTGTCGAACCTTATGTCTCACTCAGCTCTAGGTGTAGATGTGGTAAATCCAGGTTGCATCACAAGACCTGAATGAATTATTTAAGAATTGCTCTCTATTTCACTGTCATTGTGTTTTGTTTTTATAATTTATTTTGATAATGGGATTTATCGGATTTTCACTGCTGCGTCTATGCCGCTGTACACATGCTTGATTCTCTTATGGAGACATATAAATCCATGGGTTTTCAGATTCTTACTAGTCAGGTATATTCCTAGGCATTGAATATGGGGTGTTGAGTCCATTTCGTGGAGCAAGGAGTAGGTCCTGACTATTACATATTTGCTTATGGAAAGGTATCTGTGCTAATTTCAATCTCTGGTTTTATGCAGCACCACAACTCACCTTTCACCTTAAGCAAGCATAAGTTGGTTTTCTAAATTTGAGACCCTGTTCTGTTTTGTAATTGAGTTCATGTGCAGCCATGTTTGCATTCCGTGTATTTGAGATATCTTATGGTGTTTCTTTTTCTGTGTGACTTAGTTAACTTAGAATGATCGTACCTGAATCCACTCATTATGCCGCGACGGGCCTCATGACATAGATTTCATTGCTGAGTGATATTCCATTGTACGTACGTACAACAACTTCTTTATCCATTTTTGCTTTCTGGGATATTTCACTTATACCGTAAACGAGGTTCTTGTAAGCAGAGCCGTCCAAAATTTATGGGTGGCTGTGTCTTTTTGATTTTAATTTCCCTAAGCTATAGAACCATAAGTTGAAGTGCCGTAGGCTCCGTTGCTTAGTTTTTTAGGTGTTTGAAGAAACACCATACACTTCTCCAGAGTGGCTGTTGGCAATTTACATCCCGCCCATCAGCATAACAAGGCTCCCTGTTCTCCATGGCCTGTCCTGCCTTTCTAGATTTTTCACTTTTTTCAGATGTCCCTTTTGACAGGGGGGCAGTGAGACTTCATTGTAATGCAGATTTCTTTACAGGCTTGCTTGTTTGGCCAAAAAGGGCGTATGTGTTTTTTCTTGAATATATTCAGGAAAAAACGCATACGCCCTTTTTGACCAAGTGCATCATTGTCCACTTTCTGTCTCTTTCCCTATGCTTTAAATGCAATTCCAGTCTGCCCCTGAAAGCGTTTTCCTGCAATTCTGCCCTGCTTTCCAGTCCTCTTCGCATCCTTCCTTGAATATATTTTTGGACGATAGCTGTCATTTATAACTCTGCAGGTTTGTGAATTACAGTGCCCCTGAGCTCCATTGTTCAACTCGCTTTCTTGTGAGCTGGCCGCAAACCCGCAGGAATGCTTCAGGCCCTAATCTGGTTCCGGCACGGCATGGTGAGCCTTTGGTTAACTCCTCTTCCTGGTGGGAAATGAGCGTTAAATTTGCCCGTGCAGACACCTACAGGTAGTCTCTCATTGGTTCTCCCTATTCCTGTTCATCTTGCGCAGAAATTGCAAACTGTGCCAAACAGGAGGTTAAAGGTACTGACTCTCCAAGTGGGGAGAGTGTTAGTAAAGGGTCTGGAATGGTGAACCCGAGTAAAAGGGGAGGAAAACTGAGATGCATTTGAAAACGTTTCCCGGTCACACAGTGCACTCTACTGTGGGTTTCCCATGCCTGTTTTAGCTGAAGGAAGAATCCCTTAAACCTGGAGAGTTGGGAACCATGGAATGAGTACCATGCAGTATGACTTCAAAGGGTCTGCATTTGCTCATCGAACCTCACCAATGCTATCAGCCCGAAGTGTCCAGCCTTCTGTCTCACTCAGCTCTGGGTGTAGATGTGGTAAATCCAGGTTGCATCACATGCCCTGAATGAATTATTTAAGAATTGCTCTCTATTTCACTGTCATTGTGTTTGTTTTTTTAATTCATTTTGATAATGGATTTTATCGGATTTTCTCTGCTGCATTCATGCCACTGTACACACCCTTGAGTCTCTTACGGAGACATATAAATCCCTAGGTTTGAAGATTCTTACTAGTCATGTGTAATCCTAGTCGTTGAATATGGGGTGTTTAGTCCATTTCATTGAGCAAGGGCTAGGTCTTGACTATTACATATTTGGCTTATGGAAAGATATCTGTGCTAATTTCTATCTCTGGTTTTATGCAGCACCCCAACTCACCTTACCCCATAAGCAAGCATAAGTTGGTTTTCTAAATTTGAGACCCTGTTCTGTTTTGTAATTCAGTTCATGTGTAGCCAAGTTTACATTCCGTGTATTAGTGATATCTTATGATGTTTCATTTTCTGTGTGACTTACTTCACTTAGAATCATCGTACCTGAATCCACTCATTATGCCGCGACGGGCCTGATGACATAGATTTCATTGCTGAGTGAGATTCCATTTTACGTACGTACCACAACTTCTTTATCCATTTTTCACATTCTGGGATATTTAACTTGTACCGTAGACAAGGTTCTTGTAAACAGACCCGTCCAAAACTTTGGGGTGGCTGTGTGTTTTTGATTTTAATTTCCCTAAGCTATAGGACCATAAGTGGAAGTGCTATAGGCTCCGTTTCTTTGTTTTTTAGGTGTTTCAGGAAACACAATACACTTCTCCAGAGTGGCTGTTGGCAAATTACATCTCACCCATCAGCATAACAAGGCTCCATGTTCTCCATTGCCTGTGCTGCCTTTCTGGATTTTACACTTTTTCAGATTGCGCTTTTGACTGGGGGGCATTGAGACTTCATTGTAGTGCAGATTTCTTTAACATGCTTGCTTGGTTGGCCAAAAAGGGCGTATGCGTTTTTTCCTGAATATATTCAGGAAAAAACGCATACGCCCTTTTTGGCCAACTGAATCATTGTCGACGTTCTGCCTCTTTTCCTATGCTTTAAATGCAATTCCAGTCTACCCCCTGAAACCGTTTTCCTTCAATTCTGCCCCGCTTTCAAGTCTGCTTCACAGCCTTCCTTCAATATATTTTTGGACGATAGCTGTCATTTATAACTCTGCAGGATTTTCAATTACAGTGACCCTGAGCTCCTTTCTTCAACTCGGTTTCTTGTGAGCTGGCCGCAAACCCGCAGGATTGCTTCAGGCCCTAATCAGGTTCCGGCATGGCATGCTGAGCCTCTGGTTAATTCTTCTTCCTGGTGGGAAATGAGCGTTAAATTTCCAGTGCAGACACCTACAGCTAGTCTCTCATTGGTTATCCCTATTCCTGTATATCTTGCACAGAAATTGCAGACTGTGCCAAGCAGGAGTTTAAAGGTACTACCTCTCCAAGTGGGGAGAGTGTTAGTAAAGCGTCTGGAATGATGAACCCGAGTACCAGGGGACGAAAACTGAGTTGCATTTGAAAACGTTTCCCAATCACACAGTGCACCATACTCTGGGTTTCCCATGCATGTTTTAGCTGAAGGAAGTATCCCTTAAACCTGGAGAGTTGGGACCCATGGAATGGGTACAATGCAGTATGACTTCAAAGGGTCTGCGTTTGCTCACCGAACCTCACCAATGCTATCAGCCCGAAGTGTCCAGCCTTATGTCTCACCCAGCTCTGGGTGTAGATGTGGTAAATCCAGATTGCATCACAAGCCCTGAATGAATTATTTAAGAATTCCTCTCTATTTCACTGTCATTGTGTTTTGTTTTTGAAATTTATTTTGATAATGGGATTTATCGGATTTTCACTGCTGCGTTTAGGCCGCTGTACACACGCTTGATTTCCTTATGGAGACATATAAATCCATGGGTTTTAAGATTCTTACTTGTCAGGTATCTTCCCAGGCGTTGAATATGGGGTGTTGAGTCCATTTCGTTGAGCAAGGAGTAGGTATTGTCTATTATATATTTAGCTTATGGAAAGGTATCTGTGCTAATTTCAATCTCTTGTTTTATGCAGCACCCCAACTCACCTTTCCCCATAAGCAAGCATAAGTTGGTTTTCTAAATTTGAGACCCTGTTCTGTTTCGTAATTCAGTTCATGTGTAGTCAAGTTTACATTGCGTGTATTAGTGATATCTTATGATGTTTCTTTTTCTGTGTGACTTATTTCTCGTAGAAAAATCGTACCTGAAACCACTCACTATGCCGCTACGGGCCTGATGATGTAGATTTCATTGCTGAGTGATATTCCATTTTACGTGCGTACCACAACTTCTTTATCAATTTTTTGCTTTCTCGGATATTTAACTTGAACCGTAGACGAGGTTCTTGTAAACAGAGCCATCCCAAACATTGGCGTGGCTGTGTGTTTTTGATTTTAATTACCCTAAGCTATAGGACCATATGTGGAAGTGCCATAGGCTGTGTTGCTTTGTTTCCTATGTGTTTCAGGAAACACAATACACTTCTCCAGAGTGGCTGTTGGCAATTTACATCCCGCCCATCAGCATAACAAGGCTCCCTGTTCTCCATGACCTGTCCTGCCTTTCTAGATTTTACACTTTTGTCAGATGACCCTTTGGACCGGGGAGCAGTGAGACTTCATTGTAATGCAGATTTCTTTACACGCTTGCTTGGTTGGACAAAAAGGGCGTATGCGTTTTTTCCTGAATATATTCAGGAAAAAACGCATACGCCCTTTTTGGCCAAGGGCATCATTGTCGACATTCTGCCTCTTTTCCTATGTTTTAAGTGCAATTCCAGTCTACCCCCTGAAATCGTTTTCCTGAAATTCTGCCCCGCTTTCAAGTCCTCTTCTAAGACTTACTTCAGTACATTTTTGGACGATAGCTGTCATTCATAACTCTGCAGGTTTGTGAATTACAGTGCCCCTGAGCTCCTTTCTTCAACTCGCTTTCTTGTGAGCTGGCTGCAAAACCGCAGGATTGCTTCAGGTCCTAATCTGTTTCCGGCAGGGGATGCTGAGCCTTTGTTTAATTCCTCTTCCTGGTGGGAAATGAGTGTTACATTTGCCCATGCAGACACCTACAGCTAGTCTCTCATTGGTTATCCCTATTCCTGTTCATCTTGCACAGAAATTGCAAACTGTGCGAAACAGGAGTTTAAAGGTACTGACTCTCCAACTGGGGAGATTGTTAGTAAAGCGTCTGGAATGATGAACCCGAGTATCAGGGGACGAAAACTGAGATGCATTTGAAAACGTTTCCCAATCACACAGTGCACCATACTCTGGGTTTCCCATGAATGTTTTAGCTGAAGGAAGTATCCCTTAAACCTGGAGAGTTGGGACCCATGGAATGGGTACAATACAGTATGACTTCAAAGGGTCTGCGTTTGCTCACCGAACCTCAACAATGCTATCAGCCCAAAGGGTCCAGCCTTAGGTCTCACCCAGCTCTGGGTGTAGATGTGGTAAATTCAGGTTGCATCACAAGCCCTGAATGAATTATTTAAGAATTCCTCTCTATTTCACTGTCATTGTGTTTTGTTTTTGAAATTTATTTTGATAATGGGATTTATCGGATTTTCACTGCTGCGTTTAGGCCGCTGTACACACGTTTGATTTCCTTATGGAGACATATAAATCCATGGGTTTTAAGATTCTTACTTGTCAGGTATCTTCCCAGGCGTTGAATATGGGGTGTTGAGTCGATTTCGTTGAGCAAGGAGTAGGTCTTGTCTCTTATATATTTGGCTTATGGAAAGGTATCTGTGCTAATTTTAATCTCTGGTTTTATGCAGCACCCCAACTCACCTTTCCCCATAAGCAAGCATAAGTTGGTTTTCTAAATTTGAGACCCTGTTCTGTTTCGTAATTCAGTTCATGTGTAGTCAAATTTACATTCCGTGTATTAGTGATATCTTATGATGTTTCTTTTTCTGTGTGACTTATTTCTCGTAGAATCATCGTACCTGAATCCACTCATTATGCCACTACGGGCCTGATGACGTAGATTTCATTGCTGAGTGATATTCCATTGTACGTGCGTACCACAACTTCTTTATCCGTTTTTTGCTTTCTCGGATATTTAATTTGTACTGTAGACGAGGTTCTTGTACACAGAGCCATCCCGAACTTTGGGGTGGCTGTGTCTTTTTGATTTTAATTTCCCTAACCTATAGTACCATAATTGGAAGTGCCATAGGCTGTGTTGTTTTGTTTCCTACGTGTTTCTGGAAACACCATACACTTCTCCAGAGTGGCTGTTGGCAATTTATATGCCGCTCATCAGCGTAACAAGGGTCCCTGTTCTCCATGACCTGTCCTGCCTTTCTGGATTTTACACTTTTTTCAGATGGCACTTTTGACCGGGGGGCAGAGAGACTTCATTGTAGTGCAGATTTCCTTTACACGCTTGCTTGGTTGGACAAAAAGTTCGTATCCGTTTTTTCCTGAATATATTCAGGAAAAAATGCATCCGCCCTTTTTGGCCAAGTGCATCATTGTCTACATTCTGCCTCTTTTCCTATGCTTTAAGTGCAATTCCAGTCTACGCCCTGAAATCGTTTTTCTGAAATTCTGCCCCGCTTTCAAGTCCTCTTCTAAGACTTACTTCAATACATTTTTGGACGATAGCTGTCATTCATAACTCTGCAGATTTGTGAATTACAGTGCCCCTGAGCTCCTTTCTTCAACTCGCTTTCTTGTGAGCTGGCTGCAAAACCGCAGGATTGCTTCAGGCCCTAATCTGTTTCCGGCAGGGGATGCTGAGCCTTTGTTTAATTCCTCTTCCTGGTGGGAAATGAGTGTTACATTTGCCCATGCAGACACCTACAGCTAGTCTCTCATTGGTTATCCCTATTCCTGTTCATCTTGCACAGAAATTGCAAACTGTGCAAAACAGGAGTTTAAAGGTACTGACTCTCCAACTGGGGAGAGTGTTAGTAAAGCGTCTGGAATGATGAACCCGAGTATCAGGGGACGAAAACTGAGATGCATTTGAAAATGTTTCCCAATCACACAGTGCACCATACTCTGGGTTTCCCATGAATGTTTTAGCTGAAGGAAGTATCCCTTAAACCTGGAGAGTTGGGACCCATGGAATGGGTACAATACAGTATGACTTCAAAGGGTCTGCGTTTGCTCACCGAACCTCAACAATGCTATCAGCCCAAAGGGTCCAGCCTTAGGTCTCACCCAGCTCTGGGTGTAGATGTGGTAAATTCAGGTTGCATCACAAGCCCTGAATGAATTATCTAAGAATTCCTCTCTATTTCACTGTCATTGTGTTTTGTTTTTGAAATTTATTTTGATAATGGGATTTATCGGATTTTCACTGCTGCGTTTAGGCCGCTGTACACACGTTTGATTTCCTTATGGAGACATATAAATCCATGGGTTTTAAGATTCTTACTTGTCAGGTATCTTCCCAGGCGTTGAATATGGGGTGTTGAGTCCATTTCGTTGAGCAAGGAGTAGGTCTTGTCTCTTATATATTTGGCTTATGGAAAGGTATCTGTGCTAATTTCAATCTCTGGTTTTATGCAGCACCCCAACTCACCTTTCCCCATAAGCAAGCATAAGTTGGTTTTCTAAATTTGAGACCCTGTTCTGTTTCGTAATTCAGTTCATGTGTAGTCAAATTTACATTCCGTGTATTAGTGATATCTTATGATGTTTCTTTTTCTGTGTGACTTATTTCTCGTAGAATCATCGTACCTGAATCCACTCATTATGCCGCTACGGGCCTGATGACGTAGATTTCATTGCTGAGTGATATTCCATTTTACGTCCGTACCACAACTTCTTTATCCATTTTTTGCTTTCTCGGATATTTAACTTGTACCGTAGACGAGGTTCTTGTAAACAGAGCCGTCCCAAACATTGGGGTGGCTGTGTGTTTTTGATTTTAATTTCCCTAAGCTATAGGACCATAAGTGGAATTGCCATAGGCTGTGTTGCTTTGTTTCCTACGTGTTTCAGGAAACACCATACACTTCTCCAGAGTGGCTGTTGGCTATTTACATCCCGCCCATCAGCATAACAAGGCTCCCTGTTCTCCATGACCTCTCCTGCCTTTCTGGATTTTAAAATATTTTCAGATGCCCCTTTTGACCGGGAGGCAGTGAGACTTCATTGTAGTGCAGATTTCTTTTACACGCTTGGTTGGTTGGCCAAAAAGTGCGTATGCGTTTTTTCCTGAATATATTCAGGAAAAAACGCATACGCCCTTTTTGTCCAAGTGCATCATTGTCGACATTCTGCCTCATTTCCTATGCTTTAAGTGCAATTCCAGTCTACCCCCTGAAATCGTTTTCCTGAAATTCTGCCCCGCTTTCAAGTCCTCTTCGAAGACTTACTTCTATACATTTTTGGACGATAGCTGTCATTCATAACTCTGCAGGTTTGTGAATTACAGTGCCCCTGAGCTCCTTTGTTCAACTCGCTTTCTTGTGAGCTGGCCGCAAAACCGAAGGATTGCTTCGGGCCCTAATCTCTTTCCAGCAGGGCACGCTGAGCCTTTGGTTAATTCCTCTTCCTGATGGGTAATGAGCGTTACATTTGCCCGTGGAGAAACCTACAGCTAGTCTCTCATTGCTTCTCCCTATTCCTGTTAAACTTGCGCAGAAATTGCAAAGTGTGCCAAACAGGAGGTTAAACGCACTGACTCTCCAAGTGGGGAGAGTGTTAGTAAAGCGTCTGGAATGGTGAACCCGAGTACCAGGGTACGGAAACTGAGATGCATTTGAAAACGTTTCCCAATCACACGGAGGACCATACTATGGGTTTCCCATGCATGTTTTAGCTGAAGCAAGAATCCCTTAAACCTGGAGAGTTGGGACCCATGGAATGTGTACCATGCAGTATGACTTGAAAGGGTCTGCGTTTGCTCACCGAACCTCACCAATGCTATCAGCCCGAAGTGTCCAGCCTTATGTCTCACCCAGCTCTGGGTGTAGATGTGGTAAATCCAGGTTGCATCACAAGCCCTGAATGAATTATTTAAGAATTGCTCTCTATTTCACTGTCATTTTGTTTTGTTTTTGAAATTTATTTTGATAATGGGATTTATCGGATTTTCACAGCTGCGTTTAGGCAGCTGTACACACGCTTGATTTCCTTATGGAGACATATAAATCCATGGGTTTTAAGATTCCTACTTGTCAGGTATCTTGCCAGGCGTTGAATATGGTGTGTTGAGTCCATTTCGTTGAGCAAGGAGTAGGTCTGTTCTATTATATATTTGGCTTATGGAACGGTATCTGTGCTAATTTCAATCTCTGGTTTTATGCAGCACCCCAACTCACCTTTCCCCATAAGCAAGCATAAGTTGGTTTTCTAAATTTGAGACCCTGTTCTGTTTTGTAATTCAGTTCATGGGTAGCCAAGTTTACATTACGTGTATTAGTGATATCTTATGATGTTTCTTTTTCTGTGTGACTTATTTCTCGTAGAATCATCATACCTCAATCCACTCATTATGCCGCTACGGGCCTGATGACCTAGATTTCATTGCTGAGTGATATTCCATTGTACGTGCGTACCAGAACTTCTTTATCCATTTTTTCCTTTCTCAGATATTTAACTTGTACCGTAGACAAGGTTCTTGTAAACAGAGCCATCCCAAACTTTGGGGTGGCTGTGTGTTTGTGATTTTAATTTCCCTAAGCTATAGGACCATACGTGGAAGTGCCATAGGCTGTGTTGCTTTGTTTCCTACGTGTTTCAGGAAACACCATACACTTTTCCAGAGTGGCTGTTGGCAATTTAAATCCGCCCATCAGCATAACAAGGCTCCCTGTTCTCCATGACCTGTCCTGCCTTTCTGGATTTTACACTTTTTTCCGATGGCCCTTTTGACCGGGGGGCAGTGAGACTTCATTGTAGTGCAGATTTCCTTCACACGCTTGCTTGGTTGGCCAAAAAGTGCGTATGCGTTTTTACCTGAATATATTCAGGAAAAAACGCATACGCCCTTTTTGGCCAAGTGCATCATTGTCAACATTCTGCCTCTTTTCCTATGCTTTAAGTGCAATTCCAGTCTACACCCTGAAATCGTTTTCCTGAAATTCTGTCCCGCTTTCAAGTCCTCTTCGAAGACTTACTTCTATACATTTTTGGACGATAGCTGTCATTCATAACTCTGCAGGTTTGTGAATTACAGTGCCCCTGAGCTCCTTTCTTCAACTCGCTTTCTTGTGAGCTGGCTGCAAATCCGCAGGATTGCTTCAGGCACTAATCTCTTTCCGGCAGGGCACGATGAGCCTTTGGATAATTCCTCTTCCTGGTGGGAAATGAGCGTTCAATTGGTCTGTGCAAACACCTACAGCTAGTCTCTCATTGCTTCTCCCTATTCCTGTTCATCTTGCGCAGAAATTGCAAAGTGTGCCAAACAGGAGGTTAAATGCACTGACTCTACAAGTAGAGAGAGTGTTAGTAAAGCGTCTGGAATGGTGAACCCGAGTACCAGGGGACGGAAACTGAGATGCATTTGAAAACGTTTCCCAATCACACGGTGGACCATACTATCTGTTTACCGTTCATGTTTTAGCTGAAGGAAGAATCCCTTAAACATGGAAATTTGGGACCCATGGAAAGGGTACCATGCAGTATGACTTCAAAGGGTCTGCGTTTGCTCACCGAACCTCACCAATGCTATCAGCCCGAAGTGTCCAGCCTTATGTCTCACCCAGCTCGGGGTGTAGATGTGGGAAATCCAGGTTGCATCACAAGCCCTGAATGAATTATTTAAGAATTGCTCTCTATTTCACTGTCATTTTGTTTTGTTTTTGAAATTTATTTTGATAATGGGATTTATCGGATTTTCACTGCTGCGTTTAGGCCGCTGTACACACGCTTGATTTCCTTATGGAGACATATAAATCCATAGGTTTTAAGATTCTTACTTGTCAGGTATCTTGCCAGGCGTTGAATATGGGGTGTTGAGTCCATTTCGTTGAGCAAGGAGTAGGTCTGGTCTATTATATATTTGGCTTATGGAACGGTATCTGTGCTAATTTCAATCTCTGGTTTTATGCAGCACCCCAACTCACCTTTCCCCATAAGCAAGCATAAGTTGGTTTTCTAAATTTGAGACCCTGTTCTGTTTTGTAATTCAGTTCATGGGTAGCCAAGTTTACATTACGTGTATTAGTGATATCTTATGATGTTTCTTTTTCTGTGTGACTTATTTCTCGTAGAATCATCATACCTCAATCCACTCATTATGCCGCTACGGGCCTGATGACGTAGATTTCATTGCTGAGTGATATTCCATTGTACGTGCGTACCAGAACTTCTTTATCCATTTTTTCCTTTCTCGGATATTTAACTTGTACCGTAGACAAGGTTCTTGTAAACAGAGCCATCCCAAACTTTGGGGTGGCTGTGTGTTTTTGATTTTAATTTCCCTAAGCTATAGGACCATAAGTGGAAGTGCCATAGGCTGTGTTGCTTTGTTTCCTACGTGTTTCAGGAAACACCATACACTTTTCCAGAGTGGCTGTTGGCAATTTAAATCCGCCCATCAGCATAACAAGGCTCCCTGTTCTCCAAGACCTGTCCTGCCTTTCTGGATTTTACACTTTTTTCAGATGGCCCTTTTGACCGGGGGGGCAGTGAGACTTCATTGTAGTGCAGATTTCCTTTACACGCTTGCTTGGTTGGCCAAAAAGGGCGTATGCGTTTTTTCCTGAATATATTCAGGAAAAAACGCATACGCCCTTTTTGGCCAAGTGCATCATTGTCGACATTCTGCCTCTTTTACTATGCTTTAAGTGCAATTCCAGTCTACCCCCTGAAATCGTTTTCCTGAAATTCTGCCCCGCTTTCAAGTCCTCTTCGAAGACTTACTTCAATACATTTTTGAACGATAGCTGTCATTCATAACTCTGCAGGTTTGTGAATTACAGTGCCCCTGAGCTCATGTCTTCAACTCGCTTTCTTGTGAGCTGGCCGCAAAACCGCAGGATTACTTCAGGCCATAATCTCTTTCCGGCAGGGCATGCTGAGCCTTTGTTTAATTCCTCTTCCTTGTCGGATATGAGCGTTCCTTTTGCCCGTGCAGGGACCTACAGCTAGTCTCTCATTGGTTCTCCCTATTCCTGTACATCTTCCTCAGAAATTGCAAACTGTGCCAAACAGGATGTTAATGGCACTGACTCTCCAAGTGGGGAGAGTGTTAGTAAAGCATTCAAATGTTGAACCCGAGTACCAGGGGACGAAAACTGAGATGCATTTGAAAACGTTTCCCAATCACACGGTGGACCATACTCTGGGTTTCCCATGCATGTTTTAGCTGAAGGAAGAATCCCTTAAACCTGGAGAGTTGGGACCCTTGGGATGGGTACCATGCAGTATGACTTCAAAGTGTCTGCGTTTGCTCACCGAACCTCACCAATGCTATCAGCCCGAAGTGTCCAGCCTTATGTCTCATCCAGCTCTGGGTGTAGATGTGGTAAATCCAGGTTGCATCACAAGCCCTGAATGAATTATTTAGGCATTGCTCTCTATTTCACTCTCATTGTGTTTTGTTTTTGAAATTCATTTTGATAATGGGATTTATCGGATTTTCACTGCTGCTTTTAGGCCGCTGTACACACGCTTGATTTCCTTATGGAGACATATAAATCCATGGGTTTTAAGATTCTTACTTGTCAGGTATCTTCCCAGGCGTTGAATATAGGGTGTTGAGTCCATTTCGTTGAGCAAGGAGTAGGTTTTGTCTATTATATATTTGGCTTATGGAACGGTATCTGTGCTAATTTCAATCTCTGGTTTTATGCAGCATCCCAACTGACCTTTCCCCATAAGCAAGCATAAGTTGGTTTGCTAAATTTGAGACCCTTTTCTGTTTTGTAATTCAGTTCATGGGTAGCCAAGTTTACATTCCGTGTATTAGTGATAACTTATGATGTTTCTTTTTCTGTCTGAATTATTTCTCATAGAATCATCGTACCTGAATCCACACATTATACCGCTACGTTCCTGATGACATAGATTTCATTGCTGAGTGATATTCCATTGTACGTGCGTACCACAAATTCTTTATCCATTTTATGCTTTCTCGGATATTTAACTTCTACCGTAGATGAGTTTCTTGTAAACAGAGCCATCCCAAACTTTGGGGTGGCTGTGTGTTTTTGATTTTAATTTCCCTAAGCTATAGGACCATACGTGGAAGTGCCATAGGCTGTGTTGCTTTGTTTCCTACGTGTTTCAGGAAACACCATACACTTTTCCAGAGTGGCTGTTGGCAATTTAAATCCGCCCATCAGCATAACAAGGCTCCCTGTTCTCCATGACCTGTCCTGCCTTTCTGGATTTTACACTTTTTTCCGATGGCCCTTTTGACCGGGGGGCAGTGAGACTTCATTGTAGTGCAGATTTCCTTCACACGCTTGCTTGGTTGGCCAAAAAGGGCGTATGCGTTTTTTCCTGAATATATTCAGGAAAAAACGCATACGCCCTTTTTGGCCAAGTGCATCATTGTCAACATTCTGCCTCTTTTCCTATGCTTTAAGTGCAATTCCAGTCTACACCCTGAAATCGTTTTCCTGAAATTCTGTCCCGCTTTCAAGTCCTCTTCGAAGACTTACTTCTATACATTTTTGGACGATAGCTGTCATTCATAACTCTGCAGGTTTGTGAATTACAGTGCCCCTGAGCTCCTTTCTTCAACTCGCTTTCTTGTGAGCTGGCCGCAAATCCGCAGGATTGCTTCAGGCACTAATCTCTTTCCGGCAGGGCACGATGAGCCTTTGGATAATTCCTCTTCCTGGTGGGAAATGAGCGTTCAATTGGCCTGTGCAAACACCTACAGCTAGTCTCTCATTGCTTCTCCCTATTCCTGTTCATCTTGCGCAGAAATTGCAAAGTGTGCCAAACAGGAGGTTAAATGCACTGACTCTACAAGTAGAGAGAGTGTTAGTAAAGCGTCTGGAATGGTGAACCCGAGTACCAGGGGACGGAAACTGAGATGCATTTGAAAACGTTTCCCAATCACACGGTGGACCATACTATCTGTTTACCGTTCATGTTTTAGCTGAAGGAAGAATCCCTTAAACATGGAAATTTGGGACCCATGGAAAGGGTACCATGCAGTATGACTTCAAAGGGTCTGCGTTTGCTCACCGAACCTCACCAATGCTATCAGCCCGAAGTGTCCAGCCTTATGTCTCACCCAGCTCGGGGTGTAGATGTGGGAAATCCAGGTTGCATCACAAGCCCTGAATGAATTATTTAAGAATTGCTCTCTATTTCACTGTCATTTTGTTTTGTTTTTGAAATTTATTTTGATAATGGGATTTATCGGATTTTCACTGCTGCGTTTAGGCCGCTGTACACACGCTTGATTTCCTTATGGAGACATATAAATCCATAGGTTTTAAGATTCTTACTTGTCAGGTATCTTGCCAGGCGTTGAATATGGGGTGTTGAGTCCATTTCGTTGAGCAAGGAGTAGGTCTGGTCTATTATATATTTGGCTTATGGAACGGTATCTGTGCTAATTTCAATCTCTGGTTTTATGCAGCACCCCAACTCACCTTTCCCCATAAGCAAGCATAAGTTGGTTTTCTAAATTTGAGACCCTGTTCTGTTTTGTAATTCAGTTCATGGGTAGCCAAGTTTACATTACGTGTATTAGTGATATCTTATGATGTTTCTTTTTCTGTGTGACTTATTTCTCGTAGAATCATCATACCTCAATCCACTCATTATGCCGCTACGGGCCTGATGACGTAGATTTCATTGCTGAGTGATATTCCATTGTACGTGCGTACCAGAACTTCTTTATCCATTTTTTCCTTTCTCGGATATTTAACTTGTACCGTAGACAAGGTTCTTGTAAACAGAGCCATCCCAAACTTTGGGGTGGCTGTGTGTTTTTGATTTTAATTTCCCTAAGCTATAGGACCATAAGTGGAAGTGCCATAGGCTGTGTTGCTTTGTTTCCTACGTGTTTCAGGAAACACCATACACTTTTCCAGAGTGGCTGTTGGCAATTTAAATCCGCCCATCAGCATAACAAGGCTCCCTGTTCTCCATGACCTGTCCTGCCTTTCTGGATTTTACACTTTTTTCCTATGGCCCTTTTGACCGGGGGGCAGTGAGACTTCATTGTAGTGCAGATTTCCTTTACACGCTTGCTTGGTTGGCCAAAAAGGGCGTATGCGTTTTTTCCTGAATATATTCAGGAAAAAACGCATACGCCCTTTTTGGCCAAGTGCATCATTGTCAACATTCTGCCTCTTTTCCTATGCTTTAAGTGCAATTCCAGTCTACCCCCTGAAATCGTTTTCCTGAAATTCTGCCCCGCTTTCAAGTCCTCTTCGAAGACTTACTTCTATACATTTTTGGACGATAGCTGTCATTCATAACTCTGCAGGTTTGTGAATTACAGTGCCCCTGAGCTCCTTTCTTCAACTCGCTTTCTTGTGAGCTGGCCGCAAATCCGCAGGATTTCTTCAGGCACTAATCTCTTTCCGGCAGGGCACGATGAGCCTTTGGATAATTCCTCTTCCTGGTGGGAAATGAGCGTTCAATTGGCCTGTGCAAACACCTACAGCTAGTCTCTCATTGCTTCTCCCTATTCCTGTTCATCTTGCGCAGAAATTGCAAAGTGTGCCAAACAGGAGGTTAAATGCACTGACTCTACAAGTAGAGAGAATGTTAGTAAAGCGTCTGGAATGGTGAACCCGAGTACCAGGGGACGGAAACTGAGATGCATTTGAAAACGTTTCCCAATCACACGGTGGACCATACTATCTGTTTACCGTGCATGTTTTAGCTGAAGGAAGAATCCCTTAAACATGGAAATTTGGGACCCATGGAATGGGTACCATGCAGTATGACTTCAAAGGGTCTGCGTTTGCTCACCGAACCTCACCAATGCTATCAGCCCGAAGTGTCCAGCCTTATGTCTCACCCAGCTCGGGGTGTAGATGTGGGAAATCCAGGTTGCATCACAAGCCCTGAATGAATTATTTAAGAATTGCTCTCTATTTCACTGTCATTTTGTTTTGTTTTTGAAATTTATTTTGATAATGGGATTTATCGGATTTTCACTGCTGCGTTTAGGCCGCTGTACACACGCTTGATTTCCTTATGGAGACATATAAATCCATAGGTTTTAAGATTCTTACTTGTCAGGTATCTTGCCATGCGTTGAATATGGGGTGTTGAGTCCATTTCGTTGAGCAAGGAGTAGGTCTGGTCTATTATATATTTGGCTTATGGAACGGTATCTGTGCTAATTTCAATCTCTGGTTTTATGCAGCACCCCAACTCACCTTTCCCCATAAGCAAGCATAAGTTGGTTTTCTAAATTTGAGACCCTGTTCTCTTTTGTAATTCAGTTCATGTGTAGCCAACTTTACATTCCGTGTATTAGTGATAACTTATGATGTTACATTTTCTGTGTGACTTATTTCACTTAGAATCATCGTACCTGAATCCACTCATTATGCCGCGACGGGCCTGATGAAATAGATTTCATTGGTGAGTGATATTCATTTGTACGTACGTACCACACTTATTTATCCATTTTTCGCTTTCTGGGATATTTAACTTGTTCCGTAGACGAGGTTCTTGTAAACAGAGCCGTCCGACACTTTGGGGTGGCTGTCTGTTTTTGATTTTAATTTCCGTGATCTATAAGACCATAAGTGGAAGTGCCGTAGTCTCCGTTGCTTTGTTTCTTAGGTGTTTCAGGAAACACCATACACTTCTCCAGAGTGGCTGTTGGCATTTACATCCCGCCCATCAGCATAACAAGGCTCCCTGTTCTCCATGGCCTGTCCTGTGTTTCTGGTTTTTACACTTTTTTCAGATGGCCCTTTTGACGAATGGGAAATGAGACTTCATTGTAGTGCGGATTTCCATTTCTCGAGTGCTTGGTTGGCCAAAAAGGGCATATGTGTTTTTTCCTGAATATATTCAGGAAAAAATGTTTACGCACTTTTGTCCAAGTGCATCACTGTCAAAGATCTGCCGCTTTTCACATGCTTTAAATGCAATTCCAATCTACCTCCTGAAATATGATTCCTGCAATTCTGCCTCGTTTTCAAGTCCTCTTTGCAGGCTTACTTCAGTATATTTTTGCCAATAGCTGTCATTTATAACTCTGCAGGTTTGTGAATTACAGTGCCCGTGATTTCCTTTCTTAACTCGTTTCCTTGAAAACTGGCCACAGAACCGCAGGTTTGCTTCAGGCCGTAATCAGGGTCCGGCTCGGCACTCTGAGACTTTGGTTCATTCCACTTCCTGGTGGGAAATTAGAGTTAAATGTGCCCCTCCAGACACCTGCCTCACTCCTAGCCCCTTGGTGATGTGTTTCCTCTGGTTTGAGGCCACATGTGCTGGGTTCCTCACCTTTGGCTGATGTGGCCCCACTGGTGTGAGGACACTCCTGCCTGGTTCCCATCCCCTTGGTGATGTGGGCCATCCGGTGAGAGTCTGATCCTGGTTGGGTTCCTCACACTTCTGTGAGGTGGGCCCTCTTCTCTGAGGTCACTCCTGCCTGGCTGGCACACCCCGCCTTGGCGACGTCGGCCCTCTGGTGGGATTTGGTGCCTGCTGGGTGTCTCCTCCCCTCGGTAATGAGGGCCCTCTGGCGTCAGGCCCTAACTCCTGGGCTCCCAATATTTTCTGATATGCGCCCTGTGGTTCGAGTCCACTCCTGCCAGGTTCCCAACCCCACGGGAATGTGGGCCTTCTGCTCTGAGGTCCCAACCGTGGGTTGCTCAGTTTCATGATGAGGGCCCTCTGGTGTGAGTTCTCTAAGCCCTGGATCCCATAGCCTTGCTGCTCCTGGACACCTGCTGGGAGGTTACAATTGCGGGATTCCTCACCTTTTTTCTTCTATGGGCCCTCTGTTTTGAGACTCCTCCTGCCTGCCTCACTCCCAGCCCCTTGGTGATGTGTGTCCTCTGGTTTGAGGCCACGTATGCTGGGTCCCTCGCCTTTCGATGATGTGGCCCCACTGGTGTGGGGACACTCCTGCCTGGTTCCTATCCCCTTGATGATGTGGGCCCTCTGGTGAGAGTCTGATCCTGGCTGGGTTCCTCACCCTTCTGTGAGGGGGGCCCTCTGCTGTGAGGTCACTCCTGCCTGGCTGGCACACCCCACCTGGGCAACATCGGCCCTCTTGTGGCAGTTGGAGCCTGCTGGGAACCTCCCCTCGGTGATGGGGGCCCTCTTGCCTCAGGCCCTAACTGCTGGGTACCCACATTTTCTGATACGTGCTAAGTGGTGCGAGGACACTCCTGCGAGGTTCCCATCCCCATGGGCATGTGGGCCTTCTACTCTAAGGTCCCAACACCTGTGTTGTTCACCGTTTCATGATGTTGGCTCTCTGGTGTTAGTTCACCCAGGCCTAGATCCCATAGACTCTGTGCTCTGAGCGGCCTGCTAGGAGGTTCCTACTGCTGGATTCCTTACCTTTTTTATTCTTTGGGTCCTGTGTTTTCATGCTCCTACTTCCTGACTCACTCCCAGCCCATTTGTGATGTAGGTCCTATGGTTTAAAGCCACATGTACCGGTTTCCTCACCTTTATTGATGTGGCCCCACTGGTGTGAGGACACTCCTGCCTGGTTCCCATCCCCTTGGTGATGGGGGCCCTCTGGTGAGAGTCTGATCCTGTCTGGATTCCTCACACTTCTGGGAGGTGGGCCCTCTGCTGTGAGGTCACTCCTGCCTGGCTGGCACACGTCACCTTGGCGATGTGGGCCCTCTGTTGGGAGTTGGTGCCTGCTGGGAGTCTCCTCCCCTCGGTAATGAAGGCCCTCTGGCGTCAGGCCCTAACTCATGGGCTCCCAAAATTTTCTGATGTGCGCCCTGTCGTGCGAGTACACTCCAGCCAGGGTCCAATCCCCATGGGGATGTGGGCTTTCTGCTATGAGGTCCCAACGGCTGGGTTGCTCACAGTGTCAGAATGTGGGCCCTCTGCTGTGAGTTCACTCCGGCATGGATCCCATAGCCTCGGTGCTCTGGGCCTCCTGCTTGGAGCTTCCAACTGCGGGGTTCCTCACCTTTTTTATTCTATGGGCGCTCTGTTGTGAGTCTCCTCCTGCATGCCTCACTCCCAGCCCTTTCGTGATGTGTGTCCCCTTGTTTGAGGCCACATGTGCTGTGTTCCTCACCTTTCGCTGATGTGGCCCCACTGGTGTGAGGACACTCCTGCCTGGTTTCCATCCCCTTGGTGATGTGGGCGCTCTGGTTAGAGTCTGATCCTGTTTGGGCTCCTCACACTTCTGTGAGGTGGGCCCTCTGCTGTGAGGTAACTCCTGCCTGGCTTGCTCCCATTGCCTTGGTGACGTCGGCCCTCTGGTGGCATTTGGAACCTGCTGGTAGCCTCCTCTCCTCCGTGATGAGGGCCCTCTGGCGTCAGGCCATAACTGCTGGGTTCCCACATTTTCTGATACGTGCTAAGTTGTGCGAGGACACTCCTGCGAGGTTCCCATCCCCATGGGGATGTGGGCCTTCTGCTCTGAGGTCCCACTGGCTGGGTTGCTCACAGTTTCATGATGTGGGCCCTCTGCTGTGAGTTCACTGTGGCCTGGATCCCATAGACTCCATACTC
Organism: Delphinapterus leucas; assembly: GCF_059928025.1. Classification (NCBI taxonomy): domain Eukaryota; kingdom Metazoa; phylum Chordata; class Mammalia; order Artiodactyla; family Monodontidae; genus Delphinapterus; species Delphinapterus leucas. The sequence goes on along the minus strand of NW_028322256.1, from coordinate 1,151,762 downwards.
TGGGCCACCAGCTGGGAGGTTCAAACTGCTGGATTCCTCACATTTATTATTCTGTGGGCCCTGTGTTGTAGGCTACTCCTGCCTGCCTCACTCGGACCACCTTGGAAATGTGGGTCCTCTGGTTTAGGCCACATGTGCTGGGTTCCTCACCTTTCTATAATGTGGCCACACTGGTGTTAGGACACTCCTGCCTTGTTCCGATCCCCTTGGTGATGTGGGCCCTCTGGTGAGAGTCTTATCCTGGCTGGGTTCCTCACCCTTCTGTGAGGTAGGCCCTCTGCTGTGAGGTCACTCCTGCCTGGCTGGCACACGTCAACTTGGCGACGTGGGCCCTCAGTTGGGAGTTGGTGCCTGCTGGGAGTCTCCTCCCCTCGGTAATGAGGGCCCTCTGGCGTCAGACCCTAACTCCTGGGCTCCCAAAATTTTCTGATGTGCGCCCTGTGGTGCTAGTACACTCCTGCCAGGATCCCAACCCCATGGGAATGTGGGCCTTCTGCTCTGAGGTCCCAACCGTGGGTTGCTCAGTTTCATGATGAGGGCCCTCTGGTGTGAGTTCACTCCAGCATGGATCCCATAGCCTCGCTGCTCCTGGCTACCTGCGGGGAAGTTCCAACTGCGGGATTCCTCACCTTTTTCCTTCTATGGGCCCTCTGTTTTGAGACTCCTCCTGCCTGCCTCACTCCCAGCCCCTTGGTGATGTGTGTCCTCTGGTTTGAGGCCACGTGTGCTGGGTCCCTCACCTTTCGATGATGTGGCCCCACTGGTGTGAGGACACTCCTGCCTGGTTCCTGTCCCCTTGGTGATGTGGGCCATCTGGTGAGAGTCTGATCCTGGCTGGGTTCCTCACACTTCTGTGAGGTGGGCCCTCTGCTGTGAGGTCACTCCTGCCTGGCTGGCACACCCCGCCTTGGCAATGTCGGCCCTCTTGTGGCAGTTGGAGCCTACTGGGAGCCTCCTCCCCTCGGTGATGAGGGCCCTCTGGCGTCAGGCCCTAACTGCTGGGTACCCACATTTTCTGATACGTGCTAAGTTGTGCGAGGAAACTCGTGCCATGTTCCCAACCCCATGGTGATGTGGGCCTTCTGCTCTGAGGTCCAAACGGCTGGGTTGCTCACAGTTTCATGATGTGGGCCCTCTGCTGTGAGTTCACTGTGGCCTGGATCGCATAGACTCGTTGCTCTGGGCCGCCTGCTGGGAGGTTCCCACTGCAGGATTCCTCAGCTTTTTTATTCTATTCGCCCTGTGTTGTGAGGCTACTCATGCCTGCCTCACTCCGAACCCCTTGGAGATCTGGGTCCTCTGGTTTAGGCCACATGTGCTGGGTTCCTCACCTTTCTATGATGTGGTCACCCTGGTGTGAAGACAGTCCTGCCTGGTTCTGATGCCCTTGGTGATGTGGGCCCTCTGGTGAGAGTCTTATCCTGGCTGGGTTCCTCACCATTCTGTGAGGTAGGCCCTCAGCTGTGAGGTCACTCCTGCCTGGCTGTTGCACGTCACCTTGGCGACATGGTCCCTCCGTAGGGAGTTGGTGCCTGCTTGGGGTCTCCTCCCCTTGGTAATGAGGGCCCTCTGGCATCAGGCCCTAATTTCTGGGTTCCCAAAATTCTCTGATGTGCGCCCTGTGGTGCGAGTACACTTCTGCCAAGTTCCCAACCACATGGGAATGTGGGCCTTCTGCTCTAAGGTCCCAACGGCTGGGTTGCTCACAGTTTCATGATGAGGGCCCTCTGTTTTGAGTTCAGTCAGGCCTGGATCCCATAGCCTCGCTGCTCCTGGCCGCCTGCTGGGAGGTTCCAACTGCGGGATTCCTCACCTTTTTTACGCAATGGGCCCTCTGTTTTGAGGCTCCTCCTGCCTGCCTCACTCCCAGGCCCTTGGTGATGTGTGTCCTGTAGTTTGAGGCCACTTGTGCTGGGTCCGTCACATTTCGGTGATGTGGCCCCACTGCTGTGAGGACACTCCTGCCTGGTTTCCATTCCCTTGGTGATGTGGGCCCTCTGGTGAGAGTCTGATCCTCTTTGGGTTCCTCAAACTTTTGTGTGGTTGGCCCTCTGCTCTGAGGTCACTCCTGCCTGGCTGGCACACCCCGCATTGGCGACGTCGGCCCTCTGGTAGCAGTTGGAGCTTGCTGGGAGCCTCCTCTCCTCAGTGCTGAGGGCCCTCTGGCGTCCGGCCCTAACTGCTGGGCTCCCCACATTTTCTGTTGTGTGCCCACTGGTGCGATGACACTCCTGCTTGGTTCCCTTCCCCATGGGGATGTGGGCCTTGTGCTCTGAGGTCACAACGGCTGGGTTGCTTACAGTATCACGATGAGGGCCCTCTGTTGTGAGTTCATCACTGCCTGGATCCCATAGCCTCGGTGCTCTGGGCCGCCTGCTGGGATGTTCCAACTGCTGGATTCCTCACCTTTTTATACAATGGGCCATGTGTTGTGAGGTTAATCCTGCCTGCCTCGCTCTGAGACCCATGGTGATGTGGGTCTTCTGGTTTGAGGCCACATGTGCTGGGTACCTCAACTTTCGATGATGTGGCCCCACGGGTGTGAGGACACTCGTGCCTGATTCCCAGCCCCTTGCTTATGTGGGCACTCTGGTGAGAGTCTGATCATGACTGGTTTCCTTACCCTTCTGTGAGGTGGGCGCTCTGATGTGAGGTCAGTCCTGCCTGGATGGCTCACGTCGCCTTGGTGACGTAGGCCCTCTGTTGGCCACTGAAGCATGCTGGGAGCCTCCTACCCTCTTTAATGAGGGCCCTGGAAGAAACGCATATGCCCTTTTTGACCAAGTGGATCATTGTCGAAGTTCTGCCTCTTCTCCTATACTTTCAGAGGACTTCCCATCTACCTCCTGAAATCGTATTCCTGGAATTCTGCCCCCCGTTCAAGTCCTCTTTGCAGCCTTACTTCAATATATTTTTGGACGATAGCTGTCATTTATAACTCTGCAGGTTTATGAATTACAGTGCCCCTGAGCTCCATTCTTCAACTCGCTTTCTTGTGAGCTGGCCGCAAAACCGCAGGATTGCTTCAGGCCCTAATCTGGTTCCGGCACGGCATGTTGAGCCTTTGGCTAATTCCTCTTCCTGATTGGAAATGAGCGTTAAATTTGCTCGTGCAGACACCTACAGCTAATCTCTCATTGGTTCTCCCTATTCCTGTTCATCTTGCGCAGAAATTCCAAACTGTGCCAAACAGGAGGTTAAAGGCACTGACTCTCCAATTGGGGTAAGAGTTAGTAAAGCGTCTGGAATGGTAAAACCGAGTATGAGGGGACGAAACCTGAGATGCATTTAAAAAGGTTTCCCAGTCACACGGTGGACCATATTCTGGGTTTCCCATGCGTGTTTTACCTGAAGGAAGAATCCCTTAAACCTGGAGAGGTGGGACCCATGGAATGGGTACCATGCAGTATGACTTCAAAGGGCCTGCATTTTCCCACCGAACCTCACCAATGCTATCAGCCCAAAGTGTCGAACCTTATGTCCCACTCAGCTCTAGGTGAAGATGTGGTAAATCCAGGTTGCATCACAAGACCTGAATGAATTATTTAAGAATTGCTCTCTATTTCACTGTCATTGTGTTTGTTTTTGTAGTTCAGTTTGATAATGGGATTTATCGGATTTTCTCTGCTGCGTTCATGCAGCTGTACACACACTTGATTCTCTTACGGAGACATATAAATCCATGGGTTTGAAGATTCTTACTAGTCATGTGTAATCCTAGGAGTTGAATATGGTGTGTTTAGTCCATTTCGTTGAGCAAGGTGTAGGTCTTGACTATTACATATTTGGCTTATGGAAAGGTATGTGTGCTAATTTCTATCTCTGGTTTTATGCAGCACCCCAACTCACCTTTCCCCATAAGCAAGCATAAGTTGGTTTTCTAAATTTGAGACCCTGTTCTGTTGGTAATTCTGTTCATGTGTAGCCAAGTTTACATTCCGTGTTTTAGTGATATCTTATGAGGTTTCTTTTTCTGTGTGACTTATTTCTCGTAGAATCATCATACCTGAATCCACTCATTATGCCGCTATGGGCCTGATGACGTAGATTTCATTGCTGAGTGCTATTCCATTGTACTTGCATACCACAACTTCTTTATGAATTTTTTCTTTCTCGGATATTTAAGTTGTACAGTAGACGAGGTTCTTGTAAACAGAGCCGTCCCAAACTTTGAGGTGGCTGTCTGTTTTTGATTTAATGTCCCTAAGCTATAGGACCATAATTGGAAGTGGCATAAGCTGTGTTGCTTTGTTTCCTACGTGTTTCAGGAAACACCATACACTTCTCCAGAGTGGCTGTTGGCAATTTACATCCCGCCCATCAGCATAACAAGGCTCCCTGTTCTCCATGACCTGTCCTGCCTTTCTGGATTTTACACATTTTTCAGATGGCCCTTTTGACCGCGGGGCAGTGAGACTTCATTTTAGTGCAGATTTCCTTTACACGATTTCTTGGTTGGCCAAAAAGGGCGTATGCGTTTTTTCCTGAATATATTCAGGAAAAAACGCATACGCCCTTTTTGGCCAAGTGCATCATTGTCGACATTCTGCCTCTTTTCCTATGCTTTAAGTGCAATTCCAGTCTACCCCCTGAAATCGTTTTCCTGACATTCTGCCCCACTTTCAAGTCCTCTTCGAAGACTTACTTCAGTACATTTTCCGACGATACCTGTCATTCATAACTCTGCAGGTTTGTGAATTACAGTGCCCCTGAGCTCCTTTCTTCAACTCGCTTTCTTGTGAGCTGGCCGCAAAACCGCAGGATTGCTTCAGGACCTAATCTGTTTATGGCAGGGCACGCTGAGCCTTTGGTTAATTCCTCTTCCTGGTGGGAAATGAGCGTTCCATTTGCCCGTGCAGACACCTACAGCTAGTCTCTCATTGGTCCTCCCTATTCCTGTTCATCTTGCGCAGAAATTGCAAACTGTGCCAAACAGTAGGTTAAAGTCCCTGACTCTCAAAGTGGGGAGAGTGTTAGTAAAGTGTCTGGAATGGTGAACCCGAGTACCACGGGACGAAAACTGAGATGCATTTGGAATCGTTTCCCAATCACACAGTGGACCATACTCTGGGTTTCCCATGCATGTTTTAGCTGAAGGAAGAATCCCTTATACCTGGAGATTTGGGACCCATGGAATGGGTACCATGCAGTATGACTTCAAAGGGTCTGTGTTTGCTCACCGAACCTCACCAATGCTATCAGCCCGAAGTGTCCAGCCTTATGTCTCACCGAGCTCTGCGTGTAGATGTGGTAAATCCAGGTTGCATCACAAGCCCTGAATGAATTATTTAAGAATTATTCTCTATTTCACTGTCATTGTGTTTTGTTTTTGAAATTTATTTTGATAATGGGATTTATCAGATTTTCACTGCTGCGTTTAGGCCGCTGTACACACGCTTGATTTCCTTATGGAGACATATAAATCCATGGGTTTTAAGATTCTTACTTGTCAGGTGTCTTCCCAGGCGTTGAATATGGGGTGTTGAGTCCATTTCGTTGAGCAAGGAGTAAGTCTTGTCTATTATATATTTGGCTTATGGAACGGTATCTGTGCTAATTCCAATCTCTGGTTTTATGCAGCACCCCAACTCACCTTTCCCCATAAGCAAGCATAAGTTGGTTTTCTAAATTTGAGACCCTGTTCGGTTTTGTAATTCAATTCATGTGTAGCCAAGTTTACATTCCGTGTATTAGTGATATCTTATGAGGTTTCATATTCTGTGTGACTTATTTCTCGTAAAATCATCGTACCTGAATCCACTCATTATGCCGCTATGGGCCTGATGACGTAGATTTCATTGCTGTATGATATTCCATTGTACGTACGTAGCACAACTTCTTTATGCATTTTTTGCTTTCTCGGATATTTTACTTGTACCGTAGACAAGGTTCTTGTAAACAGAGCCGTCCCAAACTTTGGGGTGGCTGTGTGTTTTTGATTTTAATTTCAATAAGCAATAGGACAATAAGTTGAAGTGCCATAGGCTGTGTTGCTTTGCTTCCTACGTGTTTCAGGAAACACCATACACTTCTCCAGAGTGGCTGTTGGCAATTTACATCCCACCCATCAGCATAACAAGGCTCCCTGTTCTCCATGACCTGTCCTGCCTTTCTGGATTTTACACTTTTTTTGATGGCCCTTTTGAGCGGCGGGCAGTGAGACTTCACTGTAGTGCAGATTTCCTTTACATGCTTGCTTGGTTGGCCAAAAAATGCGTATGCGTTTTTTCCTGAATATATTCAGGAAAAAACGCATACGCACTTTTTGGCCAAGTGCATCATTGTCGACATTCTGCCTCTTTTCCTATGCTTTAAGTGCAATTCCAGCCTACCCCCTGAAATCGTTTTCCTGAAATTCTGCCCCGCTTTCAAGTCCTCTTCGAAGACTTACTTTTATATATTTTTGGACGATAGCAGTCATTCATAACTCTGCAGGTTTGTGAATGACAGTGCCCCTGAGCTCCTTTCTTCAACTCACTTTCTTGTGAGCTGGCCACAAAACCGCAGGATTGCTTCAGGCCCTAATCTGTTTCCGGCAGGGCACGCTGAGCCTTTGTTTAAATCCTCTTCCTGGTGGGAAATGAGCATTCCATTTGCCCGTGCAGACACCTACAGCTAGTCTCTCATTGGTTCTCCCTATTCCTGTTCATCTTGCGCAGAAATTGCAAACTGTGCCAAACAGGAGGTTAAAGGCACTGACTCTCCAAGTGGGGAGAGTGTTAGTAAAGCGTCTAGAATGGTGAAGCCGAGTACCAGGTTCGAAAATTGAGATGCATTTGAAAACGTTTCCCAGTCACACTGTGGACCATACTCTGGGTTTCCCATGCATGTTTTAGCTGAAGGAGGAATCCCTTAAACTTGGAGAGTTGGGACCCTTGGAATGGGTACCATGCAGTATGACTTCAAGAGGTCTGCGTTTGCTCACCGAACCTCACCAATGCTTTCAGCCCAAAGTGTCCATCCTTATGTCTCACCCAGCTCTGCGTGTAGATGTGGTAATTCCAGGTTGCATCACAATCCCTGTATGAATTATTTAAGAATTGCTCTCTATTTCACTGTCATTGTGTTTTGTTTTTGAAATTCATTTTGATAATGGGATTTATCGGATTTTCACTGCTGCGTTTAGGCCGCTGTACACACGCTTGACTTCCTTATGGAGACATATAAATCCATGGGTTTAAGATTCTTACTTGTCAGGTATATTCCCAGGCGTTGCGTCCGTTTCGTTGAGCAAGGAGTAGGTCTTGTCTATTATATATTTGGCTCATGGAACGGTATCTGTGCTAATTTCAATCTATGGTTTTATTCAGCACCCCAACTCACCTTTCCCCATATGCAAGCATAAGTTGGTTTTCTAAATTTGAGACCCTGTTCTGTTTTGTAATTCAGTTCATGTGTAGCCAAGTTTATATTCCGTGTATTAGTGATATCTTATGATGTTTCTTTTTCTGAGTGACTTATTTCTCGTAGAATCATCTTACCTGAATCCACTCATTATGCCACTTCGGGCCTGATGACGTAGATTTCATTGCTGAGTGATATTCCATTGTACGTGCGTACCACAACTTCTTTATCCATTTTTTGCTTTCTCGGATATTTAACTTGTACCGTAGACGAGGTTCTTGTAAACAGAGCCGTCCCAAACTTTGGGGTGGCTGTGTGTTTTTGATTTTAATTTCCCTAAGCTATAGGACCATAAGTGGAAGTGCCATAGGCTGTGTGGCTTTGTTTCCTACGTGTTTCAGGATACACCATACACTTCTCCAGAGTGGCTGTTGGCAATTTACATCCCGCCCATCAGCATAACAAGGCTCCCTGTTCTCCATGACCTGTCCTGACTTTCTGGATTTTACACTTTTTTCAGATGGCCCTGTTGACCGGGGGGCAGTGAGACTTAATTGTAGTGCAGATTTCCATTACACGCTTGCTTGGTTGGCCAAAAAGTGCGTATGCGTTTATTCCTGAATATATTCAGGAAAAAACGCATACGCCCTTTTTGGTCAAGTGCATCATTGTCGACATTCTGCCTCTTTTCCTATGCTTTAAGTGCAATTCCAGTCTATCCCCTGAAATCGTGTTCCTGAAATTCTGCCCCGCTTTCAAGTCCTCTTCGAAGACTTACTTCAATACATTTTTGGACGATAGCTGTCATTCATAACTCTGCAGATTTGTGAATTACAGTGCCCCTGAGCTCCTTTCTTCAACTCGCTTTCTTGTGAGCTGGCCACAAAACCGCAGGATTGCTTCAGGCCCTAATCTGTTTCCGGCAGAGCACCCTGAGCCTTTGTTTAATCCCTCTTCCTGGTGGGAAATGAGCATTCCTTTAGCCCGTGCAGACACCTACATCTAGTCTCTCATTGGTTCTCCCTATTCTGTTTATCTTGCGCAGAAATTGCAAACTGTGCCAAACAGGAGGTTAAAGGTACTGACTCTCCAAGTGGGGAGAGTGTTAGTAAAGCGTCTGAAATGGTGAACCCGAGTACCAGGGTTCGAAAATTGAGATGCATTTGAAAACGTTTCCCAATCACACAGTGGACCATACTCTGGGTTTCCCATGCATGTTTTAGCTGAAGGAAGAATCCCTTAAACCTGGAGAGTTGGGACCCATGGAATGGGTACCATGCAGTATGACTTCAAACGGTCTGCGTTTGCTCACCGAACCTCAACAATGCTATCAGCACGAAGTGTCCAGCCTTATGTCTCAAACAGCTCTGGGTGTAGATGTGGTAAATCCAGGTTGCATCACAAGCCCTGAATGAATTATTTAAGAATTGCTCTCTATTTCACTGTCATTGTGTTGTGTTTTTAAATTTATTTTGATAATGGGATTTATCGGATTTTCACTGCTGTGTTTAGGCCGCTGTACACACGCTTGATTTCCTTATGGAGACATATAAATCCATGGGTTTTAAGATTCTTACTTGTCAGGTATCTTCCCAGGCGTTGAATATGGTGTGTTGAGTCCGTTTCGTTGAGCAAGGTGTAGGTCTTGTCTATTATATATTTGGCTTATGGAACGGTATCTGTGCTAATTTCAATCTCTGGTTTTATGCAGCACCCCAACTCACCTTTCCCCATAAGCAAGCAGAAGTTGTTTTTCTAAATTTGAGACCCTGTTCTGTTTTGTAATTCAGTTCATGTGTAGCCAAGTTTACATTCCGTGTATTAGTGATATCTAATGATGTTTCTTTTTCTGTGTGACTTATTTCTCGTAGAATCATCGTACCTGAATCCACTCATTATGCCGCTACGGGCCTGATGACGTAGATTTCATTGCTGAGTGATATTCCATTGTACGTGCGTACCACAACTTTTTTATCCATTTTTTGCTTTCTCGGATATTTAACTAGTACTGTAGGTGAGGTTCTTGTAAACAGAGCCGTCCCAAACTTTGGGGTGGCTGTGTGTTTTTGATTTTAATTTCCCTAAGCTATAGGACCATAAGTGGAAGTGCCATAGGCTGTGTTGCTTTGTTTCCTACGTGTTTCACGAAACACTATACACTTCTCCAGAGTGGCTGTTGGCAATTTTCATCCCGCCCATCAGCGTAACAAGGCTCCCTGTTCTCCATGACGTGTCCTGCCTTTCTGGATTTTACAGTTTTTTCAGATGGCCCTTTTGACCGGGGGGCAGTGAGACTTCATTGTAGTGCAGATTTCTTTACACGCTTGCTTGGTTGGCTAAAAAGTGCGTATGCGTTTTTTCCTGAATATATTCAGGAAAAAACGCATACGCCCTTTTTGGCTAAGTGCATCATTGTCAATATTCTGCCTCTTTTCTTATGCTTTAAGTGCATTTCCAGTCTACCCCCTGAAATCGTTTTCCTGAAATTCTGCTCCGCTCTCCAGTCCTCTTCGAAGACTTACTTCAGTACATTTTTGGACGATAGCTGTCATTCATAACTCTGCAGGTTTGTGAATTACAGTGCCCCTAAGCTCCTTTCTTCAACTCGCTTTCTTGTGAGCTGGCCGCAAAACCGCAAGATTGCTTCAGGCCCTAATCTCTTTCCGGCAGGGCACGCTGAGCCTTTGGTTAATTCCTCTTCCTGGTGCGAAATGAGCGTTCCATTTGCCCGTGCAGACACCTACAGCTGGTCTCTCATTGGTTCTCCCTATTCCTGTTCATCTTGCGCAGAAATTGCAAACTGTGCCAAACAGGAGGTTAAAGGCACTGACTCTCCAAGTGGGGAGAGTGTTAGTAAAGCATCTGGAATTGTGAACCCGAGTAGCAGGGGACGAAAACTGTGATGCATTTGAAAACGTTTCCCAATCACATGGCGGTCGATACTCTGCGTATCCCATGCATGTTTTAGCTGAAGGAAGAATCCCTTAAACCTGGAGAGTTGGGAACCATGGAATGGGTACCATGCAGTATGACTTCAAAGGGTCTGCGTTTGCTCACCGAACCTCACCAATGCTATCAGCCCGAAGTGTCCAGCCTTATGTCTCACCCAGCTCTGTGTGTAGATGTGGTAAATCCAGGTTGCATCACAAGCCCTGAATGAATGATTTAAGAATTGCTCTCTATTTCACTGTCATTGTGTTTTGTTTTTGAAATTTATTTTGATAATGGGATTTATCGGATTTTCACTGTTCCGTTTAGGCTGCTGTACTCACGCTTGTTATCCTTATGGAGACATATAAATCCATGGTTTTTAAGATTCTTACTTGTCAGGTATCTTCCCATGCGTTGAATATGGGGTGTTGAGTCCATTTCATTGAGCAAGGAGTAGGTCTTGTCTCTTATACATTTGGCTCATGGAACGGTATCTGTGCTAATTTCAATCTCTGGTTTTATTCAGCACCCCAACTCACCTTTCCCCATATGCAAGCATAAGTTGGTTTTCTAAATTTGAGACCCTGTTCTGTTTTGTAATTCAGTTCATGTGTAGCCAAGTTTATATTCCGTGTATTAGTGATATCTTATGATGTTTCTTTTTCTGTGTGACTTATTTCTCGTAGAATCATCTTACCTGAATCCACTCATTATGCCGTTACGGGCCTGATGACATAGATTTCATTGCTGAGTCATATTCCACTGTACGTGCGTACCACAACTTCTTTATCCATTTTTTGCTTTCTCGGATATTTAACTTGTACCGTAGACAAGGTTCTTGTAAACAGAGCCATCCCAAACTTTGGGGTGGCTGTGTGTTTTTGATTTTAATTTCCCTAAGCTATAGGACCATAAGTGGAAGTGACATAGGCTGTATTGCTTTGTTTCCTACGTGTTTCAGGATACACCATACATTTCTCCAGAGTGGCTGTTGGCAATTTACATCCCGCCCATCAGCATAACAAGGCTCCCTGTTCTCCAAGACCTGTCCTGCCTTTCTGGATTTTACACATCTTTCAGATGGCCCTTTTCACCGGGGGGCAGTGAGACTTCATTGTAGTGCAGATTTCCTTTACATGCTTGCTTGGTTGTCCAAAAAGGGCGTATGCGTTTTTTCCTGAATATATTCAGGAAAAAACGCATACGCCCTTTTTGGCCAAGTGCATCATTGTCGATATTCTGCCTCTTTTCCTATGCTTTAAGTGCAATTCCAGTCTACCCCCTGAAATCGTTTTCCTGAAATTCTGCTCCGCTTTCAAGTCCTCTTCGAAGACTTACTTCAATACATTTTTGGACGATAGCTGTCATTCATAACTCTGCAGGTTTGTGAATTGCAGTGCCCCTGAGCTCCTTTCTTCAACACTATTTCTTGTGAGCTGGCCGCAAAACCGCAGGATTGCTTCAGGCCATAATCTCTTTCCCTGTTGGAACGCTGAGCCTTTGTTTAATTCCTCTTCCTGTTCGGAAATGAGCATTCCATTTGCCCGTGCAGGCACCTACAGCTAGTCTCTCATTGGTTCTCCCTATTCCTGTACATCTTGCGCAGAAATTGCAAACTGTGCCCAACAGGAGGTTAATGGCACTGACTCTCCAAGTGGGGAGAGTGTTAGTAAAGCGTCTGGAATGATGAACCCGAGTACCAGGGGACGAAATCTGAGATGCATTTGAAAACGTTTCCCGGTCACACAGTGCACAGTACTGTGGGTTTCCCATGCATGTTTTAGCTGAAGGAAGAATCCCTTAAACCTGAAGAGTTGGGACCCATGGAATGGGTACCATGCATTATGACTTCCAAGGGTCTGCGTTTGCTCACCGAACCTCACCAATGCTATCAGCCCGAAGTGTCCAGCCTTATGTCTCACCCAGCTCTGGGTGTAGATGTGGGAAATCCAGGTTGCATCACAAGCCCTGAATGAATTATTTAAGAATTGCTCTCTATTTCACTGTCATTGTGTTTTCTTTTTCAAATTTATTTTGATAATGGGATTTATCGGATGTTCACTGCTGCGTTTAGGCCGCTGTACACATGCTTGATTTCCTTATGGAGACATATAAATCCATGGGTTTTAAGATTCTTACTTGTCAAGTATCTTGCCAGGCGTTGAATATGCGGTGTTGAGTCCATTTCGTTGAGCAAGGAGTAGGTCTTGTCTATTATATATTTGGCTTATGGAATGGTATCTGTGCTAATTTCAATCTCTGGTTTTATGCAGCACCCCAACTCACCTTTCCCCATAAGCAAGCATAAGTTGGTTTTCTAAATTTGAGACCCTGTTCTGTTTTGTAATTCAGTTCATGTGTAGCCAAGTTTACATTCCGTGTATTAGTGATATCTTATGATGTTTCTTTTTCTGTGTGACTTATTTCTCGTAGAATCATCGTACCTGAATCCACTCATTATGCCGTAATGGGCCTGATGACGTAGATTTCATTGCTGAGTGATATTCCATTGTACGTGCGTACCACAACTTCTTTATCCATTTTTTGCTTTCTCAGATATTTAACTTGTACCGTAGACGAGGTTCTTGTAAACAGAGCCGTCCCAAACATTGGGGTGGCTGTGTGTTTTTGATTTTAATTTCCCTAAGCTATAGGACCATAAGTGGAAATGCCATAGGCTGTGTTGCTTTGTTTCCTACGTGTTTCAGGAAACACCATACACTTCTCCAGAGTGGCTGTTGGCTATTTACATCCCGCCCATCAGCATAACAAGGCTCCCTGTTCTCCATGACCTCTCCTGCCTTTCTGGATTTTACAATATTTTCAGATGCCCCTTTTGACCGGGAGGCAGTGAGACTTCATTGTAGTGCAGATTTCTTTTACACGCTTGGTTGGTTGGCCAAAAAGTGCGTATGCGTTTTTTCCTGAATATATTCAGGAAAAAACGCATACGCCCTTTTTGTCCAAGTGCATCATTGTCGACATTCTGCCTCATTTCCTATGCTTTAAGTGCAATTCCAGTCTACCCCCTGAAATCGTTTTCTTGAAATTCTGCCCCGCTTTCAAGTCCTCTTCGAAGACTTACTTCTATACATTTTTGGACGATAGCTGTCATTCATAACTCTGCAGGTTTGTGAATTACAGTGCCCCTGAGCTCCTTTGTTCAACTCGCTTTCTTGTGAGCTGGCCCCAAAACCGAAGGATTGCTTCGGGCCCTAATCTCTTTCCAGCAGGGCACGCTGAGCCTTTGGTTAATTCCTCTTCCTGATGGGTAATGAGCGTTACATTTGCCCGTGGAGAAACCTACAGCTAGTCTCTCATTGCTTCTCCCTATTCCTGTTAAACTTGTGCAGAAATTGCAAAGTGTGCCAAACAGGAAGTTAAATGCACTGACTCTCCAAGTGGGGAGAGTGTTAGTAAAGCGTCTGGAATGGTGAACCCGAGTACCAGGGTACGAAAACTGAGATGCATTTGAAAACGTTTCCCAATCACACGGAGGACCATACTATGGGTTGCCCATGCCTGTTTTAGCTGAAGCAAGAATCCCTTAAACCTGGAGAGTTGGGACCCATGGAATGGGTACCATGCAGTATGACTTCAAAGGGTCTGCGTTTGCTCACCGAACCTCACCAATGCTATCAGCCCGAAGTGTCCAGCCTTATGTCTCACCCAGCTCTGGGTGTAGAAGTGGTAAATCCAGGTTGCATCACAAGCCCTGAATGAATTATTTAAGAATTGCTCTCTATTTCACTGTCATTTTGTTTTGTTTTTGAAATTTATTTTGATAATGGGATTTATCGGATTTTCACAGCTGCGTTTAGGCAGCTGTACACACGATTGATTTCCTTATGGAGACATATAAATCCATGGGTTTTAAGATTCTTACTTGTCAGGTATCTTGCCAGGCGTTGAATATGGGGTGTTGAGTCCATTTCGTTGAGCAAGGAGTAGGTCTTGTCTATTATATATTTGGCTTATGGAACGGTATCTGTGCTAATTTCAATCTCTGGTTTTATGCAGCACCCCAACTCACCTTTCCCCATAAGCAAGCATAAGTTGGTTATCTAAATTTGAGACCCTGTTCTGTTTTGTAATTCAGTTCATGGGTAACCAAGTTTACATTCCGTGTATTAGTGATATCTTATGATGTTTCTTTTTCTGTGTGACTTATTTCTCGTAGAATCATCATATCTGAATCCACTCATTATGCTGCTACGGGCCTGATGACGTAGATTTTATTGCTGAGTGATATTCCATTGTACGTGCGTACCACAACTTCTTTATCCATTTTTTGCTTTCTCGCATATTTAACTTGAACCGTAGACGAGGTTCTTGTAAACAGAGCCGTCCCAAACTCTGGGGTGGCTGTGTGTTTTTGATTTTAATTTCCCTAAGCTATAGGACCATAAGTGGAAGTGCCATAGGCTGTGTTGCTTTGTTTCCTACGTGTTTCTGGAAACACCATACATTTCTCCAGAGTGGTTGTTGGCAATTTACATCCCGCCCATCAGCATGACAAGGCTCCCTGTTCTCCATGACCTGTCCTGACTTTCTGGATTTCACATTTTTTTCAGATGGCCCTTTTGACCGTGGGGCAGTGAGACTTCATTGTAGTGCAGATTTCCATTACACGCTTGCTTGGTTGGCCAAAAAGGGCGTATGCGTTTTTTCCTGAATATATTCAGGAAAAAACGCATATGCCCTTTTTGGCCAAGTGCATCATTGTCGACATTCTGCCTCTTTTCCTATGCTTTTAGTACAATTCCAGTCTACCCCCTGAAATCGTTTTCCTGAAATTCTGCCCCGCTTTCAAGTCCTCTTCGAAGAATTACTTCAATACATTTTTGGACGATAGCTGTCATTCATAACTCTGCAGGTTTGTGAATTACAGTGCCCCTGAGCTCATTTCTTCAACTCGCTTTCTTGTGAGCTGGCCGCAAAACCGCAGGATTGCTTCAGGCCCTAATCTCTTTCCGGCAGGGCACGCTGAGCCTTTGGTTAATTCCTCTTCCTGGTGGGAAATGAGCGGTCCATTTGCCCGTGCAGACACCTACATCTAGTCTCTCATTGCTTCTCCCTATTCCTGTTCATCTTGCGCAGAAATTGCAAACTGTGCGAAACAGGAGGTTAATGGCACTGACTCTCCAAGTGGGGAGAGTGTTAGTAAAGCGTTCAAATGTTGAACCCGAGTACCAGGGGACGAAAACTGAGATGCATTTGAAAACGTTTCCCAATCACACGGTGGACCATACCCTGGGTTTCCCATGCATGTTTTAGCTGAAGGAAGAATCCCTTAAACCTGGAGAGTTGGGACCCATGGAATGGGTACCATGCAGTATGACTTCAAAGGGTCTGCGTTTGCTCACCGAACCTCACCAATGCTATCAGCCCGAAGTGTCCAGCCTTATGTCTCATCCAGCTCTGGGTGTAGATGTGGTAAATCCATGTTGCATCACAAGCCCTGAATGAATTATTTAAGCATTGCTCTCTATTTCACTATCATTGTGTTTTGTTTTTGAAATTCATTTTGATAATGGGATTTATCGGATTTTCACTGCTGCTTTCAGGCCACTGTACACACGCTTGATTTCCTTATGGAGACATATAAATCCATGGGTTTTAAGATTCTTACTTGTCAGGTATCTTCCCAGGCGTTGAATATAGGGTGTTGAGTCCATTTCGTTGAGCAAGGAGTAGGTTTTGTCTATTATATATTTGGCTTATGGAACGGTATCTGTGCTAATTTCAATCTCTGGTTTTATGCAGCATCCCAACTGACCTTTCCCCATAAGCAAGCATAAGTTGGTTTGCTAAATTTGACACCCTTTTCTGTTTTGAAATTCAGTTCATGGGTAGCCAAGTTTACATTCCGTGTATTAGTGATAACTTATGATGTTTCTTTTTCTGTCTGACTTATTTCTCATAAAATCATCGTACCTGAATCCACACATTATGCCGCTACGTTCCTGATGACATAGATTTCATTGCTGAGTGATATTCCATTGTACGTGCGTACCACAACTTCTTTATCCATTTTATGCTTTCTCGGATATTTTACTTCTACCGTAGATGAGGTTCTTGTAAACAGAGCCATCCCAAACTTTGGGGTGGCTGTGTGTTTTTGATTTTAATTTCTCTAAGCTATAGGACCATAAGTGGAAGTGCCATAGGCTGTGTTGCTTTGTTTCCTACGTGTTTCAGGAAACACCATACACTTTTCCAGAGTGGCTGTTGGCAATTGACATCCTGCCCAGCAGCATAACAAGGCTCCCTGTTCTCCATGACCTGTCCTGCCTTTCTGGATTTTACACTTTTTTCAGATTGCCCTTTTGACCGGGGGGCAGTGAGACTCCATTGTAGTGCAGATTTCCTTTACACGCATGCTTGGTTGGCCAAAAAGTGCGTATCCGTTTTTTCCTGAATATATTCAGGAAAAAACGCATACGCCCTTTTTGCAAACTGTGCCAAACAGGAGGTTAAAGGCACTGAGTCTCCAAGTGGGGAGAGTGTTAGTAAAGGGTCTGGAATGGTGAACCCGAGTAAAAGGGGACGAAAACTGAGATGCATTTGAAAACGTTTCCCGGTCACATGGTGCACCATACTTGGGTTTTCCATGCATGTTTTAGCTGAAGGAAGAATCCCTCAAACCTGGAGAGTTGGGACCCATGGAATGGGTACCATGCAGTATGACTTCAAAGGGTCTGCACTTGCTCATCGAACCTCACCAATGCTATCAGCCCGAAGTGTCCAACCTTATGTCTCACTCAGCTCTGGGTGTAGATGTGGTAAATCCAGGTTGCATCACAAGCCCTGAATGAATTATTTAAAAATTGCTCTCTATTTCACTGTCATTGTGTTTTGTTTCTGTAATTCATTTTGATAATGGGATTTATCGGATTTTCTCTGCTGCATTCTTGCAGCTGTACACACGCTTGATTCTCTTATGGACACATATAAATCCATGGGTTTGAAGATTCTGATCAGTCAGGTGTATTCCTAGGCTTTGAATATGGGTTGTTTAGTCCATTTCGTTGAGCAAGGGGTAGGTCTTGAGTATTATATATTTGGCTTATGGAAAGGTATCTGTGCTAATTTCTATCTCTGGTTTTATGCAGCACCCCAACTCACATTTCCCCTTAAGCAAGCATAAGGTGGTTTTCTAAATTTGAGACCCTGTTCTGTTTTGTAATTCAGTTCATGTGTAGCCAAGTTTACATTCCTTGTATTAGTGATATCTTATGATGTTTCATTTTCTGTGTGACTTATTTCACTTAGAATCATCGTACCTGAATCCACTCATTATGCCGCAATGGGCCTGATGACATAGATTTCATTGGTGAGTGATATTCCATTGTACGTACGTACCACAATTTCTTTATCCATTTTTCGCTTTCTTGGATATTTAACTTGTACCGTAGACGAGGTTCTTGTAAACAGAGCCGCAAACAGAAACTTTGGAGTGGCTTTGTGTTTTTGATTTTAATTTCCCTAAGCTATAGGACCATAAGTGGAAGTGCCATAGGCTGTGTTGCTTTGTTTCCTACGTGTTTCTGGAAACACCATACACTTCTCCAGAGTGGTTGTTGGCAATTTACATCCCGCCCATCAGCATGACAAGGCTCCCTCTTCTCCATGGTCTGTGCTGCCTTTCTGGATTTTACACTTTTTTCAGATGGCCCTTTTGACCGGGGGGCAGTGAGACTTCATTGTAGTGCAGATTTCCTTTACACGCTTGCTTGGTTGTCCAAAAAGGGCGTATGCGTTTTTTCCTGAATATATTCAGGAAAAAACGCATACGCCCTTTTTGGCCAAGTGCATCATTGTCGTCGTTCTGCCTCTTTTCCTATGCTTTAAATGCAATTCCAGTCTACCCCCTGAAATCGTTTTCCTGAAATTCTGCCCCACTTTCAAGTCCTCTTCGCAGCCTTCCTTCAATATATTTTTAGACCATAGCTGTCATTTATAACTCTGCAGGTTTGTGAATTACAGTGCCCCTGAGCTCCTTTCTTCAACTCGCTTTCTTGTGAGCTGGCCGCAAACCCGCAGGAATGCTTCAGGCCCTAATCTGGTTCCGGCACGGCATGCTGAGCCTTTGGTTAATTCCTCTTCCTGGTGGGAAATGAGCGTTAAATTTGCCCGTGCAGACACCTTCACACGAGTCGTCATGGTGCCCCTTTGCCCCGGTTATCTCTATGGAGGTTGGAGTTGGAGGGCCTCCTCACTCAAGGTCAGTGTGCCCACGGAGCCAACCCTGCAACTTCAGGGCATGTTTGGTGGTTAGGATCACCACGTGGGGTCCTTTTCCCTTAGGAGGGAGGTGGCCTTTTGGGCTGCTGATTTCCAGGTTTTCGGATACTGCCAGTATCTTGGCCAGATGTGGCGGTGGGCCAATCCCCTTGGTGACCGTAGTTTATCCTACCTGGATCGCATTCTTGCATTGTTCCATTTCAAGTGGTCCCAGGTTTTGCACTAATACTCCAATGGCGATTCACCATTCACCAGGAATGTAAAGGTCAAAGGGTTTAGCTAAATTAGGGAGTTCCTGTGCAAGGGTCTGAATTGACTGCTCTTTCCATTCTTGAAAGGCCACTTCTGCATTCTATTCAAAAGGATCATCACCTTTTCCTTTCAGTGTTTCGTATAGAGGCCGAGCTAGTAGACTGTAGTTAGGGATCCAGAAGCAGCAAACCCTGGCCTCCCCAGGAACCCCTAAGCTGTCTTCTAGTTTTAGAAATGGGTAAGGCTGTAAATTGTTTCTTCCCTTTCCTGGGATGGGCTTCTCTGACCTTCTGTGAGAATGAAGCCCAGGCAGGTCACCGTAGTCTGTGATATTTGAGCTTTTTCTTGGACAACTTGTATCCTTTATTGGCTTGGTAGTTCAGAGGTCTCCTTAGTAGGGCTGGCGATCAGAATGTCGTCTGCATATTGAAGGAGTGTTTCCTTTTCCAGAGGTAGAACTTTTAGGTCTTTAGCTGAGCTTTCCCCAAAGATGGTGTGGGAATTTTTGAACCCTT
Organism: Delphinapterus leucas; assembly: GCF_059928025.1. Lineage (NCBI taxonomy): Eukaryota > Metazoa > Chordata > Mammalia > Artiodactyla > Monodontidae > Delphinapterus > Delphinapterus leucas. The sequence goes on along the minus strand of NW_028322256.1, from coordinate 1,132,473 downwards.
GGGACAACACGGCCCGGAAGTATTGTTTTAGTTGTATGTTGAGTCCTGCCACTCACAAGCCAAAATTTCTTGTGACTCTGGGACTAATAGAATACAAAAGAAGGCATCATTGAAGACTAATACAGAATACCATGTCCTGGTGGTTGGTAGAATGACCAGCAGGGTGTAGGGTTTAGGAACTACTGGAGGTATATCCTCAGTGGCTTAACTGACTGTCCTGATATCCTTTACCAGGACTCCAGCAGCCCATGGGGCTCTCGAGGTCAGGCCAATCCCAGGATATGGAGCTCACCTGGGCAGGTACCCCTACCCAGCCCACGGGGCTCTCATGTTCAGGACCCTCCCAGGATATGGTGTTCCCTGGGCAGGTCCCCCTGCAGCCCATGGGGCTCTCGTGGTCAGGCCCCTCCCAGGATACAGAGCTACCCTTGCAGGTACCATGGCAGGGCTGGGAACACAGGAACCGTGCATGTCGCCCTCATTGCAGAGCACTCCCAGCTCACCTGTCACTCAGATCTGACACAGAGCACCTCAGAGCAGGACTTGAACTAACAAACAGCAGCTCCGACAGGTCTGTGACCCTGGGCATCACTCTGTGTGGCCTCCCTCCACCTGGTCTTCCAGAGACTTCCACTGCACCCGGGGCACCAGGCCTCTGTCTCCACCCACCAGCCACCCCTCCTCTCCCTGACTCCTGGGTTCCTCTCATTAGGAGAGGGTTTTCTTGAAGTTGTCTCCCACTCATGGGCCAGATAATATAATTAGAAAACAAGCCAGAGCTGCAGCCCCTTGTCTATCCTGACTCTCAGGAGCCCACACCTGTTCCTTGGACCTGGCCGATTCAGCAAGTTCCAGTTTCTGCAACTGTGAGCCCCTGAGGGGTGATTATTGGCTGGCCTGGGAAGCCTGACCGTGCCGGCCAGCCCTCCCCAGGTGTGCCTGTGTTCAGATCAATATAAACACCGCTCCAGGCAGCAAGAGCCCCTGCAGCTGTGCCTGACGCCATTTTCTCTGCCCTGTCAGCAGTCTTGGGGCTGGACTGGTGGGAGGGAGTGAGAGGCCACGGCTTTGTGGGTGGCCCAGTGTGAGTGGGGCTCTGCTGGACTTTCTGCAGCAGTTGCCAAGATGCCACCTGCTAAAGAAGAGGATGTGTCACCCATACCTGCCGCTGGAATTTCTCCCTGGGCAGAGGTGAGTGAGGAAGAAAGCAGTGGGGGCCGGGACAGCAGGGGTATCTCAGGCAGGGAAATGGAAAGCTTCCAGAAGAGCACCCAGGGCCAGGACCACCCTGGCTGGCCTGCAGGCACCAAGTCGGCTGGCATGCTGTCGCTCATGTGGCTCCATGGCCCTTCCTCTAGGCTTTCAAGTCCTTGTACATATTCAGGTGTTTTACCTGGGAAGGGTGGGAACATTTCAGCAGCAGCTGGCCTGGGGCTCAGCCCACGTTTACTCACAGATGCCTCGGCACGGTCCCCCAGCTTTGCAATGAGGACGCTTGTTGCGTGGGGCCTGCTGGCTGAATGGGAGATGATTCCCCACCACTGACCAACTTCAGAATTGCTTACAACTGGAGCAAGTGCCCTGATACGGTTTTCCTCTGTGTAACTGGTGGGTTCTGTTTTTTTTTCTTTTTTTCGATTTTGGTTCAAGGTAGATTTTATTCCTCTTTTTTGTATTTACAGATATAAGCATGGAAATAATTTATTCATATAAATACATGTATGTGAAGGGAAGAATATTTTCTCTGTTTTACTTTTTGTAATTTGAATTTTATTTTATTTTTTTATACAGCAGGTTCTTTTTGGTTATCTCTTTTATACATATAAATGTATATATGCCAATCCCAATCTCTCAACTCCTCCCACCACCACCCCCCAACAGCTTTCCCCCCTTGGTGTCCATACGTTTGTTGTCTACATCTGTTGCTCTATTTCTGCCTTGCAAAACGGTTCATCTGTAAAATTTGTCTAGGTTCCACATATAGGCATTAATATACAAGATTTGTTTTTCTATTTCTGACTTACTTCACTCTGTATGACAGTCTCTAGATCCATCAACGTCTCTACAAATGACCCAATTTCATTCCTTTTTATGGCTTAGTAATATTCCATTTTATATATGTACCACTTCTTTATGCATTCGTCTGTCTGTGGGCATTTAGGTTGCTTCCATTACCTGGATATTGTAAATAGTGATGCAATGAACATTGCGGTGAATGTCTCTTTTTGATTTATGGTTTTGTCTGGGTATATGCCCAGTAGTGGGATTGCTGTATCATATGGTAATTCTATTCTTAATTTTATAAGAAACTCCATAATGTTCTCCACAGTGACTGTATCAATTTACATTCCCAACAATAGTAGAAGAGGGTTCCTTATCTCCACACCCTTTCCAGCATTTGTTGTTTGTAGATTTTCTGATGATGCCCATTCTAACATGTGTGAGGTGATACACCATGGATGAGTCTATTTCGTTGAGCAAAGAGTAGGTCTTGTCTAGTACATATTTGGCTTATGGAACGGTATGTGTGCTAATTTCAATCTCTGGTTTTATACAGCACCCCAACTCAACATTCCCCTTAAGCAAGCATAAGTTTTTATCTAAATGTGAGACTCTGTTCGGTTTTGTATTTCAGTTTATGTGTAGCCAAGTTTACACTCCCTCTATTAGTTATATCTTATGATACTTATCTTTCTCTGTGTGACGTATTTCTCTTAGAATCATCATATTTAAATCCACTTAATTTGCTGCTACAGGCCTGATGACATTGATTTCATTGCTGAGTGATATTCCGTTGTATGTAAGTAGCACAACTCCTTTATCCATTTTTTTCTTTCTGGGATATTTAATTTGTACTGGACTCGAGTTTCTTGTAAACACAGCAGCCCTAAATTTTGTGCTGGCTGTGTCTTGTTGATTTTAATTTTCCTAAGCTATAGGGCTAAAAGTGGAAGTACCCTAGGCTCTGTAGCTTTGTTTTTCAGATGTTTCAGGATACACCATAAACATCTCCAGAGTGTCTGTTGGCAATTTACATCCCGCCCATCAGCATAACAAGGCTCCCTGTTCTCCATGGCCTGTCCTGTGTTTCTGGATTTTACACTTTTTTCAGATGGCCCTTTTGACGAATGGGAAATGGGACTTCATTGTAGTGCGCATTTCCATTGCTGGAGTGCTTTGTTGGCCAAAAAGGGCATATGCGTTTTTTCCTGAATATATTCAGGAAAAAATGTTTACGCACTTTTGTCCAAGTGCATCAGTGTCAAAGATCTGCCGCTTTTCACATGCTTTAAATGCAATTCCAATCTACCTCCTGAAATATGATTCCTGCAATTCTGCCTCGTTTTCAAGTCCTCTTTGCAGACTTACTTCAATATATTTTTGCCAATAGCTGTCATTTATATCTCTGCAGGTTTGTGAATTACAGTGCCCGTGATTTCCTTTCTTAACTCGTTTCCTTGAAAGCTGGCCACAGAACCGCAGGTTTGCTTTAGGCCATAATCAGGGTCTGACACGGCACTCTGAGCCTTTGGTTAATTCCTCTTCCTGGTGGGAAATTAGAGTTAAATGTGCCCCTCCGGACACCTGCCTCACTCCCAGCCCCTTGGTTATGTGTGTCCTGTAGTTTGAGGCCACATGTGCTGGGTTCCTCACCTTTGGCTGATGTGGCCCCACTGGTGTGAGGACACTCCTGCCTGGTTCCCATCCCCTTGGTGATGTGGACCCTCCGGTGAGAGTCTGATCCTGGCTGGGTTCCTCACACTTCTGAGAGGTGGGCCCTCTTCTCTGAGGTCACTCCTGCCTGGCTGGCCCACCCCACCTTGACGACGTCGGCTCTCTCGTGGGAGTTGGTGCCTGCTGCGAGTCTCTTCCCCTTGGTAATGAGGGCCCTCTGGCATCAGGCCCTAACTCCTGGCCTCCCAAAATTTTCTGATGTGCGCCCTGTGGTGCGAGTACACTCCTGCCAGGTTCCCAACACCATGGGAATGTGGGCCTTCTGCTCTGAGGTCCCAACGGTGGGTTGCTCAGTTTCATGATGAGGGCCCTCTGGTGTGAGTTCACTCCGGCCTGGATCCCATAGCCTCGCTGCTCCTGGCCACCTGCGGGGAGGTTACAACTGCGGGATTCCTCACCTTTTTTCTTCTATGGGCCCTCTGTTTTGAGACTCCTTCTGCCTGCCTCACTCCCAGCCCCTTGGTGATGTGTGTCCTCTGGTTTGAGGCCACGTGTGCTGGGTCCCTCACCTTTCGATGATGTGGCCCCACTGGTGTGAGGACACTCTTGCCTGGTTCCTATCCCCTTGAAGATGTGGGCTCTCTGGTGAGAGTCTGATCCTGGCTGGGTTCCTCACCCTTCTGTGAGGTGGGCCCTCTGCTGTGAGGTCACTCCTGCCTGGCTGGCACACCCCGCCTGGGCAACATCGGCCCTCTTGTGGCAGTTGGAGCATGCTGGGAGCCTCCTCCCCTCGGTGATGAGGGCCCTCTTGCGTCAGGCCTTAACTGCTGGGTACCCACATTTTCTGATACGTGCTAAGTGGTGCGAGGACACTCCTGCGAGGTCCCCATCCCCATGGGGATGTGGGCCTTCTGCTCTGAGGTCCCAATGGCTGGGTTGCTCACAGTTTCATGATGTGGGCCCTCTGCTGTGAGTTCACTGCAGCCTGGATCACATAGACTCGGTGCTCTGGGCCGCCTGCTGGGAGGTTCCCACTGCAGGATTCCTCACCTTTTTTATTCTATTGGCCCTGTGTTGTGAGGCTACTCATGCCTGCCTCAATCCGAGCCCCTTGGAGATGTGGGTCCTCTGGTTTAGGCCTCATGTGCTGGTTTCCTCACCTTTCTATGATGTGGTCACCCTGGTGTGAAGACAGTCCTGCCTGGTTCTGATCCCCTTGGTGATGTGGGCCCTCTGGTGAGAGTCTTATCCTGGCTGGGTTCCTCACCCTTCTGTGAGGTAGGCGCTCTGCTGTGAAGTCACTCCTGCCTGGCTGTCACACGTCACCTTGTCGACATGGGCCCTCAGTTGGGAGTTGGTGCCTGCTTGGAGTCTCCTCCCCTTGGTAATGAGGGCCCTCTGGCGTCAGACCCTAACTTCTGGGCTCCCAAAATTCTCTGATGTGTGCCCTGAGGTGCGAGTACACTTATGCCATGTTCCCAACCACATAGGAATGTGGGCCTTCTGCTCTGAGGTCCCAAAGCCTGGGTTGCTCACAGTTTCATGATGAGGGCCCTCTGTTTTGAGTTCAGTCAGGTCTGGATCCCATAGCCTCGCTGCTCCTGGCCGCCTGCTGGGAGGTTCCAACTGCGGGATTCCTCACCTTTTTTCTTCTATGGGCCCTCTGTTTTGAGACTCCTCCTGCCTGCCTCACTCCCAGCCCCTTGGTGATGTGTGTCCTCTGGTTTGAGGCCACGTGTGCTGGGTCACTCACATTTCGTTGATGAGGTCCCACTGGTGTGAGGACACTCCAGCCTGGTTCCCATTCTCTTGGTGATGTGGGCCCTCTGGTGAGAGTCTGATCCTCCTTGGGTTCCTCACACTTTTGTGAGGTGGGCCCTCTGCTCTGAGGTCACTCTTGCCTGGCTGGCACACCCCGCATTGGCGACGGCGGCCCACTGGTAGCAGTTGGAGCCTGCTGGGAGCCTCCTCTCCTCGGTGATGAGAGCCCTGTGGTGTCAGGCCCTAACTGCTGGGCTCCCCACATTTTCTGATGTGTGCCCACTGGTGCGATGACACTCCTACTTGGTTCCCTTCCCCATGGGGATGTGGGCCTTGTGCTCTGAGGTCACAACGGCTGGTTTGCTCACAGTTTCATGATGAGGGCCCTCTGTTGTGAGTTCATCACTGCCTGGATCCCATAGCCTCGGTGCTCTGGGCCGCCTGCTGGGATGTTCCAACTGCTGGATTCCTCACCTTTTTTATACAATGGGCCATGTGTTGTGAGGTTAATCCTGCCTGCCTTGCTCCAAGACCCATTGTGATGTGGGTCCTCTGGTTTGAGGCCACATTTTCTTGTTACCTCAACTTTTGATGATATGGCCCCACGGGTGTGATGACACTCCTGCCTGGTTCACAGCCCCTTGCTGATGTGGGCACTCTGGTGAGAGTCTGATCCTGGCTGGGTTCCTTACCCTTCTGTGAGGTGGACCCTCTGATGTGAGGTCACTCCTGCCTGGCTGGCTCACGTCGCCTTGATGATGTGGGCCCTCTGTTGGCCACTAAAGCATTCTGGGAGCCTCCTACCCTCTTTAATGAGGGCCCTGGAAAAAACGCATATGCACATTTTGACCAAGTGCATCATTGTCCAGGATCTGCCTCTTCTCCTATGCTTTCAGAGCACTTCCCGTCTACGTCCTGAAATCATATTCCAGGAATACTGCCCCGCTTTCAAGTCCTCCTCGCAGCCTTACTTCAATATATTTTTGTATGATACCTGTCATTAATAACTCTGCAGGTTTGTTAAATACAGTGTCCCTGAGCTCCTTTCTTCAACATGCTTTCTTGTGAGCTGGCCGAAAAACCGCAGGATTGCTTCAGGCCGTAATCTGGTTTCGGCACGGCACGCTGAGCCTTTGGTGAATTCCTCTTTCTGGTGAGAAATGAGCATTCAATTTGCCCGTGGAGACACCTACAGCTAGTCTCTCATTGGTTCTCCCTATTCCTGTTCATCTTGTGCAGAAATTGCAAACTGTGCCAAACAGGAGGTTAAAGGCACTGACTCTCCAAGTGGGTAGAGGGTTAGTAAAGCATCTGGAATGGTGAACCCGAGTACCAGGGAACGAAACCTGAGAGCCATTTAAAATGGTTTCCCAGTCTCACAGTGGACAATACTCTGGGTTTCCCATGCATGTTTTAGCTGAAGGAAGAATTCCTTAAACCTGGAGATTATTGACCCATGGAATGGGTACCATGCAGTATGACTAAAAAGGGTCTGAATTTGCTCACCGAACCTCACCAATGCTATCAGTTCGAAGTGTCCAGCCTTATGCCTCACCCAGCTCTGGGTGTAGATGTGGTAAATCCAGGTTTCATCACAAGCCCTAAATCAATTATTTAAGAATTGCTGTCTCTTTCACTGTCATTGTGTTTTGTTTCCGAAACTTTGGGGTGGCTGTGTGTTTTTGATTTTAATTTCACTAAGCTATAGGACTATAAGTGGAAGTGCTGTAGGCTCCGTTGCTTGGTTTTTTAGGTGTTTGAGGAAACACCATACACATCTCCAGAGTGGCTGTTGGCAAATTACATCCCGCCCATCAGCATAACAAGGCTCCCTCTTCTCCATGGTCTGTGCTGCCTTTCTGGATTTTACACTTTTTTCAGATGGCCCTTTTGACCGGGGGGCAGTGAGACTTCATTGTAGTGCAGATTTCCTTTACACGCTTGCTTGGTTGGCCAAAAAGGGCGTATGCCCTTTTTCCTGAATATATTCAGGAAAAAACGCATACGCCCTTTTTGGCCAAGTGCATCATTGTCGTCGTTCTGCCTCTTTTCCTATGCTTTAAATGCAATTCCAGTCTACCCCCTGAAATCGTTTTCCTGAAATTCTGCCCCACTTTCAAGTCCTCTTCGCAGCCTTCCTTCAATATATTTTTAGACCATAGCTGTCATTTATAACTCTGCAGGTTTGTGAATTACAGTGCCCGTGATTTTCTTTCTTAACTCGTTTCCTTGAAAACTGGCCACAGTACCGCAGGGTTGTTTCAGGCCATAATCAGTGTCCGGCACGGAACTCTGAGACTTTGGTTCATTCCACTTCCTGGTGGGAAATTAGAGTTAAATGTGCCCCTCCAGACACCTGCCTCATTCCTAGCCCCTTGGTGATGTGTGTCCTCTGGTTTGAGGCCACATGTGCTGGGTTCCTCACCTTTGGCTGATGTGGCCCCACTGGTGTGAGGACACTCATGCCTGGTTCCCATCCCCTTGGTGATGTGGGCCCTCCGGTGAGAGTCTGATCCTGGTTGGGTTCCTCACACTTCTGTGAGGTGGGCCCTCTTCTCTGAGGTCACACCTGCCTGGCTGGCACACGACGCCTTGGCCACATGGGCCCTCTGGTTGCAGTTGGAGCGTGCTGGGAACCTCCTCCCATCGGTGATGAGGGCCCTCTGGCGTCCGGCCCTAACTGCTGGGCTCACCACATTTTCTGATGTGCGCCCACTTGTTCGATGACACTCCTGCCAGGTTCCCATCCCCATGCAGATTTGGGCCTTCTGTTCTGAGGTGCCAACGGCTGGCTTGCTCACAGTGTCAGGATGTGGGCCCTCTGCTGTGAGTTCACTCCGGCATGCATCCCATAGCCTCGGTGCTCTGGGCCACCTGCTTGGAGCTTCCAACTGCAGGATTCCTTACCTTTTTTCTTCTATGGGCCGTGTGTTGTGAGACACTTCCTGCCTGCCTCACTCTGAGCCCCTTGTTGATGTGGGTCTTCTGGTTTGAGGCCACATGTGGTGGGTTCCTTGCCTTTCAATGATGTGGCCCCACTGGTGTGAGCACACTCCTGCCTGGTTCGCATCCCCTTGGTGATGTGGGCCCTCTGGTGAGAATCTGATCCGGGTTGGGTTCCTCACACTTCCGTGAGCTTGGCCCTCAGCTCTGAGGTCACTCCTGCCTGGCTGGCACACCCCACCTTGGCGACGTCGGCCCTCTGGTGGCAGTTGGAGCCTGCTGGGAGACTCCTCCCCTCAGTGATGAGAGCCCTTTGGCGTCAGGCCCTAAGTGCTGGGTACCCACATTTTCTAATACGTACTAAGTGGTGCGAGGATACGCCTGCCACGTTCCCATCCCCATGGGGATGTGGGCGTTCTGCTCTGAGGTCCCAACGGCTGGGTTGCTCACAGTTTCATGATGTGGGCCCTCTGCTGTGAGTTCACTTTGGCCTGGATCCCATAGACTCGGTGCTCTGGGCCTCCTGCTGCGAGGTTCCAACTGCTGGATTCCTCACATTTTTTAATCTATGGGCCCTGTGTTGTTAGGCTAGTCCTGCCTGCCTCACTCCGAGCCCCTTGGAGATGTGGTTCCTCTGGTTTAGGCCACATGGTCTGGGTCCCTCACCTTTCCATTACTTGGCCGCACTGGTGTGAGTATACTTCTGCCTGGTTCCGATCCCCTTGGTGATGCGGGCCCTCTGGTGAGAGTCTTATCCTGGCTGGGTTCCTCACCCTTCTGTGACGTATGCCCTCTGCTGTGATGTCACTCCTGCCTGGCTGGCGCACGTCACCTTGGCGACGTGGGCCCTCAGTTGGGATTTGGTGTCTGCTGGGAGTTTCCTCCCTTCGGTAATGAGGGCCCTCTGGCGTCAGGCCTTAAATCCTGGGCTCCCAAACTTTTCTGATGTGTGCCCTGTGGTGCGAGTACACTCCTGCCAGGTTCCCAACCCCATGGCAATGTGGGCCTTCTGCTCTGTGGACCCAATGGCTGGGGTATTCACAGTTTCATGATGAGGGCCCTCTTTTGTGAGTTCACACCGGCCGGGATCCCATAGCCTCGTTGTTCCTTGCCGCCTGCTGGGATGTTCCAACTGCGGGATTCCTCACCTTCTTTATTCTATGGGCCCTCTGTTTTGAGACTACTCCTGCCTGCCTCCCTCCCAGCCCCTTGGTGATGTGTGTCCTCTGGTTTGAGGCCACATGTGGTGGTTTCCTCGCCTTTCAATGATGTGGCCCCACTGGACTGAGAACACTCCTGCCTGGTTCCCATCCTCTTGGTGATGTGGGCCCTCTGGTGAGAGTCTGATCCTGGTTGGGTTCCTCACACTTCCGTGAACTTGGCCCTCTGCTCTGAGGTCACTCCTGCCTGGCTGGCACACCCCGCCTTGGTGACGTCGGCCCTCTGGTGGCAGTTGGAGCGTGCTGGGAGCCTCCTTCCCTCAGTAATGAGGGCCCTTTGGCGTCAGGCCCTAACTGCTGTGTACCCACATTTTCTAATACGTACTAAGTGGTGCGAGGACACTCCTGCCAGGTTCCCATCCCCGTGGGGATGTGGGACTTCTGCTCTGATGTCCAAACGGCTGGGTTGCTCAAAGTTTCATGATGTGGGCCCTCTGCTGTGAGTGCACTGCGGCCTGGATCCCATAGACTGGGTGCTCTGGGCCACCTGCTGGGAGGTTCGAACTGTTGGATTCCTCACACTTTTTATTCTATGGGCCCTGCGTTGTGAGGCTAGTCCTGCCTGCCTCACTCTGAACCCCTTGGAGATGTGGATCCTCTGGTTTAGGCCACGTGTTCTGGGTTCCTCACCTTTCTATGATTTGGCCACACTGGTGTGAGGCCACTCTTGCCTGGATCCGATCCCCTTGGTGATGCGGGCCCTCTGGTGAGACTCTTATCCTGGCTGGGTGCCTCACCCTTCTGGGACGTATGCCCTCTGCTGTGAGGTCACTCCTGCCTGGCTGGCGCACGTCACCTTGGCGACGTGGGCCCTCAGTTGGGAGTTGGTGCCTGCTGGGAGTCTCCTCCCCTCGGTAATGAGGGCCCTCTGACGTCAGGCCCTAACTCCTGGGCTCCCATACTTTTCTGATGTGTGCCCTCTGGTGGGAGTACACTCCTGCCAGGTTCCCAACCCCATGGGAATGTGGGCCTTCTTCTCTGTGGTCCCAACCGCTGGGTTGTTCACAGTTTCGTGATGAGGGCCTTCTGTTGTGAGTTCACACCGGCCGGGATCCCATAGCCTCGCTGCTCCTTGCCGCCTGCTGGGAGGTTCCAACTGCGGGTTACCTCACCTTTTTTATTTTATGGCCCTCTGTTTGAGACACCTCCTGCCTGCCTCACTCTGAGCCCCTTGTTGATGTGGGTCCTCTGGTTTAGGCCATATGTTCTGGGTTCCTCACTTTTCTACGATTTGGCCACACTGGTGTGAGGCCACTCCTGCCTGGTTCTGATCCCCTTGGTGATGTGGGCCCTCTGGTGAGAGTCTTATCCTGGCTGGGTTCCTCCCCCTTCTGTGACATAGGCCCTCTGCTGTGAGGTCACTCCTGCCTGGCTAACGCACATCACCTTGGAGACGTGGGCCCTCAGGTGGGAGTTGGTGCCTTCTAGGAGTCTGCTCCCCTCGGTAATTAGGGCCGTCTGGCGTCAGGCCCTAACTCCTGGGCTCCCAAAATTTTCTGATGTGTGCCCTGTGGTGCGAGTACACTCCTGCCAGGTTCCCAACCCCATGGGAATGTGGGCCTTCTGTTCTGTGGTCCCAACAGCTGTGTTGTTCACAGTTTCATGATGAGGGTCCTCTGTTGTGAGTTCACAACGGCCGGGACCCCATAGCCTCGCTGCTCCTTGCTGCATGCTAGGAGGTTCCAACTGCGGGATTCCTCACCTTTTTTATTCTATGGGTCCTCTGTTTTGAGGCTCCTCCTGCCTGCCTCACTCCGAGCCCCTTGGAGATGTGGGTCCTCTTGTTTAGGCCACATGTTCTGGGTTCCTCACCTTTCTATGATTTGGCCACACTGGTGTGAGGCCACTCCTGCCTGGATCAGATCCCCTTGGTGATGTGGGCCCTCTGGTGAGAGTCTGATCCTGGCTGGGTTCCTCACTCTTCTGTGAGGTGGGCCCTCTGCTGTGAGGTAACTCCTGCCTGGCTTGCTCCCGTTGCCCTGGTGACGTCGGACTTCTGGTGGCAGTTGGAGCCTTCTTGTACCCTCCTCTCCAAGGTGATGAGGGCCCTCTTGCGTCAGGCTCTAACTGCTGGGCTCCCCACGATTTCTGATGTGAGCCCAGTGATGCCAGGACACTCCTGTAAGGTTCCAATACTCATGGGGATGTGTGCCTTCTGCTCTGTGGTCGCAACGCCTGGGTTGCTCACAGTTTCGTTATGTTGGCACTCCGGTGTTAGTTCACTCAGGCCTAGATCCCATAGCCTCTGTGCTCTGGGCCGCCTGCTGGGAGGTTCCAACTGCTGGATTCCTCACCTTTCTTATACTTTGGGCCCTGTGTGGTGAAGCTCCTCCTGCCTGCCTCACACCGAGCCCCTTGGTGATGTAGGTCTTCTGGTTTGAGACCACGTGTGCCGTTTGTCTCACCTTTTAGGGATGTGGCCCTACTGGTGTGAGGACACTCCTGACTGGTTCCCATCCCCTTGTTGATGTGGGCCCTCTGGTGAGAGTCTGATCCTGGCTTGATTCCTCACACTTCTGTGAGGCGGGCCCTCTGCTGTGAGGTCACACCTGCCTGGCTGGCACACGACGCCTTGGCCACATGGGCCCTCTGGTTGCAGTTGGAGCGTGCTGGGAACCTCCTCCCATCGGTGATGAGGGCCCTCTGGTGTCCGGCCCTAACTGCTGGGCTCACCACATTTTCTGATGTGCGCCCACTTGTGCGATGACACTCCTGCCAGGTTCCCTTCCCCATGCAGATTTGGGCCTTCTGTTCTGAGGTGCCAACGGCTGGCTTGCTCACAGTGTCAGGATGTGGGCCCTCTGCTGTGAGTTCACTCCGGCATGCATCCCATAGCCTCGGTGCTCTGGGCCACCTGCTTGGAGCTTCCAACTGCAGGATTCCTTACCTTTTTTCTTCTATGGGCCGTGTGTTGTGAGACACTTCCTGCCTGCCTCACTCTGAGCCCCTTGTTGATGTGGGTCTTCTGGTTTGAGGCCACATGTGGTGGGTTCCTTGCCTTTCAATGATGTGGCCCCACTGGTGTGAGCACACTCCTGCCTGGTTCGCATCCCCTTGGTGATGTGGGCCCTCTGGTGAGAATCTGATCCGGGTTGGGTTCCTCACACTTCCGTGAGCTTGGCCCTCAGCTCTGAGGTCACTCCTGCCTGGCTGGCACACCCCGCCTTGGCGACGTCGGCCCTCTGGTGGCAGTTGGAGCCTGCTGGGAGCCTCCTCCCCTCAGTGATGAGAGCCCTTTGGCGTCAGGCCCTAACTGCTGGGTACCCACATTTTCTAATACGTACTAAGTGGTGCGAGGATACGCCTGCCACGTTCCCATCCCCATGGGGATGTGGGCGTTCTGCTCTGAGGTCCCAACGGCTGGGTTGCTCACAGTTTCATGATGTGGGCCCTCTGCTGTGAGTTCACTTTGGCCTGGATCCCATAGACTCGGTGCTCTGGGCCTCCTGCTGCGAGGTTCCAACTGCTGGATTCCTCACATTTTTTAATCTATGGGCCCTGTGTTGTTAGGCTAGTCCTGCCTGCCTCACTCCGAGCCCCTTGGAGATGTGGTTCCTCTGGTTTAGGCCACATGGTCTGGGTCCCTCACCTTTCCATTACTTGGCCGCACTGGTGTGAGTATACTTCTGCCTGGTTCCGATCCCCTTGGTGATGCGGGCCCTCTGGTGAGAGTCTTATCCTGGCTGGGTTCCTCACCCTTCTGTGACGTATGCCCTCTGCTGTGATGTCACTCCTGCCTGGCTGGCGCACGTCACCTTGGCGACGTGGGCCCTCAGTTGGGATTTGGTGTCTGCTGGGAGTTTCCTCCCTTCGGTAATGAGGGCCCTCTGGCGTCAGGCCTTAAATCCTGGGCTCCCAAACTTTTCTGATGTGTGCCCTGTGGTGCGAGTACACTCCTGCCAGGTTCCCAACCCCATGGCAATGTGGGCCTTCTGCTCTGTGGACCCAATGGCTGGGGTATTCACAGTTTCATGATGAGGGCCCTCTTTTGTGAGTTCACACCGGCCGGGATCCCATAGCCTCGTTGTTCCTTGCCGCCTGCTGGGATGTTCCAACTGCGGGATTCCTCACCTTTTTTATTCTATGGGCCCTCTGTTTTGAGACTACTCCTGCCTGCCTCCCTCCCAGCCCCTTGGTGATGTGTGTCCTCTGGTTTGAGGCCACATGTGGTGGTTTCCTCGCCTTTCAATGATGTGGCCCCACTGGACTGAGAACACTCCTGCCTGGTTCCCATCCTCTTGGTGATGTGGGCCCTCTGGTGAGAGTCTGATCCTGGTTGGGTTCCTCACACTTCCGTGAACTTGGCCCTCTGCTCTGAGGTCACTCCTGCCTGGCTGGCACACCCCGCCTTGGTGACGTCGGCCCTCTGGTGGCAGTTGGAGCGTGCTGGGAGCCTCCTTCCCTCAGTAATGAGGGCCCTTTGGCGTCAGGCCCTAACTGCTGTGTACCCACATTTTCTAATACGTACTAAGTGGTGCGAGGACACTCCTGCCAGGTTCCCATCCCCGTGGGGATGTGGGACTTCTGCTCTGATGTCCAAACGGCTGGGTTGCTCAAAGTTTCATGATGTGGGCCCTCTGCTGTGAGTGCACTGCGGCCTGGATCCCATAGACTGGGTGCTCTGGGCCACCTGCTGGGAGGTTCGAACTGTTGGATTCCTCACACTTTTTATTCTATGGGCCCTGCGTTGTGAGGCTAGTCCTGCCTGCCTCACTCTGAACCCCTTGGAGATGTGGATCCTCTGGTTTAGGCCACGTGTTCTGGGTTCCTCACCTTTCTATGATTTGGCCACACTGGTGTGAGGCCACTCTTGCCTGGATCCGATCCCCTTGGTGATGCGGGCCCTCTGGTGAGACTCTTATCCTGGCTGGGTGCCTCACCCTTCTGGGACGTATGCCCTCTGCTGTGAGGTCACTCCTGCCTGGCTGGCGCACGTCACCTTGGCGACGTGGGCCCTCAGTTGGGAGTTGGTGCCTGCTGGGAGTCTCCTCCCCTCGGTAATGAGGGCCCTCTGACGTCAGGCCCTAACTCCTGGGCTCCCATACTTTTCTGATGTGTGCCCTCTGGTGGGAGTACACTCCTGCCAGGTTCCCAACCCCATGGGAATGTGGGCCTTCTTCTCTGTGGTCCCAACCGCTGGGTTGTTCACAGTTTCGTGATGAGGGCCTTCTGTTGTGAGTTCACACCGGCCGGGATCCCATAGCCTCGCTGCTCCTTGCCGCCTGCTGGGAGGTTCCAACTGCGGGTTACCTCACCTTTTTTATTTTATGGCCCTCTGTTTGAGACACCTCCTGCCTGCCTCACTCTGAGCCCCTTGTTGATGTGGGTCCTCTGGTTTAGGCCATATGTTCTGGGTTCCTCACTTTTCTACGATTTGGCCACACTGGTGTGAGGCCACTCCTGCCTGGTTCTGATCCCCTTGGTGATGTGGGCCCTCTGGTGAGAGTCTTATCCTGGCTGGGTTCCTCCCCCTTCTGTGACATAGGCCCTCTGCTGTGAGGTCACTCCTGCCTGGCTAACGCACATCACCTTGGAGACGTGGGCCCTCAGGTGGGAGTTGGTGCCTTCTAGGAGTCTGCTCCCCTCGGTAATTAGGGCCGTCTGGCGTCAGGCCCTAACTCCTGGGCTCCCAAAATTTTCTGATGTGTGCCCTGTGGTGCGAGTACACTCCTGCCAGGTTCCCAACCCCATGGGAATGTGGGCCTTCTGTTCTGTGGTCCCAACAGCTGTGTTGTTCACAGTTTCATGATGAGGGTCCTCTGTTGTGAGTTCACAACGGCCGGGACCCCATAGCCTCGCTGCTCCTTGCTGCATGCTAGGAGGTTCCAACTGCGGGATTCCTCACCTTTTTTATTCTATGGGTCCTCTGTTTTGAGGCTCCTCCTGCCTGCCTCACTCCGAGCCCCTTGGAGATGTGGGTCCTCTTGTTTAGGCCACATGTTCTGGGTTCCTCACCTTTCTATGATTTGGCCACACTGGTGTGAGGCCACTCCTGCCTGGATCAGATCCCCTTGGTGATGTGGGCCCTCTGGTGAGAGTCTGATCCTGGCTGGGTTCCTCACTCTTCTGTGAGGTGGGCCCTCTGCTGTGAGGTAACTCCTGCCTGGCTTGCTCCCGTTGCCCTGGTGACGTCGGACTTCTGGTGGCAGTTGGAGCCTTCTTGTACCCTCCTCTCCAAGGTGATGAGGGCCCTCTTGCGTCAGGCTCTAACTGCTGGGCTCCCCACGATTTCTGATGTGAGCCCAGTGATGCCAGGACACTCCTGTAAGGTTCCAATACTCATGGGGATGTGTGCCTTCTGCTCTGTGGTCGCAACGCCTGGGTTGCTCACAGTTTCGTTATGTTGGCACTCCGGTGTTAGTTCACTCAGGCCTAGATCCCATAGCCTCTGTGCTCTGGGCCGCCTGCTGGGAGGTTCCAACTGCTGGATTCCTCACCTTTCTTATACTTTGGGCCCTGTGTGGTGAAGCTCCTCCTGCCTGCCTCACACCGAGCCCCTTGGTGATGTAGGTCTTCTGGTTTGAGACCACGTGTGCCGTTTGTCTCACCTTTTAGGGATGTGGCCCTACTGGTGTGAGGACACTCCTGACTGGTTCCCATCCCCTTGTTGATGTGGGCCCTCTGGTGAGAGTCTGATCCTGGCTTGATTCCTCACACTTCTGTGAGGCGGGCCCTCTGCTGTGAGGTCACACCTGCCTGGCTGGCACACGACGCCTTGGCCACATGGGCCCTCTGGTTGCAGTTGGAGCGTGCTGGGAACCTCCTCCCATCGGTGATGAGGGCCCTCTGGCGTCCGGCCCTAACTGCTGGGCTCACCACATTTTCTGATGTGCGCCCACTTGTGCGATGACACTCCTGCCAGGTTCCCATCCCCATGCAGATTTGGGCCTTCTGTTCTGAGGTGCCAACGGCTGGCTTGCTCACAGTGTCAGGATGTGGGCCCTCTGCTGTGAGTTCACTCCGGCATGCATCCCATAGCCTCGGTGCTCTGGGCCACCTGCTTGGAGCTTCCAACTGCAGGATTCCTTACCTTTTTTCTTCTATGGGCCGTGTGTTGTGAGACACTTCCTGCCTGCCTCACTCTGAGCCCCTTGTTGATGTGGGTCTTCTGGTTTGAGGCCACATGTGGTGGGTTCCTTGCCTTTCAATGATGTGGCCCCACTGGTGTGAGCACACTCCTGCCTGGTTCGCATCCCCTTGGTGATGTGGGCCCTCTGGTGAGAATCTGATCCGGGTTGGGTTCCTCACACTTCCGTGAGCTTGGCCCTCAGCTCTGAGGTCACTCCTGCCTGGCTGGCACACCCCGCCTTGGCGACGTCGGCCCTCTGGTGGCAGTTGGAGCCTGCTGGGAGCCTCCTCCCCTCAGTGATGAGAGCCCTTTGGCGTCAGGCCCTAACTGCTGGGTACCCACATTTTCTAATACGTACTAAGTGGTGCGAGGATACGCCTGCCACGTTCCCATCCCCATGGGGATGTGGGCGTTCTGCTCTGAGGTCCCAACGGCTGGGTTGCTCACAGTTTCATGATGTGGGCCCTCTGCTGTGAGTTCACTTTGGCCTGGATCCCATAGACTCGGTGCTCTGGGCCTCCTGCTGCGAGGTTCCAACTGCTGGATTCCTCACATTTTTTAATCTATGGGCCCTGTGTTGTTAGGCTAGTCCTGCCTGCCTCACTCCGAGCCCCTTGGAGATGTGGTTCCTCTGGTTTAGGCCACATGGTCTGGGTCCCTCACCTTTCCATTACTTGGCCGCACTGGTGTGAGTATACTTCTGCCTGGTTCCGATCCCCTTGGTGATGCGGGCCCTCTGGTGAGAGTCTTATCCTGGCTGGGTTCCTCACCCTTCTGTGACGTATGCCCTCTGCTGTGATGTCACTCCTGCCTGGCTGGCGCACGTCACCTTGGCGACGTGGGCCCTCAGTTGGGATTTGGTGTCTGCTGGGAGTTTCCTCCCTTCGGTAATGAGGGCCCTCTGGCGTCAGGCCTTAAATCCTGGGCTCCCAAACTTTTCTGATGTGTGCCCTGTGGTGCGAGTACACTCCTGCCAGGTTCCCAACCCCATGGCAATGTGGGCCTTCTGCTCTGTGGACCCAATGGCTGGGGTATTCACAGTTTCATGATGAGGGCCCTCTTTTGTGAGTTCACACCGGCCGGGATCCCATAGCCTCGTTGTTCCTTGCCGCCTGCTGGGATGTTCCAACTGCGGGATTCCTCACCTTTTTTATTCTATGGGCCCTCTGTTTTGAGACTACTCCTGCCTGCCTCCCTCCCAGCCCCTTGGTGATGTGTGTCCTCTGGTTTGAGGCCACATGTGGTGGTTTCCTCGCCTTTCAATGATGTGGCCCCACTGGACTGAGAACACTCCTGCCTGGTTCCCATCCTCTTGGTGATGTGGGCCCTCTGGTGAGAGTCTGATCCTGGTTGGGTTCCTCACACTTCCGTGAACTTGGCCCTCTGCTCTGAGGTCACTCCTGCCTGGCTGGCACACCCCGCCTTGGTGACGTCGGCCCTCTGGTGGCAGTTGGAGCGTGCTGGGAGCCTCCTTCCCTCAGTAATGAGGGCCCTTTGGCGTCAGGCCCTAACTGCTGTGTACCCACATTTTCTAATACGTACTAAGTGGTGCGAGGACACTCCTGCCAGGTTCCCATCCCCGTGGGGATGTGGGACTTCTGCTCTGATGTCCAAACGGCTGGGTTGCTCAAAGTTTCATGATGTGGGCCCTCTGCTGTGAGTGCACTGCGGCCTGGATCCCATAGACTGGGTGCTCTGGGCCACCTGCTGGGAGGTTCGAACTGTTGGATTCCTCACACTTTTTATTCTATGGGCCCTGCGTTGTGAGGCTAGTCCTGCCTGCCTCACTCTGAACCCCTTGGAGATGTGGATCCTCTGGTTTAGGCCACGTGTTCTGGGTTCCTCACCTTTCTATGATTTGGCCACACTGGTGTGAGGCCACTCTTGCCTGGATCCGATCCCCTTGGTGATGCGGGCCCTCTGGTGAGACTCTTATCCTGGCTGGGTGCCTCACCCTTCTGGGACGTATGCCCTCTGCTGTGAGGTCACTCCTGCCTGGCTGGCGCACGTCACCTTGGCGACGTGGGCCCTCAGTTGGGAGTTGGTGCCTGCTGGGAGTCTCCTCCCCTCGGTAATGAGGGCCCTCTGACGTCAGGCCCTAACTCCTGGGCTCCCATACTTTTCTGATGTGTGCCCTCTGGTGGGAGTACACTCCTGCCAGGTTCCCAACCCCATGGGAATGTGGGCCTTCTTCTCTGTGGTCCCAACCGCTGGGTTGTTCACAGTTTCGTGATGAGGGCCTTCTGTTGTGAGTTCACACCGGCCGGGATCCCATAGCCTCGCTGCTCCTTGCCGCCTGCTGGGAGGTTCCAACTGCGGGTTACCTCACCTTTTTTATTTTATGGCCCTCTGTTTGAGACACCTCCTGCCTGCCTCACTCTGAGCCCCTTGTTGATGTGGGTCCTCTGGTTTAGGCCATATGTTCTGGGTTCCTCACTTTTCTACGATTTGGCCACACTGGTGTGAGGCCACTCCTGCCTGGTTCTGATCCCCTTGGTGATGTGGGCCCTCTGGTGAGAGTCTTATCCTGGCTGGGTTCCTCCCCCTTCTGTGACATAGGCCCTCTGCTGTGAGGTCACTCCTGCCTGGCTAACGCACATCACCTTGGAGACGTGGGCCCTCAGGTGGGAGTTGGTGCCTTCTAGGAGTCTGCTCCCCTCGGTAATTAGGGCCGTCTGGCGTCAGGCCCTAACTCCTGGGCTCCCAAAATTTTCTGATGTGTGCCCTGTGGTGCGAGTACACTCCTGCCAGGTTCCCAACCCCATGGGAATGTGGGCCTTCTGTTCTGTGGTCCCAACAGCTGTGTTGTTCACAGTTTCATGATGAGGGTCCTCTGTTGTGAGTTCACAACGGCCGGGACCCCATAGCCTCGCTGCTCCTTGCTGCATGCTAGGAGGTTCCAACTGCGGGATTCCTCACCTTTTTTATTCTATGGGTCCTCTGTTTTGAGGCTCCTCCTGCCTGCCTCACTCCGAGCCCCTTGGAGATGTGGGTCCTCTTGTTTAGGCCACATGTTCTGGGTTCCTCACCTTTCTATGATTTGGCCACACTGGTGTGAGGCCACTCCTGCCTGGATCAGATCCCCTTGGTGATGTGGGCCCTCTGGTGAGAGTCTGATCCTGGCTGGGTTCCTCACTCTTCTGTGAGGTGGGCCCTCTGCTGTGAGGTAACTCCTGCCTGGCTTGCTCCCGTTGCCCTGGTGACGTCGGACTTCTGGTGGCAGTTGGAGCCTTCTTGTACCCTCCTCTCCAAGGTGATGAGGGCCCTCTTGCGTCAGGCTCTAACTGCTGGGCTCCCCACGATTTCTGATGTGAGCCCAGTGATGCCAGGACACTCCTGTAAGGTTCCAATACTCATGGGGATGTGTGCCTTCTGCTCTGTGGTCGCAACGCCTGGGTTGCTCACAGTTTCGTTATGTTGGCACTCCGGTGTTAGTTCACTCAGGCCTAGATCCCATAGCCTCTGTGCTCTGGGCCGCCTGCTGGGAGGTTCCAACTGCTGGATTCCTCACCTTTCTTATACTTTGGGCCCTGTGTGGTGAAGCTCCTCCTGCCTGCCTCACACCGAGCCCCTTGGTGATGTAGGTCTTCTGGTTTGAGACCACGTGTGCCGTTTGTCTCACCTTTTAGGGATGTGGCCCTACTGGTGTGAGGACACTCCTGACTGGTTCCCATCCCCTTGTTGATGTGGGCCCTCTGGTGAGAGTCTGATCCTGGCTTGATTCCTCACACTTCTGTGAGGCGGGCCCTCTGCTGTGAGGTCACACCTGCCTGGCTGGCACACGACGCCTTGGCCACATGGGCCCTCTGGTTGCAGTTGGAGCGTGCTGGGAACCTCCTCCCATCGGTGATGAGGGCCCTCTGGCGTCCGGCCCTAACTGCTGGGCTCACCACATTTTCTGATGTGCGCCCACTTGTGCGATGACACTCCTGCCAGGTTCCCATCCCCATGCAGATTTGGGCCTTCTGTTCTGAGGTGCCAACGGCTGGCTTGCTCACAGTGTCAGGATGTGGGCCCTCTGCTGTGAGTTCACTCCGGCATGCATCCCATAGCCTCGGTGCTCTGGGCCACCTGCTTGGAGCTTCCAACTGCAGGATTCCTTACCTTTTTTCTTCTATGGGCCGTGTGTTGTGAGACACTTCCTGCCTGCCTCACTCTGAGCCCCTTGTTGATGTGGGTCTTCTGGTTTGAGGCCACATGTGGTGGGTTCCTTGCCTTTCAATGATGTGGCCCCACTGGTGTGAGCACACTCCTGCCTGGTTCGCATCCCCTTGGTGATGTGGGCCCTCTGGTGAGAATCTGATCCGGGTTGGGCTCCTCACACTTCCGTGAGCTTGGCCCTCAGCTCTGAGGTCACTCCTGCCTGGCTGGCACACCCCGCCTTGGCGACGTCGGCCCTCTGGTGGCAGTTGGAGCCTGCTGGGAGCCTCCTCCCCTCAGTGATGAGAGCCCTTTGGCGTCAGGCCCTAACTGCTGGGTACCCACATTTTCTAATACGTACTAAGTGGTGCGAGGATACGCCTGCCACGTTCCCATCCCCATGGGGATGTGGGCGTTCTGCTCTGAGGTCCCAACGGCTGGGTTGCTCACAGTTTCATGATGTGGGCCCTCTGCTGTGAGTTCACTTTGGCCTGGATCCCATAGACTCGGTGCTCTGGGCCTCCTGCTGCGAGGTTCCAACTGCTGGATTCCTCACATTTTTTAATCTATGGGCCCTGTGTTGTTAGGCTAGTCCTGCCTGCCTCACTCCGAGCCCCTTGGAGATGTGGTTCCTCTGGTTTAGGCCACATGGTCTGGGTCCCTCACCTTTCCATTACTTGGCCGCACTGGTGTGAGTATACTTCTGCCTGGTTCCGATCCCCTTGGTGATGCGGGCCCTCTGGTGAGAGTCTTATCCTGGCTGGGTTCCTCACCCTTCTGTGACGTATGCCCTCTGCTGTGATGTCACTCCTGCCTGGCTGGCGCACGTCACCTTGGCGACGTGGGCCCTCAGTTGGGATTTGGTGTCTGCTGGGAGTTTCCTCCCTTCGGTAATGAGGGCCCTCTGGCGTCAGGCCTTAAATCCTGGGCTCCCAAACTTTTCTGATGTGTGCCCTGTGGTGCGAGTACACTCCTGCCAGGTTCCCAACCCCATGGCAATGTGGGCCTTCTGCTCTGTGGACCCAATGGCTGGGGTATTCACAGTTTCATGATGAGGGCCCTCTTTTGTGAGTTCACACCGGCCGGGATCCCATAGCCTCGTTGTTCCTTGCCGCCTGCTGGGATGTTCCAACTGCGGGATTCCTCACCTTTTTTATTCTATGGGCCCTCTGTTTTGAGACTACTCCTGCCTGCCTCCCTCCCAGCCCCTTGGTGATGTGTGTCCTCTGGTTTGAGGCCACATGTGGTGGTTTCCTCGCCTTTCAATGATGTGGCCCCACTGGACTGAGAACACTCCTGCCTGGTTCCCATCCTCTTGGTGATGTGGGCCCTCTGGTGAGAGTCTGATCCTGGTTGGGTTCCTCACACTTCCGTGAACTTGGCCCTCTGCTCTGAGGTCACTCCTGCCTGGCTGGCACACCCCGCCTTGGTGACGTCGGCCCTCTGGTGGCAGTTGGAGCGTGCTGGGAGCCTCCTTCCCTCAGTAATGAGGGCCCTTTGGCGTCAGGCCCTAACTGCTGTGTACCCACATTTTCTAATACGTACTAAGTGGTGCGAGGACACTCCTGCCAGGTTCCCATCCCCGTGGGGATGTGGGACTTCTGCTCTGATGTCCAAACGGCTGGGTTGCTCAAAGTTTCATGATGTGGGCCCTCTGCTGTGAGTGCACTGCGGCCTGGATCCCATAGACTGGGTGCTCTGGGCCACCTGCTGGGAGGTTCGAACTGTTGGATTCCTCACACTTTTTATTCTATGGGCCCTGCGTTGTGAGGCTAGTCCTGCCTGCCTCACTCTGAACCCCTTGGAGATGTGGATCCTCTGGTTTAGGCCACGTGTTCTGGGTTCCTCACCTTTCTATGATTTGGCCACACTGGTGTGAGGCCACTCTTGCCTGGATCCGATCCCCTTGGTGATGCGGGCCCTCTGGTGAGACTCTTATCCTGGCTGGGTGCCTCACCCTTCTGGGACGTATGCCCTCTGCTGTGAGGTCACTCCTGCCTGGCTGGCGCACGTCACCTTGGCGACGTGGGCCCTCAGTTGGGAGTTGGTGCCTGCTGGGAGTCTCCTCCCCTCGGTAATGAGGGCCCTCTGACGTCAGGCCCTAACTCCTGGGCTCCCATACTTTTCTGATGTGTGCCCTCTGGTGGGAGTACACTCCTGCCAGGTTCCCAACCCCATGGGAATGTGGGCCTTCTTCTCTGTGGTCCCAACCGCTGGGTTGTTCACAGTTTCGTGATGAGGGCCTTCTGTTGTGAGTTCACACCGGCCGGGATCCCATAGCCTCGCTGCTCCTTGCCGCCTGCTGGGAGGTTCCAACTGCGGGTTACCTCACCTTTTTTATTTTATGGCCCTCTGTTTGAGACACCTCCTGCCTGCCTCACTCTGAGCCCCTTGTTGATGTGGGTCCTCTGGTTTAGGCCATATGTTCTGGGTTCCTCACTTTTCTACGATTTGGCCACACTGGTGTGAGGCCACTCCTGCCTGGTTCTGATCCCCTTGGTGATGTGGGCCCTCTGGTGAGAGTCTTATCCTGGCTGGGTTCCTCCCCCTTCTGTGACATAGGCCCTCTGCTGTGAGGTCACTCCTGCCTGGCTAACGCACATCACCTTGGAGACGTGGGCCCTCAGGTGGGAGTTGGTGCCTTCTAGGAGTCTGCTCCCCTCGGTAATTAGGGCCGTCTGGCGTCAGGCCCTAACTCCTGGGCTCCCAAAATTTTCTGATGTGTGCCCTGTGGTGCGAGTACACTCCTGCCAGGTTCCCAACCCCATGGGAATGTGGGCCTTCTGTTCTGTGGTCCCAACAGCTGTGTTGTTCACAGTTTCATGATGAGGGTCCTCTGTTGTGAGTTCACAACGGCCGGGACCCCATAGCCTCGCTGCTCCTTGCTGCATGCTAGGAGGTTCCAACTGCGGGATTCCTCACCTTTTTTATTCTATGGGTCCTCTGTTTTGAGGCTCCTCCTGCCTGCCTCACTCCGAGCCCCTTGGAGATGTGGGTCCTCTTGTTTAGGCCACATGTTCTGGGTTCCTCACCTTTCTATGATTTGGCCACACTGGTGTGAGGCCACTCCTGCCTGGATCAGATCCCCTTGGTGATGTGGGCCCTCTGGTGAGAGTCTGATCCTGGCTGGGTTCCTCACTCTTCTGTGAGGTGGGCCCTCTGCTGTGAGGTAACTCCTGCCTGGCTTGCTCCCGTTGCCCTGGTGACGTCGGACTTCTGGTGGCAGTTGGAGCCTTCTTGTACCCTCCTCTCCAAGGTGATGAGGGCCCTCTTGCGTCAGGCTCTAACTGCTGGGCTCCCCACGATTTCTGATGTGAGCCCAGTGATGCCAGGACACTCCTGTAAGGTTCCAATACTCATGGGGATGTGTGCCTTCTGCTCTGTGGTCGCAACGCCTGGGTTGCTCACAGTTTCGTTATGTTGGCACTCCGGTGTTAGTTCACTCAGGCCTAGATCCCATAGCCTCTGTGCTCTGGGCCGCCTGCTGGGAGGTTCCAACTGCTGGATTCCTCACCTTTCTTATACTTTGGGCCCTGTGTGGTGAAGCTCCTCCTGCCTGCCTCACACCGAGCCCCTTGGTGATGTAGGTCTTCTGGTTTGAGACCACGTGTGCCGTTTGTCTCACCTTTTAGGGATGTGGCCCTACTGGTGTGAGGACACTCCTGACTGGTTCCCATCCCCTTGTTGATGTGGGCCCTCTGGTGAGAGTCTGATCCTGGCTTGATTCCTCACACTTCTGTGAGGCGGGCCCTCTGCTGTGAGGTCACACCTGCCTGGCTGGCACACGACGCCTTGGCCACATGGGCCCTCTGGTTGCAGTTGGAGCGTGCTGGGAACCTCCTCCCATCGGTGATGAGGGCCCTCTGGCGTCCGGCCCTAACTGCTGGGCTCACCACATTTTCTGATGTGCGCCCACTTGTGCGATGACACTCCTGCCAGGTTCCCATCCCCATGCAGATTTGGGCCTTCTGTTCTGAGGTGCCAACGGCTGGCTTGCTCACAGTGTCAGGATGTGGGCCCTCTGCTGTGAGTTCACTCCGGCATGCATCCCATAGCCTCGGTGCTCTGGGCCACCTGCTTGGAGCTTCCAACTGCAGGATTCCTTACCTTTTTTCTTCTATGGGCCGTGTGTTGTGAGACACTTCCTGCCTGCCTCACTCTGAGCCCCTTGTTGATGTGGGTCTTCTGGTTTGAGGCCACATGTGGTGGGTTCCTTGCCTTTCAATGATGTGGCCCCACTGGTGTGAGCACACTCCTGCCTGGTTCGCATCCCCTTGGTGATGTGGGCCCTCTGGTGAGAATCTGATCCGGGTTGGGTTCCTCACACTTCCGTGAGCTTGGCCCTCAGCTCTGAGGTCACTCCTGCCTGGCTGGCACACCCCGCCTTGGCGACGTCGGCCCTCTGGTGGCAGTTGGAGCCTGCTGGGAGCCTCCTCCCCTCAGTGATGAGAGCCCTTTGGCGTCAGGCCCTAACTGCTGGGTACCCACATTTTCTAATACGTACTAAGTGGTGCGAGGATACGCCTGCCACGTTCCCATCCCCATGGGGATGTGGGCGTTCTGCTCTGAGGTCCCAACGGCTGGGTTGCTCACAGTTTCATGATGTGGGCCCTCTGCTGTGAGTTCACTTTGGCCTGGATCCCATAGACTCGGTGCTCTGGGCCTCCTGCTGCGAGGTTCCAACTGCTGGATTCCTCACATTTTTTAATCTATGGGCCCTGTGTTGTTAGGCTAGTCCTGCCTGCCTCACTCCGAGCCCCTTGGAGATGTGGTTCCTCTGGTTTAGGCCACATGGTCTGGGTCCCTCACCTTTCCATTACTTGGCCACACTGGTGTGAGTATACTTCTGCCTGGTTCCGATCCCCTTGGTGATGCGGGCCCTCTGGTGAGAGTCTTATCCTGGCTGGGTTCCTCACCCTTCTGTGACGTATGCCCTCTGCTGTGATGTCACTCCTGCCTGGCTGGCGCACGTCACCTTGGCGACGTGGGCCCTCAGTTGGGATTTGGTGTCTGCTGGGAGTTTCCTCCCTTCGGTAATGAGGGCCCTCTGGCGTCAGGCCTTAAATCCTGGGCTCCCAAACTTTTCTGATGTGTGCCCTGTGGTGCGAGTACACTCCTGCCAGGTTCCCAACCCCATGGCAATGTGGGCCTTCTGCTCTGTGGACCCAATGGCTGGGGTATTCACAGTTTCATGATGAGGGCCCTCTTTTGTGAGTTCACACCGGCCGGGATCCCATAGCCTCGTTGTTCCTTGCCGCCTGCTGGGATGTTCCAACTGCGGGATTCCTCACCTTTTTTATTCTATGGGCCCTCTGTTTTGAGACTACTCCTGCCTGCCTCCCTCCCAGCCCCTTGGTGATGTGTGTCCTCTGGTTTGAGGCCACATGTGGTGGTTTCCTCGCCTTTCAATGATGTGGCCCCACTGGACTGAGAACACTCCTGCCTGGTTCCCATCCTCTTGGTGATGTGGGCCCTCTGGTGAGAGTCTGATCCTGGTTGGGTTCCTCACACTTCCGTGAACTTGGCCCTCTGCTCTGAGGTCACTCCTGCCTGGCTGGCACACCCCGCCTTGGTGACGTCGGCCCTCTGGTGGCAGTTGGAGCGTGCTGGGAGCCTCCTTCCCTCAGTAATGAGGGCCCTTTGGCGTCAGGCCCTAACTGCTGTGTACCCACATTTTCTAATACGTACTAAGTGGTGCGAGGACACTCCTGCCAGGTTCCCATCCCCGTGGGGATGTGGGACTTCTGCTCTGATGTCCAAACGGCTGGGTTGCTCAAAGTTTCATGATGTGGGCCCTCTGCTGTGAGTGCACTGCGGCCTGGATCCCATAGACTGGGTGCTCTGGGCCACCTGCTGGGAGGTTCGAACTGTTGGATTCCTCACACTTTTTATTCTATGGGCCCTGCGTTGTGAGGCTAGTCCTGCCTGCCTCACTCTGAACCCCTTGGAGATGTGGATCCTCTGGTTTAGGCCACGTGTTCTGGGTTCCTCACCTTTCTATGATTTGGCCACACTGGTGTGAGGCCACTCTTGCCTGGATCCGATCCCCTTGGTGATGCGGGCCCTCTGGTGAGACTCTTATCCTGGCTGGGTGCCTCACCCTTCTGGGACGTATGCCCTCTGCTGTGAGGTCACTCCTGCCTGGCTGGCGCACGTCACCTTGGCGACGTGGGCCCTCAGTTGGGAGTTGGTGCCTGCTGGGAGTCTCCTCCCCTCGGTAATGAGGGCCCTCTGACGTCAGGCCCTAACTCCTGGGCTCCCATACTTTTCTGATGTGTGCCCTCTGGTGGGAGTACACTCCTGCCAGGTTCCCAACCCCATGGGAATGTGGGCCTTCTTCTCTGTGGTCCCAACCGCTGGGTTGTTCACAGTTTCGTGATGAGGGCCTTCTGTTGTGAGTTCACACCGGCCGGGATCCCATAGCCTCGCTGCTCCTTGCCGCCTGCTGGGAGGTTCCAACTGCGGGTTACCTCACCTTTTTTATTTTATGGCCCTCTGTTTGAGACACCTCCTGCCTGCCTCACTCTGAGCCCCTTGTTGATGTGGGTCCTCTGGTTTAGGCCATATGTTCTGGGTTCCTCACTTTTCTACGATTTGGCCACACTGGTGTGAGGCCACTCCTGCCTGGTTCTGATCCCCTTGGTGATGTGGGCCCTCTGGTGAGAGTCTTATCCTGGCTGGGTTCCTCCCCCTTCTGTGACATAGGCCCTCTGCTGTGAGGTCACTCCTGCCTGGCTAACGCACATCACCTTGGAGACGTGGGCCCTCAGGTGGGAGTTGGTGCCTTCTAGGAGTCTGCTCCCCTCGGTAATTAGGGCCGTCTGGCGTCAGGCCCTAACTCCTGGGCTCCCAAAATTTTCTGATGTGTGCCCTGTGGTGCGAGTACACTCCTGCCAGGTTCCCAACCCCATGGGAATGTGGGCCTTCTGTTCTGTGGTCCCAACAGCTGTGTTGTTCACAGTTTCATGATGAGGGTCCTCTGTTGTGAGTTCACAACGGCCGGGACCCCATAGCCTCGCTGCTCCTTGCTGCATGCTAGGAGGTTCCAACTGCGGGATTCCTCACCTTTTTTATTCTATGGGTCCTCTGTTTTGAGGCTCCTCCTGCCTGCCTCACTCCGAGCCCCTTGGAGATGTGGGTCCTCTTGTTTAGGCCACATGTTCTGGGTTCCTCACCTTTCTATGATTTGGCCACACTGGTGTGAGGCCACTCCTGCCTGGATCAGATCCCCTTGGTGATGTGGGCCCTCTGGTGAGAGTCTGATCCTGGCTGGGTTCCTCACTCTTCTGTGAGGTGGGCCCTCTGCTGTGAGGTAACTCCTGCCTGGCTTGCTCCCGTTGCCCTGGTGACGTCGGACTTCTGGTGGCAGTTGGAGCCTTCTTGTACCCTCCTCTCCAAGGTGATGAGGGCCCTCTTGCGTCAGGCTCTAACTGCTGGGCTCCCCACGATTTCTGATGTGAGCCCAGTGATGCCAGGACACTCCTGTAAGGTTCCAATACTCATGGGGATGTGTGCCTTCTGCTCTGTGGTCGCAACGCCTGGGTTGCTCACAGTTTCGTTATGTTGGCACTCCGGTGTTAGTTCACTCAGGCCTAGATCCCATAGCCTCTGTGCTCTGGGCCGCCTGCTGGGAGGTTCCAACTGCTGGATTCCTCACCTTTCTTATACTTTGGGCCCTGTGTGGTGAAGCTCCTCCTGCCTGCCTCACACCGAGCCCCTTGGTGATGTAGGTCTTCTGGTTTGAGACCACGTGTGCCGTTTGTCTCACCTTTTAGGGATGTGGCCCTACTGGTGTGAGGACACTCCTGACTGGTTCCCATCCCCTTGTTGATGTGGGCCCTCTGGTGAGAGTCTGATCCTGGCTTGATTCCTCACACTTCTGTGAGGCGGGCCCTCTGCTGTGAGGTCACACCTGCCTGGCTGGCACACGACGCCTTGGCCACATGGGCCCTCTGGTTGCAGTTGGAGCGTGCTGGGAACCTCCTCCCATCGGTGATGAGGGCCCTCTGGCGTCCGGCCCTAACTGCTGGGCTCACCACATTTTCTGATGTGCGCCCACTTGTGCGATGACACTCCTGCCAGGTTCCCATCCCCATGCAGATTTGGGCCTTCTGTTCTGAGGTGCCAACGGCTGGCTTGCTCACAGTGTCAGGATGTGGGCCCTCTGCTGTGAGTTCACTCCGGCATGCATCCCATAGCCTCGGTGCTCTGGGCCACCTGCTTGGAGCTTCCAACTGCAGGATTCCTTACCTTTTTTCTTCTATGGGCCGTGTGTTGTGAGACACTTCCTGCCTGCCTCACTCTGAGCCCCTTGTTGATGTGGGTCTTCTGGTTTGAGGCCACATGTGGTGGGTTCCTTGCCTTTCAATGATGTGGCCCCACTGGTGTGAGCACACTCCTGCCTGGTTCGCATCCCCTTGGTGATGTGGGCCCTCTGGTGAGAATCTGATCCGGGTTGGGTTCCTCACACTTCCGTGAGCTTGGCCCTCAGCTCTGAGGTCACTCCTGCCTGGCTGGCACACCCCGCCTTGGCGACGTCGGCCCTCTGGTGGCAGTTGGAGCCTGCTGGGAGCCTCCTCCCCTCAGTGATGAGAGCCCTTTGGCGTCAGGCCCTAACTGCTGGGTACCCACATTTTCTAATACGTACTAAGTGGTGCGAGGATACGCCTGCCACGTTCCCATCCCCATGGGGATGTGGGCGTTCTGCTCTGAGGTCCCAACGGCTGGGTTGCTCACAGTTTCATGATGTGGGCCCTCTGCTGTGAGTTCACTTTGGCCTGGATCCCATAGACTCGGTGCTCTGGGCCTCCTGCTGCGAGGTTCCAACTGCTGGATTCCTCACATTTTTTAATCTATGGGCCCTGTGTTGTTAGGCTAGTCCTGCCTGCCTCACTCCGAGCCCCTTGGAGATGTGGTTCCTCTGGTTTAGGCCACATGGTCTGGGTCCCTCACCTTTCCATTACTTGGCCGCACTGGTGTGAGTATACTTCTGCCTGGTTCCGATCCCCTTGGTGATGCGGGCCCTCTGGTGAGAGTCTTATCCTGGCTGGGTTCCTCACCCTTCTGTGACGTATGCCCTCTGCTGTGATGTCACTCCTGCCTGGCTGGCGCACGTCACCTTGGCGACGTGGGCCCTCAGTTGGGATTTGGTGTCTGCTGGGAGTTTCCTCCCTTCGGTAATGAGGGCCCTCTGGCGTCAGGCCTTAAATCCTGGGCTCCCAAACTTTTCTGATGTGTGCCCTGTGGTGCGAGTACACTCCTGCCAGGTTCCCAACCCCATGGCAATGTGGGCCTTCTGCTCTGTGGACCCAATGGCTGGGGTATTCACAGTTTCATGATGAGGGCCCTCTTTTGTGAGTTCACACCGGCCGGGATCCCATAGCCTCGTTGTTCCTTGCCGCCTGCTGGGATGTTCCAACTGCGGGATTCCTCACCTTTTTTATTCTATGGGCCCTCTGTTTTGAGACTACTCCTGCCTGCCTCCCTCCCAGCCCCTTGGTGATGTGTGTCCTCTGGTTTGAGGCCACATGTGGTGGTTTCCTCGCCTTTCAATGATGTGGCCCCACTGGACTGAGAACACTCCTGCCTGGTTCCCATCCTCTTGGTGATGTGGGCCCTCTGGTGAGAGTCTGATCCTGGTTGGGTTCCTCACACTTCCGTGAACTTGGCCCTCTGCTCTGAGGTCACTCCTGCCTGGCTGGCACACCCCGCCTTGGTGACGTCGGCCCTCTGGTGGCAGTTGGAGCGTGCTGGGAGCCTCCTTCCCTCAGTAATGAGGGCCCTTTGGCGTCAGGCCCTAACTGCTGTGTACCCACATTTTCTAATACGTACTAAGTGGTGCGAGGACACTCCTGCCAGGTTCCCATCCCCGTGGGGATGTGGGACTTCTGCTCTGATGTCCAAACGGCTGGGTTGCTCAAAGTTTCATGATGTGGGCCCTCTGCTGTGAGTGCACTGCGGCCTGGATCCCATAGACTGGGTGCTCTGGGCCACCTGCTGGGAGGTTCGAACTGTTGGATTCCTCACACTTTTTATTCTATGGGCCCTGCGTTGTGAGGCTAGTCCTGCCTGCCTCACTCTGAACCCCTTGGAGATGTGGATCCTCTGGTTTAGGCCACGTGTTCTGGGTTCCTCACCTTTCTATGATTTGGCCACACTGGTGTGAGGCCACTCTTGCCTGGATCCGATCCCCTTGGTGATGCGGGCCCTCTGGTGAGACTCTTATCCTGGCTGGGTGCCTCACCCTTCTGGGACGTATGCCCTCTGCTGTGAGGTCACTCCTGCCTGGCTGGCGCACGTCACCTTGGCGACGTGGGCCCTCAGTTGGGAGTTGGTGCCTGCTGGGAGTCTCCTCCCCTCGGTAATGAGGGCCCTCTGACGTCAGGCCCTAACTCCTGGGCTCCCATACTTTTCTGATGTGTGCCCTCTGGTGGGAGTACACTCCTGCCAGGTTCCCAACCCCATGGGAATGTGGGCCTTCTTCTCTGTGGTCCCAACCGCTGGGTTGTTCACAGTTTCGTGATGAGGGCCTTCTGTTGTGAGTTCACACCGGCCGGGATCCCATAGCCTCGCTGCTCCTTGCCGCCTGCTGGGAGGTTCCAACTGCGGGTTACCTCACCTTTTTTATTTTATGGCCCTCTGTTTGAGACACCTCCTGCCTGCCTCACTCTGAGCCCCTTGTTGATGTGGGTCCTCTGGTTTAGGCCATATGTTCTGGGTTCCTCACTTTTCTACGATTTGGCCACACTGGTGTGAGGCCACTCCTGCCTGGTTCTGATCCCCTTGGTGATGTGGGCCCTCTGGTGAGAGTCTTATCCTGGCTGGGTTCCTCCCCCTTCTGTGACATAGGCCCTCTGCTGTGAGGTCACTCCTGCCTGGCTAACGCACATCACCTTGGAGACGTGGGCCCTCAGGTGGGAGTTGGTGCCTTCTAGGAGTCTGCTCCCCTCGGTAATTAGGGCCGTCTGGCGTCAGGCCCTAACTCCTGGGCTCCCAAAATTTTCTGATGTGTGCCCTGTGGTGCGAGTACACTCCTGCCAGGTTCCCAACCCCATGGGAATGTGGGCCTTCTGTTCTGTGGTCCCAACAGCTGTGTTGTTCACAGTTTCATGATGAGGGTCCTCTGTTGTGAGTTCACAACGGCCAGGACCCCATAGCCTCGCTGCTCCTTGCTGCATGCTAGGAGGTTCCAACTGCGGGATTCCTCACCTTTTTTATTCTATGGGTCCTCTGTTTTGAGGCTCCTCCTGCCTGCCTCACTCCGAGCCCCTTGGAGATGTGGGTCCTCTTGTTTAGGCCACATGTTCTGGGTTCCTCACCTTTCTATGATTTGGCCACACTGGTGTGAGGCCACTCCTGCCTGGATCAGATCCCCTTGGTGATGTGGGCCCTCTGGTGAGAGTCTGATCCTGGCTGGGTTCCTCACTCTTCTGTGAGGTGGGCCCTCTGCTGTGAGGTAACTCCTGCCTGGCTTGCTCCCGTTGCCCTGGTGACGTCGGACTTCTGGTGGCAGTTGGAGCCTTCTTGTACCCTCCTCTCCAAGGTGATGAGGGCCCTCTTGCGTCAGGCTCTAACTGCTGGGCTCCCCACGATTTCTGATGTGAGCCCAGTGATGCCAGGACACTCCTGTAAGGTTCCAATACTCATGGGGATGTGTGCCTTCTGCTCTGTGGTCGCAACGCCTGGGTTGCTCACAGTTTCGTTATGTTGGCACTCCGGTGTTAGTTCACTCAGGCCTAGATCCCATAGCCTCTGTGCTCTGGGCCGCCTGCTGGGAGGTTCCAACTGCTGGATTCCTCACCTTTCTTATACTTTGGGCCCTGTGTGGTGAAGCTCCTCCTGCCTGCCTCACACCGAGCCCCTTGGTGATGTAGGTCTTCTGGTTTGAGACCACGTGTGCCGTTTGTCTCACCTTTTAGGGATGTGGCCCTACTGGTGTGAGGACACTCCTGACTGGTTCCCATCCCCTTGTTGATGTGGGCCCTCTGGTGAGAGTCTGATCCTGGCTTGATTCCTCACACTTCTGTGAGGCGGGCCCTCTGCTGTGAGGTCACACCTGCCTGGCTGGCACACGACGCCTTGGCCACATGGGCCCTCTGGTTGCAGTTGGAGCGTGCTGGGAACCTCCCCCCATCGGTGATGAGGGCCCTCTGGCGTCCGGCCCTAACTGCTGGGCTCACCACATTTTCTGATGTGCGCCCACTTGTGCGATGACACTCCTGCCAGGTTCCCATCCCCATGCAGATTTGGGCCTTCTGTTCTGAGGTGCCAACGGCTGGCTTGCTCACAGTGTCAGGATGTGGGCCCTCTGCTGTGAGTTCACTCCGGCATGCATCCCATAGCCTCGGTGCTCTGGGCCACCTGCTTGGAGCTTCCAACTGCAGGATTCCTTACCTTTTTTCTTCTATGGGCCGTGTGTTGTGAGACACTTCCTGCCTGCCTCACTCTGAGCCCCTTGTTGATGTGGGTCTTCTGGTTTGAGGCCACATGTGGTGGGTTCCTTGCCTTTCAATGATGTGGCCCCACTGGTGTGAGCACACTCCTGCCTGGTTCGCATCCCCTTGGTGATGTGGGCCCTCTGGTGAGAATCTGATCCGGGTTGGGTTCCTCACACTTCCGTGAGCTTGGCCCTCAGCTCTGAGGTCACTCCTGCCTGGCTGGCACACCCCGCCTTGGCGACGTCGGCCCTCTGGTGGCAGTTGGAGCCTGCTGGGAGCCTCCTCCCCTCAGTGATGAGAGCCCTTTGGCGTCAGGCCCTAACTGCTGGGTACCCACATTTTCTAATACGTACTAAGTGGTGCGAGGATACGCCTGCCACGTTCCCATCCCCATGGGGATGTGGGCGTTCTGCTCTGAGGTCCCAACGGCTGGGTTGCTCACAGTTTCATGATGTGGGCCCTCTGCTGTGAGTTCACTTTGGCCTGGATCCCATAGACTCGGTGCTCTGGGCCTCCTGCTGCGAGGTTCCAACTGCTGGATTCCTCACATTTTTTAATCTATGGGCCCTGTGTTGTTAGGCTAGTCCTGCCTGCCTCACTCCGAGCCCCTTGGAGATGTGGTTCCTCTGGTTTAGGCCACATGGTCTGGGTCCCTCACCTTTCCATTACTTGGCCACACTGGTGTGAGTATACTTCTGCCTGGTTCCGATCCCCTTGGTGATGCGGGCCCTCTGGTGAGAGTCTTATCCTGGCTGGGTTCCTCACCCTTCTGTGACGTATGCCCTCTGCTGTGATGTCACTCCTGCCTGGCTGGCGCACGTCACCTTGGCGACGTGGGCCCTCAGTTGGGATTTGGTGTCTGCTGGGAGTTTCCTCCCTTCGGTAATGAGGGCCCTCTGGCGTCAGGCCTTAAATCCTGGGCTCCCAAACTTTTCTGATGTGTGCCCTGTGGTGCGAGTACACTCCTGCCAGGTTCCCAACCCCATGGCAATGTGGGCCTTCTGCTCTGTGGACCCAATGGCTGGGGTATTCACAGTTTCATGATGAGGGCCCTCTTTTGTGAGTTCACACCGGCCGGGATCCCATAGCCTCGTTGTTCCTTGCCGCCTGCTGGGATGTTCCAACTGCGGGATTCCTCACCTTTTTTATTCTATGGGCCCTCTGTTTTGAGACTACTCCTGCCTGCCTCCCTCCCAGCCCCTTGGTGATGTGTGTCCTCTGGTTTGAGGCCACATGTGGTGGTTTCCTCGCCTTTCAATGATGTGGCCCCACTGGACTGAGAACACTCCTGCCTGGTTCCCATCCTCTTGGTGATGTGGGCCCTCTGGTGAGAGTCTGATCCTGGTTGGGTTCCTCACACTTCCGTGAACTTGGCCCTCTGCTCTGAGGTCACTCCTGCCTGGCTGGCACACCCCGCCTTGGTGACGTCGGCCCTCTGGTGGCAGTTGGAGCGTGCTGGGAGCCTCCTTCCCTCAGTAATGAGGGCCCTTTGGCGTCAGGCCCTAACTGCTGTGTACCCACATTTTCTAATACGTACTAAGTGGTGCGAGGACACTCCTGCCAGGTTCCCATCCCCGTGGGGATGTGGGACTTCTGCTCTGATGTCCAAACGGCTGGGTTGCTCAAAGTTTCATGATGTGGGCCCTCTGCTGTGAGTGCACTGCGGCCTGGATCCCATAGACTGGGTGCTCTGGGCCACCTGCTGGGAGGTTCGAACTGTTGGATTCCTCACACTTTTTATTCTATGGGCCCTGCGTTGTGAGGCTAGTCCTGCCTGCCTCACTCTGAACCCCTTGGAGATGTGGATCCTCTGGTTTAGGCCACGTGTTCTGGGTTCCTCACCTTTCTATGATTTGGCCACACTGGTGTGAGGCCACTCTTGCCTGGATCCGATCCCCTTGGTGATGCGGGCCCTCTGGTGAGACTCTTATCCTGGCTGGGTGCCTCACCCTTCTGGGACGTATGCCCTCTGCTGTGAGGTCACTCCTGCCTGGCTGGCGCACGTCACCTTGGCGACGTGGGCCCTCAGTTGGGAGTTGGTGCCTGCTGGGAGTCTCCTCCCCTCGGTAATGAGGGCCCTCTGACGTCAGGCCCTAACTCCTGGGCTCCCATACTTTTCTGATGTGTGCCCTCTGGTGGGAGTACACTCCTGCCAGGTTCCCAACCCCATGGGAATGTGGGCCTTCTTCTCTGTGGTCCCAACCGCTGGGTTGTTCACAGTTTCGTGATGAGGGCCTTCTGTTGTGAGTTCACACCGGCCGGGATCCCATAGCCTCGCTGCTCCTTGCCGCCTGCTGGGAGGTTCCAACTGCGGGTTACCTCACCTTTTTTATTTTATGGCCCTCTGTTTGAGACACCTCCTGCCTGCCTCACTCTGAGCCCCTTGTTGATGTGGGTCCTCTGGTTTAGGCCATATGTTCTGGGTTCCTCACTTTTCTACGATTTGGCCACACTGGTGTGAGGCCACTCCTGCCTGGTTCTGATCCCCTTGGTGATGTGGGCCCTCTGGTGAGAGTCTTATCCTGGCTGGGTTCCTCCCCCTTCTGTGACATAGGCCCTCTGCTGTGAGGTCACTCCTGCCTGGCTAACGCACATCACCTTGGAGACGTGGGCCCTCAGGTGGGAGTTGGTGCCTTCTAGGAGTCTGCTCCCCTCGGTAATTAGGGCCGTCTGGCGTCAGGCCCTAACTCCTGGGCTCCCAAAATTTTCTGATGTGTGCCCTGTGGTGCGAGTACACTCCTGCCAGGTTCCCAACCCCATGGGAATGTGGGCCTTCTGTTCTGTGGTCCCAACAGCTGTGTTGTTCACAGTTTCATGATGAGGGTCCTCTGTTGTGAGTTCACAACGGCCGGGACCCCATAGCCTCGCTGCTCCTTGCTGCATGCTAGGAGGTTCCAACTGCGGGATTCCTCACCTTTTTTATTCTATGGGTCCTCTGTTTTGAGGCTCCTCCTGCCTGCCTCACTCCGAGCCCCTTGGAGATGTGGGTCCTCTTGTTTAGGCCACATGTTCTGGGTTCCTCACCTTTCTATGATTTGGCCACACTGGTGTGAGGCCACTCCTGCCTGGATCAGATCCCCTTGGTGATGTGGGCCCTCTGGTGAGAGTCTGATCCTGGCTGGGTTCCTCACTCTTCTGTGAGGTGGGCCCTCTGCTGTGAGGTAACTCCTGCCTGGCTTGCTCCCGTTGCCCTGGTGACGTCGGACTTCTGGTGGCAGTTGGAGCCTTCTTGTACCCTCCTCTCCAAGGTGATGAGGGCCCTCTTGCGTCAGGCTCTAACTGCTGGGCTCCCCACGATTTCTGATGTGAGCCCAGTGATGCCAGGACACTCCTGTAAGGTTCCAATACTCATGGGGATGTGTGCCTTCTGCTCTGTGGTCGCAACGCCTGGGTTGCTCACAGTTTCGTTATGTTGGCACTCCGGTGTTAGTTCACTCAGGCCTAGATCCCATAGCCTCTGTGCTCTGGGCCGCCTGCTGGGAGGTTCCAACTGCTGGATTCCTCACCTTTCTTATACTTTGGGCCCTGTGTGGTGAAGCTCCTCCTGCCTGCCTCACACCGAGCCCCTTGGTGATGTAGGTCTTCTGGTTTGAGACCACGTGTGCCGTTTGTCTCACCTTTTAGGGATGTGGCCCTACTGGTGTGAGGACACTCCTGACTGGTTCCCATCCCCTTGTTGATGTGGGCCCTCTGGTGAGAGTCTGATCCTGGCTTGATTCCTCACACTTCTGTGAGGCGGGCCCTCTGCTGTGAGGTCACACCTGCCTGGCTGGCACACGACGCCTTGGCCACATGGGCCCTCTGGTTGCAGTTGGAGCGTGCTGGGAACCTCCTCCCATCGGTGATGAGGGCCCTCTGGCGTCCGGCCCTAACTGCTGGGCTCACCACATTTTCTGATGTGCGCCCACTTGTGCGATGACACTCCTGCCAGGTTCCCATCCCCATGCAGATTTGGGCCTTCTGTTCTGAGGTGCCAACGGCTGGCTTGCTCACAGTGTCAGGATGTGGGCCCTCTGCTGTGAGTTCACTCCGGCATGCATCCCATAGCCTCGGTGCTCTGGGCCACCTGCTTGGAGCTTCCAACTGCAGGATTCCTTACCTTTTTTCTTCTATGGGCCGTGTGTTGTGAGACACTTCCTGCCTGCCTCACTCTGAGCCCCTTGTTGATGTGGGTCTTCTGGTTTGAGGCCACATGTGGTGGGTTCCTTGCCTTTCAATGATGTGGCCCCACTGGTGTGAGCACACTCCTGCCTGGTTCGCATCCCCTTGGTGATGTGGGCCCTCTGGTGAGAATCTGATCCGGGTTGGGTTCCTCACACTTCCGTGAGCTTGGCCCTCAGCTCTGAGGTCACTCCTGCCTGGCTGGCACACCCCGCCTTGGCGACGTCGGCCCTCTGGTGGCAGTTGGAGCCTGCTGGGAGCCTCCTCCCCTCAGTGATGAGAGCCCTTTGGCGTCAGGCCCTAACTGCTGGGTACCCACATTTTCTAATACGTACTAAGTGGTGCGAGGATACGCCTGCCACGTTCCCATCCCCATGGGGATGTGGGCGTTCTGCTCTGAGGTCCCAACGGCTGGGTTGCTCACAGTTTCATGATGTGGGCCCTCTGCTGTGAGTTCACTTTGGCCTGGATCCCATAGACTCGGTGCTCTGGGCCTCCTGCTGCGAGGTTCCAACTGCTGGATTCCTCACATTTTTTAATCTATGGGCCCTGTGTTGTTAGGCTAGTCCTGCCTGCCTCACTCCGAGCCCCTTGGAGATGTGGTTCCTCTGGTTTAGGCCACATGGTCTGGGTCCCTCACCTTTCCATTACTTGGCCGCACTGGTGTGAGTATACTTCTGCCTGGTTCCGATCCCCTTGGTGATGCGGGCCCTCTGGTGAGAGTCTTATCCTGGCTGGGTTCCTCACCCTTCTGTGACGTATGCCCTCTGCTGTGATGTCACCTCTGCCTGGCTGGCGCACGTCACCTTGGCGACGTGGGCCCTCAGTTGGGATTTGGTGTCTGCTGGGAGTTTCCTCCCTTCGGTAATGAGGGCCCTCTGGCGTCAGGCCTTAAATCCTGGGCTCCCAAACTTTTCTGATGTGTGCCCTGTGGTGCGAGTACACTCCTGCCAGGTTCCCAACCCCATGGCAATGTGGGCCTTCTGCTCTGTGGACCCAATGGCTGGGGTATTCACAGTTTCATGATGAGGGCCCTCTTTTGTGAGTTCACACCGGCCGGGATCCCATAGCCTCGTTGTTCCTTGCCGCCTGCTGGGATGTTCCAACTGCGGGATTCCTCACCTTTTTTATTCTATGGGCCCTCTGTTTTGAGACTACTCCTGCCTGCCTCCCTCCCAGCCCCTTGGTGATGTGTGTCCTCTGGTTTGAGGCCACATGTGGTGGTTTCCTCGCCTTTCAATGATGTGGCCCCACTGGACTGAGAACACTCCTGCCTGGTTCCCATCCTCTTGGTGATGTGGGCCCTCTGGTGAGAGTCTGATCCTGGTTGGGTTCCTCACACTTCCGTGAACTTGGCCCTCTGCTCTGAGGTCACTCCTGCCTGGCTGGCACACCCCGCCTTGGTGACGTCGGCCCTCTGGTGGCAGTTGGAGCGTGCTGGGAGCCTCCTTCCCTCAGTAATGAGGGCCCTTTGGCGTCAGGCCCTAACTGCTGTGTACCCACATTTTCTAATACGTACTAAGTGGTGCGAGGACACTCCTGCCAGGTTCCCATCCCCGTGGGGATGTGGGACTTCTGCTCTGATGTCCAAACGGCTGGGTTGCTCAAAGTTTCATGATGTGGGCCCTCTGCTGTGAGTGCACTGCGGCCTGGATCCCATAGACTGGGTGCTCTGGGCCACCTGCTGGGAGGTTCGAACTGTTGGATTCCTCACACTTTTTATTCTATGGGCCCTGCGTTGTGAGGCTAGTCCTGCCTGCCTCACTCTGAACCCCTTGGAGATGTGGATCCTCTGGTTTAGGCCACGTGTTCTGGGTTCCTCACCTTTCTATGATTTGGCCACACTGGTGTGAGGCCACTCTTGCCTGGATCCGATCCCCTTGGTGATGCGGGCCCTCTGGTGAGACTCTTATCCTGGCTGGGTGCCTCACCCTTCTGGGACGTATGCCCTCTGCTGTGAGGTCACTCCTGCCTGGCTGGCGCACGTCACCTTGGCGACGTGGGCCCTCAGTTGGGAGTTGGTGCCTGCTGGGAGTCTCCTCCCCTCGGTAATGAGGGCCCTCTGACGTCAGGCCCTAACTCCTGGGCTCCCATACTTTTCTGATGTGTGCCCTCTGGTGGGAGTACACTCCTGCCAGGTTCCCAACCCCATGGGAATGTGGGCCTTCTTCTCTGTGGTCCCAACCGCTGGGTTGTTCACAGTTTCGTGATGAGGGCCTTCTGTTGTGAGTTCACACCGGCCGGGATCCCATAGCCTCGCTGCTCCTTGCCGCCTGCTGGGAGGTTCCAACTGCGGGTTACCTCACCTTTTTTATTTTATGGCCCTCTGTTTGAGACACCTCCTGCCTGCCTCACTCTGAGCCCCTTGTTGATGTGGGTCCTCTGGTTTAGGCCATATGTTCTGGGTTCCTCACTTTTCTACGATTTGGCCACACTGGTGTGAGGCCACTCCTGCCTGGTTCTGATCCCCTTGGTGATGTGGGCCCTCTGGTGAGAGTCTTATCCTGGCTGGGTTCCTCCCCCTTCTGTGACATAGGCCCTCTGCTGTGAGGTCACTCCTGCCTGGCTAACGCACATCACCTTGGAGACGTGGGCCCTCAGGTGGGAGTTGGTGCCTTCTAGGAGTCTGCTCCCCTCGGTAATTAGGGCCGTCTGGCGTCAGGCCCTAACTCCTGGGCTCCCAAAATTTTCTGATGTGTGCCCTGTGGTGCGAGTACACTCCTGCCAGGTTCCCAACCCCATGGGAATGTGGGCCTTCTGTTCTGTGGTCCCAACAGCTGTGTTGTTCACAGTTTCATGATGAGGGTCCTCTGTTGTGAGTTCACAACGGCCGGGACCCCATAGCCTCGCTGCTCCTTGCTGCATGCTAGGAGGTTCCAACTGCGGGATTCCTCACCTTTTTTATTCTATGGGTCCTCTGTTTTGAGGCTCCTCCTGCCTGCCTCACTCCGAGCCCCTTGGAGATGTGGGTCCTCTTGTTTAGGCCACATGTTCTGGGTTCCTCACCTTTCTATGATTTGGCCACACTGGTGTGAGGCCACTCCTGCCTGGATCAGATCCCCTTGGTGATGTGGGCCCTCTGGTGAGAGTCTGATCCTGGCTGGGTTCCTCACTCTTCTGTGAGGTGGGCCCTCTGCTGTGAGGTAACTCCTGCCTGGCTTGCTCCCGTTGCCCTGGTGACGTCGGACTTCTGGTGGCAGTTGGAGCCTTCTTGTACCCTCCTCTCCAAGGTGATGAGGGCCCTCTTGCGTCAGGCTCTAACTGCTGGGCTCCCCACGATTTCTGATGTGAGCCCAGTGATGCCAGGACACTCCTGTAAGGTTCCAATACTCATGGGGATGTGTGCCTTCTGCTCTGTGGTCGCAACGCCTGGGTTGCTCACAGTTTCGTTATGTTGGCACTCCGGTGTTAGTTCACTCAGGCCTAGATCCCATAGCCTCTGTGCTCTGGGCCGCCTGCTGGGAGGTTCCAACTGCTGGATTCCTCACCTTTCTTATACTTTGGGCCCTGTGTGGTGAAGCTCCTCCTGCCTGCCTCACACCGAGCCCCTTGGTGATGTAGGTCTTCTGGTTTGAGACCACGTGTGCCGTTTGTCTCACCTTTTAGGGATGTGGCCCTACTGGTGTGAGGACACTCCTGACTGGTTCCCATCCCCTTGTTGATGTGGGCCCTCTGGTGAGAGTCTGATCCTGGCTTGATTCCTCACACTTCTGTGAGGCGGGCCCTCTGCTGTGAGGTCACACCTGCCTGGCTGGCACACGACGCCTTGGCCACATGGGCCCTCTGGTTGCAGTTGGAGCGTGCTGGGAACCTCCTCCCATCGGTGATGAGGGCCCTCTGGCGTCCGGCCCTAACTGCTGGGCTCACCACATTTTCTGATGTGCGCCCACTTGTGCGATGACACTCCTGCCAGGTTCCCATCCCCATGCAGATTTGGGCCTTCTGTTCTGAGGTGCCAACGGCTGGCTTGCTCACAGTGTCAGGATGTGGGCCCTCTGCTGTGAGTTCACTCCGGCATGCATCCCATAGCCTCGGTGCTCTGGGCCACCTGCTTGGAGCTTCCAACTGCAGGATTCCTTACCTTTTTTCTTCTATGGGCCGTGTGTTGTGAGACACTTCCTGCCTGCCTCACTCTGAGCCCCTTGTTGATGTGGGTCTTCTGGTTTGAGGCCACATGTGGTGGGTTCCTTGCCTTTCAATGATGTGGCCCCACTGGTGTGAGCACACTCCTGCCTGGTTCGCATCCCCTTGGTGATGTGGGCCCTCTGGTGAGAATCTGATCCGGGTTGGGTTCCTCACACTTCCGTGAGCTTGGCCCTCAGCTCTGAGGTCACTCCTGCCTGGCTGGCACACCCCGCCTTGGCGACGTCGGCCCTCTGGTGGCAGTTGGAGCCTGCTGGGAGCCTCCTCCCCTCAGTGATGAGAGCCCTTTGGCGTCAGGCCCTAACTGCTGGGTACCCACATTTTCTAATACGTACTAAGTGGTGCGAGGATACGCCTGCCACGTTCCCATCCCCATGGGGATGTGGGCGTTCTGCTCTGAGGTCCCAACGGCTGGGTTGCTCACAGTTTCATGATGTGGGCCCTCTGCTGTGAGTTCACTTTGGCCTGGATCCCATAGACTCGGTGCTCTGGGCCTCCTGCTGCGAGGTTCCAACTGCTGGATTCCTCACATTTTTTAATCTATGGGCCCTGTGTTGTTAGGCTAGTCCTGCCTGCCTCACTCCGAGCCCCTTGGAGATGTGGTTCCTCTGGTTTAGGCCACATGGTCTGGGTCCCTCACCTTTCCATTACTTGGCCACACTGGTGTGAGTATACTTCTGCCTGGTTCCGATCCCCTTGGTGATGCGGGCCCTCTGGTGAGAGTCTTATCCTGGCTGGGTTCCTCACCCTTCTGTGACGTATGCCCTCTGCTGTGATGTCACTCCTGCCTGGCTGGCGCACGTCACCTTGGCGACGTGGGCCCTCAGTTGGGATTTGGTGTCTGCTGGGAGTTTCCTCCCTTCGGTAATGAGGGCCCTCTGGCGTCAGGCCTTAAATCCTGGGCTCCCAAACTTTTCTGATGTGTGCCCTGTGGTGCGAGTACACTCCTGCCAGGTTCCCAACCCCATGGCAATGTGGGCCTTCTGCTCTGTGGACCCAATGGCTGGGGTATTCACAGTTTCATGATGAGGGCCCTCTTTTGTGAGTTCACACCGGCCGGGATCCCATAGCCTCGTTGTTCCTTGCCGCCTGCTGGGATGTTCCAACTGCGGGATTCCTCACCTTTTTTATTCTATGGGCCCTCTGTTTTGAGACTACTCCTGCCTGCCTCCCTCCCAGCCCCTTGGTGATGTGTGTCCTCTGGTTTGAGGCCACATGTGGTGGTTTCCTCGCCTTTCAATGATGTGGCCCCACTGGACTGAGAACACTCCTGCCTGGTTCCCATCCTCTTGGTGATGTGGGCCCTCTGGTGAGAGTCTGATCCTGGTTGGGTTCCTCACACTTCCGTGAACTTGGCCCTCTGCTCTGAGGTCACTCCTGCCTGGCTGGCACACCCCGCCTTGGTGACGTCGGCCCTCTGGTGGCAGTTGGAGCGTGCTGGGAGCCTCCTTCCCTCAGTAATGAGGGCCCTTTGGCGTCAGGCCCTAACTGCTGTGTACCCACATTTTCTAATACGTACTAAGTGGTGCGAGGACACTCCTGCCAGGTTCCCATCCCCGTGGGGATGTGGGACTTCTGCTCTGATGTCCAAACGGCTGGGTTGCTCAAAGTTTCATGATGTGGGCCCTCTGCTGTGAGTGCACTGCGGCCTGGATCCCATAGACTGGGTGCTCTGGGCCACCTGCTGGGAGGTTCGAACTGTTGGATTCCTCACACTTTTTATTCTATGGGCCCTGCGTTGTGAGGCTAGTCCTGCCTGCCTCACTCTGAACCCCTTGGAGATGTGGATCCTCTGGTTTAGGCCACGTGTTCTGGGTTCCTCACCTTTCTATGATTTGGCCACACTGGTGTGAGGCCACTCTTGCCTGGATCCGATCCCCTTGGTGATGCGGGCCCTCTGGTGAGACTCTTATCCTGGCTGGGTGCCTCACCCTTCTGGGACGTATGCCCTCTGCTGTGAGGTCACTCCTGCCTGGCTGGCGCACGTCACCTTGGCGACGTGGGCCCTCAGTTGGGAGTTGGTGCCTGCTGGGAGTCTCCTCCCCT
Organism: Delphinapterus leucas; assembly: GCF_059928025.1. Lineage (NCBI taxonomy): Eukaryota > Metazoa > Chordata > Mammalia > Artiodactyla > Monodontidae > Delphinapterus > Delphinapterus leucas. Next base: position 1,088,878 of record NW_028322256.1, on the reverse strand, counting down.
CGGTAATGAGGGCCCTCTGACGTCAGGCCCTAACTCCTGGGCTCCCATACTTTTCTGATGTGTGCCCTCTGGTGGGAGTACACTCCTGCCAGGTTCCCAACCCCATGGGAATGTGGGCCTTCTTCTCTGTGGTCCCAACCGCTGGGTTGTTCACAGTTTCGTGATGAGGGCCTTCTGTTGTGAGTTCACACCGGCCGGGATCCCATAGCCTCGCTGCTCCTTGCCGCCTGCTGGGAGGTTCCAACTGCGGGTTACCTCACCTTTTTTATTTTATGGCCCTCTGTTTGAGACACCTCCTGCCTGCCTCACTCTGAGCCCCTTGTTGATGTGGGTCCTCTGGTTTAGGCCATATGTTCTGGGTTCCTCACTTTTCTACGATTTGGCCACACTGGTGTGAGGCCACTCCTGCCTGGTTCTGATCCCCTTGGTGATGTGGGCCCTCTGGTGAGAGTCTTATCCTGGCTGGGTTCCTCCCCCTTCTGTGACATAGGCCCTCTGCTGTGAGGTCACTCCTGCCTGGCTAACGCACATCACCTTGGAGACGTGGGCCCTCAGGTGGGAGTTGGTGCCTTCTAGGAGTCTGCTCCCCTCGGTAATTAGGGCCGTCTGGCGTCAGGCCCTAACTCCTGGGCTCCCAAAATTTTCTGATGTGTGCCCTGTGGTGCGAGTACACTCCTGCCAGGTTCCCAACCCCATGGGAATGTGGGCCTTCTGTTCTGTGGTCCCAACAGCTGTGTTGTTCACAGTTTCATGATGAGGGTCCTCTGTTGTGAGTTCACAACGGCCGGGACCCCATAGCCTCGCTGCTCCTTGCTGCATGCTAGGAGGTTCCAACTGCGGGATTCCTCACCTTTTTTATTCTATGGGTCCTCTGTTTTGAGGCTCCTCCTGCCTGCCTCACTCCGAGCCCCTTGGAGATGTGGGTCCTCTTGTTTAGGCCACATGTTCTGGGTTCCTCACCTTTCTATGATTTGGCCACACTGGTGTGAGGCCACTCCTGCCTGGATCAGATCCCCTTGGTGATGTGGGCCCTCTGGTGAGAGTCTGATCCTGGCTGGGTTCCTCACTCTTCTGTGAGGTGGGCCCTCTGCTGTGAGGTAACTCCTGCCTGGCTTGCTCCCGTTGCCCTGGTGACGTCGGACTTCTGGTGGCAGTTGGAGCCTTCTTGTACCCTCCTCTCCAAGGTGATGAGGGCCCTCTTGCGTCAGGCTCTAACTGCTGGGCTCCCCACGATTTCTGATGTGAGCCCAGTGATGCCAGGACACTCCTGTAAGGTTCCAATACTCATGGGGATGTGTGCCTTCTGCTCTGTGGTCGCAACGCCTGGGTTGCTCACAGTTTCGTTATGTTGGCACTCCGGTGTTAGTTCACTCAGGCCTAGATCCCATAGCCTCTGTGCTCTGGGCCGCCTGCTGGGAGGTTCCAACTGCTGGATTCCTCACCTTTCTTATACTTTGGGCCCTGTGTGGTGAAGCTCCTCCTGCCTGCCTCACACCGAGCCCCTTGGTGATGTAGGTCTTCTGGTTTGAGACCACGTGTGCCGTTTGTCTCACCTTTTAGGGATGTGGCCCTACTGGTGTGAGGACACTCCTGACTGGTTCCCATCCCCTTGTTGATGTGGGCCCTCTGGTGAGAGTCTGATCCTGGCTTGATTCCTCACACTTCTGTGAGGCGGGCCCTCTGCTGTGAGGTCACACCTGCCTGGCTGGCACACGACGCCTTGGCCACATGGGCCCTCTGGTTGCAGTTGGAGCGTGCTGGGAACCTCCTCCCATCGGTGATGAGGGCCCTCTGGCGTCCGGCCCTAACTGCTGGGCTCACCACATTTTCTGATGTGCGCCCACTTGTGCGATGACACTCCTGCCAGGTTCCCATCCCCATGCAGATTTGGGCCTTCTGTTCTGAGGTGCCAACGGCTGGCTTGCTCACAGTGTCAGGATGTGGGCCCTCTGCTGTGAGTTCACTCCGGCATGCATCCCATAGCCTCGGTGCTCTGGGCCACCTGCTTGGAGCTTCCAACTGCAGGATTCCTTACCTTTTTTCTTCTATGGGCCGTGTGTTGTGAGACACTTCCTGCCTGCCTCACTCTGAGCCCCTTGTTGATGTGGGTCTTCTGGTTTGAGGCCACATGTGGTGGGTTCCTTGCCTTTCAATGATGTGGCCCCACTGGTGTGAGCACACTCCTGCCTGGTTCGCATCCCCTTGGTGATGTGGGCCCTCTGGTGAGAATCTGATCCGGGTTGGGTTCCTCACACTTCCGTGAGCTTGGCCCTCAGCTCTGAGGTCACTCCTGCCTGGCTGGCACACCCCGCCTTGGCGACGTCGGCCCTCTGGTGGCAGTTGGAGCCTGCTGGGAGCCTCCTCCCCTCAGTGATGAGAGCCCTTTGGCGTCAGGCCCTAACTGCTGGGTACCCACATTTTCTAATACGTACTAAGTGGTGCGAGGATACGCCTGCCACGTTCCCATCCCCATGGGGATGTGGGCGTTCTGCTCTGAGGTCCCAACGGCTGGGTTGCTCACAGTTTCATGATGTGGGCCCTCTGCTGTGAGTTCACTTTGGCCTGGATCCCATAGACTCGGTGCTCTGGGCCTCCTGCTGCGAGGTTCCAACTGCTGGATTCCTCACATTTTTTAATCTATGGGCCCTGTGTTGTTAGGCTAGTCCTGCCTGCCTCACTCCGAGCCCCTTGGAGATGTGGTTCCTCTGGTTTAGGCCACATGGTCTGGGTCCCTCACCTTTCCATTACTTGGCCACACTGGTGTGAGTATACTTCTGCCTGGTTCCGATCCCCTTGGTGATGCGGGCCCTCTGGTGAGAGTCTTATCCTGGCTGGGTTCCTCACCCTTCTGTGACGTATGCCCTCTGCTGTGATGTCACTCCTGCCTGGCTGGCGCACGTCACCTTGGCGACGTGGGCCCTCAGTTGGGATTTGGTGTCTGCTGGGAGTTTCCTCCCTTCGGTAATCAGGGCCCTCTGGCGTCAGGCCTTAAATCCTGGGCTCCCAAACTTTTCTGATGTGTGCCCTGTGGTGCGAGTACACTCCTGCCAGGTTCCCAACCCCATGGCAATGTGGGCCTTCTGCTCTGTGGACCCAATGGCTGGGGTATTCACAGTTTCATGATGAGGGCCCTCTTTTGTGAGTTCACACCGGCCGGGATCCCATAGCCTCGTTGTTCCTTGCCGCCTGCTGGGATGTTCCAACTGCGGGATTCCTCACCTTTTTTATTCTATGGGCCCTCTGTTTTGAGACTACTCCTGCCTGCCTCCCTCCCAGCCCCTTGGTGATGTGTGTCCTCTGGTTTGAGGCCACATGTGGTGGTTTCCTCGCCTTTCAATGATGTGGCCCCACTGGACTGAGAACACTCCTGCCTGGTTCCCATCCTCTTGGTGATGTGGGCCCTCTGGTGAGAGTCTGATCCTGGTTGGGTTCCTCACACTTCCGTGAACTTGGCCCTCTGCTCTGAGGTCACTCCTGCCTGGCTGGCACACCCCGCCTTGGTGACGTCGGCCCTCTGGTGGCAGTTGGAGCGTGCTGGGAGCCTCCTTCCCTCAGTAATGAGGGCCCTTTGGCGTCAGGCCCTAACTGCTGTGTACCCACATTTTCTAATACGTACTAAGTGGTGCGAGGACACTCCTGCCAGGTTCCCATCCCCGTGGGGATGTGGGACTTCTGCTCTGATGTCCAAACGGCTGGGTTGCTCAAAGTTTCATGATGTGGGCCCTCTGCTGTGAGTGCACTGCGGCCTGGATCCCATAGACTGGGTGCTCTGGGCCACCTGCTGGGAGGTTCGAACTGTTGGATTCCTCACACTTTTTATTCTATGGGCCCTGCGTTGTGAGGCTAGTCCTGCCTGCCTCACTCTGAACCCCTTGGAGATGTGGATCCTCTGGTTTAGGCCACGTGTTCTGGGTTCCTCACCTTTCTATGATTTGGCCACACTGGTGTGAGGCCACTCTTGCCTGGATCCGATCCCCTTGGTGATGCGGGCCCTCTGGTGAGACTCTTATCCTGGCTGGGTGCCTCACCCTTCTGGGACGTATGCCCTCTGCTGTGAGGTCACTCCTGCCTGGCTGGCGCACGTCACCTTGGCGACGTGGGCCCTCAGTTGGGAGTTGGTGCCTGCTGGGAGTCTCCTCCCCTCGGTAATGAGGGCCCTCTGACGTCAGGCCCTAACTCCTGGGCTCCCATACTTTTCTGATGTGTGCCCTCTGGTGGGAGTACACTCCTGCCAGGTTCCCAACCCCATGGGAATGTGGGCCTTCTTCTCTGTGGTCCCAACCGCTGGGTTGTTCACAGTTTCGTGATGAGGGCCTTCTGTTGTGAGTTCACACCGGCCGGGATCCCATAGCCTCGCTGCTCCTTGCCGCCTGCTGGGAGGTTCCAACTGCGGGTTACCTCACCTTTTTTATTTTATGGCCCTCTGTTTGAGACACCTCCTGCCTGCCTCACTCTGAGCCCCTTGTTGATGTGGGTCCTCTGGTTTAGGCCATATGTTCTGGGTTCCTCACTTTTCTACGATTTGGCCACACTGGTGTGAGGCCACTCCTGCCTGGTTCTGATCCCCTTGGTGATGTGGGCCCTCTGGTGAGAGTCTTATCCTGGCTGGGTTCCTCCCCCTTCTGTGACATAGGCCCTCTGCTGTGAGGTCACTCCTGCCTGGCTAACGCACATCACCTTGGAGACGTGGGCCCTCAGGTGGGAGTTGGTGCCTTCTAGGAGTCTGCTCCCCTCGGTAATTAGGGCCGTCTGGCGTCAGGCCCTAACTCCTGGGCTCCCAAAATTTTCTGATGTGTGCCCTGTGGTGCGAGTACACTCCTGCCAGGTTCCCAACCCCATGGGAATGTGGGCCTTCTGTTCTGTGGTCCCAACAGCTGTGTTGTTCACAGTTTCATGATGAGGGTCCTCTGTTGTGAGTTCACAACGGCCGGGACCCCATAGCCTCGCTGCTCCTTGCTGCATGCTAGGAGGTTCCAACTGCGGGATTCCTCACCTTTTTTATTCTATGGGTCCTCTGTTTTGAGGCTCCTCCTGCCTGCCTCACTCCGAGCCCCTTGGAGATGTGGGTCCTCTTGTTTAGGCCACATGTTCTGGGTTCCTCACCTTTCTATGATTTGGCCACACTGGTGTGAGGCCACTCCTGCCTGGATCAGATCCCCTTGGTGATGTGGGCCCTCTGGTGAGAGTCTGATCCTGGCTGGGTTCCTCACTCTTCTGTGAGGTGGGCCCTCTGCTGTGAGGTAACTCCTGCCTGGCTTGCTCCCGTTGCCCTGGTGACGTCGGACTTCTGGTGGCAGTTGGAGCCTTCTTGTACCCTCCTCTCCAAGGTGATGAGGGCCCTCTTGCGTCAGGCTCTAACTGCTGGGCTCCCCACGATTTCTGATGTGAGCCCAGTGATGCCAGGACACTCCTGTAAGGTTCCAATACTCATGGGGATGTGTGCCTTCTGCTCTGTGGTCGCAACGCCTGGGTTGCTCACAGTTTCGTTATGTTGGCACTCCGGTGTTAGTTCACTCAGGCCTAGATCCCATAGCCTCTGTGCTCTGGGCCGCCTGCTGGGAGGTTCCAACTGCTGGATTCCTCACCTTTCTTATACTTTGGGCCCTGTGTGGTGAAGCTCCTCCTGCCTGCCTCACACCGAGCCCCTTGGTGATGTAGGTCTTCTGGTTTGAGACCACGTGTGCCGTTTGTCTCACCTTTTAGGGATGTGGCCCTACTGGTGTGAGGACACTCCTGACTGGTTCCCATCCCCTTGTTGATGTGGGCCCTCTGGTGAGAGTCTGATCCTGGCTTGATTCCTCACACTTCTGTGAGGCGGGCCCTCTGCTGTGAGGTCACACCTGCCTGGCTGGCACACGACGCCTTGGCCACATGGGCCCTCTGGTTGCAGTTGGAGCGTGCTGGGAACCTCCTCCCATCGGTGATGAGGGCCCTCTGGCGTCCGGCCCTAACTGCTGGGCTCACCACATTTTCTGATGTGCGCCCACTTGTGCGATGACACTCCTGCCAGGTTCCCATCCCCATGCAGATTTGGGCCTTCTGTTCTGAGGTGCCAACGGCTGGCTTGCTCACAGTGTCAGGATGTGGGCCCTCTGCTGTGAGTTCACTCCGGCATGCATCCCATAGCCTCGGTGCTCTGGGCCACCTGCTTGGAGCTTCCAACTGCAGGATTCCTTACCTTTTTTCTTCTATGGGCCGTGTGTTGTGAGACACTTCCTGCCTGCCTCACTCTGAGCCCCTTGTTGATGTGGGTCTTCTGGTTTGAGGCCACATGTGGTGGGTTCCTTGCCTTTCAATGATGTGGCCCCACTGGTGTGAGCACACTCCTGCCTGGTTCGCATCCCCTTGGTGATGTGGGCCCTCTGGTGAGAATCTGATCCGGGTTGGGTTCCTCACACTTCCGTGAGCTTGGCCCTCAGCTCTGAGGTCACTCCTGCCTGGCTGGCACACCCCGCCTTGGCGACGTCGGCCCTCTGGTGGCAGTTGGAGCCTGCTGGGAGCCTCCTCCCCTCAGTGATGAGAGCCCTTTGGCGTCAGGCCCTAACTGCTGGGTACCCACATTTTCTAATACGTACTAAGTGGTGCGAGGATACGCCTGCCACGTTCCCATCCCCATGGGGATGTGGGCGTTCTGCTCTGAGGTCCCAACGGCTGGGTTGCTCACAGTTTCATGATGTGGGCCCTCTGCTGTGAGTTCACTTTGGCCTGGATCCCATAGACTCGGTGCTCTGGGCCTCCTGCTGCGAGGTTCCAACTGCTGGATTCCTCACATTTTTTAATCTATGGGCCCTGTGTTGTTAGGCTAGTCCTGCCTGCCTCACTCCGAGCCCCTTGGAGATGTGGTTCCTCTGGTTTAGGCCACATGGTCTGGGTCCCTCACCTTTCCATTACTTGGCCGCACTGGTGTGAGTATACTTCTGCCTGGTTCCGATCCCCTTGGTGATGCGGGCCCTCTGGTGAGAGTCTTATCCTGGCTGGGTTCCTCACCCTTCTGTGACGTATGCCCTCTGCTGTGATGTCACCTCTGCCTGGCTGGCGCACGTCACCTTGGCGACGTGGGCCCTCAGTTGGGATTTGGTGTCTGCTGGGAGTTTCCTCCCTTCGGTAATGAGGGCCCTCTGGCGTCAGGCCTTAAATCCTGGGCTCCCAAACTTTTCTGATGTGTGCCCTGTGGTGCGAGTACACTCCTGCCAGGTTCCCAACCCCATGGCAATGTGGGCCTTCTGCTCTGTGGACCCAATGGCTGGGGTATTCACAGTTTCATGATGAGGGCCCTCTTTTGTGAGTTCACACCGGCCGGGATCCCATAGCCTCGTTGTTCCTTGCCGCCTGCTGGGATGTTCCAACTGCGGGATTCCTCACCTTTTTTATTCTATGGGCCCTCTGTTTTGAGACTACTCCTGCCTGCCTCCCTCCCAGCCCCTTGGTGATGTGTGTCCTCTGGTTTGAGGCCACATGTGGTGGTTTCCTCGCCTTTCAATGATGTGGCCCCACTGGACTGAGAACACTCCTGCCTGGTTCCCATCCTCTTGGTGATGTGGGCCCTCTGGTGAGAGTCTGATCCTGGTTGGGTTCCTCACACTTCCGTGAACTTGGCCCTCTGCTCTGAGGTCACTCCTGCCTGGCTGGCACACCCCGCCTTGGTGACGTCGGCCCTCTGGTGGCAGTTGGAGCGTGCTGGGAGCCTCCTTCCCTCAGTAATGAGGGCCCTTTGGCGTCAGGCCCTAACTGCTGTGTACCCACATTTTCTAATACGTACTAAGTGGTGCGAGGACACTCCTGCCAGGTTCCCATCCCCGTGGGGATGTGGGACTTCTGCTCTGATGTCCAAACGGCTGGGTTGCTCAAAGTTTCATGATGTGGGCCCTCTGCTGTGAGTGCACTGCGGCCTGGATCCCATAGACTGGGTGCTCTGGGCCACCTGCTGGGAGGTTCGAACTGTTGGATTCCTCACACTTTTTATTCTATGGGCCCTGCGTTGTGAGGCTAGTCCTGCCTGCCTCACTCTGAACCCCTTGGAGATGTGGATCCTCTGGTTTAGGCCACGTGTTCTGGGTTCCTCACCTTTCTATGATTTGGCCACACTGGTGTGAGGCCACTCTTGCCTGGATCCGATCCCCTTGGTGATGCGGGCCCTCTGGTGAGACTCTTATCCTGGCTGGGTGCCTCACCCTTCTGGGACGTATGCCCTCTGCTGTGAGGTCACTCCTGCCTGGCTGGCGCACGTCACCTTGGCGACGTGGGCCCTCAGTTGGGAGTTGGTGCCTGCTGGGAGTCTCCTCCCCTCGGTAATGAGGGCCCTCTGACGTCAGGCCCTAACTCCTGGGCTCCCATACTTTTCTGATGTGTGCCCTCTGGTGGGAGTACACTCCTGCCAGGTTCCCAACCCCATGGGAATGTGGGCCTTCTTCTCTGTGGTCCCAACCGCTGGGTTGTTCACAGTTTCGTGATGAGGGCCTTCTGTTGTGAGTTCACACCGGCCGGGATCCCATAGCCTCGCTGCTCCTTGCCGCCTGCTGGGAGGTTCCAACTGCGGGTTACCTCACCTTTTTTATTTTATGGCCCTCTGTTTGAGACACCTCCTGCCTGCCTCACTCTGAGCCCCTTGTTGATGTGGGTCCTCTGGTTTAGGCCATATGTTCTGGGTTCCTCACTTTTCTACGATTTGGCCACACTGGTGTGAGGCCACTCCTGCCTGGTTCTGATCCCCTTGGTGATGTGGGCCCTCTGGTGAGAGTCTTATCCTGGCTGGGTTCCTCCCCCTTCTGTGACATAGGCCCTCTGCTGTGAGGTCACTCCTGCCTGGCTAACGCACATCACCTTGGAGACGTGGGCCCTCAGGTGGGAGTTGGTGCCTTCTAGGAGTCTGCTCCCCTCGGTAATTAGGGCCGTCTGGCGTCAGGCCCTAACTCCTGGGCTCCCAAAATTTTCTGATGTGTGCCCTGTGGTGCGAGTACACTCCTGCCAGGTTCCCAACCCCATGGGAATGTGGGCCTTCTGTTCTGTGGTCCCAACAGCTGTGTTGTTCACAGTTTCATGATGAGGGTCCTCTGTTGTGAGTTCACAACGGCCGGGACCCCATAGCCTCGCTGCTCCTTGCTGCATGCTAGGAGGTTCCAACTGCGGGATTCCTCACCTTTTTTATTCTATGGGTCCTCTGTTTTGAGGCTCCTCCTGCCTGCCTCACTCCGAGCCCCTTGGAGATGTGGGTCCTCTTGTTTAGGCCACATGTTCTGGGTTCCTCACCTTTCTATGATTTGGCCACACTGGTGTGAGGCCACTCCTGCCTGGATCAGATCCCCTTGGTGATGTGGGCCCTCTGGTGAGAGTCTGATCCTGGCTGGGTTCCTCACTCTTCTGTGAGGTGGGCCCTCTGCTGTGAGGTAACTCCTGCCTGGCTTGCTCCCGTTGCCCTGGTGACGTCGGACTTCTGGTGGCAGTTGGAGCCTTCTTGTACCCTCCTCTCCAAGGTGATGAGGGCCCTCTTGCGTCAGGCTCTAACTGCTGGGCTCCCCACGATTTCTGATGTGAGCCCAGTGATGCCAGGACACTCCTGTAAGGTTCCAATACTCATGGGGATGTGTGCCTTCTGCTCTGTGGTCGCAACGCCTGGGTTGCTCACAGTTTCGTTATGTTGGCACTCCGGTGTTAGTTCACTCAGGCCTAGATCCCATAGCCTCTGTGCTCTGGGCCGCCTGCTGGGAGGTTCCAACTGCTGGATTCCTCACCTTTCTTATACTTTGGGCCCTGTGTGGTGAAGCTCCTCCTGCCTGCCTCACACCGAGCCCCTTGGTGATGTAGGTCTTCTGGTTTGAGACCACGTGTGCCGTTTGTCTCACCTTTTAGGGATGTGGCCCTACTGGTGTGAGGACACTCCTGACTGGTTCCCATCCCCTTGTTGATGTGGGCCCTCTGGTGAGAGTCTGATCCTGGCTTGATTCCTCACACTTCTGTGAGGCGGGCCCTCTGCTGTGAGGTCACACCTGCCTGGCTGGCACACGACGCCTTGGCCACATGGGCCCTCTGGTTGCAGTTGGAGCGTGCTGGGAACCTCCTCCCATCGGTGATGAGGGCCCTCTGGCGTCCGGCCCTAACTGCTGGGCTCACCACATTTTCTGATGTGCGCCCACTTGTGCGATGACACTCCTGCCAGGTTCCCATCCCCATGCAGATTTGGGCCTTCTGTTCTGAGGTGCCAACGGCTGGCTTGCTCACAGTGTCAGGATGTGGGCCCTCTGCTGTGAGTTCACTCCGGCATGCATCCCATAGCCTCGGTGCTCTGGGCCACCTGCTTGGAGCTTCCAACTGCAGGATTCCTTACCTTTTTTCTTCTATGGGCCGTGTGTTGTGAGACACTTCCTGCCTGCCTCACTCTGAGCCCCTTGTTGATGTGGGTCTTCTGGTTTGAGGCCACATGTGGTGGGTTCCTTGCCTTTCAATGATGTGGCCCCACTGGTGTGAGCACACTCCTGCCTGGTTCGCATCCCCTTGGTGATGTGGGCCCTCTGGTGAGAATCTGATCCGGGTTGGGTTCCTCACACTTCCGTGAGCTTGGCCCTCAGCTCTGAGGTCACTCCTGCCTGGCTGGCACACCCCGCCTTGGCGACGTCGGCCCTCTGGTGGCAGTTGGAGCCTGCTGGGAGCCTCCTCCCCTCAGTGATGAGAGCCCTTTGGCGTCAGGCCCTAACTGCTGGGTACCCACATTTTCTAATACGTACTAAGTGGTGCGAGGATACGCCTGCCACGTTCCCATCCCCATGGGGATGTGGGCGTTCTGCTCTGAGGTCCCAACGGCTGGGTTGCTCACAGTTTCATGATGTGGGCCCTCTGCTGTGAGTTCACTTTGGCCTGGATCCCATAGACTGGGTGCTCTGGGCCTCCTGCTGCGAGGTTCCAACTGCTGGATTCCTCACATTTTTTAATCTATGGGCCCTGTGTTGTTAGGCTAGTCCTGCCTGCCTCACTCCGAGCCCCTTGGAGATGTGGTTCCTCTGGTTTAGGCCACATGGTCTGGGTCCCTCACCTTTCCATTACTTGGCCACACTGGTGTGAGTATACTTCTGCCTGGTTCCGATCCCCTTGGTGATGCGGGCCCTCTGGTGAGAGTCTTATCCTGGCTGGGTTCCTCACCCTTCTGTGACGTATGCCCTCTGCTGTGATGTCACTCCTGCCTGGCTGGCGCACGTCACCTTGGCGACGTGGGCCCTCAGTTGGGATTTGGTGTCTGCTGGGAGTTTCCTCCCTTCGGTAATGAGGGCCCTCTGGCGTCAGGCCTTAAATCCTGGGCTCCCAAACTTTTCTGATGTGTGCCCTGTGGTGCGAGTACACTCCTGCCAGGTTCCCAACCCCATGGCAATGTGGGCCTTCTGCTCTGTGGACCCAATGGCTGGGGTATTCACAGTTTCATGATGAGGGCCCTCTTTTGTGAGTTCACACCGGCCGGGATCCCATAGCCTCGTTGTTCCTTGCCGCCTGCTGGGATGTTCCAACTGCGGGATTCCTCACCTTTTTTATTCTATGGGCCCTCTGTTTTGAGACTACTCCTGCCTGCCTCCCTCCCAGCCCCTTGGTGATGTGTGTCCTCTGGTTTGAGGCCACATGTGGTGGTTTCCTCGCCTTTCAATGATGTGGCCCCACTGGACTGAGAACACTCCTGCCTGGTTCCCATCCTCTTGGTGATGTGGGCCCTCTGGTGAGAGTCTGATCCTGGTTGGGTTCCTCACACTTCCGTGAACTTGGCCCTCTGCTCTGAGGTCACTCCTGCCTGGCTGGCACACCCCGCCTTGGTGACGTCGGCCCTCTGGTGGCAGTTGGAGCGTGCTGGGAGCCTCCTTCCCTCAGTAATGAGGGCCCTTTGGCGTCAGGCCCTAACTGCTGTGTACCCACATTTTCTAATACGTACTAAGTGGTGCGAGGACACTCCTGCCAGGTTCCCATCCCCGTGGGGATGTGGGACTTCTGCTCTGATGTCCAAACGGCTGGGTTGCTCAAAGTTTCATGATGTGGGCCCTCTGCTGTGAGTGCACTGCGGCCTGGATCCCATAGACTGGGTGCTCTGGGCCACCTGCTGGGAGGTTCGAACTGTTGGATTCCTCACACTTTTTATTCTATGGGCCCTGCGTTGTGAGGCTAGTCCTGCCTGCCTCACTCTGAACCCCTTGGAGATGTGGATCCTCTGGTTTAGGCCACGTGTTCTGGGTTCCTCACCTTTCTATGATTTGGCCACACTGGTGTGAGGCCACTCTTGCCTGGATCCGATCCCCTTGGTGATGCGGGCCCTCTGGTGAGACTCTTATCCTGGCTGGGTGCCTCACCCTTCTGGGACGTATGCCCTCTGCTGTGAGGTCACTCCTGCCTGGCTGGCGCACGTCACCTTGGCGACGTGGGCCCTCAGTTGGGAGTTGGTGCCTGCTGGGAGTCTCCTCCCCTCGGTAATGAGGGCCCTCTGACGTCAGGCCCTAACTCCTGGGCTCCCATACTTTTCTGATGTGTGCCCTCTGGTGGGAGTACACTCCTGCCAGGTTCCCAACCCCATGGGAATGTGGGCCTTCTTCTCTGTGGTCCCAACCGCTGGGTTGTTCACAGTTTCGTGATGAGGGCCTTCTGTTGTGAGTTCACACCGGCCGGGATCCCATAGCCTCGCTGCTCCTTGCCGCCTGCTGGGAGGTTCCAACTGCGGGTTACCTCACCTTTTTTATTTTATGGCCCTCTGTTTGAGACACCTCCTGCCTGCCTCACTCTGAGCCCCTTGTTGATGTGGGTCCTCTGGTTTAGGCCATATGTTCTGGGTTCCTCACTTTTCTACGATTTGGCCACACTGGTGTGAGGCCACTCCTGCCTGGTTCTGATCCCCTTGGTGATGTGGGCCCTCTGGTGAGAGTCTTATCCTGGCTGGGTTCCTCCCCCTTCTGTGACATAGGCCCTCTGCTGTGAGGTCACTCCTGCCTGGCTAACGCACATCACCTTGGAGACGTGGGCCCTCAGGTGGGAGTTGGTGCCTTCTAGGAGTCTGCTCCCCTCGGTAATTAGGGCCGTCTGGCGTCAGGCCCTAACTCCTGGGCTCCCAAAATTTTCTGATGTGTGCCCTGTGGTGCGAGTACACTCCTGCCAGGTTCCCAACCCCATGGGAATGTGGGCCTTCTGTTCTGTGGTCCCAACAGCTGTGTTGTTCACAGTTTCATGATGAGGGTCCTCTGTTGTGAGTTCACAACGGCCGGGACCCCATAGCCTCGCTGCTCCTTGCTGCATGCTAGGAGGTTCCAACTGCGGGATTCCTCACCTTTTTTATTCTATGGGTCCTCTGTTTTGAGGCTCCTCCTGCCTGCCTCACTCCGAGCCCCTTGGAGATGTGGGTCCTCTTGTTTAGGCCACATGTTCTGGGTTCCTCACCTTTCTATGATTTGGCCACACTGGTGTGAGGCCACTCCTGCCTGGATCAGATCCCCTTGGTGATGTGGGCCCTCTGGTGAGAGTCTGATCCTGGCTGGGTTCCTCACTCTTCTGTGAGGTGGGCCCTCTGCTGTGAGGTAACTCCTGCCTGGCTTGCTCCCGTTGCCCTGGTGACGTCGGACTTCTGGTGGCAGTTGGAGCCTTCTTGTACCCTCCTCTCAAGGTGATGAGGGCCCTCTTGCGTCAGGCTCTAACTGCTGGGCTCCCCACGATTTCTGATGTGAGCCCAGTGATGCCAGGACACTCCTGTAAGGTTCCAATACTCATGGGGATGTGTGCCTTCTGCTCTGTGGTCGCAACGCCTGGGTTGCTCACAGTTTCGTTATGTTGGCACTCCGGTGTTAGTTCACTCAGGCCTAGATCCCATAGCCTCTGTGCTCTGGGCCGCCTGCTGGGAGGTTCCAACTGCTGGATTCCTCACCTTTCTTATACTTTGGGCCCTGTGTGGTGAAGCTCCTCCTGCCTGCCTCACACCGAGCCCCTTGGTGATGTAGGTCTTCTGGTTTGAGACCACGTGTGCCGTTTGTCTCACCTTTTAGGGATGTGGCCCTACTGGTGTGAGGACACTCCTGACTGGTTCCCATCCCCTTGTTGATGTGGGCCCTCTGGTGAGAGTCTGATCCTGGCTTGATTCCTCACACTTCTGTGAGGCGGGCCCTCTGCTGTGAGGTCACACCTGCCTGGCTGGCACACGACGCCTTGGCCACATGGGCCCTCTGGTTGCAGTTGGAGCGTGCTGGGAACCTCCTCCCATCGGTGATGAGGGCCCTCTGGCGTCCGGCCCTAACTGCTGGGCTCACCACATTTTCTGATGTGCGCCCACTTGTGCGATGACACTCCTGCCAGGTTCCCATCCCCATGCAGATTTGGGCCTTCTGTTCTGAGGTGCCAACGGCTGGCTTGCTCACAGTGTCAGGATGTGGGCCCTCTGCTGTGAGTTCACTCCGGCATGCATCCCATAGCCTCGGTGCTCTGGGCCACCTGCTTGGAGCTTCCAACTGCAGGATTCCTTACCTTTTTTCTTCTATGGGCCGTGTGTTGTGAGACACTTCCTGCCTGCCTCACTCTGAGCCCCTTGTTGATGTGGGTCTTCTGGTTTGAGGCCACATGTGGTGGGTTCCTTGCCTTTCAATGATGTGGCCCCACTGGTGTGAGCACACTCCTGCCTGGTTCGCATCCCCTTGGTGATGTGGGCCCTCTGGTGAGAATCTGATCCGGGTTGGGTTCCTCACACTTCCGTGAGCTTGGCCCTCAGCTCTGAGGTCACTCCTGCCTGGCTGGCACACCCCGCCTTGGCGACGTCGGCCCTCTGGTGGCAGTTGGAGCCTGCTGGGAGCCTCCTCCCCTCAGTGATGAGAGCCCTTTGGCGTCAGGCCCTAACTGCTGGGTACCCACATTTTCTAATACGTACTAAGTGGTGCGAGGATACGCCTGCCACGTTCCCATCCCCATGGGGATGTGGGCGTTCTGCTCTGAGGTCCCAACGGCTGGGTTGCTCACAGTTTCATGATGTGGGCCCTCTGCTGTGAGTTCACTTTGGCCTGGATCCCATAGACTCGGTGCTCTGGGCCTCCTGCTGCGAGGTTCCAACTGCTGGATTCCTCACATTTTTTAATCTATGGGCCCTGTGTTGTTAGGCTAGTCCTGCCTGCCTCACTCCGAGCCCCTTGGAGATGTGGTTCCTCTGGTTTAGGCCACATGGTCTGGGTCCCTCACCTTTCCATTACTTGGCCGCACTGGTGTGAGTATACTTCTGCCTGGTTCCGATCCCCTTGGTGATGCGGGCCCTCTGGTGAGAGTCTTATCCTGGCTGGGTTCCTCACCCTTCTGTGACGTATGCCCTCTGCTGTGATGTCACTCCTGCCTGGCTGGCGCACGTCACCTTGGCGACGTGGGCCCTCAGTTGGGATTTGGTGTCTGCTGGGAGTTTCCTCCCTTCGGTAATGAGGGCCCTCTGGCGTCAGGCCTTAAATCCTGGGCTCCCAAACTTTTCTGATGTGTGCCCTGTGGTGCGAGTACACTCCTGCCAGGTTCCCAACCCCATGGCAATGTGGGCCTTCTGCTCTGTGGACCCAATGGCTGGGGTATTCACAGTTTCATGATGAGGGCCCTCTTTTGTGAGTTCACACCGGCCGGGATCCCATAGCCTCGTTGTTCCTTGCCGCCTGCTGGGATGTTCCAACTGCGGGATTCCTCACCTTTTTTATTCTATGGGCCCTCTGTTTTGAGACTACTCCTGCCTGCCTCCCTCCCAGCCCCTTGGTGATGTGTGTCCTCTGGTTTGAGGCCACATGTGGTGGTTTCCTCGCCTTTCAATGATGTGGCCCCACTGGACTGAGAACACTCCTGCCTGGTTCCCATCCTCTTGGTGATGTGGGCCCTCTGGTGAGAGTCTGATCCTGGTTGGGTTCCTCACACTTCCGTGAACTTGGCCCTCTGCTCTGAGGTCACTCCTGCCTGGCTGGCACACCCCGCCTTGGTGACGTCGGCCCTCTGGTGGCAGTTGGAGCGTGCTGGGAGCCTCCTTCCCTCAGTAATGAGGGCCCTTTGGCGTCAGGCCCTAACTGCTGTGTACCCACATTTTCTAATACGTACTAAGTGGTGCGAGGACACTCCTGCCAGGTTCCCATCCCCGTGGGGATGTGGGACTTCTGCTCTGATGTCCAAACGGCTGGGTTGCTCAAAGTTTCATGATGTGGGCCCTCTGCTGTGAGTGCACTGCGGCCTGGATCCCATAGACTGGGTGCTCTGGGCCACCTGCTGGGAGGTTCGAACTGTTGGATTCCTCACACTTTTTATTCTATGGGCCCTGCGTTGTGAGGCTAGTCCTGCCTGCCTCACTCTGAACCCCTTGGAGATGTGGATCCTCTGGTTTAGGCCACGTGTTCTGGGTTCCTCACCTTTCTATGATTTGGCCACACTGGTGTGAGGCCACTCTTGCCTGGATCCGATCCCCTTGGTGATGCGGGCCCTCTGGTGAGACTCTTATCCTGGCTGGGTGCCTCACCCTTCTGGGACGTATGCCCTCTGCTGTGAGGTCACTCCTGCCTGGCTGGCGCACGTCACCTTGGCGACGTGGGCCCTCAGTTGGGAGTTGGTGCCTGCTGGGAGTCTCCTCCCCTCGGTAATGAGGGCCCTCTGACGTCAGGCCCTAACTCCTGGGCTCCCATACTTTTCTGATGTGTGCCCTCTGGTGGGAGTACACTCCTGCCAGGTTCCCAACCCCATGGGAATGTGGGCCTTCTTCTCTGTGGTCCCAACCGCTGGGTTGTTCACAGTTTCGTGATGAGGGCCTTCTGTTGTGAGTTCACACCGGCCGGGATCCCATAGCCTCGCTGCTCCTTGCCGCCTGCTGGGAGGTTCCAACTGCGGGTTACCTCACCTTTTTTATTTTATGGCCCTCTGTTTGAGACACCTCCTGCCTGCCTCACTCTGAGCCCCTTGTTGATGTGGGTCCTCTGGTTTAGGCCATATGTTCTGGGTTCCTCACTTTTCTACGATTTGGCCACACTGGTGTGAGGCCACTCCTGCCTGGTTCTGATCCCCTTGGTGATGTGGGCCCTCTGGTGAGAGTCTTATCCTGGCTGGGTTCCTCCCCCTTCTGTGACATAGGCCCTCTGCTGTGAGGTCACTCCTGCCTGGCTAACGCACATCACCTTGGAGACGTGGGCCCTCAGGTGGGAGTTGGTGCCTTCTAGGAGTCTGCTCCCCTCGGTAATTAGGGCCGTCTGGCGTCAGGCCCTAACTCCTGGGCTCCCAAAATTTTCTGATGTGTGCCCTGTGGTGCGAGTACACTCCTGCCAGGTTCCCAACCCCATGGGAATGTGGGCCTTCTGTTCTGTGGTCCCAACAGCTGTGTTGTTCACAGTTTCATGATGAGGGTCCTCTGTTGTGAGTTCACAACGGCCGGGACCCCATAGCCTCGCTGCTCCTTGCTGCATGCTAGGAGGTTCCAACTGCGGGATTCCTCACCTTTTTTATTCTATGGGTCCTCTGTTTTGAGGCTCCTCCTGCCTGCCTCACTCCGAGCCCCTTGGAGATGTGGGTCCTCTTGTTTAGGCCACATGTTCTGGGTTCCTCACCTTTCTATGATTTGGCCACACTGGTGTGAGGCCACTCCTGCCTGGATCAGATCCCCTTGGTGATGTGGGCCCTCTGGTGAGAGTCTGATCCTGGCTGGGTTCCTCACTCTTCTGTGAGGTGGGCCCTCTGCTGTGAGGTAACTCCTGCCTGGCTTGCTCCCGTTGCCCTGGTGACGTCGGACTTCTGGTGGCAGTTGGAGCCTTCTTGTACCCTCCTCTCCAAGGTGATGAGGGCCCTCTTGCGTCAGGCTCTAACTGCTGGGCTCCCCACGATTTCTGATGTGAGCCCAGTGATGCCAGGACACTCCTGTAAGGTTCCAATACTCATGGGGATGTGTGCCTTCTGCTCTGTGGTCGCAACGCCTGGGTTGCTCACAGTTTCGTTATGTTGGCACTCCGGTGTTAGTTCACTCAGGCCTAGATCCCATAGCCTCTGTGCTCTGGGCCGCCTGCTGGGAGGTTCCAACTGCTGGATTCCTCACCTTTCTTATACTTTGGGCCCTGTGTGGTGAAGCTCCTCCTGCCTGCCTCACACCGAGCCCCTTGGTGATGTAGGTCTTCTGGTTTGAGACCACGTGTGCCGTTTGTCTCACCTTTTAGGGATGTGGCCCTACTGGTGTGAGGACACTCCTGACTGGTTCCCATCCCCTTGTTGATGTGGGCCCTCTGGTGAGAGTCTGATCCTGGCTTGATTCCTCACACTTCTGTGAGGCGGGCCCTCTGCTGTGAGGTCACACCTGCCTGGCTGGCACACGACGCCTTGGCCACATGGGCCCTCTGGTTGCAGTTGGAGCGTGCTGGGAACCTCCTCCCATCGGTGATGAGGGCCCTCTGGCGTCCGGCCCTAACTGCTGGGCTCACCACATTTTCTGATGTGCGCCCACTTGTGCGATGACACTCCTGCCAGGTTCCCATCCCCATGCAGATTTGGGCCTTCTGTTCTGAGGTGCCAACGGCTGGCTTGCTCACAGTGTCAGGATGTGGGCCCTCTGCTGTGAGTTCACTCCGGCATGCATCCCATAGCCTCGGTGCTCTGGGCCACCTGCTTGGAGCTTCCAACTGCAGGATTCCTTACCTTTTTTCTTCTATGGGCCGTGTGTTGTGAGACACTTCCTGCCTGCCTCACTCTGAGCCCCTTGTTGATGTGGGTCTTCTGGTTTGAGGCCACATGTGGTGGGTTCCTTGCCTTTCAATGATGTGGCCCCACTGGTGTGAGCACACTCCTGCCTGGTTCGCATCCCCTTGGTGATGTGGGCCCTCTGGTGAGAATCTGATCCGGGTTGGGTTCCTCACACTTCCGTGAGCTTGGCCCTCAGCTCTGAGGTCACTCCTGCCTGGCTGGCACACCCCGCCTTGGCGACGTCGGCCCTCTGGTGGCAGTTGGAGCCTGCTGGGAGCCTCCTCCCCTCAGTGATGAGAGCCCTTTGGCGTCAGGCCCTAACTGCTGGGTACCCACATTTTCTAATACGTACTAAGTGGTGCGAGGATACGCCTGCCACGTTCCCATCCCCATGGGGATGTGGGCGTTCTGCTCTGAGGTCCCAACGGCTGGGTTGCTCACAGTTTCATGATGTGGGCCCTCTGCTGTGAGTTCACTTTGGCCTGGATCCCATAGACTCGGTGCTCTGGGCCTCCTGCTGCGAGGTTCCAACTGCTGGATTCCTCACATTTTTTAATCTATGGGCCCTGTGTTGTTAGGCTAGTCCTGCCTGCCTCACTCCGAGCCCCTTGGAGATGTGGTTCCTCTGGTTTAGGCCACATGGTCTGGGTCCCTCACCTTTCCATTACTTGGCCGCACTGGTGTGAGTATACTTCTGCCTGGTTCCGATCCCCTTGGTGATGCGGGCCCTCTGGTGAGAGTCTTATCCTGGCTGGGTTCCTCACCCTTCTGTGACGTATGCCCTCTGCTGTGATGTCACTCCTGCCTGGCTGGCGCACGTCACCTTGGCGACGTGGGCCCTCAGTTGGGATTTGGTGTCTGCTGGGAGTTTCCTCCCTTCGGTAATGAGGGCCCTCTGGCGTCAGGCCTTAAATCCTGGGCTCCCAAACTTTTCTGATGTGTGCCCTGTGGTGCGAGTACACTCCTGCCAGGTTCCCAACCCCATGGCAATGTGGGCCTTCTGCTCTGTGGACCCAATGGCTGGGGTATTCACAGTTTCATGATGAGGGCCCTCTTTTGTGAGTTCACACCGGCCGGGATCCCATAGCCTCGTTGTTCCTTGCCGCCTGCTGGGATGTTCCAACTGCGGGATTCCTCACCTTTTTTATTCTATGGGCCCTCTGTTTTGAGACTACTCCTGCCTGCCTCCCTCCCAGCCCCTTGGTGATGTGTGTCCTCTGGTTTGAGGCCACATGTGGTGGTTTCCTCGCCTTTCAATGATGTGGCCCCACTGGACTGAGAACACTCCTGCCTGGTTCCCATCCTCTTGGTGATGTGGGCCCTCTGGTGAGAGTCTGATCCTGGTTGGGTTCCTCACACTTCCGTGAACTTGGCCCTCTGCTCTGAGGTCACTCCTGCCTGGCTGGCACACCCCGCCTTGGTGACGTCGGCCCTCTGGTGGCAGTTGGAGCGTGCTGGGAGCCTCCTTCCCTCAGTAATGAGGGCCCTTTGGCGTCAGGCCCTAACTGCTGTGTACCCACATTTTCTAATACGTACTAAGTGGTGCGAGGACACTCCTGCCAGGTTCCCATCCCCGTGGGGATGTGGGACTTCTGCTCTGATGTCCAAACGGCTGGGTTGCTCAAAGTTTCATGATGTGGGCCCTCTGCTGTGAGTGCACTGCGGCCTGGATCCCATAGACTGGGTGCTCTGGGCCACCTGCTGGGAGGTTCGAACTGTTGGATTCCTCACACTTTTTATTCTATGGGCCCTGCGTTGTGAGGCTAGTCCTGCCTGCCTCACTCTGAACCCCTTGGAGATGTGGATCCTCTGGTTTAGGCCACGTGTTCTGGGTTCCTCACCTTTCTATGATTTGGCCACACTGGTGTGAGGCCACTCTTGCCTGGATCCGATCCCCTTGGTGATGCGGGCCCTCTGGTGAGACTCTTATCCTGGCTGGGTGCCTCACCCTTCTGGGACGTATGCCCTCTGCTGTGAGGTCACTCGTGCCTGGCTGGCGCACGTCACCTTGGCGACGTGGGCCCTCAGTTGGGAGTTGGTGCCTGCTGGGAGTCTCCTCCCCTCGGTAATGAGGGCCCTCTGACGTCAGGCCCTAACTCCTGGGCTCCCATACTTTTCTGATGTGTGCCCTCTGGTGGGAGTACACTCCTGCCAGGTTCCCAACCCCATGGGAATGTGGGCCTTCTTCTCTGTGGTCCCAACCGCTGGGTTGTTCACAGTTTCGTGATGAGGGCCTTCTGTTGTGAGTTCACACCGGCCGGGATCCCATAGCCTCGCTGCTCCTTGCCGCCTGCTGGGAGGTTCCAACTGCGGGTTACCTCACCTTTTTTATTTTATGGCCCTCTGTTTGAGACACCTCCTGCCTGCCTCACTCTGAGCCCCTTGTTGATGTGGGTCCTCTGGTTTAGGCCATATGTTCTGGGTTCCTCACTTTTCTACGATTTGGCCACACTGGTGTGAGGCCACTCCTGCCTGGTTCTGATCCCCTTGGTGATGTGGGCCCTCTGGTGAGAGTCTTATCCTGGCTGGGTTCCTCCCCCTTCTGTGACATAGGCCCTCTGCTGTGAGGTCACTCCTGCCTGGCTAACGCACATCACCTTGGAGACGTGGGCCCTCAGGTGGGAGTTGGTGCCTTCTAGGAGTCTGCTCCCCTCGGTAATTAGGGCCGTCTGGCGTCAGGCCCTAACTCCTGGGCTCCCAAAATTTTCTGATGTGTGCCCTGTGGTGCGAGTACACTCCTGCCAGGTTCCCAACCCCATGGGAATGTGGGCCTTCTGTTCTGTGGTCCCAACAGCTGTGTTGTTCACAGTTTCATGATGAGGGTCCTCTGTTGTGAGTTCACAACGGCCGGGACCCCATAGCCTCGCTGCTCCTTGCTGCATGCTAGGAGGTTCCAACTGCGGGATTCCTCACCTTTTTTATTCTATGGGTCCTCTGTTTTGAGGCTCCTCCTGCCTGCCTCACTCCGAGCCCCTTGGAGATGTGGGTCCTCTTGTTTAGGCCACATGTTCTGGGTTCCTCACCTTTCTATGATTTGGCCACACTGGTGTGAGGCCACTCCTGCCTGGATCAGATCCCCTTGGTGATGTGGGCCCTCTGGTGAGAGTCTGATCCTGGCTGGGTTCCTCACTCTTCTGTGAGGTGGGCCCTCTGCTGTGAGGTAACTCCTGCCTGGCTTGCTCCCGTTGCCCTGGTGACGTCGGACTTCTGGTGGCAGTTGGAGCCTTCTTGTACCCTCCTCTCCAAGGTGATGAGGGCCCTCTTGCGTCAGGCTCTAACTGCTGGGCTCCCCACGATTTCTGATGTGAGCCCAGTGATGCCAGGACACTCCTGTAAGGTTCCAATACTCATGGGGATGTGTGCCTTCTGCTCTGTGGTCGCAACGCCTGGGTTGCTCACAGTTTCGTTATGTTGGCACTCCGGTGTTAGTTCACTCAGGCCTAGATCCCATAGCCTCTGTGCTCTGGGCCGCCTGCTGGGAGGTTCCAACTGCTGGATTCCTCACCTTTCTTATACTTTGGGCCCTGTGTGGTGAAGCTCCTCCTGCCTGCCTCACACCGAGCCCCTTGGTGATGTAGGTCTTCTGGTTTGAGACCACGTGTGCCGTTTGTCTCACCTTTTAGGGATGTGGCCCTACTGGTGTGAGGACACTCCTGACTGGTTCCCATCCCCTTGTTGATGTGGGCCCTCTGGTGAGAGTCTGATCCTGGCTTGATTCCTCACACTTCTGTGAGGCGGGCCCTCTGCTGTGAGGTCACACCTGCCTGGCTGGCACACGACGCCTTGGCCACATGGGCCCTCTGGTTGCAGTTGGAGCGTGCTGGGAACCTCCTCCCATCGGTGATGAGGGCCCTCTGGCGTCCGGCCCTAACTGCTGGGCTCACCACATTTTCTGATGTGCGCCCACTTGTGCGATGACACTCCTGCCAGGTTCCCATCCCCATGCAGATTTGGGCCTTCTGTTCTGAGGTGCCAACGGCTGGCTTGCTCACAGTGTCAGGATGTGGGCCCTCTGCTGTGAGTTCACTCCGGCATGCATCCCATAGCCTCGGTGCTCTGGGCCACCTGCTTGGAGCTTCCAACTGCAGGATTCCTTACCTTTTTTCTTCTATGGGCCGTGTGTTGTGAGACACTTCCTGCCTGCCTCACTCTGAGCCCCTTGTTGATGTGGGTCTTCTGGTTTGAGGCCACATGTGGTGGGTTCCTTGCCTTTCAATGATGTGGCCCCACTGGTGTGAGCACACTCCTGCCTGGTTCGCATCCCCTTGGTGATGTGGGCCCTCTGGTGAGAATCTGATCCGGGTTGGGTTCCTCACACTTCCGTGAGCTTGGCCCTCAGCTCTGAGGTCACTCCTGCCTGGCTGGCACACCCCGCCTTGGCGACGTCGGCCCTCTGGTGGCAGTTGGAGCCTGCTGGGAGCCTCCTCCCCTCAGTGATGAGAGCCCTTTGGCGTCAGGCCCTAACTGCTGGGTACCCACATTTTCTAATACGTACTAAGTGGTGCGAGGATACGCCTGCCACGTTCCCATCCCCATGGGGATGTGGGCGTTCTGCTCTGAGGTCCCAACGGCTGGGTTGCTCACAGTTTCATGATGTGGGCCCTCTGCTGTGAGTTCACTTTGGCCTGGATCCCATAGACTCGGTGCTCTGGGCCTCCTGCTGCGAGGTTCCAACTGCTGGATTCCTCACATTTTTTAATCTATGGGCCCTGTGTTGTTAGGCTAGTCCTGCCTGCCTCACTCCGAGCCCCTTGGAGATGTGGTTCCTCTGGTTTAGGCCACATGGTCTGGGTCCCTCACCTTTCCATTACTTGGCCACACTGGTGTGAGTATACTTCTGCCTGGTTCCGATCCCCTTGGTGATGCGGGCCCTCTGGTGAGAGTCTTATCCTGGCTGGGTTCCTCACCCTTCTGTGACGTATGCCCTCTGCTGTGATGTCACTCCTGCCTGGCTGGCGCACGTCACCTTGGCGACGTGGGCCCTCAGTTGGGATTTGGTGTCTGCTGGGAGTTTCCTCCCTTCGGTAATGAGGGCCCTCTGGCGTCAGGCCTTAAATCCTGGGCTCCCAAACTTTTCTGATGTGTGCCCTGTGGTGCGAGTACACTCCTGCCAGGTTCCCAACCCCATGGCAATGTGGGCCTTCTGCTCTGTGGACCCAATGGCTGGGGTATTCACAGTTTCATGATGAGGGCCCTCTTTTGTGAGTTCACACCGGCCGGGATCCCATAGCCTCGTTGTTCCTTGCCGCCTGCTGGGATGTTCCAACTGCGGGATTCCTCACCTTTTTTATTCTATGGGCCCTCTGTTTTGAGACTACTCCTGCCTGCCTCCCTCCCAGCCCCTTGGTGATGTGTGTCCTCTGGTTTGAGGCCACATGTGGTGGTTTCCTCGCCTTTCAATGATGTGGCCCCACTGGACTGAGAACACTCCTGCCTGGTTCCCATCCTCTTGGTGATGTGGGCCCTCTGGTGAGAGTCTGATCCTGGTTGGGTTCCTCACACTTCCGTGAACTTGGCCCTCTGCTCTGAGGTCACTCCTGCCTGGCTGGCACACCCCGCCTTGGTGACGTCGGCCCTCTGGTGGCAGTTGGAGCGTGCTGGGAGCCTCCTTCCCTCAGTAATGAGGGCCCTTTGGCGTCAGGCCCTAACTGCTGTGTACCCACATTTTCTAATACGTACTAAGTGGTGCGAGGACACTCCTGCCAGGTTCCCATCCCCGTGGGGATGTGGGACTTCTGCTCTGATGTCCAAACGGCTGGGTTGCTCAAAGTTTCATGATGTGGGCCCTCTGCTGTGAGTGCACTGCGGCCTGGATCCCATAGACTGGGTGCTCTGGGCCACCTGCTGGGAGGTTCGAACTGTTGGATTCCTCACACTTTTTATTCTATGGGCCCTGCGTTGTGAGGCTAGTCCTGCCTGCCTCACTCTGAACCCCTTGGAGATGTGGATCCTCTGGTTTAGGCCACGTGTTCTGGGTTCCTCACCTTTCTATGATTTGGCCACACTGGTGTGAGGCCACTCTTGCCTGGATCCGATCCCCTTGGTGATGCGGGCCCTCTGGTGAGACTCTTATCCTGGCTGGGTGCCTCACCCTTCTGGGACGTATGCCCTCTGCTGTGAGGTCACTCCTGCCTGGCTGGCGCACGTCACCTTGGCGACGTGGGCCCTCAGTTGGGAGTTGGTGCCTGCTGGGAGTCTCCTCCCCTCGGTAATGAGGGCCCTCTGACGTCAGGCCCTAACTCCTGGGCTCCCATACTTTTCTGATGTGTGCCCTCTGGTGGGAGTACACTCCTGCCAGGTTCCCAACCCCATGGGAATGTGGGCCTTCTTCTCTGTGGTCCCAACCGCTGGGTTGTTCACAGTTTCGTGATGAGGGCCTTCTGTTGTGAGTTCACACCGGCCGGGATCCCATAGCCTCGCTGCTCCTTGCCGCCTGCTGGGAGGTTCCAACTGCGGGTTACCTCACCTTTTTTATTTTATGGCCCTCTGTTTGAGACACCTCCTGCCTGCCTCACTCTGAGCCCCTTGTTGATGTGGGTCCTCTGGTTTAGGCCATATGTTCTGGGTTCCTCACTTTTCTACGATTTGGCCACACTGGTGTGAGGCCACTCCTGCCTGGTTCTGATCCCCTTGGTGATGTGGGCCCTCTGGTGAGAGTCTTATCCTGGCTGGGTTCCTCCCCCTTCTGTGACATAGGCCCTCTGCTGTGAGGTCACTCCTGCCTGGCTAACGCACATCACCTTGGAGACGTGGGCCCTCAGGTGGGAGTTGGTGCCTTCTAGGAGTCTGCTCCCCTCGGTAATTAGGGCCGTCTGGCGTCAGGCCCTAACTCCTGGGCTCCCAAAATTTTCTGATGTGTGCCCTGTGGTGCGAGTACACTCCTGCCAGGTTCCCAACCCCATGGGAATGTGGGCCTTCTGTTCTGTGGTCCCAACAGCTGTGTTGTTCACAGTTTCATGATGAGGGTCCTCTGTTGTGAGTTCACAACGGCCGGGACCCCATAGCCTCGCTGCTCCTTGCTGCATGCTAGGAGGTTCCAACTGCGGGATTCCTCACCTTTTTTATTCTATGGGTCCTCTGTTTTGAGGCTCCTCCTGCCTGCCTCACTCCGAGCCCCTTGGAGATGTGGGTCCTCTTGTTTAGGCCACATGTTCTGGGTTCCTCACCTTTCTATGATTTGGCCACACTGGTGTGAGGCCACTCCTGCCTGGATCAGATCCCCTTGGTGATGTGGGCCCTCTGGTGAGAGTCTGATCCTGGCTGGGTTCCTCACTCTTCTGTGAGGTGGGCCCTCTGCTGTGAGGTAACTCCTGCCTGGCTTGCTCCCGTTGCCCTGGTGACGTCGGACTTCTGGTGGCAGTTGGAGCCTTCTTGTACCCTCCTCTCCAAGGTGATGAGGGCCCTCTTGCGTCAGGCTCTAACTGCTGGGCTCCCCACGATTTCTGATGTGAGCCCAGTGATGCCAGGACACTCCTGTAAGGTTCCAATACTCATGGGGATGTGTGCCTTCTGCTCTGTGGTCGCAACGCCTGGGTTGCTCACAGTTTCGTTATGTTGGCACTCCGGTGTTAGTTCACTCAGGCCTAGATCCCATAGCCTCTGTGCTCTGGGCCGCCTGCTGGGAGGTTCCAACTGCTGGATTCCTCACCTTTCTTATACTTTGGGCCCTGTGTGGTGAAGCTCCTCCTGCCTGCCTCACACCGAGCCCCTTGGTGATGTAGGTCTTCTGGTTTGAGACCACGTGTGCCGTTTGTCTCACCTTTTAGGGATGTGGCCCTACTGGTGTGAGGACACTCCTGACTGGTTCCCATCCCCTTGTTGATGTGGGCCCTCTGGTGAGAGTCTGATCCTGGCTTGATTCCTCACACTTCTGTGAGGCGGGCCCTCTGCTGTGAGGTCACACCTGCCTGGCTGGCACACGACGCCTTGGCCACATGGGCCCTCTGGTTGCAGTTGGAGCGTGCTGGGAACCTCCTCCCATCGGTGATGAGGGCCCTCTGGCGTCCGGCCCTAACTGCTGGGCTCACCACATTTTCTGATGTGCGCCCACTTGTGCGATGACACTCCTGCCAGGTTCCCATCCCCATGCAGATTTGGGCCTTCTGTTCTGAGGTGCCAACGGCTGGCTTGCTCACAGTGTCAGGATGTGGGCCCTCTGCTGTGAGTTCACTCCGGCATGCATCCCATAGCCTCGGTGCTCTGGGCCACCTGCTTGGAGCTTCCAACTGCAGGATTCCTTACCTTTTTTCTTCTATGGGCCGTGTGTTGTGAGACACTTCCTGCCTGCCTCACTCTGAGCCCCTTGTTGATGTGGGTCTTCTGGTTTGAGGCCACATGTGGTGGGTTCCTTGCCTTTCAATGATGTGGCCCCACTGGTGTGAGCACACTCCTGCCTGGTTCGCATCCCCTTGGTGATGTGGGCCCTCTGGTGAGAATCTGATCCGGGTTGGGTTCCTCACACTTCCGTGAGCTTGGCCCTCAGCTCTGAGGTCACTCCTGCCTGGCTGGCACACCCCGCCTTGGCGACGTCGGCCCTCTGGTGGCAGTTGGAGCCTGCTGGGAGCCTCCTCCCCTCAGTGATGAGAGCCCTTTGGCGTCAGGCCCTAACTGCTGGGTACCCACATTTTCTAATACGTACTAAGTGGTGCGAGGATACGCCTGCCACGTTCCCATCCCCATGGGGATGTGGGCGTTCTGCTCTGAGGTCCCAACGGCTGGGTTGCTCACAGTTTCATGATGTGGGCCCTCTGCTGTGAGTTCACTTTGGCCTGGATCCCATAGACTCGGTGCTCTGGGCCTCCTGCTGCGAGGTTCCAACTGCTGGATTCCTCACATTTTTTAATCTATGGGCCCTGTGTTGTTAGGCTAGTCCTGCCTGCCTCACTCCGAGCCCCTTGGAGATGTGGTTCCTCTGGTTTAGGCCACATGGTCTGGGTCCCTCACCTTTCCATTACTTGGCCGCACTGGTGTGAGTATACTTCTGCCTGGTTCCGATCCCCTTGGTGATGCGGGCCCTCTGGTGAGAGTCTTATCCTGGCTGGGTTCCTCACCCTTCTGTGACGTATGCCCTCTGCTGTGATGTCACTCCTGCCTGGCTGGCGCACGTCACCTTGGCGACGTGGGCCCTCAGTTGGGATTTGGTGTCTGCTGGGAGTTTCCTCCCTTCGGTAATGAGGGCCCTCTGGCGTCAGGCCTTAAATCCTGGGCTCCCAAACTTTTCTGATGTGTGCCCTGTGGTGCGAGTACACTCCTGCCAGGTTCCCAACCCCATGGCAATGTGGGCCTTCTGCTCTGTGGACCCAATGGCTGGGGTATTCACAGTTTCATGATGAGGGCCCTCTTTTGTGAGTTCACACCGGCCGGGATCCCATAGCCTCGTTGTTCCTTGCCGCCTGCTGGGATGTTCCAACTGCGGGATTCCTCACCTTTTTTATTCTATGGGCCCTCTGTTTTGAGACTACTCCTGCCTGCCTCCCTCCCAGCCCCTTGGTGATGTGTGTCCTCTGGTTTGAGGCCACATGTGGTGGTTTCCTCGCCTTTCAATGATGTGGCCCCACTGGACTGAGAACACTCCTGCCTGGTTCCCATCCTCTTGGTGATGTGGGCCCTCTGGTGAGAGTCTGATCCTGGTTGGGTTCCTCACACTTCCGTGAACTTGGCCCTCTGCTCTGAGGTCACTCCTGCCTGGCTGGCACACCCCGCCTTGGTGACGTCGGCCCTCTGGTGGCAGTTGGAGCGTGCTGGGAGCCTCCTTCCCTCAGTAATGAGGGCCCTTTGGCGTCAGGCCCTAACTGCTGTGTACCCACATTTTCTAATACGTACTAAGTGGTGCGAGGACACTCCTGCCAGGTTCCCATCCCCGTGGGGATGTGGGACTTCTGCTCTGATGTCCAAACGGCTGGGTTGCTCAAAGTTTCATGATGTGGGCCCTCTGCTGTGAGTGCACTGCGGCCTGGATCCCATAGACTGGGTGCTCTGGGCCACCTGCTGGGAGGTTCGAACTGTTGGATTCCTCACACTTTTTATTCTATGGGCCCTGCGTTGTGAGGCTAGTCCTGCCTGCCTCACTCTGAACCCCTTGGAGATGTGGATCCTCTGGTTTAGGCCACGTGTTCTGGGTTCCTCACCTTTCTATGATTTGGCCACACTGGTGTGAGGCCACTCTTGCCTGGATCCGATCCCCTTGGTGATGCGGGCCCTCTGGTGAGACTCTTATCCTGGCTGGGTGCCTCACCCTTCTGGGACGTATGCCCTCTGCTGTGAGGTCACTCCTGCCTGGCTGGCGCACGTCACCTTGGCGACGTGGGCCCTCAGTTGGGAGTTGGTGCCTGCTGGGAGTCTCCTCCCCTCGGTAATGAGGGCCCTCTGACGTCAGGCCCTAACTCCTGGGCTCCCATACTTTTCTGATGTGTGCCCTCTGGTGGGAGTACACTCCTGCCAGGTTCCCAACCCCATGGGAATGTGGGCCTTCTTCTCTGTGGTCCCAACCGCTGGGTTGTTCACAGTTTCGTGATGAGGGCCTTCTGTTGTGAGTTCACACCGGCCGGGATCCCATAGCCTCGCTGCTCCTTGCCGCCTGCTGGGAGGTTCCAACTGCGGGTTACCTCACCTTTTTTATTTTATGGCCCTCTGTTTGAGACACCTCCTGCCTGCCTCACTCTGAGCCCCTTGTTGATGTGGGTCCTCTGGTTTAGGCCATATGTTCTGGGTTCCTCACTTTTCTACGATTTGGCCACACTGGTGTGAGGCCACTCCTGCCTGGTTCTGATCCCCTTGGTGATGTGGGCCCTCTGGTGAGAGTCTTATCCTGGCTGGGTTCCTCCCCCTTCTGTGACATAGGCCCTCTGCTGTGAGGTCACTCCTGCCTGGCTAACGCACATCACCTTGGAGACGTGGGCCCTCAGGTGGGAGTTGGTGCCTTCTAGGAGTCTGCTCCCCTCGGTAATTAGGGCCGTCTGGCGTCAGGCCCTAACTCCTGGGCTCCCAAAATTTTCTGATGTGTGCCCTGTGGTGCGAGTACACTCCTGCCAGGTTCCCAACCCCATGGGAATGTGGGCCTTCTGTTCTGTGGTCCCAACAGCTGTGTTGTTCACAGTTTCATGATGAGGGTCCTCTGTTGTGAGTTCACAACGGCCGGGACCCCATAGCCTCGCTGCTCCTTGCTGCATGCTAGGAGGTTCCAACTGCGGGATTCCTCACCTTTTTTATTCTATGGGTCCTCTGTTTTGAGGCTCCTCCTGCCTGCCTCACTCCGAGCCCCTTGGAGATGTGGGTCCTCTTGTTTAGGCCACATGTTCTGGGTTCCTCACCTTTCTATGATTTGGCCACACTGGTGTGAGGCCACTCCTGCCTGGATCAGATCCCCTTGGTGATGTGGGCCCTCTGGTGAGAGTCTGATCCTGGCTGGGTTCCTCACTCTTCTGTGAGGTGGGCCCTCTGCTGTGAGGTAACTCCTGCCTGGCTTGCTCCCGTTGCCCTGGTGACGTCGGACTTCTGGTGGCAGTTGGAGCCTTCTTGTACCCTCCTCTCCAAGGTGATGAGGGCCCTCTTGCGTCAGGCTCTAACTGCTGGGCTCCCCACGATTTCTGATGTGAGCCCAGTGATGCCAGGACACTCCTGTAAGGTTCCAATACTCATGGGGATGTGTGCCTTCTGCTCTGTGGTCGCAACGCCTGGGTTGCTCACAGTTTCGTTATGTTGGCACTCCGGTGTTAGTTCACTCAGGCCTAGATCCCATAGCCTCTGTGCTCTGGGCCGCCTGCTGGGAGGTTCCAACTGCTGGATTCCTCACCTTTCTTATACTTTGGGCCCTGTGTGGTGAAGCTCCTCCTGCCTGCCTCACACCGAGCCCCTTGGTGATGTAGGTCTTCTGGTTTGAGACCACGTGTGCCGTTTGTCTCACCTTTTAGGGATGTGGCCCTACTGGTGTGAGGACACTCCTGACTGGTTCCCATCCCCTTGTTGATGTGGGCCCTCTGGTGAGAGTCTGATCCTGGCTTGATTCCTCACACTTCTGTGAGGCGGGCCCTCTGCTGTGAGGTCACACCTGCCTGGCTGGCACACGACGCCTTGGCCACATGGGCCCTCTGGTTGCAGTTGGAGCGTGCTGGGAACCTCCTCCCATCGGTGATGAGGGCCCTCTGGCGTCCGGCCCTAACTGCTGGGCTCACCACATTTTCTGATGTGCGCCCACTTGTGCGATGACACTCCTGCCAGGTTCCCATCCCCATGCAGATTTGGGCCTTCTGTTCTGAGGTGCCAACGGCTGGCTTGCTCACAGTGTCAGGATGTGGGCCCTCTGCTGTGAGTTCACTCCGGCATGCATCCCATAGCCTCGGTGCTCTGGGCCACCTGCTTGGAGCTTCCAACTGCAGGATTCCTTACCTTTTTTCTTCTATGGGCCGTGTGTTGTGAGACACTTCCTGCCTGCCTCACTCTGAGCCCCTTGTTGATGTGGGTCTTCTGGTTTGAGGCCACATGTGGTGGGTTCCT
Organism: Delphinapterus leucas; assembly: GCF_059928025.1. Lineage (NCBI taxonomy): Eukaryota > Metazoa > Chordata > Mammalia > Artiodactyla > Monodontidae > Delphinapterus > Delphinapterus leucas. Next base: position 1,057,735 of record NW_028322256.1, on the reverse strand, counting down.
TGCCTTTCAATGATGTGGCCCCACTGGTGTGAGCACACTCCTGCCTGGTTCGCATCCCCTTGGTGATGTGGGCCCTCTGGTGAGAATCTGATCCGGGTTGGGTTCCTCACACTTCCGTGAGCTTGGCCCTCAGCTCTGAGGTCACTCCTGCCTGGCTGGCACACCCCGCCTTGGCGACGTCGGCCCTCTGGTGGCAGTTGGAGCCTGCTGGGAGCCTCCTCCCCTCAGTGATGAGAGCCCTTTGGCGTCAGGCCCTAACTGCTGGGTACCCACATTTTCTAATACGTACTAAGTGGTGCGAGGATACGCCTGCCACGTTCCCATCCCCATGGGGATGTGGGCGTTCTGCTCTGAGGTCCCAACGGCTGGGTTGCTCACAGTTTCATGATGTGGGCCCTCTGCTGTGAGTTCACTTTGGCCTGGATCCCATAGACTCGGTGCTCTGGGCCTCCTGCTGCGAGGTTCCAACTGCTGGATTCCTCACATTTTTTAATCTATGGGCCCTGTGTTGTTAGGCTAGTCCTGCCTGCCTCACTCCGAGCCCCTTGGAGATGTGGTTCCTCTGGTTTAGGCCACATGGTCTGGGTCCCTCACCTTTCCATTACTTGGCCACACTGGTGTGAGTATACTTCTGCCTGGTTCCGATCCCCTTGGTGATGCGGGCCCTCTGGTGAGAGTCTTATCCTGGCTGGGTTCCTCACCCTTCTGTGACGTATGCCCTCTGCTGTGATGTCACTCCTGCCTGGCTGGCGCACGTCACCTTGGCGACGTGGGCCCTCAGTTGGGATTTGGTGTCTGCTGGGAGTTTCCTCCCTTCGGTAATGAGGGCCCTCTGGCGTCAGGCCTTAAATCCTGGGCTCCCAAACTTTTCTGATGTGTGCCCTGTGGTGCGAGTACACTCCTGCCAGGTTCCCAACCCCATGGCAATGTGGGCCTTCTGCTCTGTGGACCCAATGGCTGGGGTATTCACAGTTTCATGATGAGGGCCCTCTTTTGTGAGTTCACACCGGCCGGGATCCCATAGCCTCGTTGTTCCTTGCCGCCTGCTGGGATGTTCCAACTGCGGGATTCCTCACCTTTTTTATTCTATGGGCCCTCTGTTTTGAGACTACTCCTGCCTGCCTCCCTCCCAGCCCCTTGGTGATGTGTGTCCTCTGGTTTGAGGCCACATGTGGTGGTTTCCTCGCCTTTCAATGATGTGGCCCCACTGGACTGAGAACACTCCTGCCTGGTTCCCATCCTCTTGGTGATGTGGGCCCTCTGGTGAGAGTCTGATCCTGGTTGGGTTCCTCACACTTCCGTGAACTTGGCCCTCTGCTCTGAGGTCACTCCTGCCTGGCTGGCACACCCCGCCTTGGTGACGTCGGCCCTCTGGTGGCAGTTGGAGCGTGCTGGGAGCCTCCTTCCCTCAGTAATGAGGGCCCTTTGGCGTCAGGCCCTAACTGCTGTGTACCCACATTTTCTAATACGTACTAAGTGGTGCGAGGACACTCCTGCCAGGTTCCCATCCCCGTGGGGATGTGGGACTTCTGCTCTGATGTCCAAACGGCTGGGTTGCTCAAAGTTTCATGATGTGGGCCCTCTGCTGTGAGTGCACTGCGGCCTGGATCCCATAGACTGGGTGCTCTGGGCCACCTGCTGGGAGGTTCGAACTGTTGGATTCCTCACACTTTTTATTCTATGGGCCCTGCGTTGTGAGGCTAGTCCTGCCTGCCTCACTCTGAACCCCTTGGAGATGTGGATCCTCTGGTTTAGGCCACGTGTTCTGGGTTCCTCACCTTTCTATGATTTGGCCACACTGGTGTGAGGCCACTCTTGCCTGGATCCGATCCCCTTGGTGATGCGGGCCCTCTGGTGAGACTCTTATCCTGGCTGGGTGCCTCACCCTTCTGGGACGTATGCCCTCTGCTGTGAGGTCACTCCTGCCTGGCTGGCGCACGTCACCTTGGCGACGTGGGCCCTCAGTTGGGAGTTGGTGCCTGCTGGGAGTCTCCTCCCCTCGGTAATGAGGGCCCTCTGACGTCAGGCCCTAACTCCTGGGCTCCCATACTTTTCTGATGTGTGCCCTCTGGTGGGAGTACACTCCTGCCAGGTTCCCAACCCCATGGGAATGTGGGCCTTCTTCTCTGTGGTCCCAACCGCTGGGTTGTTCACAGTTTCGTGATGAGGGCCTTCTGTTGTGAGTTCACACCGGCCGGGATCCCATAGCCTCGCTGCTCCTTGCCGCCTGCTGGGAGGTTCCAACTGCGGGTTACCTCACCTTTTTTATTTTATGGCCCTCTGTTTGAGACACCTCCTGCCTGCCTCACTCTGAGCCCCTTGTTGATGTGGGTCCTCTGGTTTAGGCCATATGTTCTGGGTTCCTCACTTTTCTACGATTTGGCCACACTGGTGTGAGGCCACTCCTGCCTGGTTCTGATCCCCTTGGTGATGTGGGCCCTCTGGTGAGAGTCTTATCCTGGCTGGGTTCCTCCCCCTTCTGTGACATAGGCCCTCTGCTGTGAGGTCACTCCTGCCTGGCTAACGCACATCACCTTGGAGACGTGGGCCCTCAGGTGGGAGTTGGTGCCTTCTAGGAGTCTGCTCCCCTCGGTAATTAGGGCCGTCTGGCGTCAGGCCCTAACTCCTGGGCTCCCAAAATTTTCTGATGTGTGCCCTGTGGTGCGAGTACACTCCTGCCAGGTTCCCAACCCCATGGGAATGTGGGCCTTCTGTTCTGTGGTCCCAACAGCTGTGTTGTTCACAGTTTCATGATGAGGGTCCTCTGTTGTGAGTTCACAACGGCCGGGACCCCATAGCCTCGCTGCTCCTTGCTGCATGCTAGGAGGTTCCAACTGCGGGATTCCTCACCTTTTTTATTCTATGGGTCCTCTGTTTTGAGGCTCCTCCTGCCTGCCTCACTCCGAGCCCCTTGGAGATGTGGGTCCTCTTGTTTAGGCCACATGTTCTGGGTTCCTCACCTTTCTATGATTTGGCCACACTGGTGTGAGGCCACTCCTGCCTGGATCAGATCCCCTTGGTGATGTGGGCCCTCTGGTGAGAGTCTGATCCTGGCTGGGTTCCTCACTCTTCTGTGAGGTGGGCCCTCTGCTGTGAGGTAACTCCTGCCTGGCTTGCTCCCGTTGCCCTGGTGACGTCGGACTTCTGGTGGCAGTTGGAGCCTTCTTGTACCCTCCTCTCCAAGGTGATGAGGGCCCTCTTGCGTCAGGCTCTAACTGCTGGGCTCCCCACGATTTCTGATGTGAGCCCAGTGATGCCAGGACACTCCTGTAAGGTTCCAATACTCATGGGGATGTGTGCCTTCTGCTCTGTGGTCGCAACGCCTGGGTTGCTCACAGTTTCGTTATGTTGGCACTCCGGTGTTAGTTCACTCAGGCCTAGATCCCATAGCCTCTGTGCTCTGGGCCGCCTGCTGGGAGGTTCCAACTGCTGGATTCCTCACCTTTCTTATACTTTGGGCCCTGTGTGGTGAAGCTCCTCCTGCCTGCCTCACACCGAGCCCCTTGGTGATGTAGGTCTTCTGGTTTGAGACCACGTGTGCCGTTTGTCTCACCTTTTAGGGATGTGGCCCTACTGGTGTGAGGACACTCCTGACTGGTTCCCATCCCCTTGTTGATGTGGGCCCTCTGGTGAGAGTCTGATCCTGGCTTGATTCCTCACACTTCTGTGAGGCGGGCCCTCTGCTGTGAGGTCACACCTGCCTGGCTGGCACACGACGCCTTGGCCACATGGGCCCTCTGGTTGCAGTTGGAGTGTGCTGGGAACCTCCTCCCATCGGTGATGAGGGCCCTCTGGCGTCCGGCCCTAACTGCTGGGCTCACCACATTTTCTGATGTGCGCCCACTTGTGCGATGACACTCCTGCCAGGTTCCCATCCCCATGCAGATTTGGGCCTTCTGTTCTGAGGTGCCAACGGCTGGCTTGCTCACAGTGTCAGGATGTGGGCCCTCTGCTGTGAGTTCACTCCGGCATGCATCCCATAGCCTCGGTGCTCTGGGCCACCTGCTTGGAGCTTCCAACTGCAGGATTCCTTACCTTTTTTCTTCTATGGGCCGTGTGTTGTGAGACACTTCCTGCCTGCCTCACTCTGAGCCCCTTGTTGATGTGGGTCTTCTGGTTTGAGGCCACATGTGGTGGGTTCCTTGCCTTTCAATGATGTGGCCCCACTGGTGTGAGCACACTCCTGCCTGGTTCGCATCCCCTTGGTGATGTGGGCCCTCTGGTGAGAATCTGATCCGGGTTGGGTTCCTCACACTTCCGTGAGCTTGGCCCTCAGCTCTGAGGTCACTCCTGCCTGGCTGGCACACCCCGCCTTGGCGACGTCGGCCCTCTGGTGGCAGTTGGAGCCTGCTGGGAGCCTCCTCCCCTCAGTGATGAGAGCCCTTTGGCGTCAGGCCCTAACTGCTGGGTACCCACATTTTCTAATACGTACTAAGTGGTGCGAGGATACGCCTGCCACGTTCCCATCCCCATGGGGATGTGGGCGTTCTGCTCTGAGGTCCCAACGGCTGGGTTGCTCACAGTTTCATGATGTGGGCCCTCTGCTGTGAGTTCACTTTGGCCTGGATCCCATAGACTCGGTGCTCTGGGCCTCCTGCTGCGAGGTTCCAACTGCTGGATTCCTCACATTTTTTAATCTATGGGCCCTGTGTTGTTAGGCTAGTCCTGCCTGCCTCACTCCGAGCCCCTTGGAGATGTGGTTCCTCTGGTTTAGGCCACATGGTCTGGGTCCCTCACCTTTCCATTACTTGGCCGCACTGGTGTGAGTATACTTCTGCCTGGTTCCGATCCCCTTGGTGATGCGGGCCCTCTGGTGAGAGTCTTATCCTGGCTGGGTTCCTCACCCTTCTGTGACGTATGCCCTCTGCTGTCATGTCACTCCTGCCTGGCTGGCGCACGTCACCTTGGCGACGTGGGCCCTCAGTTGGGATTTGGTGTCTGCTGGGAGTTTCCTCCCTTCGGTAATGAGGGCCCTCTGGCGTCAGGCCTTAAATCCTGGGCTCCCAAACTTTTCTGATGTGTGCCCTGTGGTGCGAGTACACTCCTGCCAGGTTCCCAACCCCATGGCAATGTGGGCCTTCTGCTCTGTGGACCCAATGGCTGGGGTATTCACAGTTTCATGATGAGGGCCCTCTTTTGTGAGTTCACACCGGCCGGGATCCCATAGCCTCGTTGTTCCTTGCCGCCTGCTGGGATGTTCCAACTGCGGGATTCCTCACCTTTTTTATTCTATGGGCCCTCTGTTTTGAGACTACTCCTGCCTGCCTCCCTCCCAGCCCCTTGGTGATGTGTGTCCTCTGGTTTGAGGCCACATGTGGTGGTTTCCTCGCCTTTCAATGATGTGGCCCCACTGGACTGAGAACACTCCTGCCTGGTTCCCATCCTCTTGGTGATGTGGGCCCTCTGGTGAGAGTCTGATCCTGGTTGGGTTCCTCACACTTCCGTGAACTTGGCCCTCTGCTCTGAGGTCACTCCTGCCTGGCTGGCACACCCCGCCTTGGTGACGTCGGCCCTCTGGTGGCAGTTGGAGCGTGCTGGGAGCCTCCTTCCCTCAGTAATGAGGGCCCTTTGGCGTCAGGCCCTAACTGCTGTGTACCCACATTTTCTAATACGTACTAAGTGGTGCGAGGACACTCCTGCCAGGTTCCCATCCCCGTGGGGATGTGGGACTTCTGCTCTGATGTCCAAACGGCTGGGTTGCTCAAAGTTTCATGATGTGGGCCCTCTGCTGTGAGTGCACTGCGGCCTGGATCCCATAGACTGGGTGCTCTGGGCCACCTGCTGGGAGGTTCGAACTGTTGGATTCCTCACACTTTTTATTCTATGGGCCCTGCGTTGTGAGGCTAGTCCTGCCTGCCTCACTCTGAACCCCTTGGAGATGTGGATCCTCTGGTTTAGGCCACGTGTTCTGGGTTCCTCACCTTTCTATGATTTGGCCACACTGGTGTGAGGCCACTCTTGCCTGGATCCGATCCCCTTGGTGATGCGGGCCCTCTGGTGAGACTCTTATCCTGGCTGGGTGCCTCACCCTTCTGGGACGTATGCCCTCTGCTGTGAGGTCACTCCTGCCTGGCTGGCGCACGTCACCTTGGCGACGTGGGCCCTCAGTTGGGAGTTGGTGCCTGCTGGGAGTCTCCTCCCCTCGGTAATGAGGGCCCTCTGACGTCAGGCCCTAACTCCTGGGCTCCCATACTTTTCTGATGTGTGCCCTCTGGTGGGAGTACACTCCTGCCAGGTTCCCAACCCCATGGGAATGTGGGCCTTCTTCTCTGTGGTCCCAACCGCTGGGTTGTTCACAGTTTCGTGATGAGGGCCTTCTGTTGTGAGTTCACACCGGCCGGGATCCCATAGCCTCGCTGCTCCTTGCCGCCTGCTGGGAGGTTCCAACTGCGGGTTACCTCACCTTTTTTATTTTATGGCCCTCTGTTTGAGACACCTCCTGCCTGCCTCACTCTGAGCCCCTTGTTGATGTGGGTCCTCTGGTTTAGGCCATATGTTCTGGGTTCCTCACTTTTCTACGATTTGGCCACACTGGTGTGAGGCCACTCCTGCCTGGTTCTGATCCCCTTGGTGATGTGGGCCCTCTGGTGAGAGTCTTATCCTGGCTGGGTTCCTCCCCCTTCTGTGACATAGGCCCTCTGCTGTGAGGTCACTCCTGCCTGGCTAACGCACATCACCTTGGAGACGTGGGCCCTCAGGTGGGAGTTGGTGCCTTCTAGGAGTCTGCTCCCCTCGGTAATTAGGGCCGTCTGGCGTCAGGCCCTAACTCCTGGGCTCCCAAAATTTTCTGATGTGTGCCCTGTGGTGCGAGTACACTCCTGCCAGGTTCCCAACCCCATGGGAATGTGGGCCTTCTGTTCTGTGGTCCCAACAGCTGTGTTGTTCACAGTTTCATGATGAGGGTCCTCTGTTGTGAGTTCACAACGGCCGGGACCCCATAGCCTCGCTGCTCCTTGCTGCATGCTAGGAGGTTCCAACTGCGGGATTCCTCACCTTTTTTATTCTATGGGTCCTCTGTTTTGAGGCTCCTCCTGCCTGCCTCACTCCGAGCCCCTTGGAGATGTGGGTCCTCTTGTTTAGGCCACATGTTCTGGGTTCCTCACCTTTCTATGATTTGGCCACACTGGTGTGAGGCCACTCCTGCCTGGATCAGATCCCCTTGGTGATGTGGGCCCTCTGGTGAGAGTCTGATCCTGGCTGGGTTCCTCACTCTTCTGTGAGGTGGGCCCTCTGCTGTGAGGTAACTCCTGCCTGGCTTGCTCCCGTTGCCCTGGTGACGTCGGACTTCTGGTGGCAGTTGGAGCCTTCTTGTACCCTCCTCTCCAAGGTGATGAGGGCCCTCTTGCGTCAGGCTCTAACTGCTGGGCTCCCCACGATTTCTGATGTGAGCCCAGTGATGCCAGGACACTCCTGTAAGGTTCCAATACTCATGGGGATGTGTGCCTTCTGCTCTGTGGTCGCAACGCCTGGGTTGCTCACAGTTTCGTTATGTTGGCACTCCGGTGTTAGTTCACTCAGGCCTAGATCCCATAGCCTCTGTGCTCTGGGCCGCCTGCTGGGAGGTTCCAACTGCTGGATTCCTCACCTTTCTTATACTTTGGGCCCTGTGTGGTGAAGCTCCTCCTGCCTGCCTCACACCGAGCCCCTTGGTGATGTAGGTCTTCTGGTTTGAGACCACGTGTGCCGTTTGTCTCACCTTTTAGGGATGTGGCCCTACTGGTGTGAGGACACTCCTGACTGGTTCCCATCCCCTTGTTGATGTGGGCCCTCTGGTGAGAGTCTGATCCTGGCTTGATTCCTCACACTTCTGTGAGGCGGGCCCTCTGCTGTGAGGTCACACCTGCCTGGCTGGCACACGACGCCTTGGCCACATGGGCCCTCTGGTTGCAGTTGGAGCGTGCTGGGAACCTCCTCCCATCGGTGATGAGGGCCCTCTGGCGTCCGGCCCTAACTGCTGGGCTCACCACATTTTCTGATGTGCGCCCACTTGTGCGATGACACTCCTGCCAGGTTCCCATCCCCATGCAGATTTGGGCCTTCTGTTCTGAGGTGCCAACGGCTGGCTTGCTCACAGTGTCAGGATGTGGGCCCTCTGCTGTGAGTTCACTCCGGCATGCATCCCATAGCCTCGGTGCTCTGGGCCACCTGCTTGGAGCTTCCAACTGCAGGATTCCTTACCTTTTTTCTTCTATGGGCCGTGTGTTGTGAGACACTTCCTGCCTGCCTCACTCTGAGCCCCTTGTTGATGTGGGTCTTCTGGTTTGAGGCCACATGTGGTGGGTTCCTTGCCTTTCAATGATGTGGCCCCACTGGTGTGAGCACACTCCTGCCTGGTTCGCATCCCCTTGGTGATGTGGGCCCTCTGGTGAGAATCTGATCCGGGTTGGGTTCCTCACACTTCCGTGAGCTTGGCCCTCAGCTCTGAGGTCACTCCTGCCTGGCTGGCACACCCCGCCTTGGCGACGTCGGCCCTCTGGTGGCAGTTGGAGCCTGCTGGGAGCCTCCTCCCCTCAGTGATGAGAGCCCTTTGGCGTCAGGCCCTAACTGCTGGGTACCCACATTTTCTAATACGTACTAAGTGGTGCGAGGATACGCCTGCCACGTTCCCATCCCCATGGGGATGTGGGCGTTCTGCTCTGAGGTCCCAACGGCTGGGTTGCTCACAGTTTCATGATGTGGGCCCTCTGCTGTGAGTTCACTTTGGCCTGGATCCCATAGACTCGGTGCTCTGGGCCTCCTGCTGCGAGGTTCCAACTGCTGGATTCCTCACACTTTTTAATCTATGGGCCCTGTGTTGTTAGGCTAGTCCTGCCTGCCTCACTCCGAGCCCCTTGGAGATGTGGTTCCTCTGGTTTAGGCCACATGGTCTGGGTCCCTCACCTTTCCATTACTTGGCCGCACTGGTGTGAGTATACTTCTGCCTGGTTCCGATCCCCTTGGTGATGCGGGCCCTCTGGTGAGAGTCTTATCCTGGCTGGGTTCCTCACCCTTCTGTGACGTATGCCCTCTGCTGTGATGTCACTCCTGCCTGGCTGGCGCACGTCACCTTGGCGACGTGGGCCCTCAGTTGGGATTTGGTGTCTGCTGGGAGTTTCCTCCCTTCGGTAATGAGGGCCCTCTGGCGTCAGGCCTTAAATCCTGGGCTCCCAAACTTTTCTGATGTGTGCCCTGTGGTGCGAGTACACTCCTGCCAGGTTCCCAACCCCATGGCAATGTGGGCCTTCTGCTCTGTGGACCCAATGGCTGGGGTATTCACAGTTTCATGATGAGGGCCCTCTTTTGTGAGTCCACACCGGCCGGGATCCCATAGCCTCGTTGTTCCTTGCCGCCTGCTGGGATGTTCCAACTGCGGGATTCCTCACCTTTTTTATTCTATGGGCCCTCTGTTTTGAGACTACTCCTGCCTGCCTCCCTCCCAGCCCCTTGGTGATGTGTGTCCTCTGGTTTGAGGCCACATGTGGTGGTTTCCTCGCCTTTCAATGATGTGGCCCCACTGGACTGAGAACACTCCTGCCTGGTTCCCATCCTCTTGGTGATGTGGGCCCTCTGGTGAGAGTCTGATCCTGGTTGGGTTCCTCACACTTCCGTGAACTTGGCCCTCTGCTCTGAGGTCACTCCTGCCTGGCTGGCACACCCCGCCTTGGTGACGTCGGCCCTCTGGTGGCAGTTGGAGCGTGCTGGGAGCCTCCTTCCCTCAGTAATGAGGGCCCTTTGGCGTCAGGCCCTAACTGCTGTGTACCCACATTTTCTAATACGTACTAAGTGGTGCGAGGACACTCCTGCCAGGTTCCCATCCCCGTGGGGATGTGGGACTTCTGCTCTGATGTCCAAACGGCTGGGTTGCTCAAAGTTTCATGATGTGGGCCCTCTGCTGTGAGTGCACTGCGGCCTGGATCCCATAGACTGGGTGCTCTGGGCCACCTGCTGGGAGGTTCGAACTGTTGGATTCCTCACACTTTTTATTCTATGGGCCCTGCGTTGTGAGGCTAGTCCTGCCTGCCTCACTCTGAACCCCTTGGAGATGTGGATCCTCTGGTTTAGGCCACGTGTTCTGGGTTCCTCACCTTTCTATGATTTGGCCACACTGGTGTGAGGCCACTCTTGCCTGGATCCGATCCCCTTGGTGATGCGGGCCCTCTGGTGAGACTCTTATCCTGGCTGGGTGCCTCACCCTTCTGGGACGTATGCCCTCTGCTGTGAGGTCACTCCTGCCTGGCTGGCGCACGTCACCTTGGCGACGTGGGCCCTCAGTTGGGAGTTGGTGCCTGCTGGGAGTCTCCTCCCCTCGGTAATGAGGGCCCTCTGACGTCAGGCCCTAACTCCTGGGCTCCCATACTTTTCTGATGTGTGCCCTCTGGTGGGAGTACACTCCTGCCAGGTTCCCAACCCCATGGGAATGTGGGCCTTCTTCTCTGTGGTCCCAACCGCTGGGTTGTTCACAGTTTCGTGATGAGGGCCTTCTGTTGTGAGTTCACACCGGCCGGGATCCCATAGCCTCGCTGCTCCTTGCCGCCTGCTGGGAGGTTCCAACTGCGGGTTACCTCACCTTTTTTATTTTATGGCCCTCTGTTTGAGACACCTCCTGCCTGCCTCACTCTGAGCCCCTTGTTGATGTGGGTCCTCTGGTTTAGGCCATATGTTCTGGGTTCCTCACTTTTCTACGATTTGGCCACACTGGTGTGAGGCCACTCCTGCCTGGTTCTGATCCCCTTGGTGATGTGGGCCCTCTGGTGAGAGTCTTATCCTGGCTGGGTTCCTCCCCCTTCTGTGACATAGGCCCTCTGCTGTGAGGTCACTCCTGCCTGGCTAACGCACATCACCTTGGAGACGTGGGCCCTCAGGTGGGAGTTGGTGCCTTCTAGGAGTCTGCTCCCCTCGGTAATTAGGGCCGTCTGGCGTCAGGCCCTAACTCCTGGGCTCCCAAAATTTTCTGATGTGTGCCCTGTGGTGCGAGTACACTCCTGCCAGGTTCCCAACCCCATGGGAATGTGGGCCTTCTGTTCTGTGGTCCCAACAGCTGTGTTGTTCACAGTTTCATGATGAGGGTCCTCTGTTGTGAGTTCACAACGGCCGGGACCCCATAGCCTCGCTGCTCCTTGCTGCATGCTAGGAGGTTCCAACTGCGGGATTCCTCACCTTTTTTATTCTATGGGTCCTCTGTTTTGAGGCTCCTCCTGCCTGCCTCACTCCGAGCCCCTTGGAGATGTGGGTCCTCTTGTTTAGGCCACATGTTCTGGGTTCCTCACCTTTCTATGATTTGGCCACACTGGTGTGAGGCCACTCCTGCCTGGATCAGATCCCCTTGGTGATGTGGGCCCTCTGGTGAGAGTCTGATCCTGGCTGGGTTCCTCACTCTTCTGTGAGGTGGGCCCTCTGCTGTGAGGTAACTCCTGCCTGGCTTGCTCCCGTTGCCCTGGTGACGTCGGACTTCTGGTGGCAGTTGGAGCCTTCTTGTACCCTCCTCTCCAAGGTGATGAGGGCCCTCTTGCGTCAGGCTCTAACTGCTGGGCTCCCCACGATTTCTGATGTGAGCCCAGTGATGCCAGGACACTCCTGTAAGGTTCCAATACTCATGGGGATGTGTGCCTTCTGCTCTGTGGTCGCAACGCCTGGGTTGCTCACAGTTTCGTTATGTTGGCACTCCGGTGTTAGTTCACTCAGGCCTAGATCCCATAGCCTCTGTGCTCTGGGCCGCCTGCTGGGAGGTTCCAACTGCTGGATTCCTCACCTTTCTTATACTTTGGGCCCTGTGTGGTGAAGCTCCTCCTGCCTGCCTCACACCGAGCCCCTTGGTGATGTAGGTCTTCTGGTTTGAGACCACGTGTGCCGTTTGTCTCACCTTTTAGGGATGTGGCCCTACTGGTGTGAGGACACTCCTGACTGGTTCCCATCCCCTTGTTGATGTGGGCCCTCTGGTGAGAGTCTGATCCTGGCTTGATTCCTCACACTTCTGTGAGGCGGGCCCTCTGCTGTGAGGTCACACCTGCCTGGCTGGCACACGACGCCTTGGCCACATGGGCCCTCTGGTTGCAGTTGGAGCGTGCTGGGAACCTCCTCCCATCGGTGATGAGGGCCCTCTGGCGTCCGGCCCTAACTGCTGGGCTCACCACATTTTCTGATGTGCGCCCACTTGTGCGATGACACTCCTGCCAGGTTCCCATCCCCATGCAGATTTGGGCCTTCTGTTCTGAGGTGCCAACGGCTGGCTTGCTCACAGTGTCAGGATGTGGGCCCTCTGCTGTGAGTTCACTCCGGCATGCATCCCATAGCCTCGGTGCTCTGGGCCACCTGCTTGGAGCTTCCAACTGCAGGATTCCTTACCTTTTTTCTTCTATGGGCCGTGTGTTGTGAGACACTTCCTGCCTGCCTCACTCTGAGCCCCTTGTTGATGTGGGTCTTCTGGTTTGAGGCCACATGTGGTGGGTTCCTTGCCTTTCAATGATGTGGCCCCACTGGTGTGAGCACACTCCTGCCTGGTTCGCATCCCCTTGGTGATGTGGGCCCTCTGGTGAGAATCTGATCCGGGTTGGGTTCCTCACACTTCCGTGAGCTTGGCCCTCAGCTCTGAGGTCACTCCTGCCTGGCTGGCACACCCCGCCTTGGCGACGTCGGCCCTCTGGTGGCAGTTGGAGCCTGCTGGGAGCCTCCTCCCCTCAGTGATGAGAGCCCTTTGGCGTCAGGCCCTAACTGCTGGGTACCCACATTTTCTAATACGTACTAAGTGGTGCGAGGATACGCCTGCCACGTTCCCATCCCCATGGGGATGTGGGCGTTCTGCTCTGAGGTCCCAACGGCTGGGTTGCTCACAGTTTCATGATGTGGGCCCTCTGCTGTGAGTTCACTTTGGCCTGGATCCCATAGACTCGGTGCTCTGGGCCTCCTGCTGCGAGGTTCCAACTGCTGGATTCCTCACATTTTTTAATCTATGGGCCCTGTGTTGTTAGGCTAGTCCTGCCTGCCTCACTCCGAGCCCCTTGGAGATGTGGTTCCTCTGGTTTAGGCCACATGTTCTGGGTTCCTCACCTTTCCATTATTTGGCCACACTGGTGTGAGTATACTTCTGCCTGGTTCCGATCCCCTTGGTGATGCGGGCCCTCTGGTGAGAGTCTTATCCTGGCTGGGTTCCTCACCCTTCTGTGACGTATGCCCTCTGCTGTGATGTCACTCCTGCCTGGCTGGCGCACGTCACCTTGGCGACGTGGGCCCTCAGTTGGGATTTGGTGTCTGCTGGGAGTTTCCTCCCTTCGGTAATGAGGGCCCTCTGGCGTCAGGCCTTAAATCCTGGGCTCCCAAACTTTTCTGATGTGTGCCCTGTGGTGCGAGTACACTCCTGCCAGGTTCCCAACCCCATGGCAATGTGGGCCTTCTGCTCTGTGGACCCAATGGCTGGGTTATTCACAGTTTCATGATGAGGGCCCTCTTTTGTGAGTTCACACCGGCCGGGATCCCATAGCCTCGTTGTTCCTTGCCGCCTGCTGGGATGTTCCAACTGCGGGATTCCTCACCTTCTTTATTCTATGGGCCCTCTGTTTTGAGACTACTCCTGCCTGCCTCCCTCCCAGCCCCTTGGTGATGTGTGTCCTCTGGTTTGAGGCCACATGTGGTGGTTTCCTCGCCTTTCAATGATGTGGCCCCACTGGACTGAGAACACTCCTGCCTGGTTCCCATCCTCTTGGTGATGTGGGCCCTCTGGTGAGAGTCTGATCCTGGTTGGGTTCCTCACACTTCCGTGAACTTGGCCCTCTGCTCTGAGGTCACTCCTGCCTGGCTGGCACACCCCGCCTTGGTGACGTCGGCCCTCTGGTGGCAGTTGGAGCGTGCTGGGAGCCTCCTTCCCTCAGTAATGAGGGCCCTTTGGCGTCAGGCCCTAACTGCTGTGTACCCACATTTTCTAATACGTACTAAGTGGTGCGAGGACACTCCTGCCAGGTTCCCATCCCCGTGGGGATGTGGGACTTCTGCTCTGATGTCCAAACGGCTGGGTTGCTCAAAGTTTCATGATGTGGGCCCTCTGCTGTGAGTGCACTGCGACCTGGATCCCATAGACTGGGTGCTCTGGGCCACCTGCTGGGAGGTTCGAACTGTTGGATTCCTCACATTTTTTATTCTATGGGCCCTGCGTTGTGAGGCTAGTCCTGCCTGCCTCACTCTGAACCCCTTGGAGATGTGGATCCTCTGGTTTAGGCCACGTGTTCTGGGTTCCTCACCTTTCTATGATTTGGCCACACTGGTGTGAGGCCACTCTTGCCTGGATCCGATCCCCTTGGTGATGCGGGCCCTCTGGTGAGACTCTTATCCTGGCTGGGTGCCTCACCCTTCTGGGACGTATGCCCTCTGCTGTGAGGTCACTCCTGCCTGGCTGGCGCACGTCACCTTGGCGACGTGGGCCCTCAGTTGGGAGTTGGTGCCTGCTGGGAGTCTCCTCCCCTCGGTAATGAGGGCCCTCTGACGTCAGGCCCTAACTCCTGGGCTCCCATACTTTTCTGATGTGTGCCCTCTGGTGGGAGTACACTCCTGCCAGGTTCCCAACCCCATGGGAATGTGGGCCTTCTTCTCTGTGGTCCCAACCGCTGGGTTGTTCACAGTTTCGTGATGAGGGCCTTCTGTTGTGAGTTCACACCGGCCGGGATCCCATAGCCTCGCTGCTCCTTGCCGCCTGCTGGGAGGTTCCAACTGCGGGTTACCTCACCTTTTTTATTTTATGGCCCTCTGTTTGAGACACCTCCTGCCTGCCTCACTCTGAGCCCCTTGTTGATGTGGGTCCTCTGGTTTAGGCCATATGTTCTGGGTTCCTCACTTTTCTACGATTTGGCCACACTGGTGTGAGGCCACTCCTGCCTGGTTCTGATCCCCTTGGTGATGTGGGCCCTCTGGTGAGAGTCTTATCCTGGCTGGGTTCCTCCCCCTTCTGTGACATAGGCCCTCTGCTGTGAGGTCACTCCTGCCTGGCTAACGCACATCACCTTGGAGACGTGGGCCCTCAGGTGGGAGTTGGTGCCTTCTAGGAGTCTGCTCCCCTCGGTAATTAGGGCCGTCTGGCGTCAGGCCCTAACTCCTGGGCTCCCAAAATTTTCTGATGTGTGCCCTGTGGTGCGAGTACACTCCTGCCAGGTTCCCAACCCCATGGGAATGTGGGCCTTCTGTTCTGTGGTCCCAACAGCTGTGTTGTTCACAGTTTCATGATGAGGGTCCTCTGTTGTGAGTTCACAACGGCCGGGACCCCATAGCCTCGCTGCTCCTTGCTGCATGCTAGGAGGTTCCAACTGCGGGATTCCTCACCTTTTTTATTCTATGGGTCCTCTGTTTTGAGGCTCCTCCTGCCTGCCTCACTCCGAGCCCCTTGGAGATGTGGGTCCTCTTGTTTAGGCCACATGTTCTGGGTTCCTCACCTTTCTATGATTTGGCCACACTGGTGTGAGGCCACTCCTGCCTGGATCAGATCCCCTTGGTGATGTGGGCCCTCTGGTGAGAGTCTGATCCTGGCTGGGTTCCTCACTCTTCTGTGAGGTGGGCCCTCTGCTGTGAGGTAACTCCTGCCTGGCTTGCTCCCGTTGCCCTGGTGACGTCGGACTTCTGGTGGCAGTTGGAGCCTTCTTGTACCCTCCTCTCCAAGGTGATGAGGGCCCTCTTGCGTCAGGCTCTAACTGCTGGGCTCCCCACGATTTCTGATGTGAGCCCAGTGATGCCAGGACACTCCTGTAAGGTTCCAATACTCATGGGGATGTGTGCCTTCTGCTCTGTGGTCGCAACGCCTGGGTTGCTCACAGTTTCGTTATGTTGGCACTCCGGTGTTAGTTCACTCAGGCCTAGATCCCATAGCCTCTGTGCTCTGGGCCGCCTGCTGGGAGGTTCCAACTGCTGGATTCCTCACCTTTCTTATACTTTGGGCCCTGTGTGGTGAAGCTCCTCCTGCCTGCCTCACACCGAGCCCCTTGGTGATGTAGGTCTTCTGGTTTGAGACCACGTGTGCCGTTTGTCTCACCTTTTAGGGATGTGGCCCTACTGGTGTGAGGACACTCCTGACTGGTTCCCATCCCCTTGTTGATGTGGGCCCTCTGGTGAGAGTCTGATCCTGGCTTGATTCCTCACACTTCTGTGAGGCGGGCCCTCTGCTGTGAGGTCACACCTGCCTGGCTGGCACACGACGCCTTGGCCACATGGGCCCTCTGGTTGCAGTTGGAGCGTGCTGGGAACCTCCTCCCATCGGTGATGAGGGCCCTCTGGCGTCCGGCCCTAACTGCTGGGCTCACCACATTTTCTGATGTGCGCCCACTTGTGCGATGACACTCCTGCCAGGTTCCCATCCCCATGCAGATTTGGGCCTTCTGTTCTGAGGTGCCAACGGCTGGCTTGCTCACAGTGTCAGGATGTGGGCCCTCTGCTGTGAGTTCACTCCGGCATGCATCCCATAGCCTCGGTGCTCTGGGCCACCTGCTTGGAGCTTCCAACTGCAGGATTCCTTACCTTTTTTCTTCTATGGGCCGTGTGTTGTGAGACACTTCCTGCCTGCCTCACTCTGAGCCCCTTGTTGATGTGGGTCTTCTGGTTTGAGGCCACATGTGGTGGGTTCCTTGCCTTTCAATGATGTGGCCCCACTGGTGTGAGCACACTCCTGCCTGGTTCGCATCCCCTTGGTGATGTGGGCCCTCTGGTGAGAATCTGATCCGGGTTGGGTTCCTCACACTTCCGTGAGCTTGGCCCTCAGCTCTGAGGTCACTCCTGCCTGGCTGGCACACCCCGCCTTGGCGACGTCGGCCCTCTGGTGGCAGTTGGAGCCTGCTGGGAGCCTCCTCCCCTCAGTGATGAGAGCCCTTTGGCGTCAGGCCCTAACTGCTGGGTACCCACATTTTCTAATACGTACTAAGTGGTGCGAGGATACGCCTGCCACGTTCCCATCCCCATGGGGATGTGGGCGTTCTGCTCTGAGGTCCCAACGGCTGGGTTGCTCACAGTTTCATGATGTGGGCCCTCTGCTGTGAGTTCACTTTGGCCTGGATCCCATAGACTCGGTGCTCTGGGCCTCCTGCTGCGAGGTTCCAACTGCTGGATTCCTCACACTTTTTAATCTATGGGCCCTGTGTTGTTAGGCTAGTCCTGCCTGCCTCACTCCGAGCCCCTTGGAGATGTGGTTCCTCTGGTTTAGGCCACATGGTCTGGGTCCCTCACCTTTCCATTACTTGGCCACACTGGTGTGAGTATACTTCTGCCTGGTTCCGATCCCCTTGGTGATGCGGGCCCTCTGGTGAGAGTCTTATCCTGGCTGGGTTCCTCACCCTTCTGTGACGTATGCCCTCTGCTGTGATGTCACTCCTGCCTGGCTGGCGCACGTCACCTTGGCGACGTGGGCCCTCAGTTGGGATTTGGTGTCTGCTGGGAGTTTCCTCCCTTCGGTAATGAGGGCCCTCTGGCGTCAGGCCTTAAATCCTGGGCTCCCAAACTTTTCTGATGTGTGCCCTGTGGTGCGAGTACACTCCTGCCAGGTTCCCAACCCCATGGCAATGTGGGCCTTCTGCTCTGTGGACCCAATGGCTGGGGTATTCACAGTTTCATGATGAGGGCCCTCTTTTGTGAGTTCACACCGGCCGGGATCCCATAGCCTCGTTGTTCCTTGCCGCCTGCTGGGATGTTCCAACTGCGGGATTCCTCACCTTTTTTATTCTATGGGCCCTCTGTTTTGAGACTACTCCTGCCTGCCTCCCTCCCAGCCCCTTGGTGATGTGTGTCCTCTGGTTTGAGGCCACATGTGGTGGTTTCCTCGCCTTTCAATGATGTGGCCCCACTGGACTGAGAACACTCCTGCCTGGTTCCCATCCTCTTGGTGATGTGGGCCCTCTGGTGAGAGTCTGATCCTGGTTGGGTTCCTCACACTTCCGTGAACTTGGCCCTCTGCTCTGAGGTCACTCCTGCCTGGCTGGCACACCCCGCCTTGGTGACGTCGGCCCTCTGGTGGCAGTTGGAGCGTGCTGGGAGCCTCCTTCCCTCAGTAATGAGGGCCCTTTGGCGTCAGGCCCTAACTGCTGTGTACCCACATTTTCTAATACGTACTAAGTGGTGCGAGGACACTCCTGCCAGGTTCCCATCCCCGTGGGGATGTGGGACTTCTGCTCTGATGTCCAAACGGCTGGGTTGCTCAAAGTTTCATGATGTGGGCCCTCTGCTGTGAGTGCACTGCGGCCTGGATCCCATAGACTGGGTGCTCTGGGCCACCTGCTGGGAGGTTCGAACTGTTGGATTCCTCACACTTTTTATTCTATGGGCCCTGCGTTGTGAGGCTAGTCCTGCCTGCCTCACTCTGAACCCCTTGGAGATGTGGATCCTCTGGTTTAGGCCACGTGTTCTGGGTTCCTCACCTTTCTATGATTTGGCCACACTGGTGTGAGGCCACTCTTGCCTGGATCCGATCCCCTTGGTGATGCGGGCCCTCTGGTGAGACTCTTATCCTGGCTGGGTGCCTCACCCTTCTGGGACGTATGCCCTCTGCTGTGAGGTCACTCCTGCCTGGCTGGCGCACGTCACCTTGGCGACGTGGGCCCTCAGTTGGGAGTTGGTGCCTGCTGGGAGTCTCCTCCCCTCGGTAATGAGGGCCCTCTGACGTCAGGCCCTAACTCCTGGGCTCCCATACTTTTCTGATGTGTGCCCTCTGGTGGGAGTACACTCCTGCCAGGTTCCCAACCCCATGGGAATGTGGGCCTTCTTCTCTGTGGTCCCAACCGCTGGGTTGTTCACAGTTTCGTGATGAGGGCCTTCTGTTGTGAGTTCACACCGGCCGGGATCCCATAGCCTCGCTGCTCCTTGCCGCCTGCTGGGAGGTTCCAACTGCGGGTTACCTCACCTTTTTTATTTTATGGCCCTCTGTTTGAGACACCTCCTGCCTGCCTCACTCTGAGCCCCTTGTTGATGTGGGTCCTCTGGTTTAGGCCATATGTTCTGGGTTCCTCACTTTTCTACGATTTGGCCACACTGGTGTGAGGCCACTCCTGCCTGGTTCTGATCCCCTTGGTGATGTGGGCCCTCTGGTGAGAGTCTTATCCTGGCTGGGTTCCTCCCCCTTCTGTGACATAGGCCCTCTGCTGTGAGGTCACTCCTGCCTGGCTAACGCACATCACCTTGGAGACGTGGGCCCTCAGGTGGGAGTTGGTGCCTTCTAGGAGTCTGCTCCCCTCGGTAATTAGGGCCGTCTGGCGTCAGGCCCTAACTCCTGGGCTCCCAAAATTTTCTGATGTGTGCCCTGTGGTGCGAGTACACTCCTGCCAGGTTCCCAACCCCATGGGAATGTGGGCCTTCTGTTCTGTGGTCCCAACAGCTGTGTTGTTCACAGTTTCATGATGAGGGTCCTCTGTTGTGAGTTCACAACGGCCGGGACCCCATAGCCTCGCTGCTCCTTGCTGCATGCTAGGAGGTTCCAACTGCGGGATTCCTCACCTTTTTTATTCTATGGGTCCTCTGTTTTGAGGCTCCTCCTGCCTGCCTCACTCCGAGCCCCTTGGAGATGTGGGTCCTCTTGTTTAGGCCACATGTTCTGGGTTCCTCACCTTTCTATGATTTGGCCACACTGGTGTGAGGCCACTCCTGCCTGGATCAGATCCCCTTGGTGATGTGGGCCCTCTGGTGAGAGTCTGATCCTGGCTGGGTTCCTCACTCTTCTGTGAGGTGGGCCCTCTGCTGTGAGGTAACTCCTGCCTGGCTTGCTCCCGTTGCCCTGGTGACGTCGGACTTCTGGTGGCAGTTGGAGCCTTCTTGTACCCTCCTCTCCAAGGTGATGAGGGCCCTCTTGCGTCAGGCTCTAACTGCTGGGCTCCCCACGATTTCTGATGTGAGCCCAGTGATGCCAGGACACTCCTGTAAGGTTCCAATACTCATGGGGATGTGTGCCTTCTGCTCTGTGGTCGCAACGCCTGGGTTGCTCACAGTTTCGTTATGTTGGCACTCCGGTGTTAGTTCACTCAGGCCTAGATCCCATAGCCTCTGTGCTCTGGGCCGCCTGCTGGGAGGTTCCAACTGCTGGATTCCTCACCTTTCTTATACTTTGGGCCCTGTGTGGTGAAGCTCCTCCTGCCTGCCTCACACCGAGCCCCTTGGTGATGTAGGTCTTCTGGTTTGAGACCACGTGTGCCGTTTGTCTCACCTTTTAGGGATGTGGCCCTACTGGTGTGAGGACACTCCTGACTGGTTCCCATCCCCTTGTTGATGTGGGCCCTCTGGTGAGAGTCTGATCCTGGCTTGATTCCTCACACTTCTGTGAGGCGGGCCCTCTGCTGTGAGGTCACACCTGCCTGGCTGGCACACGACGCCTTGGCCACATGGGCCCTCTGGTTGCAGTTGGAGCGTGCTGGGAACCTCCTCCCATCGGTGATGAGGGCCCTCTGGCGTCCGGCCCTAACTGCTGGGCTCACCACATTTTCTGATGTGCGCCCACTTGTGCGATGACACTCCTGCCAGGTTCCCATCCCCATGCAGATTTGGGCCTTCTGTTCTGAGGTGCCAACGGCTGGCTTGCTCACAGTGTCAGGATGTGGGCCCTCTGCTGTGAGTTCACTCCGGCATGCATCCCATAGCCTCGGTGCTCTGGGCCACCTGCTTGGAGCTTCCAACTGCAGGATTCCTTACCTTTTTTCTTCTATGGGCCGTGTGTTGTGAGACACTTCCTGCCTGCCTCACTCTGAGCCCCTTGTTGATGTGGGTCTTCTGGTTTGAGGCCACATGTGGTGGGTTCCTTGCCTTTCAATGATGTGGCCCCACTGGTGTGAGCACACTCCTGCCTGGTTCGCATCCCCTTGGTGATGTGGGCCCTCTGGTGAGAATCTGATCCGGGTTGGGTTCCTCACACTTCCGTGAGCTTGGCCCTCAGCTCTGAGGTCACTCCTGCCTGGCTGGCACACCCCGCCTTGGCGACGTCGGCCCTCTGGTGGCAGTTGGAGCCTGCTGGGAGCCTCCTCCCCTCAGTGATGAGAGCCCTTTGGCGTCAGGCCCTAACTGCTGGGTACCCACATTTTCTAATACGTACTAAGTGGTGCGAGGATACGCCTGCCACGTTCCCATCCCCATGGGGATGTGGGCGTTCTGCTCTGAGGTCCCAACGGCTGGGTTGCTCACAGTTTCATGATGTGGGCCCTCTGCTGTGAGTTCACTTTGGCCTGGATCCCATAGACTCGGTGCTCTGGGCCTCCTGCTGCGAGGTTCCAACTGCTGGATTCCTCACACTTTTTAATCTATGGGCCCTGTGTTGTTAGGCTAGTCCTGCCTGCCTCACTCCGAGCCCCTTGGAGATGTGGTTCCTCTGGTTTAGGCCACATGGTCTGGGTCCCTCACCTTTCCATTACTTGGCCGCACTGGTGTGAGTATACTTCTGCCTGGTTCCGATCCCCTTGGTGATGCGGGCCCTCTGGTGAGAGTCTTATCCTGGCTGGGTTCCTCACCCTTCTGTGACGTATGCCCTCTGCTGTGATGTCACTCCTGCCTGGCTGGCGCACGTCACCTTGGCGACGTGGGCCCTCAGTTGGGATTTGGTGTCTGCTGGGAGTTTCCTCCCTTCGGTAATGAGGGCCCTCTGGCGTCAGGCCTTAAATCCTGGGCTCCCAAACTTTTCTGATGTGTGCCCTGTGGTGCGAGTACACTCCTGCCAGGTTCCCAACCCCATGGCAATGTGGGCCTTCTGCTCTGTGGACCCAATGGCTGGGGTATTCACAGTTTCATGATGAGGGCCCTCTTTTGTGAGTTCACACCGGCCGGGATCCCATAGCCTCGTTGTTCCTTGCCGCCTGCTGGGATGTTCCAACTGCGGGATTCCTCACCTTTTTTATTCTATGGGCCCTCTGTTTTGAGACTACTCCTGCCTGCCTCCCTCCCAGCCCCTTGGTGATGTGTGTCCTCTGGTTTGAGGCCACATGTGGTGGTTTCCTCGCCTTTCAATGATGTGGCCCCACTGGACTGAGAACACTCCTGCCTGGTTCCCATCCTCTTGGTGATGTGGGCCCTCTGGTGAGAGTCTGATCCTGGTTGGGTTCCTCACACTTCCGTGAACTTGGCCCTCTGCTCTGAGGTCACTCCTGCCTGGCTGGCACACCCCGCCTTGGTGACGTCGGCCCTCTGGTGGCAGTTGGAGCGTGCTGGGAGCCTCCTTCCCTCAGTAATGAGGGCCCTTTGGCGTCAGGCCCTAACTGCTGTGTACCCACATTTTCTAATACGTACTAAGTGGTGCGAGGACACTCCTGCCAGGTTCCCATCCCCGTGGGGATGTGGGACTTCTGCTCTGATGTCCAAACGGCTGGGTTGCTCAAAGTTTCATGATGTGGGCCCTCTGCTGTGAGTGCACTGCGGCCTGGATCCCATAGACTGGGTGCTCTGGGCCACCTGCTGGGAGGTTCGAACTGTTGGATTCCTCACACTTTTTATTCTATGGGCCCTGCGTTGTGAGGCTAGTCCTGCCTGCCTCACTCTGAACCCCTTGGAGATGTGGATCCTCTGGTTTAGGCCACGTGTTCTGGGTTCCTCACCTTTCTATGATTTGGCCACACTGGTGTGAGGCCACTCTTGCCTGGATCCGATCCCCTTGGTGATGCGGGCCCTCTGGTGAGACTCTTATCCTGGCTGGGTGCCTCACCCTTCTGGGACGTATGCCCTCTGCTGTGAGGTCACTCCTGCCTGGCTGGCGCACGTCACCTTGGCGACGTGGGCCCTCAGTTGGGAGTTGGTGCCTGCTGGGAGTCTCCTCCCCTCGGTAATGAGGGCCCTCTGACGTCAGGCCCTAACTCCTGGGCTCCCATACTTTTCTGATGTGTGCCCTCTGGTGGGAGTACACTCCTGCCAGGTTCCCAACCCCATGGGAATGTGGGCCTTCTTCTCTGTGGTCCCAACCGCTGGGTTGTTCACAGTTTCGTGATGAGGGCCTTCTGTTGTGAGTTCACACCGGCCGGGATCCCATAGCCTCGCTGCTCCTTGCCGCCTGCTGGGAGGTTCCAACTGCGGGTTACCTCACCTTTTTTATTTTATGGCCCTCTGTTTGAGACACCTCCTGCCTGCCTCACTCTGAGCCCCTTGTTGATGTGGGTCCTCTGGTTTAGGCCATATGTTCTGGGTTCCTCACTTTTCTACGATTTGGCCACACTGGTGTGAGGCCACTCCTGCCTGGTTCTGATCCCCTTGGTGATGTGGGCCCTCTGGTGAGAGTCTTATCCTGGCTGGGTTCCTCCCCCTTCTGTGACATAGGCCCTCTGCTGTGAGGTCACTCCTGCCTGGCTAACGCACATCACCTTGGAGACGTGGGCCCTCAGGTGGGAGTTGGTGCCTTCTAGGAGTCTGCTCCCCTCGGTAATTAGGGCCGTCTGGCGTCAGGCCCTAACTCCTGGGCTCCCAAAATTTTCTGATGTGTGCCCTGTGGTGCGAGTACACTCCTGCCAGGTTCCCAACCCCATGGGAATGTGGGCCTTCTGTTCTGTGGTCCCAACAGCTGTGTTGTTCACAGTTTCATGATGAGGGTCCTCTGTTGTGAGTTCACAATGGCCGGGACCCCATAGCCTCGCTGCTCCTTGCTGCATGCTAGGAGGTTCCAACTGCGGGATTCCTCACCTTTTTTATTCTATGGGTCCTCTGTTTTGAGGCTCCTCCTGCCTGCCTCACTCCGAGCCCCTTGGAGATGTGGGTCCTCTTGTTTAGGCCACATGTTCTGGGTTCCTCACCTTTCTATGATTTGGCCACACTGGTGTGAGGCCACTCCTGCCTGGATCAGATCCCCTTGGTGATGTGGGCCCTCTGGTGAGAGTCTGATCCTGGCTGGGTTCCTCACTCTTCTGTGAGGTGGGCCCTCTGCTGTGAGGTAACTCCTGCCTGGCTTGCTCCCGTTGCCCTGGTGACGTCGGACTTCTGGTGGCAGTTGGAGCCTTCTTGTACCCTCCTCTCCAAGGTGATGAGGGCCCTCTTGCGTCAGGCTCTAACTGCTGGGCTCCCCACGATTTCTGATGTGAGCCCAGTGATGCCAGGACACTCCTGTAAGGTTCCAATACTCATGGGGATGTGTGCCTTCTGCTCTGTGGTCGCAACGCCTGGGTTGCTCACAGTTTCGTTATGTTGGCACTCCGGTGTTAGTTCACTCAGGCCTAGATCCCATAGCCTCTGTGCTCTGGGCCGCCTGCTGGGAGGTTCCAACTGCTGGATTCCTCACCTTTCTTATACTTTGGGCCCTGTGTGGTGAAGCTCCTCCTGCCTGCCTCACACCGAGCCCCTTGGTGATGTAGGTCTTCTGGTTTGAGACCACGTGTGCCGTTTGTCTCACCTTTTAGGGATGTGGCCCTACTGGTGTGAGGACACTCCTGACTGGTTCCCATCCCCTTGTTGATGTGGGCCCTCTGGTGAGAGTCTGATCCTGGCTTGATTCCTCACACTTCTGTGAGGCGGGCCCTCTGCTGTGAGGTCACACCTGCCTGGCTGGCACACGACGCCTTGGCCACATGGGCCCTCTGGTTGCAGTTGGAGCGTGCTGGGAACCTCCTCCCATCGGTGATGAGGGCCCTCTGGCGTCCGGCCCTAACTGCTGGGCTCACCACATTTTCTGATGTGCGCCCACTTGTGCGATGACACTCCTGCCAGGTTCCCATCCCCATGCAGATTTGGGCCTTCTGTTCTGAGGTGCCAACGGCTGGCTTGCTCACAGTGTCAGGATGTGGGCCCTCTGCTGTGAGTTCACTCCGGCATGCATCCCATAGCCTCGGTGCTCTGGGCCACCTGCTTGGAGCTTCCAACTGCAGGATTCCTTACCTTTTTTCTTCTATGGGCCGTGTGTTGTGAGACACTTCCTGCCTGCCTCACTCTGAGCCCCTTGTTGATGTGGGTCTTCTGGTTTGAGGCCACATGTGGTGGGTTCCTTGCCTTTCAATGATGTGGCCCCACTGGTGTGAGCACACTCCTGCCTGGTTCGCATCCCCTTGGTGATGTGGGCCCTCTGGTGAGAATCTGATCCGGGTTGGGTTCCTCACACTTCCGTGAGCTTGGCCCTCAGCTCTGAGGTCACTCCTGCCTGGCTGGCACACCCCGCCTTGGCGACGTCGGCCCTCTGGTGGCAGTTGGAGCCTGCTGGGAGCCTCCTCCCCTCAGTGATGAGAGCCCTTTGGCGTCAGGCCCTAACTGCTGGGTACCCACATTTTCTAATACGTACTAAGTGGTGCGAGGATACGCCTGCCACGTTCCCATCCCCATGGGGATGTGGGCGTTCTGCTCTGAGGTCCCAACGGCTGGGTTGCTCACAGTTTCATGATGTGGGCCCTCTGCTGTGAGTTCACTTTGGCCTGGATCCCATAGACTCGGTGCTCTGGGCCTCCTGCTGCGAGGTTCCAACTGCTGGATTCCTCACATTTTTTAATCTATGGGCCCTGTGTTGTTAGGCTAGTCCTGCCTGCCTCACTCCGAGCCCCTTGGAGATGTGGTTCCTCTGGTTTAGGCCACATGGTCTGGGTCCCTCACCTTTCCATTACTTGGCCGCACTGGTGTGAGTATACTTCTGCCTGGTTCCGATCCCCTTGGTGATGCGGGCCCTCTGGTGAGAGTCTTATCCTGGCTGGGTTCCTCACCCTTCTGTGACGTATGCCCTCTGCTGTGATGTCACTCCTGCCTGGCTGGCGCACGTCACCTTGGCGACGTGGGCCCTCAGTTGGGATTTGGTGTCTGCTGGGAGTTTCCTCCCTTCGGTAATGAGGGCCCTCTGGCGTCAGGCCTTAAATCCTGGGCTCCCAAACTTTTCTGATGTGTGCCCTGTGGTGCGAGTACACTCCTGCCAGGTTCCCAACCCCATGGCAATGTGGGCCTTCTGCTCTGTGGACCCAATGGCTGGGTTATTCACAGTTTCATGATGAGGGCCCTCTTTTGTGAGTTCACACCGGCCGGGATCCCATAGCCTCGTTGTTCCTTGCCGCCTGCTGGGATGTTCCAACTGCGGGATTCCTCACCTTTTTTATTCTATGGGCCCTCTGTTTTGAGACTACTCCTGCCTGCCTCCCTCCCAGCCCCTTGGTGATGTGTGTCCTCTGGTTTGAGGCCACATGTGGTGGTTTTCTCGCCTTTCAATGATGTGGCCCCACTGGACTGAGAACACTCCTGCCTGGTTCCCATCCTCTTGGTGATGTGGGCCCTCTGGTGAGAGTCTGATCCTGGTTGGGTTCCTCACACTTCCGTGAACTTGGCCCTCTGCTCTGAGGTCACTCCTGCCTGGCTGGCACACCCCGCCTTGGTGACGTCGGCCCTCTGGTGGCAGTTGGAGCGTGCTGGGAGCCTCCTTCCCTCAGTAATGAGGGCCCTTTGGCGTCAGGCCCTAACTGCTGTGTACCCACATTTTCTAATACGTACTAAGTGGTGCGAGGACACTCCTGCCAGGTTCCCATCCCCGTGGGGATGTGGGACTTCTGCTCTGATGTCCAAACGGCTGGGTTGCTCAAAGTTTCATGATGTGGGCCCTCTGCTGTGAGTGCACTGCGGCCTGGATCCCATAGACTGGGTGCTCTGGGCCACCTGCTGGGAGGTTCGAACTGTTGGATTCCTCACACTTTTTATTCTATGGGCCCTGCGTTGTGAGGCTAGTCCTGCCTGCCTCACTCTGAACCCCTTGGAGATGTGGATCCTCTGGTTTAGGCCACGTGTTCTGGGTTCCTCACCTTTCTATGATTTGGCCACACTGGTGTGAGGCCACTCTTGCCTGGATCCGATCCCCTTGGTGATGCGGGCCCTCTGGTGAGACTCTTATCCTGGCTGGGTGCCTCACCCTTCTGGGACGTATGCCCTCTGCTGTGAGGTCACTCCTGCCTGGCTGGCGCACGTCACCTTGGCGACGTGGGCCCTCAGTTGGGAGTTGGTGCCTGCTGGGAGTCTCCTCCCCTCGGTAATGAGGGCCCTCTGACGTCAGGCCCTAACTCCTGGGCTCCCATACTTTTCTGATGTGTGCCCTCTGGTGGGAGTACACTCCTGCCAGGTTCCCAACCCCATGGGAATGTGGGCCTTCTTCTCTGTGGTCCCAACCGCTGGGTTGTTCACAGTTTCGTGATGAGGGCCTTCTGTTGTGAGTTCACACCGGCCGGGATCCCATAGCCTCGCTGCTCCTTGCCGCCTGCTGGGAGGTTCCAACTGCGGGTTACCTCACCTTTTTTATTTTATGGCCCTCTGTTTGAGACACCTCCTGCCTGCCTCACTCTGAGCCCCTTGTTGATGTGGGTCCTCTGGTTTAGGCCATATGTTCTGGGTTCCTCACTTTTCTACGATTTGGCCACACTGGTGTGAGGCCACTCCTGCCTGGTTCTGATCCCCTTGGTGATGTGGGCCCTCTGGTGAGAGTCTTATCCTGGCTGGGTTCCTCCCCCTTCTGTGACATAGGCCCTCTGCTGTGAGGTCACTCCTGCCTGGCTAACGCACATCACCTTGGAGACGTGGGCCCTCAGGTGGGAGTTGGTGCCTTCTAGGAGTCTGCTCCCCTCGGTAATTAGGGCCGTCTGGCGTCAGGCCCTAACTCCTGGGCTCCCAAAATTTTCTGATGTGTGCCCTGTGGTGCGAGTACACTCCTGCCAGGTTCCCAACCCCATGGGAATGTGGGCCTTCTGTTCTGTGGTCCCAACAGCTGTGTTGTTCACAGTTTCATGATGAGGGTCCTCTGTTGTGAGTTCACAACGGCCGGGACCCCATAGCCTCGCTGCTCCTTGCTGCATGCTAGGAGGTTCCAACTGCGGGATTCCTCACCTTTTTTATTCTATGGGTCCTCTGTTTTGAGGCTCCTCCTGCCTGCCTCACTCCGAGCCCCTTGGAGATGTGGGTCCTCTTGTTTAGGCCACATGTTCTGGGTTCCTCACCTTTCTATGATTTGGCCACACTGGTGTGAGGCCACTCCTGCCTGGATCAGATCCCCTTGGTGATGTGGGCCCTCTGGTGAGAGTCTGATCCTGGCTGGGTTCCTCACTCTTCTGTGAGGTGGGCCCTCTGCTGTGAGGTAACTCCTGCCTGGCTTGCTCCCGTTGCCCTGGTGACGTCGGACTTCTGGTGGCAGTTGGAGCCTTCTTGTACCCTCCTCTCCAAGGTGATGAGGGCCCTCTTGCGTCAGGCTCTAACTGCTGGGCTCCCCACGATTTCTGATGTGAGCCCAGTGATGCCAGGACACTCCTGTAAGGTTCCAATACTCATGGGGATGTGTGCCTTCTGCTCTGTGGTCGCAACGCCTGGGTTGCTCACAGTTTCGTTATGTTGGCACTCCGGTGTTAGTTCACTCAGGCCTAGATCCCATAGCCTCTGTGCTCTGGGCCGCCTGCTGGGAGGTTCCAACTGCTGGATTCCTCACCTTTCTTATACTTTGGGCCCTGTGTGGTGAAGCTCCTCCTGCCTGCCTCACACCGAGCCCCTTGGTGATGTAGGTCTTCTGGTTTGAGACCACGTGTGCCGTTTGTCTCACCTTTTAGGGATGTGGCCCTACTGGTGTGAGGACACTCCTGACTGGTTCCCATCCCCTTGTTGATGTGGGCCCTCTGGTGAGAGTCTGATCCTGGCTTGATTCCTCACACTTCTGTGAGGCGGGCCCTCTGCTGTGAGGTCACACCTGCCTGGCTGGCACACGACGCCTTGGCCACATGGGCCCTCTGGTTGCAGTTGGAGCGTGCTGGGAACCTCCTCCCATCGGTGATGAGGGCCCTCTGGCGTCCGGCCCTAACTGCTGGGCTCACCACATTTTCTGATGTGCGCCCACTTGTGCGATGACACTCCTGCCAGGTTCCCATCCCCATGCAGATTTGGGCCTTCTGTTCTGAGGTGCCAACGGCTGGCTTGCTCACAGTGTCAGGATGTGGGCCCTCTGCTGTGAGTTCACTCCGGCATGCATCCCATAGCCTCGGTGCTCTGGGCCACCTGCTTGGAGCTTCCAACTGCAGGATTCCTTACCTTTTTTCTTCTATGGGCCGTGTGTTGTGAGACACTTCCTGCCTGCCTCACTCTGAGCCCCTTGTTGATGTGGGTCTTCTGGTTTGAGGCCACATGTGGTGGGTTCCTTGCCTTTCAATGATGTGGCCCCACTGGTGTGAGCACACTCCTGCCTGGTTCGCATCCCCTTGGTGATGTGGGCCCTCTGGTGAGAATCTGATCCGGGTTGGGTTCCTCACACTTCCGTGAGCTTGGCCCTCAGCTCTGAGGTCACTCCTGCCTGGCTGGCACACCCCGCCTTGGCGACGTCGGCCCTCTGGTGGCAGTTGGAGCCTGCTGGGAGCCTCCTCCCCTCAGTGATGAGAGCCCTTTGGCGTCAGGCCCTAACTGCTGGGTACCCACATTTTCTAATACGTACTAAGTGGTGCGAGGATACGCCTGCCACGTTCCCATCCCCATGGGGATGTGGGCGTTCTGCTCTGAGGTCCCAACGGCTGGGTTGCTCACAGTTTCATGATGTGGGCCCTCTGCTGTGAGTTCACTTTGGCCTGGATCCCATAGACTCGGTGCTCTGGGCCTCCTGCTGCGAGGTTCCAACTGCTGGATTCCTCACATTTTTTAATCTATGGGCCCTGTGTTGTTAGGCTAGTCCTGCCTGCCTCACTCCGAGCCCCTTGGAGATGTGGTTCCTCTGGTTTAGGCCACATGGTCTGGGTCCCTCACCTTTCCATTACTTGGCCGCACTGGTGTGAGTATACTTCTGCCTGGTTCCGATCCCCTTGGTGATGCGGGCCCTCTGGTGAGAGTCTTATCCTGGCTGGGTTCCTCACCCTTCTGTGACGTATGCCCTCTGCTGTGATGTCACTCCTGCCTGGCTGGCGCACGTCACCTTGGCGACGTGGGCCCTCAGTTGGGATTTGGTGTCTGCTGGGAGTTTCCTCCCTTCGGTAATGAGGGCCCTCTGGCGTCAGGCCTTAAATCCTGGGCTCCCAAACTTTTCTGATGTGTGCCCTGTGGTGCGAGTACACTCCTGCCAGGTTCCCAACCCCATGGCAATGTGGGCCTTCTGCTCTGTGGACCCAATGGCTGGGGTATTCACAGTTTCATGATGAGGGCCCTCTTTTGTGAGTCCACACCGGCCGGGATCCCATAGCCTCGTTGTTCCTTGCCGCCTGCTGGGATGTTCCAACTGCGGGATTCCTCACCTTTTTTATTCTATGGGCCCTCTGTTTTGAGACTACTCCTGCCTGCCTCCCTCCCAGCCCCTTGGTGATGTGTGTCCTCTGGTTTGAGGCCACATGTGGTGGTTTCCTCGCCTTTCAATGATGTGGCCCCACTGGACTGAGAACACTCCTGCCTGGTTCCCATCCTCTTGGTGATGTGGGCCCTCTGGTGAGAGTCTGATCCTGGTTGGGTTCCTCACACTTCCGTGAACTTGGCCCTCTGCTCTGAGGTCACTCCTGCCTGGCTGGCACACCCCGCCTTGGTGACGTCGGCCCTCTGGTGGCAGTTGGAGCGTGCTGGGAGCCTCCTTCCCTCAGTAATGAGGGCCCTTTGGCGTCAGGCCCTAACTGCTGTGTACCCACATTTTCTAATACGTACTAAGTGGTGCGAGGACACTCCTGCCAGGTTCCCATCCCCGTGGGGATGTGGGACTTCTGCTCTGATGTCCAAACGGCTGGGTTGCTCAAAGTTTCATGATGTGGGCCCTCTGCTGTGAGTGCACTGCGGCCTGGATCCCATAGACTGGGTGCTCTGGGCCACCTGCTGGGAGGTTCGAACTGTTGGATTCCTCACACTTTTTATTCTATGGGCCCTGCGTTGTGAGGCTAGTCCTGCCTGCCTCACTCTGAACCCCTTGGAGATGTGGATCCTCTGGTTTAGGCCACGTGTTCTGGGTTCCTCACCTTTCTATGATTTGGCCACACTGGTGTGAGGCCACTCTTGCCTGGATCCGATCCCCTTGGTGATGCGGGCCCTCTGGTGAGACTCTTATCCTGGCTGGGTGCCTCACCCTTCTGGGACGTATGCCCTCTGCTGTGAGGTCACTCCTGCCTGGCTGGCGCACGTCACCTTGGCGACGTGGGCCCTCAGTTGGGAGTTGGTGCCTGCTGGGAGTCTCCTCCCCTCGGTAATGAGGGCCCTCTGACGTCAGGCCCTAACTCCTGGGCTCCCATACTTTTCTGATGTGTGCCCTCTGGTGGGAGTACACTCCTGCCAGGTTCCCAACCCCATGGGAATGTGGGCCTTCTTCTCTGTGGTCCCAACCGCTGGGTTGTTCACAGTTTCGTGATGAGGGCCTTCTGTTGTGAGTTCACACCGGCCGGGATCCCATAGCCTCGCTGCTCCTTGCTGCCTGCTGGGAGGTTCCAACTGCGGGTTACCTCACCTTTTTTATTTTATGGCCCTCTGTTTGAGACACCTCCTGCCTGCCTCACTCTGAGCCCCTTGTTGATGTGGGTCCTCTGGTTTAGGCCATATGTTCTGGGTTCCTCACTTTTCTACGATTTGGCCACACTGGTGTGAGGCCACTCCTGCCTGGTTCTGATCCCCTTGGTGATGTGGGCCCTCTGGTGAGAGTCTTATCCTGGCTGGGTTCCTCCCCCTTCTGTGACATAGGCCCTCTGCTGTGAGGTCACTCCTGCCTGGCTAACGCACATCACCTTGGAGACGTGGGCCCTCAGGTGGGAGTTGGTGCCTTCTAGGAGTCTGCTCCCCTCGGTAATTAGGGCCGTCTGGCGTCAGGCCCTAACTCCTGGGCTCCCAAAATTTTCTGATGTGTGCCCTGTGGTGCGAGTACACTCCTGCCAGGTTCCCAACCCCATGGGAATGTGGGCCTTCTGTTCTGTGGTCCCAACAGCTGTGTTGTTCACAGTTTCATGATGAGGGTCCTCTGTTGTGAGTTCACAACGGCCGGGACCCCATAGCCTCGCTGCTCCTTGCTGCATGCTAGGAGGTTCCAACTGCGGGATTCCTCACCTTTTTTATTCTATGGGTCCTCTGTTTTGAGGCTCCTCCTGCCTGCCTCACTCCGAGCCCCTTGGAGATGTGGGTCCTCTTGTTTAGGCCACATGTTCTGGGTTCCTCACCTTTCTATGATTTGGCCACACTGGTGTGAGGCCACTCCTGCCTGGATCAGATCCCCTTGGTGATGTGGGCCCTCTGGTGAGAGTCTGATCCTGGCTGGGTTCCTCACTCTTCTGTGAGGTGGGCCCTCTGCTGTGAGGTAACTCCTGCCTGGCTTGCTCCCGTTGCCCTGGTGACGTCGGACTTCTGGTGGCAGTTGGAGCCTTCTTGTACCCTCCTCTCCAAGGTGATGAGGGCCCTCTTGCGTCAGGCTCTAACTGCTGGGCTCCCCACGATTTCTGATGTGAGCCCAGTGATGCCAGGACACTCCTGTAAGGTTCCAATACTCATGGGGATGTGTGCCTTCTGCTCTGTGGTCGCAACGCCTGGGTTGCTCACAGTTTCGTTATGTTGGCACTCCGGTGTTAGTTCACTCAGGCCTAGATCCCATAGCCTCTGTGCTCTGGGCCGCCTGCTGGGAGGTTCCAACTGCTGGATTCCTCACCTTTCTTATACTTTGGGCCCTGTGTGGTGAAGCTCCTCCTGCCTGCCTCACACCGAGCCCCTTGGTGATGTAGGTCTTCTGGTTTGAGACCACGTGTGCCGTTTGTCTCACCTTTTAGGGATGTGGCCCTACTGGTGTGAGGACACTCCTGACTGGTTCCCATCCCCTTGTTGATGTGGGCCCTCTGGTGAGAGTCTGATCCTGGCTTGATTCCTCACACTTCTGTGAGGCGGGCCCTCTGCTGTGAGGTCACACCTGCCTGGCTGGCACACGACGCCTTGGCCACATGGGCCCTCTGGTTGCAGTTGGAGCGTGCTGGGAACCTCCTCCCATCGGTGATGAGGGCCCTCTGGCGTCCGGCCCTAACTGCTGGGCTCACCACATTTTCTGATGTGCGCCCACTTGTGCGATGACACTCCTGCCAGGTTCCCATCCCCATGCAGATTTGGGCCTTCTGTTCTGAGGTGCCAACGGCTGGCTTGCTCACAGTGTCAGGATGTGGGCCCTCTGCTGTGAGTTCACTCCGGCATGCATCCCATAGCCTCGGTGCTCTGGGCCACCTGCTTGGAGCTTCCAACTGCAGGATTCCTTACCTTTTTTCTTCTATGGGCCGTGTGTTGTGAGACACTTCCTGCCTGCCTCACTCTGAGCCCCTTGTTGATGTGGGTCTTCTGGTTTGAGGCCACATGTGGTGGGTTCCTTGCCTTTCAATGATGTGGCCCCACTGGTGTGAGCACACTCCTGCCTGGTTCGCATCCCCTTGGTGATGTGGGCCCTCTGGTGAGAATCTGATCCGGGTTGGGTTCCTCACACTTCCGTGAGCTTGGCCCTCAGCTCTGAGGTCACTCCTGCCTGGCTGGCACACCCCGCCTTGGCGACGTCGGCCCTCTGGTGGCAGTTGGAGCCTGCTGGGAGCCTCCTCCCCTCAGTGATGAGAGCCCTTTGGCGTCAGGCCCTAACTGCTGGGTACCCACATTTTCTAATACGTACTAAGTGGTGCGAGGATACGCCTGCCACGTTCCCATCCCCATGGGGATGTGGGCGTTCTGCTCTGAGGTCCCAACGGCTGGGTTGCTCACAGTTTCATGATGTGGGCCCTCTGCTGTGAGTTCACTTTGGCCTGGATCCCATAGACTCGGTGCTCTGGGCCTCCTGCTGCGAGGTTCCAACTGCTGGATTCCTCACATTTTTTAATCTATGGGCCCTGTGTTGTTAGGCTAGTCCTGCCTGCCTCACTCCGAGCCCCTTGGAGATGTGGTTCCTCTGGTTTAGGCCACATGGTCTGGGTCCCTCACCTTTCCATTACTTGGCCGCACTGGTGTGAGTATACTTCTGCCTGGTTCCGATCCCCTTGGTGATGCGGGCCCTCTGGTGAGAGTCTTATCCTGGCTGGGTTCCTCACCCTTCTGTGACGTATGCCCTCTGCTGTGATGTCACTCCTGCCTGGCTGGCGCACGTCACCTTGGCGACGTGGGCCCTCAGTTGGGATTTGGTGTCTGCTGGGAGTTTCCTCCCTTCGGTAATGAGGGCCCTCTGGCGTCAGGCCTTAAATCCTGGGCTCCCAAACTTTTCTGATGTGTGCCCTGTGGTGCGAGTACACTCCTGCCAGGTTCCCAACCCCATGGCAATGTGGGCCTTCTGCTCTGTGGACCCAATGGCTGGGGTATTCACAGTTTCATGATGAGGGCCCTCTTTTGTGAGTCCACACCGGCCGGGATCCCATAGCCTCGTTGTTCCTTGCCGCCTGCTGGGATGTTCCAACTGCGGGATTCCTCACCTTTTTTATTCTATGGGCCCTCTGTTTTGAGACTACTCCTGCCTGCCTCCCTCCCAGCCCCTTGGTGATGTGTGTCCTCTGGTTTGAGGCCACATGTGGTGGTTTCCTCGCCTTTCAATGATGTGGCCCCACTGGACTGAGAACACTCCTGCCTGGTTCCCATCCTCTTGGTGATGTGGGCCCTCTGGTGAGAGTCTGATCCTGGTTGGGTTCCTCACACTTCCGTGAACTTGGCCCTCTGCTCTGAGGTCACTCCTGCCTGGCTGGCACACCCCGCCTTGGTGACGTCGGCCCTCTGGTGGCAGTTGGAGCGTGCTGGGAGCCTCCTTCCCTCAGTAATGAGGGCCCTTTGGCGTCAGGCCCTAACTGCTGTGTACCCACATTTTCTAATACGTACTAAGTGGTGCGAGGACACTCCTGCCAGGTTCCCATCCCCGTGGGGATGTGGGACTTCTGCTCTGATGTCCAAACGGCTGGGTTGCTCAAAGTTTCATGATGTGGGCCCTCTGCTGTGAGTGCACTGCGGCCTGGATCCCATAGACTGGGTGCTCTGGGCCACCTGCTGGGAGGTTCGAACTGTTGGATTCCTCACACTTTTTATTCTATGGGCCCTGCGTTGTGAGGCTAGTCCTGCCTGCCTCACTCTGAACCCCTTGGAGATGTGGATCCTCTGGTTTAGGCCACGTGTTCTGGGTTCCTCACCTTTCTATGATTTGGCCACACTGGTGTGAGGCCACTCTTGCCTGGATCCGATCCCCTTGGTGATGCGGGCCCTCTGGTGAGACTCTTATCCTGGCTGGGTGCCTCACCCTTCTGGGACGTATGCCCTCTGCTGTGAGGTCACTCCTGCCTGGCTGGCGCACGTCACCTTGGCGACGTGGGCCCTCAGTTGGGAGTTGGTGCCTGCTGGGAGTCTCCTCCCCTCGGTAATGAGGGCCCTCTGACGTCAGGCCCTAACTCCTGGGCTCCCATACTTTTCTGATGTGTGCCCTCTGGTGGGAGTACACTCCTGCCAGGTTCCCAACCCCATGGGAATGTGGGCCTTCTTCTCTGTGGTCCCAACCGCTGGGTTGTTCACAGTTTCGTGATGAGGGCCTTCTGTTGTGAGTTCACACCGGCCGGGATCCCATAGCCTCGCTGCTCCTTGCCGCCTGCTGGGAGGTTCCAACTGCGGGTTACCTCACCTTTTTTATTTTATGGCCCTCTGTTTGAGACACCTCCTGCCTGCCTCACTCTGAGCCCCTTGTTGATGTGGGTCCTCTGGTTTAGGCCATATGTTCTGGGTTCCTCACTTTTCTACGATTTGGCCACACTGGTGTGAGGCCACTCCTGCCTGGTTCTGATCCCCTTGGTGATGTGGGCCCTCTGGTGAGAGTCTTATCCTGGCTGGGTTCCTCCCCCTTCTGTGACATAG
Source organism: Delphinapterus leucas (assembly GCF_059928025.1). NCBI lineage: Eukaryota > Metazoa > Chordata > Mammalia > Artiodactyla > Monodontidae > Delphinapterus > Delphinapterus leucas. The sequence continues at coordinate 1,022,101 of NW_028322256.1, read as the reverse complement.
GCCCTCTGCTGTGAGGTCACTCCTGCCTGGCTAACGCACATCACCTTGGAGACGTGGGCCCTCAGGTGGGAGTTGGTGCCTTCTAGGAGTCTGCTCCCCTCGGTAATTAGGGCCGTCTGGCGTCAGGCCCTAACTCCTGGGCTCCCAAAATTTTCTGATGTGTGCCCTGTGGTGCGAGTACACTCCTGCCAGGTTCCCAACCCCATGGGAATGTGGGCCTTCTGTTCTGTGGTCCCAACAGCTGTGTTGTTCACAGTTTCATGATGAGGGTCCTCTGTTGTGAGTTCACAACGGCCGGGACCCCATAGCCTCGCTGCTCCTTGCTGCATGCTAGGAGGTTCCAACTGCGGGATTCCTCACCTTTTTTATTCTATGGGTCCTCTGTTTTGAGGCTCCTCCTGCCTGCCTCACTCCGAGCCCCTTGGAGATGTGGGTCCTCTTGTTTAGGCCACATGTTCTGGGTTCCTCACCTTTCTATGATTTGGCCACACTGGTGTGAGGCCACTCCTGCCTGGATCAGATCCCCTTGGTGATGTGGGCCCTCTGGTGAGAGTCTGATCCTGGCTGGGTTCCTCACTCTTCTGTGAGGTGGGCCCTCTGCTGTGAGGTAACTCCTGCCTGGCTTGCTCCCGTTGCCCTGGTGACGTCGGACTTCTGGTGGCAGTTGGAGCCTTCTTGTACCCTCCTCTCCAAGGTGATGAGGGCCCTCTTGCGTCAGGCTCTAACTGCTGGGCTCCCCACGATTTCTGATGTGAGCCCAGTGATGCCAGGACACTCCTGTAAGGTTCCAATACTCATGGGGATGTGTGCCTTCTGCTCTGTGGTCGCAACGCCTGGGTTGCTCACAGTTTCGTTATGTTGGCACTCCGGTGTTAGTTCACTCAGGCCTAGATCCCATAGCCTCTGTGCTCTGGGCCGCCTGCTGGGAGGTTCCAACTGCTGGATTCCTCACCTTTCTTATACTTTGGGCCCTGTGTGGTGAAGCTCCTCCTGCCTGCCTCACACCGAGCCCCTTGGTGATGTAGGTCTTCTGGTTTGAGACCACGTGTGCCGTTTGTCTCACCTTTTAGGGATGTGGCCCTACTGGTGTGAGGACACTCCTGACTGGTTCCCATCCCCTTGTTGATGTGGGCCCTCTGGTGAGAGTCTGATCCTGGCTTGATTCCTCACACTTCTGTGAGGCGGGCCCTCTGCTGTGAGGTCACACCTGCCTGGCTGGCACACGACGCCTTGGCCACATGGGCCCTCTGGTTGCAGTTGGAGCGTGCTGGGAACCTCCTCCCATCGGTGATGAGGGCCCTCTGGCGTCCGGCCCTAACTGCTGGGCTCACCACATTTTCTGATGTGCGCCCACTTGTGCGATGACACTCCTGCCAGGTTCCCATCCCCATGCAGATTTGGGCCTTCTGTTCTGAGGTGCCAACGGCTGGCTTGCTCACAGTGTCAGGATGTGGGCCCTCTGCTGTGAGTTCACTCCGGCATGCATCCCATAGCCTCGGTGCTCTGGGCCACCTGCTTGGAGCTTCCAACTGCAGGATTCCTTACCTTTTTTCTTCTATGGGCCGTGTGTTGTGAGACACTTCCTGCCTGCCTCACTCTGAGCCCCTTGTTGATGTGGGTCTTCTGGTTTGAGGCCACATGTGGTGGGTTCCTTGCCTTTCAATGATGTGGCCCCACTGGTGTGAGCACACTCCTGCCTGGTTCGCATCCCCTTGGTGATGTGGGCCCTCTGGTGAGAATCTGATCCGGGTTGGGTTCCTCACACTTCCGTGAGCTTGGCCCTCAGCTCTGAGGTCACTCCTGCCTGGCTGGCACACCCCGCCTTGGCGACGTCGGCCCTCTGGTGGCAGTTGGAGCCTGCTGGGAGCCTCCTCCCCTCAGTGATGAGAGCCCTTTGGCGTCAGGCCCTAACTGCTGGGTACCCACATTTTCTAATACGTACTAAGTGGTGCGAGGATACGCCTGCCACGTTCCCATCCCCATGGGGATGTGGGCGTTCTGCTCTGAGGTCCCAACGGCTGGGTTGCTCACAGTTTCATGATGTGGGCCCTCTGCTGTGAGTTCACTTTGGCCTGGATCCCATAGACTCGGTGCTCTGGGCCTCCTGCTGCGAGGTTCCAACTGCTGGATTCCTCACATTTTTTAATCTATGGGCCCTGTGTTGTTAGGCTAGTCCTGCCTGCCTCACTCCGAGCCCCTTGGAGATGTGGTTCCTCTGGTTTAGGCCACATGGTCTGGGTCCCTCACCTTTCCATTACTTGGCCACACTGGTGTGAGTATACTTCTGCCTGGTTCCGATCCCCTTGGTGATGCGGGCCCTCTGGTGAGAGTCTTATCCTGGCTGGGTTCCTCACCCTTCTGTGACGTATGCCCTCTGCTGTGATGTCACTCCTGCCTGGCTGGCGCACGTCACCTTGGCGACGTGGGCCCTCAGTTGGGATTTGGTGTCTGCTGGGAGTTTCCTCCCTTCGGTAATGAGGGCCCTCTGGCGTCAGGCCTTAAATCCTGGGCTCCCAAACTTTTCTGATGTGTGCCCTGTGGTGCGAGTACACTCCTGCCAGGTTCCCAACCCCATGGCAATGTGGGCCTTCTGCTCTGTGGACCCAATGGCTGGGGTATTCACAGTTTCATGATGAGGGCCCTCTTTTGTGAGTTCACACCGGCCGGGATCCCATAGCCTCGTTGTTCCTTGCCGCCTGCTGGGATGTTCCAACTGCGGGATTCCTCACCTTTTTTATTCTATGGGCCCTCTGTTTTGAGACTACTCCTGCCTGCCTCCCTCCCAGCCCCTTGGTGATGTGTGTCCTCTGGTTTGAGGCCACATGTGGTGGTTTCCTCGCCTTTCAATGATGTGGCCCCACTGGACTGAGAACACTCCTGCCTGGTTCCCATCCTCTTGGTGATGTGGGCCCTCTGGTGAGAGTCTGATCCTGGTTGGGTTCCTCACACTTCCGTGAACTTGGCCCTCTGCTCTGAGGTCACTCCTGCCTGGCTGGCACACCCCGCCTTGGTGACGTCGGCCCTCTGGTGGCAGTTGGAGCGTGCTGGGAGCCTCCTTCCCTCAGTAATGAGGGCCCTTTGGCGTCAGGCCCTAACTGCTGTGTACCCACATTTTCTAATACGTACTAAGTGGTGCGAGGACACTCCTGCCAGGTTCCCATCCCCGTGGGGATGTGGGACTTCTGCTCTGATGTCCAAACGGCTGGGTTGCTCAAAGTTTCATGATGTGGGCCCTCTGCTGTGAGTGCACTGCGGCCTGGATCCCATAGACTGGGTGCTCTGGGCCACCTGCTGGGAGGTTCGAACTGTTGGATTCCTCACACTTTTTATTCTATGGGCCCTGCGTTGTGAGGCTAGTCCTGCCTGCCTCACTCTGAACCCCTTGGAGATGTGGATCCTCTGGTTTAGGCCACGTGTTCTGGGTTCCTCACCTTTCTATGATTTGGCCACACTGGTGTGAGGCCACTCTTGCCTGGATCCGATCCCCTTGGTGATGCGGGCCCTCTGGTGAGACTCTTATCCTGGCTGGGTGCCTCACCCTTCTGGGACGTATGCCCTCTGCTGTGAGGTCACTCCTGCCTGGCTGGCGCACGTCACCTTGGCGACGTGGGCCCTCAGTTGGGAGTTGGTGCCTGCTGGGAGTCTCCTCCCCTCGGTAATGAGGGCCCTCTGACGTCAGGCCCTAACTCCTGGGCTCCCATACTTTTCTGATGTGTGCCCTCTGGTGGGAGTACACTCCTGCCAGGTTCCCAACCCCATGGGAATGTGGGCCTTCTTCTCTGTGGTCCCAACCGCTGGGTTGTTCACAGTTTCGTGATGAGGGCCTTCTGTTGTGAGTTCACACCGGCCGGGATCCCATAGCCTCGCTGCTCCTTGCCGCCTGCTGGGAGGTTCCAACTGCGGGTTACCTCACCTTTTTTATTTTATGGCCCTCTGTTTGAGACACCTCCTGCCTGCCTCACTCTGAGCCCCTTGTTGATGTGGGTCCTCTGGTTTAGGCCATATGTTCTGGGTTCCTCACTTTTCTACGATTTGGCCACACTGGTGTGAGGCCACTCCTGCCTGGTTCTGATCCCCTTGGTGATGTGGGCCCTCTGGTGAGAGTCTTATCCTGGCTGGGTTCCTCCCCCTTCTGTGACATAGGCCCTCTGCTGTGAGGTCACTCCTGCCTGGCTAACGCACATCACCTTGGAGACGTGGGCCCTCAGGTGGGAGTTGGTGCCTTCTAGGAGTCTGCTCCCCTCGGTAATTAGGGCCGTCTGGCGTCAGGCCCTAACTCCTGGGCTCCCAAAATTTTCTGATGTGTGCCCTGTGGTGCGAGTACACTCCTGCCAGGTTCCCAACCCCATGGGAATGTGGGCCTTCTGTTCTGTGGTCCCAACAGCTGTGTTGTTCACAGTTTCATGATGAGGGTCCTCTGTTGTGAGTTCACAACGGCCGGGACCCCATAGCCTCGCTGCTCCTTGCTGCATGCTAGGAGGTTCCAACTGCGGGATTCCTCACCTTTTTTATTCTATGGGTCCTCTGTTTTGAGGCTCCTCCTGCCTGCCTCACTCCGAGCCCCTTGGAGATGTGGGTCCTCTTGTTTAGGCCACATGTTCTGGGTTCCTCACCTTTCTATGATTTGGCCACACTGGTGTGAGGCCACTCCTGCCTGGATCAGATCCCCTTGGTGATGTGGGCCCTCTGGTGAGAGTCTGATCCTGGCTGGGTTCCTCACTCTTCTGTGAGGTGGGCCCTCTGCTGTGAGGTAACTCCTGCCTGGCTTGCTCCCGTTGCCCTGGTGACGTCGGACTTCTGGTGGCAGTTGGAGCCTTCTTGTACCCTCCTCTCCAAGGTGATGAGGGCCCTCTTGCGTCAGGCTCTAACTGCTGGGCTCCCCACGATTTCTGATGTGAGCCCAGTGATGCCAGGACACTCCTGTAAGGTTCCAATACTCATGGGGATGTGTGCCTTCTGCTCTGTGGTCGCAACGCCTGGGTTGCTCACAGTTTCGTTATGTTGGCACTCCGGTGTTAGTTCACTCAGGCCTAGATCCCATAGCCTCTGTGCTCTGGGCCGCCTGCTGGGAGGTTCCAACTGCTGGATTCCTCACCTTTCTTATACTTTGGGCCCTGTGTGGTGAAGCTCCTCCTGCCTGCCTCACACCGAGCCCCTTGGTGATGTAGGTCTTCTGGTTTGAGACCACGTGTGCCGTTTGTCTCACCTTTTAGGGATGTGGCCCTACTGGTGTGAGGACACTCCTGACTGGTTCCCATCCCCTTGTTGATGTGGGCCCTCTGGTGAGAGTCTGATCCTGGCTTGATTCCTCACACTTCTGTGAGGCGGGCCCTCTGCTGTGAGGTCACACCTGCCTGGCTGGCACACGACGCCTTGGCCACATGGGCCCTCTGGTTGCAGTTGGAGCGTGCTGGGAACCTCCTCCCATCGGTGATGAGGGCCCTCTGGCGTCCGGCCCTAACTGCTGGGCTCACCACATTTTCTGATGTGCGCCCACTTGTGCGATGACACTCCTGCCAGGTTCCCATCCCCATGCAGATTTGGGCCTTCTGTTCTGAGGTGCCAACGGCTGGCTTGCTCACAGTGTCAGGATGTGGGCCCTCTGCTGTGAGTTCACTCCGGCATGCATCCCATAGCCTCGGTGCTCTGGGCCACCTGCTTGGAGCTTCCAACTGCAGGATTCCTTACCTTTTTTCTTCTATGGGCCGTGTGTTGTGAGACACTTCCTGCCTGCCTCACTCTGAGCCCCTTGTTGATGTGGGTCTTCTGGTTTGAGGCCACATGTGGTGGGTTCCTTGCCTTTCAATGATGTGGCCCCACTGGTGTGAGCACACTCCTGCCTGGTTCGCATCCCCTTGGTGATGTGGGCCCTCTGGTGAGAATCTGATCCGGGTTGGGTTCCTCACACTTCCGTGAGCTTGGCCCTCAGCTCTGAGGTCACTCCTGCCTGGCTGGCACACCCCGCCTTGGCGACGTCGGCCCTCTGGTGGCAGTTGGAGCCTGCTGGGAGCCTCCTCCCCTCAGTGATGAGAGCCCTTTGGCGTCAGGCCCTAACTGCTGGGTACCCACATTTTCTAATACGTACTAAGTGGTGCGAGGATACGCCTGCCACGTTCCCATCCCCATGGGGATGTGGGCGTTCTGCTCTGAGGTCCCAACGGCTGGGTTGCTCACAGTTTCATGATGTGGGCCCTCTGCTGTGAGTTCACTTTGGCCTGGATCCCATAGACTCGGTGCTCTGGGCCTCCTGCTGCGAGGTTCCAACTGCTGGATTCCTCACATTTTTTAATCTATGGGCCCTGTGTTGTTAGGCTAGTCCTGCCTGCCTCACTCCGAGCCCCTTGGAGATGTGGTTCCTCTGGTTTAGGCCACATGTTCTGGGTTCCTCACCTTTCCATTATTTGGCCACACTGGTGTGAGTATACTTCTGCCTGGTTCCGATCCCCTTGGTGATGCGGGCCCTCTGGTGAGAGTCTTATCCTGGCTGGGTTCCTCACCCTTCTGTGACGTATGCCCTCTGCTGTGATGTCACTCCTGCCTGGCTGGCGCACGTCACCTTGGCGACGTGGGCCCTCAGTTGGGATTTGGTGTCTGCTGGGAGTTTCCTCCCTTCGGTAATGAGGGCCCTCTGGCGTCAGGCCTTAAATCCTGGGCTCCCAAACTTTTCTGATGTGTGCCCTGTGGTGCGAGTACACTCCTGCCAGGTTCCCAACCCCATGGCAATGTGGGCCTTCTGCTCTGTGGACCCAATGGCTGGGTTATTCACAGTTTCATGATGAGGGCCCTCTTTTGTGAGTTCACACCGGCCGGGATCCCATAGCCTCGTTGTTCCTTGCCGCCTGCTGGGATGTTCCAACTGCGGGATTCCTCACCTTCTTTATTCTATGGGCCCTCTGTTTTGAGACTACTCCTGCCTGCCTCCCTCCCAGCCCCTTGGTGATGTGTGTCCTCTGGTTTGAGGCCACATGTGGTGGTTTCCTCGCCTTTCAATGATGTGGCCCCACTGGACTGAGAACACTCCTGCCTGGTTCCCATCCTCTTGGTGATGTGGGCCCTCTGGTGAGAGTCTGATCCTGGTTGGGTTCCTCACACTTCCGTGAACTTGGCCCTCTGCTCTGAGGTCACTCCTGCCTGGCTGGCACACCCCGCCTTGGTGACGTCGGCCCTCTGGTGGCAGTTGGAGCGTGCTGGGAGCCTCCTTCCCTCAGTAATGAGGGCCCTTTGGCGTCAGGCCCTAACTGCTGTGTACCCACATTTTCTAATACGTACTAAGTGGTGCGAGGACACTCCTGCCAGGTTCCCATCCCCGTGGGGATGTGGGACTTCTGCTCTGATGTCCAAACGGCTGGGTTGCTCAAAGTTTCATGATGTGGGCCCTCTGCTGTGAGTGCACTGCGACCTGGATCCCATAGACTGGGTGCTCTGGGCCACCTGCTGGGAGGTTCGAACTGTTGGATTCCTCACATTTTTTATTCTATGGGCCCTGCGTTGTGAGGCTAGTCCTGCCTGCCTCACTCTGAACCCCTTGGAGATGTGGATCCTCTGGTTTAGGCCACGTGTTCTGGGTTCCTCACCTTTCTATGATTTGGCCACACTGGTGTGAGGCCACTCTTGCCTGGATCCGATCCCCTTGGTGATGCGGGCCCTCTGGTGAGACTCTTATCCTGGCTGGGTGCCTCACCCTTCTGGGACGTATGCCCTCTGCTGTGAGGTCACTCCTGCCTGGCTGGCGCACGTCACCTTGGCGACGTGGGCCCTCAGTTGGGAGTTGGTGCCTGCTGGGAGTCTCCTCCCCTCGGTAATGAGGGCCCTCTGACGTCAGGCCCTAACTCCTGGGCTCCCATACTTTTCTGATGTGTGCCCTCTGGTGGGAGTACACTCCTGCCAGGTTCCCAACCCCATGGGAATGTGGGCCTTCTTCTCTGTGGTCCCAACCGCTGGGTTGTTCACAGTTTCGTGATGAGGGCCTTCTGTTGTGAGTTCACACCGGCCGGGATCCCATAGCCTCGCTGCTCCTTGCCGCCTGCTGGGAGGTTCCAACTGCGGGTTACCTCACCTTTTTTATTTTATGGCCCTCTGTTTGAGACACCTCCTGCCTGCCTCACTCTGAGCCCCTTGTTGATGTGGGTCCTCTGGTTTAGGCCATATGTTCTGGGTTCCTCACTTTTCTACGATTTGGCCACACTGGTGTGAGGCCACTCCTGCCTGGTTCTGATCCCCTTGGTGATGTGGGCCCTCTGGTGAGAGTCTTATCCTGGCTGGGTTCCTCCCCCTCCTGTGACATAGGCCCTCTGCTGTGAGGTCACTCCTGCCTGGCTAACGCACATCACCTTGGAGACGTGGGCCCTCAGGTGGGAGTTGGTGCCTTCTAGGAGTCTGCTCCCCTCGGTAATTAGGGCCGTCTGGCGTCAGGCCCTAACTCCTGGGCTCCCAAAATTTTCTGATATGTGCCCTGTGGTGCGAGTACACTCCTGCCAGGTTCCCAACCCCATGGGAATGTGGGCCTTCTGTTCTGTGGTCCCAACAGCTGTGTTGTTCACAGTTTCATGATGAGGGTCCTCTGTTGTGAGTTCACAACGGCCGGGACCCCATAGCCTCGCTGCTCCTTGCTGCATGCTAGGAGGTTCCAACTGCGGGATTCCTCACCTTTTTTATTCTATGGGTCCTCTGTTTTGAGGCTCCTCCTGCCTGCCTCACTCCGAGCCCCTTGGAGATGTGGGTCCTCTTGTTTAGGCCACATGTTCTGGGTTCCTCACCTTTCTATGATTTGGCCACACTGGTGTGAGGCCACTCCTGCCTGGATCAGATCCCCTTGGTGATGTGGGCCCTCTGGTGAGAGTCTGATCCTGGCTGGGTTCCTCACTCTTCTGTGAGGTGGGCCCTCTGCTGTGAGGTAACTCCTGCCTGGCTTGCTCCCGTTGCCCTGGTGATGTCGGACTTCTGGTGGCAGTTGGAGCCTTCTTGTACCCTCCTCTCCAAGGTGATGAGGGCCCTCTTGCGTCAGGCTCTAACTGCTGGGCTCCCCACGATTTCTGATGTGAGCCCAGTGATGCCAGGACACTCCTGTAAGGTTCCAATACTCATGGGGATGTGTGCCTTCTGCTCTGTGGTCGCAACGCCTGGGTTGCTCACAGTTTCGTTATGTTGGCACTCCGGTGTTAGTTCACTCAGGCCTAGATCCCATAGCCTCTGTGCTCTGGGCCGCCTGCTGGGAGGTTCCAACTGCTGGATTCCTCACCTTTCTTATACTTTGGGCCCTGTGTGGTGAAGCTCCTCCTGCCTGCCTCACACCGAGCCCCTTGGTGATGTAGGTCTTCTGGTTTGAGACCACGTGTGCCGTTTGTCTCACCTTTTAGGGATGTGGCCCTACTGGTGTGAGGACACTCCTGACTGGTTCCCATCCCCTTGTTGATGTGGGCCCTCTGGTGAGAGTCTGATCCTGGCTTGATTCCTCACACTTCTGTGAGGCGGGCCCTCTGCTGTGAGGTCACACCTGCCTGGCTGGCACACGACGCCTTGGCCACATGGGCCCTCTGGTTGCAGTTGGAGCGTGCTGGGAACCTCCTCCCATCGGTGATGAGGGCCCTCTGGCGTCCGGCCCTAACTGCTGGGCTCACCACATTTTCTGATGTGCGCCCACTTGTGCGATGACACTCCTGCCAGGTTCCCATCCCCATGCAGATTTGGGCCTTCTGTTCTGAGGTGCCAACGGCTGGCTTGCTCACAGTGTCAGGATGTGGGCCCTCTGCTGTGAGTTCACTCCGGCATGCATCCCATAGCCTCGGTGCTCTGGGCCAGCTGCTTGGAGCTTCCAACTGCAGGATTCCTTACCTTTTTTCTTCTATGGGCCGTGTGTTGTGAGACACTTCCTGCCTGCCTCACTCTGAGCCCCTTGTTGATGTGGGTCTTCTGGTTTGAGGCCACATGTGGTGGGTTCCTTGCCTTTCAATGATGTGGCCCCACTGGTGTGAGCACACTCCTGCCTGGTTCGCATCCCCTTGGTGATGTGGGCCCTCTGGTGAGAATCTGATCCGGGTTGGGTTCCTCACACTTCCGTGAGCTTGGCCCTCAGCTCTGAGGTCACTCCTGCCTGGCTGGCACACCCCGCCTTGGCGACGTCGGCCCTCTGGTGGCAGTTGGAGCCTGCTGGGAGCCTCCTCCCCTCAGTGATGAGAGCCCTTTGGCGTCAGGCCCTAACTGCTGGGTACCCACATTTTCTAATACGTACTAAGTGGTGCGAGGATACGCCTGCCACGTTCCCATCCCCATGGGGATGTGGGCGTTCTGCTCTGAGGTCCCAACGGCTGGATTGCTCACAGTTTCATGATGTGGGCCCTCTGCTGTGAGTTCACTTTGGCCTGGATCCCATAGACTCGGTGCTCTGGGCCTCCTGCTGCGAGGTTCCAACTGCTGGATTCCTCACATTTTTTAATCTATGGGCCCTGTGTTGTTAGGCTAGTCCTGCCTGCCTCACTCCGAGCCCCTTGGAGATGTGGTTCCTCTGGTTTAGGCCACATGTTCTGGGTTCCTCACCTTTCCATTATTTGGCCACACTGGTGTGAGTATACTTCTGCCTGGTTCCGATCCCCTTGGTGATGCGGGCCCTCTGGTGAGAGTCTTATCCTGGCTGGGTTCCTCACCCTTCTGTGACGTATGCCCTCTGCTGTGATGTCACTCCTGCCTGGCTGGCGCACGTCACCTTGGCGACGTGGGCCCTCAGTTGGGATTTGGTGTCTGCTGGGAGTTTCCTCCCTTCGGTAATGAGGGCCCTCTGGCGTCAGGCCTTAAATCCTGGGCTCCCAAACTTTTCTGATGTGTGCCCTGTGGTGCGAGTACACTCCTGCCAGGTTCCCAACCCCATGGCAATGTGGGCCTTCTGCTCTGTGGACCCAATGGCTGGGCTATTCACAGTTTCATGATGAGGGCCCTCTTTTGTGAGTTCACACCGGCCGGGATCCCATAGCCTCGTTGTTCCTTGCCGCCTGCTGGGATGTTCCAACTGCGGGATTCCTCACCTTTTTTATTCTATGGGCCCTCTGTTTTGAGGCTCCTGCTGCCCGCCTCCCTCCCAGCCCCTTGGTGATGTGTGTCCTGTAGTTTGAGGCCACGTGTGCTGGGTCCGTCACATTTCGGTGATGTGGCCCCACTGGTGTGAGGACACTCCTGCCTGGTTTCCATTCCCTTGGTGATGTGGGCCCTCTGGTGAGAGTCTGATCCTCTTTGGGTTCCTCACACTTTTGTGTGGTTGGCCCTCTGCTCTGAGGTCACTCCTGCCTGGCTGGCACACCCCGCATTGGCGACGTCGGCCCTCTGGTAGCAGTTGGAGCTTGCTGGGAGCCTCCTCTCCTCAGTGATGAGGGCCCTCTAGCGTCCGGCCCTAACTCCTGGGCTCCCCACATTTTCTGTTGTGTGCCCACTGGTGCGTTGACACTCCTGCTTGGTTCCCTTCCCCATGGGGATGTGGGCCTTGTGCTCTGAGGTCACAACGGCTGGGTTGCTTACAGTATCACGATGAGGGCCCTCTGTTGTGAGTTCATCACTGCCTGGATCCCATAGCCTCGGTGCTCTGGGCCGCCTGCTGGGATGTTCCAACTGCTGGATTCCTCACCTTTTTATACAATGGGCCATGTGTTTTGAGGTTAATCCTGCCTGCCTCGCTCTGAGACCCATGGTGATGTGGGTCTTCTGGTTTGAGGCCACATGTGCTGGGTACCTCAACTTTCGATGATGTGGCCCCACGGGTGTGAGGACACTCGTGCCTGATTCCCAGCCCCTTGCTTATGTGGGCACTCTGGTGAGAGTCTGATCATGACTGGGTTCCTTACCCTTCTGTGAGGTGGGCGCTCTGATGTGAGGTCACTCCTACCTGGATGGCTCACGTCGCCTTGGCGACGTAGGCCCTCTGTTGGCCACTGAAGCATGCTGGGAGCCTCCTACCCTCTTTAATGAGGGCCCTGGAAGAAACGCATATGCCCTTTTTGACCAAGTGCATCATTGTCTAAGTTCTGCCTCTTCTCCTATACTTTCAGAGGACTTCCCGTCTACCTCCTGAAATCGTATTCCTGGAATTCTGCCCCGCGTTCAAATCCTCTTTGCAGCCTTACTTCAATATATTTTTGGACGATAGCTGTCATTTATAACTCTGCAGGTTTGTGAATTACAGTGCCCCTGAGCTCCATTCTTCAACTCGCTTTCTTGTGAGCTGGCCGCAAAACCGCAGGATTGCTTCAGGCCCTAATCTGGTTCCGGCACGGCATGTTGAGCCTTTGGCTAATTCCTCTTCCTGATGGGAAATGAGCGTTAAATTTGCTCGTGCAGACACCTACAGCTAATCTCTTATTGGTTCTCCCTATTCCTGTTCATCTTGCGCAGAAATTCCAAACTGTGCCAAACAGGAGGTTAAAGGCACTGACTCTCCAATTGGGGAAAGACTTAGTAAAGCGTCTGGAATGGTAAAACCGAGTATGAGGGGACGAAAACTGAGATGCCTTTAAAAAGGTTTCCCGGTCACACGGAGGACCATATTCTGGGTTTCCCATGCGTGTTTTACCTGAAGGAAGAATCCCTTAAACCTGGAGAGGTGGGACCCATGGAATGGGTACCATGCAGTATGACTTGAAAGGGCCTGCATTTTCTCACCGAACCTCACCAATGCTATCAGCCCAAAGTGTCGAACCTTATGTCTCACTCAGCTCTAGGTGTAGATGGGTAAATCCAGGTTGCAACACAAGACCTGAATGAATTATTTAAGAATTGCTCTCTATTTCACTGTCATTGTGTTTGTTTTTGTAGTTTATTTTGATAATGGGATTTATCGGATTTTCTCTGCTGCATTCATGCAGCTGTACACACACTTGATTCTCTTACGGAGACATATAAAACCATGGGTTTGAAGATTCTTACTAGTCATGTGTAATCCTAGGACTTGAATATGGTGTGTTTAGTCCATTTCGTTGAGCAAGGTGTAGGTCTTGACTATTACATATTTGGCTTATGGAAAGGTATGTGTGCTAATTTCTATCTCTGGTTTTATGCAGCACCCCACTTCATCTTTCCCCATAAACAAGCATAAGTTGTTTTTCTAAATTTGAGACCCTGTTCTGTTTCGTAATTCAGTTCATGTGTAGCCAAGTTTACATTCCGTGTATTAGTGATATCTTATGATGTTTCATTTTCTGTGTGACTTATTTCACTTAGAATCATCGTACCTGGATACACTCAATATGCCGCAACGGGCCTGATGACATAGATTTCATTGGTGAGTGATATGCCATTGTACATATGTACCACAACTTCTTTAACTATTTTTCACATTCTGGGATATTTAACTTGTACCGTAGACGAGGTTCTTGTAAACAGAGCCGTCCCAAACTTTGGGGTGGCTGTGTGTTTTTGATTTTAATTTCCCTAAGCTATAGGACCATAAGTGGAAGTGCCATAGGCTCTGTTGCTTTGTTTCCTACGTGTTTCAGGAAACCCCATACACTTCTCCAGAGTGGCTGTTTGCAATTTACATCCCCCCCATCAGCATAACAAGGCTCCCTGTTCTACATGACCTGTCCTGCCTTTCTGGATTTTACACTTTTTCAGATGGCCCTTTTGACCTGGGGGCAGTGAGACTTCATTGTAGTGCAGATTTCATTTACATGCTTGCTTCCTTGGCCAAAAATGGCGTATGCGTTTTTTCCTGAATATATTCAGGAAAAAAACGCATACGCCCTTTTTGGCCAGTGCATCATTGTCGACATTCTGCCTCATTTCCTATGCTTTAAGTGCAATTCCAGTCTACCCCCTGAAATCGTTTTCCTGAAATTCTGCCCCGCTTTCAAGTCCTCTTCGAAGACTTACTTCAATACATTTTTGGACGATAGCTGTCATTCATAACTCTGCAGGTTTGTGAATTACAGTGCCCCTGAGCTCGTTTCCTCAACTCGCTTTCTTGTGAGCTGGCCGAAAAACCGCAGGATTGCTTCAGGCCCTAATCTGTTTCCGGCAGGGCACGCTGAGCCTTTGGTTAATTCCTCTTCCTGGTGGGAAATGAGCGTTCCATTTGCCCGTGCAGACACCTACAGCTAGTCTCTCATTGGTTCTCCCTATTTCTGTTCATCTTGCGTAGAAATTGCAAACTGTGCCAAACAGGAGGTTAAAGGCACTGACTCTCCAAGTGGGGAGAATGTTAGTAAAGCGTCTGGAATGGTGAACCCGAGTACCAGGGTTCGAAAACTGAGATATATTTGAAAACGTTTCCCAATCACACGGTGGACAATACTCTGCGTTTCCCATGCATGTTTTAGCTGAAGGAAGAATCCCTTAAACCTGGAGAGCTGGGAACCATGGAATGGGTACCATGCAGTATGACTTCAAAGGGTCTGCGTTTGCTCACCGAACCTCACAAATGCTATCAGCCCGAAGTGTCCAGCCTTATGTCTCACCCAGCTCTGGGTGTAGATGTGGTAAATCCAGGTTGCATCACAAGCCCTGAATGAATTATTTAAGAATTGCTCTCTATTTCACTGTCAATGTGTTTTGGTTTTGAAATTTATTTTGATAATGGGATTTATCGGATTTTCACTGTTGCGTTTAGGCCGCTGTTCACACGCTTGATTTCCTTATGGAGACATATAAATCCATTGGTTTTAAGATTCTTACTTGTCAGGTATATTCCCAGGCGTTGAGTCCGTTTCGTTGAGCAAGGTGTAGGTCTTGTCTATTATATATTTGGCTTATGGAACGGTATCTGTGCTAATTTCAATCTCTGTTTTTATGCAGCACCCCAACTCACCTTTCCCCATAAGCAAGCATAAGTTGGTTGTCTCAATTTGAGACCCTTTTCTGATTTGTAATTCAGTTCATGTGTAGCCAAGTTTACATTCCGTGTATTAGTCATATCTTATGATGTTTCTTTTTCTGTGTGACTTATTTCTCGTAGAATCATCGTACGTGAATCCACTCATTATGGCGCTACGGGTCTGATGACGTAGATTTCATTGCTGTGTGATATTCCATTGTACGTACGTAGCACCTCTTCTTTATCCATTTTTTGCTTTCTCGGATATTTAACCTGTACCGTAGACGAGGTTCCTGTAAACGGAGCCGTCCCAAACTTTGGGGTGGCTGTGTGTTTTTGATTTTAATTTCCCTAAGCTATAGATCCATAAGTGGAAGTGCCATAGGCTGTGTTGTCTTGTTTCCTACGTGTTTCAGGAAACACCATACACTTCTCCAGAGTGGCTGTTGGCAATTTACATCCTGCCCATCAGCATAACAAGGCTCCCTGTTCTCCATGACCTGTCCTGCCTTTCTGGATTTTACACTTTTTTCAGATGGCCCTTTTGACCGGGGGGCAGTGAGACTTCATTGTAGTGTAGATTTCCTTTACACGCTTGCTTGGTTGACCAAAAAATGCGTATGCGTTTTTTCCTGAATATATTCAGGAAAAAACGCATACGCCCTTTTTGGCCAAGTACATGATTGTCGACATTCTGCCTCATTTCCTATGCTTTAAGTGCAATTCCAGTCTACCCCCTGAAATCGTTTTCCAGAAATTCTGCCCCGCTTTCAAGTCCTCTTCGAAGACTTACTTCAATACATTTTTGGACGATAGCTGTCATTCATAACTCTGCAGGTTTGTTAATTTCAGTGGCCCTGAGCTCCTTTCTTCAACTCACTTTCTTGTGAGCTGGCTGCAAAACCGCAGGATTGCTTCAGGCCCTAATCTGTTTCCGGCAGGGCACGCTGAGCCTTTGGTTAATTCGTCTTCCTGGTGGGAAATGAGCGTTCCATTTGCCCGTGCAGACACCTACAGCTAGTCTCTCATTGGTTCTCCCTATTCCTGTTCATCTTGCGCAGAAATTGCAAACTGTGCCAAACAGGAGTTTAAAGGCACTGACTCTCCAAGTGGGGAGAGTGTTAGTAAAGCGTCTGGAATGGTGAACCCGAGTACCAGCATTCGAAAACTGAGATGCCTTTGAAAACGTTTCCCAATCACACGGTGGACCATACTCTGGGTTTCCCATGCATGTTTTAGCTGAAGGAAGAATCCCTTAAACCTGGAGAGTTGGGACACATGGAATGGGTACCATGCAGTATGACTTCAAAGGGTCTGCGTTTGCTCACCGAACCTCACCAAAGCTATCAGCCCGAAGTGTCCAGCCTTATGTCTCACCCAGCTCTGGGTGTAGATGTGGTAAATCCAGGTTTCATCACAAGCCCTGAATGAATTATTTAAGAATTGCTCTCTATTTCACTGTCATTGTGTTTTGTTTTTGAAATTTATTTTGATAATGAGATTTATCGGATTTTCACTGCTGCGTTTATGCCGCTGTACACACGCTTGATTTCCTTGTGGAGACATATAAATCCATGGGTTTGAAGATTCTTACTAGTCAGGTGTATTCCTAGGCATTGAATATGGGGTGTTTAGTCCATTTCGTTGAGCAAGGGGTAGGTCTTGTCTATTACATATTTGGCTTATGGAATGGTATCTGTGCTAATTTCTATCTCTGGTTTTATGCAGCTCCCCAACTCACCTTTCCCCTTAAGCAAGCATAAGTTGGTTTTCTAAATTTGAGACCCTGTTCTGTTTTGTAATTCAGTTCATTTGTAGCCAAGTTTACATTCCGTGTATTAGTGATATCTTATGATGTTTCATTTTCTGTGTGACTTATTTCACTTAGAATCATCGTACCTGAATCCACTCATTATGCCGCGATGGGCCTGATCAAATAGATTTCATTGGTTAGTGATATTCCATTGTACGTACGTGCCACAACTTCTTTATCCATTTTTCGCTTTCTGGGATATTTAACTTGTACCGTAGATGAGGTTCTGCTAAACAGAGCCGTCCGAAATTTTGGGGTGCCTGTGTGTTTTTGATTTTAATTTCCCTAAACTATAGGACCATAAGTGGAAGTGCCGTAGGCTCCGTTGCTTTGTTTTTCAGGTGTTTGAGGAAACAACATACATTTCTCCAGAGTGGCTGTTGCCAATTTACATCCCGCCCATCAGCGTAACAAGGCTCCCTGTTCTCCATGGCCTGTGCTGCCTTTCTGGATTTTACACTTTTCTCAGATGGCCCCTTGAACCGGGGGGCAGTGAGACTTCATTTTAGTTGAGATTTCTTTAACATGCTTGCTTGGTTGGCCAAAAAGTGCGTTTTCGTTTTTTCCTGAATATATTCAGGGAAAAACGCATACGCACTTTTTGACAAGTGCATCATTGTCGACATTCTGCCTCTTTTCCTATGCTTTAAATGCAATTCCTGTCTACTCCCTGAAATCGTTTTCCTGCAATTCTGCCCCGTTTACAAGTCATCTTCGCAGCCTTCCTTCAATATATTTTTGGACGATAGCTGTCATTTATAACTCTGCAGGTTTGTGAGTTACAATGACCCTGAGCTCCATTCTTCAACTAGCTATGTTGTGAGCTGGCCGCAAACCTTCAGGATTGCTTCAGGCCCTAATCTGGTTCCGGCACGGCATGCTGAGCCTGTGGTTAATTCCTCTTCCTGGTGGGAAATGAGCGTTAAATTTGCCCGTGCAGACACCTACAGCTAGTCTCTCATTTGTTCTCCCTATTCCTGTTCATCTTGTGCAGATATTGCAAACTGTGCCAAACAGGAGGTTAAAGTCACTCACTCTCCAGGTGGGGAGAGTGTTAGTAAAGGGTCTGGAATGTTGAACCCGAGTAAAAGGAGACGAAAACTGAGATGCATTTGAAAACGTTTCCCGGTCACAGGGTGCACCATACTGTGGGTTTCCCATGCATGTTTTAGCTGAAGGAAGAATCCCTTAAACCTGGAGAGTTGGGACCCATGGAATGGGTACCATGCCGTATGACTTCAAAGGGTCTGCATTTGCTCATCGAACCTCACCAATGCTATCAGCCCGAAGTGCCCAACCTTATGTCTCACTCAGCTCTGGGTGTAGATGTGGTAAATCCAGGTTGCATCACAAGCCCTGAATGAATTATTTAAGAATTGCTCTCTATTTCACTGTCCTTGTGTTTTGTTTTTGTAATTCATTTTGATAATGGGATTTATCGGATTTTCTCTGCTGCATTCATGCCGCTGTACACACGCTTCATTCTCTTATGGAGACATATAAATCCATGGGTTTGAAGATTTGTACTAGTCAGGTGTATTCCTAGGCGTTGAATATGGGGTGTTTAGTCCATTTCGTTGAGCAAGGGGTAGGTCTTGACTATGACATATTTGGCTTATGGAAAGGTATCTGTGCTAATTTCTATCTCTGGTTTTATGCAGCACCCCAACTCACCTGTCCCCTTAAGCAAGCATAAGTTGTTTTTCTAAATTTGAGACCCTGTTCTGTTTTGTAATTCAGTTCATGAGTAGCCAAGTTTACATTCCGTGTATTAGTGATATCTTTTGATGTTTCATTTTCTGTGTGACTTATTTCACTTAGAATCATCGTACCTGAATCCACTCATTATGCCGCGACAGGCCTGATGACATAGATTTCATTGCTGAGTGATATTCCATTGTACGTACGTACCACAACATCTTTATCCATTTTTCACATTCTGGGATATTTAACTTGTACCGTAGACGAGGTTCTTGTAAACAGAGCCGTCCGAAACTTTGGGGTGGCTGTCTGTTTTTGATTTTAATTTCCCTAAGGTATAGGACCATAAGTGGAAGTGCCGTAGGCTCGGTTGCTTTGTTTTTTAGGTGTTCTAGGAAACACCATACACTTCTCCGGAGTGGCTGTTGGCAATTTACATTCCACCCATCAGCATAACAAGGCTCCCTGTTCTCCATGGCCTGTGCTGCCTTTCTGGATTTTACACATTTTTCAGATGGCCCTTTTGACCAGGGGGCAGTGAGACTTCATTGTAGTGCAGATTTCTTTAACATGCTTGCTTGGTTGGCCAAAAAGGGCGTATGCGTTTTTTCCTGAATATATTCAGGAAAAAACGCATACGCCCTTTTTGGCCAAGGGCATCATTGTCGACGTTCTGCCTCTTTTCCTGTGCTTTAAATGCAATTCCCGTCTAACCCCTGAAATCGTTTTCCTGCAATTCTGCCCCGCTTACAAGTCGTCTTCGCAGCCTTCATTCAATATATTTTTGGACGGTAGCTGTCATTTATAACTCTGCAGGTTTGTGAGTTACATTGCCCCTGAGCTCCTTTCTTCCACTCGCTATCTTGTGAGCTGGCCGCAAACCCGCAAGATTGCTTCAGGCCCTAATCTGGTTCCAGCATGGCACGCTGAGCCTGTGGTTAATTCCTCTTCCTAGTGGGAAATGAGCATTAAATTTGCCCATGCAGACACCTACAGCTAGTCTCTCATTGGTTTTCCGTAATCCTGTTCATCTTGCACAGAAATAGCAAACTGTGCCAAACAGGAGGTTAAAGGCACTGACTCTCCAAGTGGGGAGAGTGCTAGTAAAGGGTCTGGAATGGTGAACCCGAGTATAAAGGGACGAAAACTGAGATGCATTTGAAAACGTTTCCCAATCACATGTTGGACCATACTCTGGGTTTCCCATACATGATTTAGCGGAAGGAAGAATCCCTTAAACCTGGAGAGTTGGGACCCATGGAATGGGTATCATGCAGTATGACTTCAAAGGGTCTGCATTTGCTCACCGAACCTCACCAATGCTATCAGGCCGAAGTGTCCGGCCTTATGTGTCCCCAGCTCTGGGTGTAGATTTGGTAAATCCAGGTTGCATCAGAAGCCCTGAGTGAATTATTTAAGAATTGCCCTCTATTTCACTGTCATTGTGTTTTGTTTTGAAATTTATTTTGATGATGGGATTTATCGGATTTTCACTGCTGCGTTTAGGCCACTGAACACACGCTTGATTCTCTTACGGAGACATATAAATCCATGGGTTTTAAGATTCTTACTAGGCAGGTATATTCCTAGGCGTTGAATATGGGGTGTTGAGTCCATTTCATTGAGCAAGGAGTAGGTCTTGTCTATTACATATTTGGCTTATGGAACGGTATCTCTGCGAATTTCAATCTCTGTTTTTATGCAGCACCCCAACTCACCTTTCCCCTTAAGCAAGCATAATTTGGTTTTCTAAATTTGAGACCCTGTTCTGTTTTGTAATTCAGTTCATGTGTAGCCAAGTTTACATTCCGTGTATTAGTGATATCTTATGATGTTTCTTTTTCTGTGTGACCTATTTCACGTAGAATCATCGTACCTGAATCCACTCATTATGCCGCTACGGGCCTGATGACATAGATTTCATTGGTGAGTGATATTCCATTGTACGTACGTACCACAATTCTTTATCCATTTTTCGCTCTCTGGGATATTTAACTTGTACCGTAGACGAGGTTCTTGTAAACAGTGCCGTTCCAAACTTTGGGGTGGCTGTGTGGTTTTGATTTTAATTTCCCTAAGCTATAGGACCATAAGTGTAAGGGCCATAGGCTGTGTTGCTTTGTTTCTTTCGTGTTTCAGGAAACACCATACACTTCTCCAGAGTGGCAGTTGGCAATTCATATCCCGCCCATCAGCATAACAATGCTCCCTCTTCTCCATGGCCTGTCTTGCCTTTCTGGATTTTACACTTTTTTCAGATGGCCCTTTTGACCGGGGGGCAGTGAGACTTCATTGTAGTGCAGATTTCCTTTACACGCTTGCTTGGTTGGCCAAAAGGCGCGTATGCGTTTTTTCCTGCATATATTCAGGAAAAAACGCATACGCCCTTTTTGGCCAAGTGCATCATTGTTGCCGTTCTGCCTCTTTTCCTACGGTTTAAGTGCAATTCCAGTCTACCCCCTGAAATCGTTTTCCTGAAATTCTGCGCCGCTTGCAAGTCCTCTTCGAAGACTTACTTTAATACATTTTTGGACGATAACTGTCATTCATAACTCTGCATGTTTGTGAATTACAGTGCCCCTGATCTCCTTTCCTCAACTCGCTTTCTTGTGAGCTGACCGCAAAACCGCAGGATTGCTTCAGGCCCTAATCTGTTTCCGGCAGGGCACGCTGACCATTTGATTAATTCCTCTTCCTGGTGGGAAATGAGCGTTCCATTTGCCCGTGCAGATACCTACAGCTAGTCTCTCATTGGTTCTCCCTATTCCTGTTCATCTTGCGCAGAAATTGCAAACTGTGCCAAACAGGAGGTTAAAGGCACTGACTCTCCAAGTGGGGAGAATGTTAGTAAAGCGTCTGGAATGGTGAACCCGAGTACCAGGGTTCGAAAACAGAGATGCATTTGAAAACGTTTCCCAATCACAAGGTGGACCGTACTCTGGTTTTCCCATGCATGATTTAGCTGAAGAAGAGTCCCTTAAAGCTGGAAAGTTGGGACCCATGGAATGGGTACCATGCAGTATGACTTCAAAGGGTCTGCGTTTGCTCACCGAACCTCACCAATGCTATCAGCCTGAAGTGTCCAGCCTTATGTCTCACACAGCTCTGCATGTAGATGTGGTAAATCCAGGTTGCATCACAAGCCCTGAATGAATTATTTAAGAATTGCTCTCTATTTCACTCTCATTGTGTTTGTTTTCGAAATTTATCTTGATATTGGGATTTATCTGATTTTCACTGCTGCGTTTAGGCCGCTGTACACATGCTTGATTTCCTTATGGAGACATATAAATCCATGGGTTTTAAGATTCTTACTTGTCAGGTATGTTCCCAGGCGTTGAATATGGGCTGTTGAGTCCATTTCGCTGAGCAAGGAGTAGGTCTTGTCTATTATATATTTGGCTTATGGAATGGTATCTGTCCTAATTTCAATCTCTGGTTTTATACAGCACCCAAATTCACCTTTCCCCATAAGCAAGCATAAGTTGGTTTTCTAAATTTGAGACCCTGTTCTGTTTTGTAATTCAGTTCATGTGTAGTCAAGTTTACATTCCGTGTATTAGTGATATCGTATGATGTTTCTTATTCTGTGTGACTTATTTCCCGTAGAATCATCATACTTGGATCCACTCATTATGCCGCTACGGGCCTGATGACGGAGATTTCATTGCTGAGTGATATTCCATTGTACGTGCGTACCACAACTTCTTTATCCATTTTTTGCTTTCTCGGATATTTAACTTGTACCATAGATGAGGTTCTTGTAAACAGAGCCGTCCCAAACTTTGGGGTGGCTGTGTGTTTTTGATTTTAATTTCCCTTAGCTATAGGACCATAAGTGGAAGTGCAATAGGCTGTGTTGCTTTGTTTCCTACGTGTTTCAGGAAACACCATACACTTCTCCAGAGTGGCTGTTGGCAATTTACATCCTGCCCAGCAGCATAACAAGGCTCCCTGTTCTCCATGACCTGTCTGCCTTTCTGGATTTTACACTTTTTTCAGATGGCCCTTTTGACCGGGGGGCAGTGAGACTCCATTGTAGTGCAGATTTCCTTTACACACATGATTGGTTGGCCAAAAAGGGCGTATGCGTTTTTTCCTGAATATATTCAGGAAAAAACGCATACGCCCTTTTTGGGTAAGTGCATGATTGTCGACATTCTGCCTCTTTTCCTATGCTTTAAGTGCAATTCCAGTCTACCCCCTGAAATCGTTTTCCTGAAATTCTGCCCCGCTTTCAAGTCCTCTTCGAAGACTTACTTCAATACATTTTTGGACGATAGCTGTCATTCATAACTCTGCAGGTTTGTGAATTTAAGTGCCCCAGATCTCCTTTCCTCAACTCGCTTTCATGTGAACTGGCCGCAAAACCGCAGGATTGTTTCAGGCCCTAATTTGTTTCCGGCATGGCACGCTGAGCCTTTGGTTAATTCCTCTTCCTGGTGGGAAATGAGCATTCCATTTGCCCGTGCAGACACCTACAGGTAGTCTCTCATTGGTTTTCCCTATTCCTGTTCATCTTGCGCAGAAATTGTAAACTGTGCCAAACAGGAGGTTAAAGGCACTGACTCTCCAAGTGGGGAGAGTTTTAGTAAAGCGTCTGGAATGGTGAACCCGAGTACCAGGGTTCGAAAACTGAGATGCATTTGGAAACGTTTCCCAATCACACGGTGGACCATACTCTGGGTTTCCCATGCATGTTTAGCTGAAGGAAGAATCCCTTAAACCTGGAGAGTTGGGACCCATGGAATGAGTACCATGCAGTATGACTTCAAAGGGTCTGCGTTTGCTCACCGAACCTCACCAATGCTATCAGCCCGAAGTGCCCAGCCTTATGTCTCACCCAGCTCTGGGTGTATATGTGGTAAATCCAGGTTGCATCACAAGCCCTGAATCAATTATTTAAGAATTGCTCTGTATTTCACTGTCATTGTGTTTTGTTTTTGAAATTTATTTTGATAATGGGATTTATCGGATTTTCACTGCTGCGTTTAGGCCGATGTACAGACATTTGATTTCCTTATGGAGACATATAAATCCATTGGTTTTAAGATTCTTACTTGTCAGGTATATTCCCAGGCGTTGAATATGGGGTGTTGAGTCTATTTCGCTGAGCAAGGAGTAGGTCTTGTGTATTATATATTTGGCTTATG
This sequence comes from Delphinapterus leucas, assembly GCF_059928025.1. Classification (NCBI taxonomy): domain Eukaryota; kingdom Metazoa; phylum Chordata; class Mammalia; order Artiodactyla; family Monodontidae; genus Delphinapterus; species Delphinapterus leucas. Next base: position 998,646 of record NW_028322256.1, on the reverse strand, counting down.
GAATGGTATCTGTGCTAATTTCAATCTCTGGTTTTATGCAGCACCCCAACTCACCTTTCCCCATAAGCAAGCATAAGTTGGTTGTCTCAATTTGAGACCCTTTTCTGTTTTGTAATTCAGTTCATGTGTAGCCAAGTTTACATTCCGTGTATTAGTCATATCTTATGATGTTTTTTTTTCTGTGTGACTTATTTCTCGTAGAATCATCGTACCTGAATCCACTCATTATGGTGCCACGGGCCTGATGACGTAGATTTCATTGCTGTGTGATATTCCATTGTACGTACGTAGCACTACTTCTTTATGAATTTTTTGCTTTCTGGGATATTTTACTTGTACCGTAGACGAGGTTCTTGTAAACAGAGCCGTCCCAAACTCTGGGGTGGCTGTGTGTTTTTGATTTTAATTTCCCTAAGCTATAGGACCATAAGTGGAAGTGCCAAAGGCTGTGTTGCTTTGTTTCCTACGTGTTTCTGGAAACACCATACACTTCTCCAGAGTGGTTGTTGGCAATTTACATCCCGCCCATCAGCATGACAAGGCTCCCTGTTCTCCCTGACCTGTCCTGCCTTTCTGGATTTTACACTTTTTTCAGATGGCCCTTTTGACCGGGGTGGCAGTGAGACTCCATTGTAGTGCAGATTTCCTTTACACGCTTGCTTGGTTGGCCAAAAAGGGCGTATGCGTTTTTTCCTGAATATATTCAGGAAAAAACGCATACGCCCTTTTTGACCAAGTGCATCGTTGTCGACATTCTGCCTCTTCTCCTATGCTTTAAATGCAATTCCAGTCTACCCCCTGAAATCGTTTTCCTGAAATTCTGCTCCGCTTTCAAGTCCTCTTCGAAGACTTACTTCAATACATTTTTGGACGATAGCTGTCATTCATAACTCTGCAGATTTGAGAATTACAGTGCCCCTGAGCTCATGTTTTCAACTCGCTTTCTTGTGAGCTGGCCGCAAAACCGCAGGATTGCTTCAGGCCCTAATCTGTTTCCGGCAGGGCACACTGAGCCTTTGGTTAATTCCTCTTCCTGGTGGGAAATGAGCGTTCCATTTGCCCGTGCAGACACCTACAGCTAGTCTCTCATTGCTTCTCCCTATTCCTGTTAATCTTGCGCAGAAATTGCAAAGTGTGCCAAACAGGAGGTTAAATGCACTGACTCTCCAAGTGGGGAGAGTGTTAGTAAAGCGTCTGGAATGGTGAACCCGAGTACCAGGGGACGAAAACTGAGATGCATTTGAAAACGTTTCCCAATCACACGGTGGACCATACTATGGGTTTCCCATGCATGTTTTAGCTGAAGGAAGAATCCCTTAAACCTGGAGAGTTGGGACCCATGGAATGGGTACCATGCAGTATGACTTCAAAGGGTCTGCGTTTGCTCACCGAACCTCACCAATGCTATCAGCCCGAAGTGTCCAGCCTTATGTCTCACCCAGCTCTGGGTGTAGATGTGGAAAATCCAGGTTGCATCACAAGCCCTGAATGAATTATTTAAGAATTGCTCTCTATTTCACTGTCATTGTGTTTTGTTTTTGAAATTTATTTTGATAATGGGATTTATCGGATTATCACTGCTGCGTTTAGGCCGCTGTACACACGCTGGATTTCCTTATGGAGACATATAAATCCATGGGTTTTAAGATTCTTACTTGTCAGGTATCTTCCCAGGCGTTGAATATGGGGTGTTGAGTCCATTTCGTTGAGCAAGGTGTAGATCTTGTCTATTATATATTTGGCTTATGGAACGGTATCTGTGCTAATTTCAATCTCTGGTTTTATGCAGTACCCCAACTCACCTTTCCCCATAAGCAAGCATAAGTTGGTTTTCTAAATTTGAGACTCTGTTCTGTTTTGTAATTCAGTTCATGGGTAGCCAAGTTTACATTCCGTGTATTAGTGATATCTTATGAGGTTTCTTTTTCTGTGTGACTTATTTCTCGTAGAATCATCATACCTGAATCCACTCATTATGCCGCTACAGGCCTGATGACGTAGATTTCATTGCTGAGTGATATCCCACTGTACTTGCGTACCACAACTTCTTTATGAATTTTTTCTTTTCTCTGATATTTAAGTTGTACAGTAGACGAGGTTCTTGTAATCAGAGCCGTCCCAAAGTTTGAGGTGGCTGTCTGTTTTTGATTTTAATTTCCCTAAGCTATAGGACCATAATTGGAAGTGCCATAGGCTGTGTTGCTTTGTTTCCTACGTGTTTCAGGAAACACCATACACTTCTCCAGAGTGGCTGTTGGCAATTTACATCCCGCCCATCAGCATAACAAGGCTCCCTGTTCTCCATGACCTGTCCTGCCTTTCTGGATTTTACCCTTTTTTCAGATGGCCCTTTTGACGGGGGGGCAGTGAGACTTCATTGTAGTGTAGATTTCCTTTACACGCTTGCTTGGTTGATCAAAAAGTGCGTATGCATTTTTTCCTGAATATATTCAGGAAAAAACACATACGCCCTTTTTGGCCAAGTGCATCATTGTCGACATTCTGCCTCATTTCCTGTGCTTTAAGTGCAATTCCAGTCTACCCCCTGAAATCGTTTTCCAGAAATTTTGCCCCGCTTTCAAGTCCTCTTCGAAGACTTACTTCAATACATTTTTGGACGATAGCTGTCATTCATAACTCTGCAGGTTTGTGAATTTAAGTGGCCCTGAGCTCCTTTCTTCAACTCACTTTCTTGTGAGCTGGCTGCAAAACCGCAGGATTGCTTCAGGCCCTAATCTGTTTCCGGCAGTGCACGCTGAGCCTTTGTTTAATTCGTCTCCCTGGTGGGAAATGAGCGTTCCATTTGCCTGTGCAGACACCTACAGCTAGTCTCTCATTGGTTCTCCCTATTCCTGTTCATCTTGCGCAGAATTTGCAAACTGTGCCAAACAGGAGTTTAAAGGCACTGACTCTCCAAGTGGGGAGAGTGTTAGTAAAGCGTCTGGAATGGTGAACCCGAGTACCAGCGTTCGAAAACTGAGATGCATTTGAAAACGTTTCCCAATCACACGGTGGACCATACTCTGGGTTTCCCATGCATGTTTTAGCTGAAGGAAGAATCCCTTAAACCTGGAGAGTTGGGACCCATGGAATGGGTACCATGCAGTATGACTTCAAAGGGTCTGCGTTTGCTCACCGAACCTCACCAAAGCTATCAGCCTGAAGTGTACAGCCTTATGTCTCACCCAGCCCTGGGTGTAGATGTGGTAAATCCAGGTTTCATCACAAGCCCTGAATGAATTATTTAAGAATTGCTCTCTATTTCACTGTCATTGTGTTTTGTTTTTGAAATTTATTTTGATAATGGGATTTATCGGATTTTCACTGCTGCGTTTATGCCGCTGTACACACGCTTGATTTCCTTGTGGAGACATATAAATCCATGGGTTTTAAGATTCTTACTTGTCAGGTATATTCCCAGGCGTTGAATATGGAGTGTTGAGTCCATTTCGTTGAGCAAGGAGTAGGTCTTGTCTATTATATATTTGGCTTATGGAAAGGTATCTGTGCTAATTTCAATCTCTGGTTTTATGCAGCACCCCAACTCACCTTTCCCCATAAGCAAACATAAGTTGGTTTTCCAAATTTGATACCATGTTCTGTTTTGTAATTCAGTTCATGTGTAGTCAAGTTTACATTCCGTGTATTAGTGATTTCTTATGATGTTTCTTATTCTGTGTGACTTATTTCTCGTAGAATCATCCTACTTGGTTCCACTCATTATGCCGCTACGGGCCTGATGACGGAGATTTCATTGCTGAGTGATATTCCATTGTACGTGCGTACCACAACTTCTTTATCCATTTTTTGCTTTCTCGGATATTTAACTTGTACGGTAGGTGAGGTTCTTGTAAACAGAGCCATCCCAAACTTTGGGGTAGCTGTGTGTTTTTGGTTTTAATTTCCCTAAGCTATAGGACCATAAGTGGAAGTGCCATAGGCTGTGTTGCTTTGTTTCCTATGTGTTTCAGGAATCACCATACACTTCTCCAGAATGGCTGTTGGCAATTTACATACCGCCCATCAGCATAACAAGGCTCCCTGTTCTCCATGACCTGTCCTGCCTTTCTGGATTTTACACTTTTTTCAGATGGCCCTTTTGACCGGGGGCACTGAGACTTCATTGTAGTGCAGATTTCCTTTACATGCCGGCTTGGTTGGCCAAAAAGTGCGTATGCGTTTTTTCCTGAATATATTCAGGAAAAAACGCATACGCCCTTTTTGGCCAAGTGCATCATTGTCGACATTCTGCCTCTAATCCTATTCTTTAAGTGCAATTCCAGTCTACCCCCTGAAATCGTTTTCCTGAAATTCTGCCCCGATTTCAAGTCCTCTTCGAAGACTTACTTCAAAACATTTTTGGACGATAGCTGTCATTCATTACTCTGCAGGTTTGTGAATTACAGTGCCGCTGAGCTCCTTTCTTCAACTCGCATTCTTGTGAGCTGGCCGCAAACCCGCAGGATTGCTTCAGGCCCTAATCTGGTTCCGGCATGGCATGCTGAGCCTTTGGTTAATTCCTCTTCCTGGTGGGAAATGAGCGTTAAATTTGCACGTGCAGACACCTTCACATGAGTCGTCATGGTGCCTCTTTTCCCCGGTTATCTCTTTGGAGGTTTGAGTTGGAGGGCCTCCTCACTCAAGATCAGTGTGCCCACGGAGCCAACCCTGCAACTTCAGGGCATGGTTGGGGGTTAGGATCAGCACGAGGGTTCCTTTTCCCTTAGGAGGGAGGTGGCCTTTTGGGCTGCTGATTTCCAGGTTATCAGATACTGCCAGTATCTTGGCCAGATGTGGCGGTGGGCCAAGCCCCTTGGTGACCATAGTTTATCCTACCTGGATCGCATTCTTGCATTGTTCCATTTCAAGTGGTCCCAGGTTTTGCACTAATACTCCAATGGCGATTCACCGTTCACCAGGAATGTAAAGGTCAAAGGGTTTAGCTAAATTAGGGAGTTCCAGGGCAAGGGTCTGAATTGACTGCTCTTTCCATTCTTGAAAGGCCACTTCTGCATTCTATTCAAAAGGATCATCACCTTTTCCTTTCAGTGTTTCATATAGAGGCCGAGCTAGTAGAATGTAGTTAGGGATCCAGAAGCAGCAAACCCTGGCCTCCCCAGGAACCCCTAAGCTGTCTTCTAGTTTTAGAAATGGGTAAGGCTGTAAATTGTTTCTTCCCTTTCCTGGGATGGGCTTCTCCGACCTTCTGTGAGAATGAAGCCCAGGCAGGTCACCGTAGTCTGTGATATTTGAGCTTTTTCTTGGACAACTTGTATCCTTTATTGGCTTGGTAGTTCAGAGGTCTCCTTAGTAGGGATGGCGATCAGAATGTCGTCTGCATATTGAAGGAGTGTTTCCTTTTCCAGAGGTAGAACTTTTAGGTCTTTAGCTGAGCTTTCCCCAAAGATGGTGTGGGAATTTTTGAACCCTTGGGGCAACACGGCCCGGAAGTATTGTTTTAGTTGTATGTTGAGTCCTGCCACTCACAAGCCAAAATTTCTTGTGACTCTGGGACTAATAGAATACAAAAGAAGGCATCATTGAAGACTAATACAGATTACCATGTCCTGGTGGTTGGTAGAATGACCAGCAGGGTGTAGGATTTAGGAACTACTGGAGGTATATCCTCGGTGGCTTCACTGACTGTCCTGACATCCTTTACCAGGACTCCAGCAGCCCATGGGGCTCTCGAGGTCAGGCCAATCCCAGGATATGGAGCTCACCTGGGCAGGTACCCCACCCCAGCCCACGGGGCTCTCATGTTCAGGCCCCTCCCAGGATATGGGGTTCCCTGGGCAGGTCCCCCTGCAGCCCATGGGGCTCTCGTGGTCAGGCCCCTCCCAGGATACAGAGCTACCCTTGCAGGTACCATGGCAGGGCTGGGAACACAGGAACCCTGCATATCGCCCTCATTGCAGAGCACTCCCAGCTCACCTGTCACTCAGATCTGACACAGAGCACCTCAGAGCAGGACTTGAACTAACAAACAGCAGCTCCGACAGGTCTGTGACCCTGGGCATCACTCTGTGTGACCTCCCTCCACCTGGTCTTCCAGAGACTTCCACTGCACCCGGGGCACCAGGCCTCTGTCTCCACCCACCACCCACCCCTCCTCTCCCTGACTCCTGGGTTCCTCTCATTAGGAGAGGGTTTTCTTGAAGTTGTCTCCCACTCATGGGCCAGATAATATAATTAGAAAACAAGCCAGAGCTGCAGCCCCTTGTCTATCCTGACTCTCAGGAGCCCACACCTGTTCCTTGGACCTGGCCGATTCAGCAAGTTCCAGTTTCTGCAACTGTGAGCCCCTGAGGGGTGATTATTGGCTGGCCTGGGAAGCCCGACCGTGCCGGCCAGCCCTCGCAGGTGTGCCTGTGTTCAGATCAATATAAACACCGCTCCAGGCAGCAAGAGCCCCTGCAGCTGTGCCTGACGCCATTTTCTCTGCCCTGTCAGCAGTCTTGGGGCTGGACTGGTGGGAGGGAGTGAGAGGCCACGGCTTTGTGGGTGGCCCAGTGTGAGTGGGGCTCTGCTGGACTTTCTGCAGCAGTTGCCAAGATGCCACCTGCTAAAGAAGAGGATGTGTCACCCATACCTGCTGCTGGAATTTCTCCCTGGGCAGAGGTGAGTGAGGAAGAAAGCAGTGGGGGCCGGGACAGCAGGGGTATCTCAGGCAGGGAAATGGAAAGCATCCAGAAGAGCACCCAGGGCCAGGACCATCCTGGCTGGCCTTCAGGCACCAAGTCGGCTGGCATGCTGTCGCTCATGTGGCTCCATGGCCCTTCCTCTAGGCTTTCAAGTCCTTGTACATATTCAGGTGTTTTACCTGGGAAGGGTGGGAACATTTCAGCAGCAGCTGGCCTGGGGCTCAGCCCACGTTTACTCACAGATGCCTCGGCACGGTCCCCCAGCTTTGCAATGAGGACGCTTGTTGCGTGGGGCCTGCTGGCTGAATGGGAGATGATTCCCCACCACTGACCAACTTCAGAATTGTTTACAACTGGAGTAAGTGCCCTGATACGGTTTTCCTCTGTGTACCTGGTGGGTTCTGTTTTTTTTTCTTTTTTTCTTTTTTGGTTCAAGGTAGATTTTATTCCTCTTTTTTGTATTTACAGATATAAGCATGGAAATAATTTATTCATATAAATACATGTATGTGAAGGGAAGAATATTTTTTCTGTTTTACTTTTTGTAATTTGAATTTTATTTTATTTTTTTATACAGCAGGTTCTTTTTGGTTATCTATTTTATACATATAAATGTATACATGCCAATCCCAATCTCTCAACTCCTCCCACCACCACCCCCCAACAGCTTTCCCCCCTTGGTGTCCATACGTTTGTTGTCTACATCTGTTGCTCTATTTCTGCCTTGCAAAACGGTTCATCTGTACAATTTGTCTAGGTTCCACATATAGGCATTAATAGACAAGATTTCTTTTTCTCTTTCTGACTTACTTCACTCTGTATGACAGTCTCTAGATCCATCAACGTCTCTACAAATGACCCAATTTCATTCCTTTTTATGGCTTAGTAATATTCCATTTTATATATGTACCACATCTTTATGCATTCGTCTGTCTGTGGGCATTTAGGTTGCTTCCATTACCTGGATATTGTAAATAGTGATGCAATGAACATTGCGGTGAATGTCTCTTTCTGATTTATGGTTTTGTCTGGGTACATGCCCAGTAGTGGGACTGCTGTATCATATGGTAATTCTATTCTTAGTTTTATAAGAAACTCCATAACGTTCTCCACAGTGACTGTATCAATTTCATTCCCAACAATAGCGGAAGAGGGTTCCTTATCTCCACACCCTTTCCAGCATTTGTTGTTTGTAGATTTTCTGATGATGCCCATTCTAACAGGTGTGAGGTGATACACCATGGATGAGTCTATTTCGTTGAGCAAAGAGTAGGTCTTGTCTATTACATATTTGGCTTATGGAACGGTATGTGTGCTAATTTCAATCTCTGGTTTTATACAGCACCCCAACTCAACTTTCCCCTTAAGCAAGCATAAGTTTTTATCTAAATGTGAGACTCTGTTCGGTTTTGGAATTCAGTTTATGTGTAGCCAAGTTTACACTCTCTCTATTAGTGATATCTTATGATAATTATCTTTCTCTGTGTGACCTATTTCTCTTAGAATCATCATACTTAAATCCACTCAATTTGCTGCTACAGGCCTGATGACATTGATTTCATTGCTGAGTGATATTCCGTTGTACGTAAGTAGCACAACTCCTTTATCCATTTTTTTCTTTCTGGGATATTTAATTTGTACTGGACTCAAGGTTCTTGTAAACACAGCAGCCCTAAATTTTGTGTTGGCTGTGTCTTGTTGATTTTAATTTTCCTAAGCTATAGGGCCAAAAGTGGAAGTGCCCTAGGGTCTGTAGCTTTGTTTTTCAGATGTTTCAGGATACACCATAAACATCTCCAGTGTCTGTTGGCAATTTACATCCCGCCCATCAGCATAACAAGGCTCCCTGTTCTCCATGGCCTGTCCTGTGTTTCTGGTTTTTACACTTTTTTCAGATGGCCCTTTTGACGAATGGGAAATGAGACTTCATTGTAGTGCTGATTTCCATTTCTCGAGTGCTTGGTTGGCCAAAAAGGGCATATGTGTTTTTTCCTGAATATATTCAGGAAAAAATGTTTACGCACTTTTGTCCAAGTGCATCACTGTCAAAGATCTGCCGCTTTTCACATGCTTTAAATGCAATTCCAATCTACCTCCTGAAATATGATTCCTGCAATTCTGCCTCGTTTTGAAGTCCTCTTTGCAGACTTACTTCAATATATTTTTGCCAATAGCTGTCATTTATAACTCTGCAGGTTTGTGAATTACAGTGCCCGTGATTTCCTTTCTTAACTCGTTTCCTTGAAAGCTGGCCACAGAACCGCAGGTTTGCTTTAGGCCATAATCAGGGTCTGGCACGGCACTCTGAGCCTTTGGTTAATTCCTCTTCCTGGTGGGAAATTAGAGTTAAATGTGCCCCTCCGGACACCTGCCTCACTCCCAGCCCCTTGATGATGTGTGTCCTGTGGATTGAGGCCACATGTGCTGGGTTCCTCACCTTTGGCTGCTGTGGCCCCACTGGTGTGAGGACACTCCTGCCTGGTTCCCATCCCCTTGGTGATGTGGGCCATCCGGTGAGAGTCTGATACTGGTTGGGTTCCTCACACTTCTGTGAGGTGGGCCCTCTTCTCTGAGGTCACACCTGCCAGGCTGGCACACCCCGCCTTGGCGAAGTCGGCCCTCTGGTGGGATTTGGTGCCTGCTGGGTGTCTCCTCCCCTCGGTAATGAGGGCCCTCTGGCGTCAGGCCCTAATTCCTGGGCTCCCAATATTTTCTGATATGCACCCTGTGGTTCGAGTACACTCCTGCCAGGTTCCCAACCCCATGGGAATGTGGGCCTTCTGCTCTGAGGTCCCAACCGTGGGTTGCTCAGTTTCATGATGAGGGCCCTCTGCTGTGAGTTCTCTCCGGCCTGGATCCCATAGCCTCGCTGTTCCTGGCCACCTGCTGGGAGGTTCCAACTGCGGGATTCCTCACCTTTTTTCTTCTATGGACCCTCTGTTTTGAGACTCCTCCTGCCTGCCTCACTCCCAGTCCCTTGGTGATGTGTGTCCTCTGGTGTGAGGCCACGTGTGCTGGGTCCCTCACCTTTCGATGATGTGGCCCCACTGGTGTGAGGACACTCCTGCCTGCTTCCTATCCCCTTGATGATGTGGGCCCTCTGGTGAGAGTCTGATCCTGGCTGGGTTCCTCACACTTCTGTGAGGTGGGCCCTCTGCTGTGAGGTCACTCCTGCCTGGCTGGCACACCCCACCTGGGCAACATCGGCCCTCTTGTGGCACTTGGAGCCTGCTGGGAGCCTCCTCCCCTCGGTGATGGGGGCCCTCTAGCGTCAGGACCGAACTGCTGGGTACCCACATTTTCTGATACGTGCTAAGTGGTGCGAGGACACTCTTGCGAGGTTCCCATCCCCATGGGCATGTGGGCCTTCTGCTCTAAGGTCCCAACACCTGTGTTGTTCACCGTTTCATGATGTTGTCTCTCTGGTGTTAGTTCACTCAGGCCTAGATCCCATAGACTCTGTGCTCTGAGCCGACTGCTGGGAGGTTCCTACTGCTGGATTCCTTACCTTTTTTATTCTTTGGGTCCTGGGTTTTTATGCTCCTACTTCCTGACTCACTCCCAGCCCCTTTGTGATGTAGGTCCTCTGGTTTAAGGCCACATGTACCGGTTTCCTCACCTTTATTGATGTGGCCCCACTGGTGTGAGGACACTCCTGCCTGGTTCCCATCCCCTTGGTGATGGGGGCCCTCTGGTGAGAGTCTGATCCTGTCTGGATTCCTCACACTTCTGGGAGGTGGGCCCTCTGCTGTGAGGTCACTCCTGCCTGGCTGGCACACGTCACGTTGGCGATGTGGGCCCTCAGTTGGGAGTTGGTGCCTGCTGGGAGTCTCCTCCCCTCGGTAATGAGGGCCCTCTGGCGTCAGGCCCTAACTCATGGGCTCCCAAAATTTTCTGATGTGCGCCCTGTCGTGCGAGTACACTCCAGCCAGGGTCCCTTCCCTAGGGGATGTGGGCTTTCTGCTCTGTGGTCCCAACGGCTGGGTTGCTCACAGTGTCAGAATGTGGGCCCTCTGCTCTGAGTTCACCCCGGCATGGAGCCCATAACCTCGGTGCTCTGGGCCACCTGCTTGGAGCTTCCAACTGCGGGGTTCCTCACCTTTTTTATTCTTTGGGCCCTCTGTTCTGAGTCTCCTCCTGCATGCCTCACTCCCAGCCCTTTCGTGATGTGCGTCCCCTTGTTTGAGGCCACATGTGCTGTGTTCCTCACCTTTCGCTGATGTGGCCCCACTGGTGTGAGGACACTCCTGCCTTGTTCCGATCCCCTTGGTGATGTGGGCCCTCTGGTGAGAGTCTTATCCTGGCTGGGTTCCTCACCCTTCTGTGAGGTAGGCCCTCTGCTGTGAGGTCACTCCTGCCTGGCTGGCCCACGTCACCTTGGCGACGTGGGCCCTCAGTTGGGAGTTGGTGCCTGCTGGGAGTCTCCTCCCCTCGGTAATGAGGGCCCTCTGGCGTCAGACCCTAACTCCTGAGCTCCCAAAATTTTCTGTTGTGCGCCCTGTGGTGCTAGTACACTCCTGCCAGGTTCCCAACCCCATGGGAATGTGGGCCTTCTGCTCTGAGGTCCCAACCGTGGGTTGCTCAGTTTCTTGATGAGGGCCCTCTGGTGTGAGTTCACTCCAGCATGGATCCCATAGCCTCGCTGCTCCTGGCCACCTGTGGGGAAGTTCCAACTGCGGGATTCCTCACCTTTTTCCTTCTATGGGCCCTCTGTTTTGAGACTCCTCCTGCCTGCCTCACTCCCAGCCCCTTGGTGATGTGTGTCCTCTGGTTTGAGGCCACGTGTGCTGGGTCCCTCACCTTTCGGTGATGTGGCCCCACTGGTGTGAGGACACTCCTGCCTGGTTCCTATCCCCTTGGTGATGTGGGCCCTCTGGTGAGAGTCTGATCCTGGCTGGGTTCCTCACACTTCTGTGAGGTGGGCCCTCTGCTGTGAGGTCACTCCTGCCTGGCTGGCACACCCCGCCTTGGCAATGTCGGCCCTCTTGTGGCAGTTGGAGCCTACTGGGAGCCTCCTCCCCTCGGTGATGAGGGCCCTCTGGCGTCAGGCCCTAACTGCTGGGTACCCACATTTTCTGATACGTGCTAAGTTGTGCGAGGACACTCGTGCCATATTCCCAACCCCATGGTGATGTGGGCCTTCTGCTCTGAGGTCCAAACGGCTGGGTTGCTCACAGTTTCATGATGTGGGCCCTCTGCTGTGAGCTCACTGTGGCCTGGATCGCATAGACTCGGTGCTCTGGGCCGCCTGCTGGGAGGTTCCCACTGCAGGATTCCTCAGCTTTTTTATTCTATTCACCCTGTGTTGTGAGGCTACTCATGCCTGCCTCACTCCGAACCCCTTGGAGATCTGGGTCCTCTGGTTTAGGCCACATGTGCTGGGTTCCTCACCTTTCTATGATGTGGTCACCCTGGTGTGAAGACAGTCCTGCCTGGTTCTGATGCCCTTGGTGATGTGGGCCCTCTGGTGAGAGTCTTATCCTGGCTGGGTTCCTCACCATTTTGTGAGGTAGGCCCTCAGCTGTGAGGTCACTACTGCCTGGCTGTTGCACGTCACCTTGGTGACATGGTCCCTCCGTAGGGTGTTGGTGCCTGCTTGGGGTCTCCTCCCCTTGGTAATGAGGGCCCTCTGGCATCAGGCCCTAATTTCTGGGTTCCCAAAATTCTCTGATGTGCGCCCTGTGGTGCGAGTACACTTCTGCCAAGTTCCCAACCACATGGGAATGTGGGCCTTCTGCTCTAAGGTCCCAACGGCTGGGTTGCTCACAGTTTCATGATGAGGGCCCTCTGTTTTGAGTTCAGTCAGGCCTGGATCCCATAGCCTCGCTGCTCCTGGCCGCCTGCTGGGAGGTTCCAACTGCGGGATTCCTCACCTTTTTTACGCAATGGGCCCTCTGTTTGGAGGCTCCTCCTGCCTGCCTCACTCCCAGCCCCTTGGTGATGTGTGTCCTGTAGTTTGAGGCCACGTGTGCTGGGTCCGTCACATTTCGGTGATGTGGCCCCACTGGTGTGAGGACACTCCTGCCTGGTTTCCATTCCCTTGGTGATGTGGGCCCTCTGGTGAGAGTCTGATCCTCTTTGGGTTCCTCACACTTTTGTGTGGTTGGCCCTCTGCTCTGAGGTCACTCCTGCCTGGCTGGCACACCCCACATTGGCGACGTCGGCCCTCTGGTAGCAGTTGGAGCTTGCTGGGAGCCTCCTCTCCTCAGTGATGAGGGCCCTCTGGCGTCCGGCCCTAACTGCTGGGCTCCCCACATTTTCTGTTGTGTGCCCACTGGTGCGATGACACTCCTGCTTGGTTCCCTTCCCCATGGGGATGTGGGCCTTGTGCTCTGAGGTCACAACGGCTGGGTTGCTTACAGTATCACGATGAGGGCCCTCTGTTGTGAGTTCATCACTGCCTGGATCCCATAGCCTCGGTGCTCTGGGCCGCCTGCTGGGATGTTCCAACTGCTGGATTCCTCACCTTTTTATACAATGGGCCATGTGTTTTGAGGTTAATCCTGCCTGCCTCGCTCTGAGACCCATGGTGATGTGGGTCTTCTGGTTTGAGGTCACATGTGCTGGGTACCTCAACTTTCGATGATGTGGCCCCACAGGTGTGAGGACACTCGTGCCTGATTCCCAGCCCCTTGCTTATGTGGGCACTCTGGTGAGAGTCTGATCTTGACTGGGTTCCTTACCCTTCTGTGAGGTGGGCGCTCTGATGTGAGGTCACTCCTGCCTGGATGGCTCACGTCGCCTTGGCGACGTAGGCCCTCTGTTGGCCACTGAAGCATGCTGGGAGCCTCCTACCCTCTTTAATGAGGGCCCTGGAAGAAACGCATATGCCCTTTTTGACCAAGTGCATCATTGTCTAAGTTCTGCCTCTTCTCCTATACTTTCAGAGGACTTCCCGTCTACCTCCTGAAATCGTATTCCTGGAATTCTGCCCCGCGTTCAAGTCCTCTTTGCAGCCTTACTTCAATATATTTTTGGACGATAGCTGTCATTTATAACTCTGCAGGTTTGTGAATTACAGTGCCCCTGAGCTCCATTCTTCAACTCGCTTTCTTGTGAGCTGGCCGCAAAACCGCAGGATTGCTTCAGGCCCTAATCTGGTTCCGGCACGGCATGTTGAGCCTTTGGCTAATTCCTCTTCCTGATGGGAAATGAGCGTTAAATTTGCTCGTGCAGACACCTACAGCTAATCTCTTATTGGTTCTCCCTATTCCTGTTCATCTTGCGCAGAAATTCCAAACTGTGCCAAACAGGAGGTTAAAGGCACTGACTCTCCGATTGGGGAAAGAGTTAGTAAAGCGTCTGGAATGGTAAAACCGAGTATGAGGGGACGAAAACTGAGATGCCTTTAAAAAGGTTTCGCAGTCACGCGGTGGACCATATTCTGGGTTTCCCATGCGTGTTTTACCTGAAGGAAGAATCCCTTAAACCTGGAGAGGTGGGACCCATGGAATGGGTACCATGCAGTATGACTTCAAAGGGCCTGCATTTTCTCACCGAACCTCACCAATGCTATCAGCCCAAAGTGTCGAACCTTATGTCTCACTCAGCTCTAGGTGTAGATGTGGTAAATCCAGGTTGCATCACAAGACCTGAATGAATTATTTAAGAATTGCTCTCTATTTCACTGTCATTGTGTTTGTTTTTGTAGTTTATTTTGATAATGGGATTTATCGGATTTTCTCTGCTGCATTCATGCAGCTGTACACACACTTGATTCTCTTACGGAGACATATAAATCCATGGGTTTGAAGATTCTTACTAGTCATGTGTAATCCTAGGAGTTGAATATGGTGTGTTTAGTCCATTTCGTTGAGCAAGCTGTAGGTCTTGACTATTACATATTTGGCTTATGGAAAGGTATGTGTGCTAATTTCTATCTCTGGTTTTATGCAGCACCCCACCTCACCTTTCCCCATAAGCAAGCATAAGTTGGTTTTCTAAATTTGAGACCCTGTTCTGTTTTGTAATTCAGTTCATGTGTAGCCAAGTTTACATTCCGTGTATTAGTGATATCTTATGATGTTTCATTTTCTGTGTGACTTATTTCACTTAGAATCATCGTACCTGGATCCACTCAATATGCCGCGACGGGCCTGATGACATAGATTTCATTGGTGAGTGATATTCCATTGTACGTACGTACCACAAATTCTTTAACCATTTTTCACATTCTGGGATATTTAACTTGTACCGTAGACGAGGTTCTTGTAAACAGAGCCGTCCCAAACTTTGGGGTGGCTGTGTGTTTTTGATTTTAATTTCCCTAAGCTATAGGACCATAAGTGGAAGTGCCATAGGCTCTGTTGCTTTGTTTCCTACGTGTTTCAGGAAACACCATACACTTCTCCAGAGTGGCTGTTTGCAATTTACATCCCCCCCATCAGCATAACAAGGCTCCCTGTTCTTCATGACCTGTCCTGCCTTTCTGGATTTTACACTTTTTCAGATGGCCCTTTTGACCGGGGGGCAGTGAGACTTCATTGTAGTGCAGATTTCATTTACATGCTTGCTTGCTTGGCCAAAAATGGCGTATGTGTTTTTTCCTGAATATATTCAGGAAAAAAACGCATACGCCCTTTTTGGCCAGTGCATCATTGTCGACATTCTGCCTCTTTTCCTACCTTTTAAGTGCAATTCCAGTCTACCCCCTGAAATCGTTTTCCTGAAATTCTGCGCCGCTTTCAAGTCCTCTTCGAAGACTTACTTTAATACATTTTTGGACGATAAGTGTCATTCATAACTCTGCATGTTTGTGAATTACAGTGCCCCTGATCTCCTTTCCTCAGCTCGCTTTCTTGTGAGCTGGCCGCAAAACCGCAGGATTGCTTCAGGCCCTAATCTGTTTCCGGCAGGGCACGCTGACCATTTGATTAATTCCTCTTCCTGGTGGGAAATGAGCGTTCCATTTGCCCGTGCAGACACCTACAGCTAGTCTCTCATTGGTTCTCCCTATTCCTGTTCATCTTGCGCAGAAATTGCAAACTGTGCCAAACAGGAAGTTAAAGGCACTGACTCTCCAAGTGGGGAGAGTGTTAGTAAAGCGTCTGGAATGGTGAACTCGAGTACCAGGGTTCGAAAACAGAGATGCATTTGAAAACGTTTCCCAATCACACGGTGGACCATACTCTGGGTTTCCCATGCATGATTTACCTGAAGAAGAATCCCTTAAAGCTGGAAAGTTGGGACCCATGGAATGGGTACCATGCAGTATGACTTCAAAGGGTCTGCGTTTGCTCACCGAACCTCACCAATGCTATCAGCCTGAAGTGTCCAGCCTTATGTCTCACACAGCTCTGCATGTAGATGTGGTAAATCCAGGTTGCATCACAAGCCCTTAAAGAATTATTTAAGAATTGCTCTCTATTTCACTCTCATTGTGTTTTGTTTTCGAAATTTATCTTGATATTGGGATTTATCTGATTTTCACTGCTGCGTTTAGGCCGCTGTACACATGCTTGATTTCCTTATGGAGACATATAAATCCATAGGTTTTAAGATTCTTACTTGTCAGGTATGTTCCCAGGCGTTGAATATGGGCTGTTGAGTCCATTTCGCTGAGCAAGGAGTAGGTCTTGTCTATTATATATTTGGCTTATGGAATGGTATCTGTGCTAATTTCAATCTCTGGTTTTATACAGCACCCAAATTCACCTTTCCCCATAAGCAAGCATAAGTTGGTTTTCTAAATTTGAGACCCTGTTCTGTTTTGTAATTCAGTTCATGTGTAGTCAAGTTTACATTCCGTGTATTAGTGATATCGTATGATGTTTCTTATTCTGTGTGACTTATTTCCCGTAGAATCATCATACTTGGATCCACTCATTATGCCGCTACGGGCCTGATGACGGAGATTTCATTGCTGAGTGATATTCCATTGTACATGCGTACCACAACTTCTTTATCCATTTTTTGCTTTCTCGGATATTTAACTTGTACCATAGATGAGGTTCTTGTAAACAGAGCCGTCCCATACTTTGGGGTGGCTGTGTGTTTTTGATTTTAATTTCCCTTAGCTATAGGACCATAAGTGGAAGTGCCATAGGCTGTGTTGCTTTGTTTCCTACGTGTTTCAGGAAACACCATACACATCTCCAGAGTGGCTGTTGGCAGTTTACATCCTGCCCAGCAGCATAACAAGGCTCCCTCTTCTCCATGACCTGTCCTGCCTTTCTGGATTTTACACTTTTTTCAGATGGCCCTTTTGACCGGGGGGCAGTGAGACTTCATTGTAGTGCAGATTTCCTTTACACGCTTGCTTGGTTGGCCAAAAAGTGCGTATGCGTTTTTACCTGAATATATTCAGGAAAAACTGCATACGCCCTTTTTGGCCAAGTGCAACATTGTCGACATTCTGCCTTTTTTCCTATGCTTTAAGTGCAATTCCAGTCTACCCCCTGAAATCGTTTCCCTGAAATTCTGCCCCGCTTTCAAGTCCTCTTCAAAGACTTACTTCAATACATTTTTGGACGATAGCGGTCATTCATAACACTGCAGGTTTGTGAATTACATTGCCCCTGAGCTCCATTCTTCAACTCGCTTTCTTGTGAGCTGGCCGCAAACCCGCAGGATTGCTTCAGGCCCTAATCTGTTTCGGGCAGGGCACGCTGAGCCTTTGGTTAATTCCTCTTCCTGGTGGGAAATGAACATTCCATTTGCCCGTGCAGACACCTACATCTAGTCTCTCATTGGTTTTCCCTATTCCTGTTAATCTTGCGCAGAAATTGCAAACTGTGCCAAACAGGAGGTTAAAGGCACTGACTCTCCAAGTGGGGAGAGTGTTAGTAAAGCGTCTGGAAGGGTGAACCCGAGTACCAGGATTCGAAAACTGAGATGCATTTGAAAACGTTTCCCAATCACACAGTGGACCATTCTGTGGGTTTCACATGCATGTTTTAGCTGAAGGAAGAATCCCTTAAACCTGGAGAGTTGGGACCAATGGAATGGGTACCATGCAGTATGACATCAAAGAGTCTGCGTTTGCTCAACGAACCTCACCAATGCTATCAGCCCGAAGTGTCCAGCCTTATGTCTCACCCAGCTCTGGGTGTAGATGTGGTAAATCCAGGTTGCATCTCAAGCCCTGAATGAATGATTTAAGAATTGCTCTCTATTTCACTGTCATTGTGTTTTGTTTTTGAAATTTATTTTGGTAATGGGATTTATCGGATGTTCACTGCTGCGTTTAGGCCGCTGTACACACGCTTGATTTCCTTATGGAGACATATAAATCCATGGGTTTTAAGATTCTTACTTGTCAGGTATCTTCCCAGGCGTTGAATATGGGGTGTTGAGTCCATTTCATTGAGCAAGGAGTAGGTCTTTTCTATTATATATTTGGCTTATGGAACAGTATCTGTGCTACTTTCAATCTCTGGTTTTATGCAGCACCCCAACTCTCCTTTCCCCATAAGCAAGCATAAGTTGGTTTTCTAAATTTGAGACCCTGTTCTGTTTTGTAATTCAGTTCATGTGTAGCCAAGTTTACATTCCGTGTATTAGTGATATGTTATGATGTTTCTTTTTCTGTGTGACTTATTTCTCGTAGAATCATCGTACCTTAATCCACTCATTATGCCGCTATGGGCCTGATGACGTAGATTTCATTGGTGAGTTATATTCCATTGTACGTGCGTACCACAACATCTTTATCCATTTTTTGCTTTCTCGGATATTTACCTTGTACCGTAGACGAGGTTCTTGTAAACAGACCCGTCCCAAATTTTGGGGTGGCTGTGTCTTTTTGAATTTAATTTCCCTAAGCTATAGGACCATAAGTAGAAGTGCCATAGGCTGTGTTGCTTTGTTTCCTACGTGTTTCTGGAAACACCATACACTTCTCCAGAGTGTTTGTTGGCAATTTACATCCCGCCCATCAGCATAACAAGGCTCCCTGTTCTCCATGACCTGTCCTGCCTTTCTGGATTTTACACTTTTTTTCAGATGGCCCTTTTGACCGGGGGGCAGTGAGACTTCATTGTAGTGCAGATTTCCTTTACACGCTTGCTTGGTTGGCCAAAAAGGGCGTATGCGTTTTTTCCTGAATATATTCAGGAAAAAACGCATACGCCCTTTTTGGCCAAGTGCATCATTGTCGACATTCTGCCTCTTTCCTATGCTTTAAGTGCAATTCCAGTCTACCCCCTGAAATCGTTTTCCTGAAATTCTGCCCCGCTTTCAAGTCCTCTTCGAAGACTTACTTCAATACATTTTTGGACGATAGCTGTCATTCATAACTCTGCAGGTTTCTGAATTACACTGCCCCTGAGCTCCTTTCTTCAACTCGCTTTCTTGTGAGCTGGCCGCAAACCGCAGGATTGCTTCAGGCCGTAATCTCTTTCCGGCAGGGCACGCTGAGCCTTTGGTTAATTCCTCTTCCTGGTGGGAAATGAGCGTTCCATTTGCCCGTGCAGACACCTACAGCTCGTCTCTCACTGCTTCTACCTATTCCTGTTCATGTTGCGCAGAAATTGCAAAGTGTGCCAAACAGGAGGTTAAATGCACTGACTCTCCAAGTGGGGAGAGTGTTAGTAAAGCGTCTGGAATGGTGAACCCGAGTACCAGGGGACGAAAACTGAGATGCATTTGAAAACGTTTCCCAATCACACGGTGGACCATACTATGGGTTTCCCATGCATGTTTTAGCTGAAGGAAGAATCCCTTAAACCTGGAGATTTGGGACCGTTGGAATGGGTACCATGCAGTATGACTTCAAAGGGTCTGCGTTTGCTCACCGAACCTCACCAATGCTATCAGCCCGAAGTGTCCAGCCTTATGTCTCACCCATCTCTAGGTGTACATGTGGTAAATCCAGGTTGCATCACAAGCCCTGAATGAATTATTTAAGAATTGCTCTCTATTTCACTGTCATTTTGTTTTGTTTTTGAAATTTATTTTGATAATGGGATTTATCGGATTTTCACAGCTGCGTTTACGCCCCTGTACACATGCTTGATTTCCTTATGGAGACATATAAATCCATGGGTTTTAAGATTCTTACTTGTCAGGTGTCTTGCCAGGCGTTGAATATGTGGTGTTGAGTCCATTTCGTTGAGCAAGGAGTAGGTCTTGTCTATTATATATTTGGCTTATGGAACGGTATCTGTGCTAATTTCAATCTCTGGTTTTATGCAGCACCCCAACTCACCTTTCCCCATAAGCAAGCATAAGTTGGTTTTCTAAATTTGAGACTCTGTTCTGTTTTGTAATTCAGTTCATGGGTAGCCAAGTTTACATTCCGTGTATTAGTGATATCTTATGATGTTTCTTTTTCTGTGTGACTTATTTCTCGTAGAATCATCATACCTGAATCCACTCATTATGCCGCTACGGGCCTGATGATGTAGATTTCATTGCTGAGTGATATTCCATTGTATGTGCGTACCACAAATTCTTTATCCATTTTTTGCTTTCTGGGATATTTTACTTGTACCGTAGACGAGGTTCTTGTAAACAGAGCCGTCCCAAACTCTGGGGTGGCTGTGTGTTTTTGATTTTAATTTCCCTAAGCTATAGGACCATAAGTGGAAGTGCCATAGGCTGTGTTGCTTTGTTTCCTACGTGTTTCTGGAAACACCATACACTTCTCCAGAGTGGTTGTTGGCAATTTACATCCCGCCCATCAGCATGACAAGGCTCCCTGTTCTCCCTGACCTGTCCTGCCTTTCTGGATTTTACACTTTTTTCAGATGGCCCTTTTGACCGGGGTGTCAGTGAGACTCCATTGTAGTGCAGATTTCCTTTACACGCTTGCTTGGTTGGCCAAAAAGGGCGTATGCGTTTTTTCCTGAATATATTCAGGAAAAAACGCATACGCCCTTTTTGGCCAAGTGCATCGTTGTCGACATTCTGCCTCTTTTCCTATGCTTTAAATGCAATTCCAGTCTACCCCCTGAAATCGTTTTCCTGAAATTCTGCCCCGCTTTCAAGTCCTCTTCCAAGACTTACTTCAATACATTTTTGGACGATAGCTGTCATTCATAACTCTGCAGGTTTGTGAATTACAGTGCCCCTGAGCTCATGTCTTCAACTCGCTTTCTTGTGAGCCTGCCGCAAAACCGCAGGATTGCTTTAGGCCATAATCTCTTTCCGGCAGGGCATGCTGAGCCTTTGTTTAATTCCTCTTCCTGGTCGGAAATGAGCATTCCTTTTGCCCCTGCAGGCACCTACAGCTAGTCTCTCATTGGTTCTCCCTATTCCTGTACATCTTGCGCAGAAATTGCAAACTGTGCCAAACAGGAGTTTAAAGGCACTGACTCTCCAAGTGGGGAGAGTGTTAGTAAAGCGTCTGGAATGGTGAACCCGAGTACCAGGGGACGAAAACTGAGATGCATTTGAAAACGTTTCCCGGTCACACAGTGCACTGTACTGTGGGTTTCCCATGCATGTTTTAGCTGAAGGAAGAATCCCTTAAACCTGGAGAGTTGGGACCCATGGAATGGGTACCATGCAGTATGACTTCAAAGGGTCTGCGTTTGCTCACCGAACCTCACCAATGCTATCAGCCCGAAGTGTCCAGCCTTATGTCTCACCCAGCTCTGGGTGTAGATGTGGTAAATCCAGGTTGCATCACAAGTCCTGAATGAATTATTTAAGAATTGCTCTCTATTTCACTGTCATTTTATTTTGTTTTTGAAATTTATTTTGATAATGGGATTTATCGGATTATCACTGCTGCGTTTAGGCCGCTGTACACACGCTTGATTTCCTTATGGAGACATATAAATCCATGGGTTTTAAGATTCTTACTTGTCAGGTATCTTGCCAGGCGTTGAATATGGGGTGTTGAGTCCATTTCGTTGAGCAAGGAGTAGGTCTTGTCTATTATGTATTTGGCTTATGGAACGGTATCTGTGCTAATTTCAATCTCTGGTTTTATGCAGCACCCCAACTCACCTTTCCCCATAAGCAAGCATAAGTTGGTTTTCTAAATTTGAGACCCTGTTCTGTTTTGTAATGCAGTTTATGTGTAGCCAAGTTTACATTCCGTGTATTACTGATATATTATGATGTTTCTTTTTCTGTGTGACTTATTTCTCGTACAATCATCGTACCTGAATCCACTCATTATGCCGCTATGGGCCTGAAGACGTAGATTTCATTGCTGAGTGATATTCCATTGTATGTGCGACCAGAACTTCTTTATCCATTTTTTCCTTTCTCGGATATTTAACTTGTACCGTAGACAAGGTTCTTGTAAACAGAGCCATCCCAAACTTTGGGGTGGCTGTGTGTTTTTGATTTAAATTTCCGTAAGCTATAGAACCATAAGTGGAAGTGACATAGGCTGTGTTGCTTTCTTTCCTACGTGTTTCAGGATACACCATACATTTCTCCAGAGTGGCTGTTGGCAATTTACTTCCCGCCCATCAGCATAACAAGGCTCCCTGTTCTCCATGACCTGTCCTGCCTTTCTGGATTTTACACTTTTTTCAGATGGCCCTTTTGACCGGGGGGCAGTGAGACTTCATTGTAGTGCAGATTTCCATTACACGCTTGCTTCGTTGGCCAAAAAGGGCGTATGCTTTTTTCCTGAATATATTCAGGAAAAAACGCATACGCCATTTTTGGCCAAGTGCATCATTTTCGACATTCTACCTCTTTTCCTATGCTTTTAGTACAATTCCAGTCTACACCCTGAAATCGTTTTCCTGAAATTCTGCCCCGCTTTCATGTCCTCTTCGAAGACTTACTTCAATACATTTTTGGACGATAGCTGTCATTCATAACTCTGCAGGTTTGTGAATTACAGTGCCCCTGAGCTCATTTCTTCAACTCGCTTTCTTGTGAGCTGGCCGCAAAACCGCAGGATTGCTTCAGGCCCTAATCTGTTTCCGGCAGGGCACACTGAGCCTTTGGTTAATTCCTCTTCCTGGTGGGAAATGAGCGTTCCATTTGCCCGTGCAGACACCTACAGCTAGTCTCTCATTGCTTCTCCCTATTCCTGTTCATCTTGCGCAGAAATTGCAAACTGTGCCAAACAGGAGGTTAATGGCACTGATTCTCCAAGTGGGGAGAGTGTTAGTAAAGCGTTCAAATGTTGAACCCGAGTACCAGGGGACGAAAACTGAGATGCATTTGAAAACATTTCCCAATCACATGGTGGACCATACTCTGGGTTTTCCATGCATGTTTTAGCTGAAGGAAGAATCCCTTAAACCTGGAGAGTTGGGACCCATGGAATGGGTACCATGCAGTATGACTTCAAAGGGTCTGCGTTTGCTCACCGAACCTCACCAATGCTATCAGCCCGAAGTGTCCAGCCTTATGTCTCACCCAGCTCTGGGTGTAGATGTGGTAAATCCAGGTTGCATCACAAGTCCTGAATGAATTATTTAAGAATTGCTCTCTATTTCACTGTCATTTTGTTTTGTTTTTGAAATTTATTTTGATAATGGGATTTATCGGATTATCACTGCTGCGTTTAGGCTGCTGTACACACGCTTGATTTTCTTATGGAGACATATAAATCCATGGGTTTTAAGATTCTTACTTGTCAGGTATCTTGCCAGACGTTGAATATGGGGTGTTGAGTCCATTTCGTTGAGCAAGGAGTAGGTCTTTTCTATTATATATGTGGCTTATGGAACGGTATCTGTGCTAATTTCAATCTCTGGTTTTATGCAGCACCCCAACTCACCTTTCCCCATAAGCAAGCATAAGTTGGTTTTCTAAATTTGAGACCCTGTTCTGTTTTGTAATTCAGTTTATGTGTAGCCAAGTTTACATTCCGTGTATTACTGATATATTATGATGTTTCTTTTTCTGTGTGACTTATTTCTCGTACAATCATCGTACCTGAATCCACTCATTATGCCGCTATGGGCCTGAAGACGTAGATTTCATTGCTGAGTGATATTCCATTGTACGTGCGACCAGAACTTCTTTATCCATTTTTTCCTTTCTCGGATATTTAACTTGTACCGCAGACAAGGTTCTTGTAAACAGAGCCATCCCAAACTTTGGGGTGGCTGTGTGTTTTTGATTTAAATTTCCGTAAGCTATAGAACCATAAGTGGAAGTGACATAGGCTGTGTTGCTTTCTTTCCTACGTGTTTCAGGATACACCATACATTTCTCCAGAGTGGCTGTTGGCAATTTACATCCCGCCCATCAGCATAACAAGGCTCCCTGTTCTCCATGACCTGTCCTGCCTTTCTGGATTTTACACTTTTTTCAGATGGCCCTTTTGACCGGGGGGCAGTGAGACTTCATTGTAGTGCAGATTTCCATTACACGCTTGCTTCGTTGGCCAAAAACGGCGTATGCGTTTTTTCCTGAATATATTCAGGAAAAAACGCATACGCCGTTTTTGGCCAAGTGCATCATTTTCGACATTCTACCTCTTTTCCTATGCTTTTAGTACAATTCCAGTCTACACCCTGAAATCGTTTTCCTGAAATTCTGCCCCGCTTTCATGTCCTCTTCGAAGACTTACTTCAATACATTTTTGGACGATAGCTGTCATTCATAACTCTGCAGGTTTGTGAATTACAGTGCCCCTGAGCTCATTTCTTCATCTCGCTTTCTTGTGAGCTGGCCGCAAAACCGCAGGATTGCTTCAGGCCCTAATCTGTTTCCGGCAGGGCACGCTGAGCCTTTGGTTAATTCCTCTTCCTGGTGGGAAATGAGCGTTCCATTTGCCCGTGCAGACACCTACAGCTAGTCTCTCATTGCTTCTCCCTATTCCTGTTAATCTTGCGCAGAAATTGCAAAGTGTGCCAAACAGGAGGATAAATGCACTGACTCTCCAAGTGGGGAGAGTGTTAGTAAAGCGTCTGGAATGGTGAACCCGAGTACCAGGGTACGAAAACTGAGATGCATTTGAAAACGTTTCCCAATCACACGGTGGACCATACTATGGGTTTCCCATGCATGTTTTAGCTGAAGGAAGAATCCCTTAAACCTGGAGAGTTGCGACCCATGGAATGGGTACCATGCAGTATGACTTCAAAGGGTCTGCGTTTGCTCACCGAACCTCACCAATGCTATCAGCCCGAAGTGTCCAGCCTTATGTCTCACCCAGCTCTGGGTGTAGATGTGGAAAATCCAGGTTGCATCACAAGCCCTGAATGAATTATTTAAGAATTGCTCTCTATTTCACTGTCATTTTGTTTTGTTTTTGAAATTTATTTTGATAATGGGATTTATCGGATTATCACTGCTGCGTTTAGGCCGCTGTACACACGCTTGATTTCCTTATGGAGACATATAAATCCATGGGTTTTAAGATTCTTACTTGTCAGGTATCTTGCCAGGCGTTGAATATGGGGTGTTGAGTCAATTTCGTTGAGCAAGGTGTAGGTCTTGTCTATTATATACTTGGCTTATGGAACGGTATCTGTGCTAATTTCAATCTCTGGTTTTATGCAGCACCGCAACTCACCTTTCCCCATAAGCAAGCATAAGTTGGTTTTCTAAATTTGAGACCCTGTTCTGTTTTGTAATTCAGTTTATGTGTAGCCAAGTTTACATTCCGTGTATTACTGATATATTATGATGTTTCTTTTTCTGTGTGACTTATTTCTCGTAGAATCATCGTACCTGAATCCACTCATTATGCCACTATGGGCCTGAAGACGTAGATTTCATTGCTGAGTGATATTCCATTGTACGTGCGTACCAGAACTTCTTTATCCATTTTTTCCTTTCTCGGATATTTAACTTGTACCGTAGACAAGGTTCTTGTAAACAGAGCCATCCCAAACTTTGGGGTGGCTGTGTGTTTTTGATTTAAATTTCCCTAAGCTATAGGACCATAAGTGGAAGTGCCATAGGCTGTGTTGCTTTGTTTCCTTCGTGTTTCACGAAACAGCATACACTTCTCCAGATTGGCTGTTGGCAATTTACATCCCGCCCATCAGCGTAACAAGGCTTCCTGTTCTCAATGACCTGTCCTGCCTTTGTGGATTTTACACATTTTTCAGATGGCCCTTTTGACCGGGTGGCAGTGAGACTTCATTGTAGTGCAGATTTACTTTACACGCTTACTTGGTTGGCCAAAAAGGGCGTATGCGTTTTTTCCTGAATATATTCAGGAAAAAACGCATACGCCCTTTTTTGGCTAAGTGCATCATTGTCGACATTCTGCCTCTCTTCCTATGCTTTAAGTGCAATTCCAGTCTGTCCCCTGAAATCGTTTCTCTGAAATTCTGCCCCGCTTTCAAGTCCTCTTGGAAGACTTACTTCAGTACATTTTCCGACGATACCTGTCATTCATAACTCTGCAGGTTTGTGAATTACAGTGCCCCTGAACTCCTTTCTTCAACTCGCTTTCTTGTGAGCTGGCCGCAAAACTGCAGGATTGCTTCAGGCCCTAATCTGTTTCCGGCCGGGCACGCTGAGCCTTTGGTTAATTCCTCATCCTGGTGGGAAATGAGCGTTCCATTTGCCCATGCAGGCACCTACAGCTAGTCTCTCATTGGTTCTCCCTATGCCTGTTCATCTTGCGCAGAAATTGCAAACTGTACCAAACAGGAGTTTAAAGGCACTGACTCTCCAAGTGGGAAGAGTGTTAGTAAAGCGTCTGGAATGGTGAACCCGAGTACCAGGGGACGAAAACTGAGATGCATTTGAAAACGTTTCCCAATCGCATGGTGGACCATACTCTGGGTTTCCCATGCATGCTTTAGCTGAAGGAAGAATCCCTTAAACCTGGAGAATTTGGACCCTAGGAATGGGTACCATGCAGTATGATTTCAAAGGGTCTGCGTGTGCTCACCGAACCTCACCAATGTTATCAGCCCGAAGTGTCCAGCCTTATGTCTCACCCAGCTCTGGGTGTAGATGTTGTAAATCCAGGTTGCATCTCAAGCTCTGAATGAATTATTTAAGAATTGCTCTCTATTTCACTGTCATTGTGTTTTGTTTTTGAAATTTATTTTGATAATGGGTTTTATCGGATTTTCACTGCTGCGTTTAGGCCGCTGTACGCATGCTTTATTTCCTTATGGAGACATATAAATCCATGGGTTTTAAGATTCTTACTTGTCAGATATATTCCCAGGCGTTGAATATGGGGTGTTGAGTCCATTTCGTTGAGCAAGGAGTAGGTCTTGTCTATTATATATTTGGCTTATGGAACGGTATCTGTGCTAACTTCAATCTCTGGTTTTATGCAGCACCCCAACTCACCTTTCCCCATAAGCAAGCATAAGTTGGTTTTCTAAATTTGAGACCCTGTTCTGTTTTGTAATTCAGTTCATGTGTAGCCAAGTTTACATTCCGTGTATTAGTGATATCTTATGATGTTTCTTTTTCTGTGTGACTTATTTCTCGTAGAATCATCGTACCTGAATCCACTCATTATGCCGCTACAGACCTGATGACGTAGATTTTTTGCTGAGTGATATTCCATTCTACGTGTGTATCACAACTTCTTTATCCATTTTTTGCTTTCTCGGATATTTAACTTGTACCGTAGAGGACGTTCTTGTAAACATAGCCGTCCCAAACTTTGGGTTGGCTGGGTGATTTTAATTTTAATTTCCCTAAGCTATAGGACCATAAGTGGAAGTGCCATAGGCTGTGTTGCTTTGTTTCCTACGTGTTTCAGGAAACACCATAAACTTCTCCATAGTGGCTGTTGGCAATTTACATCCCGCCCATCAGCATAACAAGGCTCCGTGTTCTCCGTGGCCTGTCCTGCCTTTCTGGATTTTTCACTTTTTTCAGATGTCTCTTTTGACAGGGGGGCAGTGAGACTTCATTGTAATGCAGATTTCTTTACAGGCTTGCTTGTTTGGCCAAAAAGGGCGTATGTGTTTTTTCTTGAATATATTCAGGAAAAAACGCATACACCCTTTTTGACCAAGTCCATCATTGTCGACTTTCTGTCTCATTCCCTATGCTTTAAATGCAATTCCAGTCTGCCCCTGAACTGGTTTTCCTGCAATTCTGCCCCGCTTTCAAGTCCTCTACGCAGCCTTACTTCAATACATTTTTGGACAATAGCTGACATTTATAACTCTGCAGGTTTGTGAATGACAGTGTGCCTGAGCTCCTTTCTTCTACTCGCTTTCTTGTGAGCTGGCCGCAAACCCGCAGGATTGCTTCAGGCCCTAATCTGGTTCCGGCACAGCATGCTGATCCTTTGGTAAATTCCTCTTCCTGGTGGGAAATGAGTGTTATACTTGAACGTGCAGACACCTAGAGCTAGTCTCTCATTGGTTCTCCCTATTCTTGTTCATCTTGCGCAGAAATTGCAAACTGTGCCAAACAGGAGGTTAAAGGCCCTGACTCTCTAAGTGGGGAGAGTATTAGTAAAGGGTCTTCAATCGTGAACCCGAGTAAAAGGGGACGAAAACTGAGATGCATTTGAAAAGGTTTCCTGGTCACACGGTGCACCATACTGTGGGTTTCGCATGCATGTTTTAGCTGAAGGAAGAATCCCTTAAACCTGGAGAGTTGGGACCCATGGAATGGGTACCATGCAGTATGACTTCAAAGGGCCTGCATTTTCTCAATGAACCTCACCAATGCTATCAGCCCGAAGTGTACAGCCTTATGTCTCACTCAGCTCTGGTTGTAGATGTGGTAAATCCAGGTTGCATCACAAGCCCTGAATGAATTATTTAAGAATTGCTCTCTATTTCACTGTCATTGTGTTTGTTTTTGTAATTTATTTTGATAATGGGATTTATCGGATTTTCTCTGCTGCATTCATGCCACTGTACACACACTTGAGTCTCTTATGGATACATATAAATCCATGGGTTTGAAGATAATTACTAGTCAGGTGTATTCCTAGGCGTTGAATATGGGGAGTTGAGTCCATTTCGTTGAGCAAGGAGTAGGTCTTGACTATTACATATTTGGCTTATGGAAAGGTATCTGTGCTAATTTCTATCTCTGGTTTTATGCAGCACCCCAACTCACTTTTCCCCTTAAGCAAGCATAAGGTGGTTTTCTAAATTTGAGACACTGTTATGTTTTGTAATTCAGTTCATGTGTAGCCAAGTTTACATTCCTTGTATTAGTGATATGATGTTTCATTTTCTGTGTGACTTATTTCACTTAGAATCATCGTACCTGAATCCACTCATTATGCCACGATGGGCCTGATCACATAGATTTCATTGCTGAGTGAGATTCCATTTTACGTACGTACCACAACTTCGTTATCCATTTTTCACATTCTGGGATATTTAACTTGTACTGTAGACGAGGTTCTTGTAAAAAGAGCCGTCCAAAACTTTGGGGTGGCTGTGTGTTTTTGATTTTAATTTCCCTAAGCTATAGGACCATAAGTGGAAGTGCTATAGGCTCTGTTGCTTTGTTTTTTAGGTGTTTCAGGAAACACAATACACTTCTCCAGAGTGGCTGTTGGCAATTTACATCTCGCCCATCAGCATAACAAGGCTCCATGTTCTCCACGGCCTGTGCTGTGTTTCTGGATTTTACACTTTTTTCAGATTGCGCTATTGACCGTGGGGCATTGAGACTTCATTGTAGTGCAGATTTCTTTAACATGCTTGCTTGGTTGGCCAAAAAGTGCGTATGCGTTTTTTCCTGAATATATTCAGGAAAAAACGCATACGCCCTTTTTGGCCAACTGAATCATTGTCGACGTTCTGCCTCTTTTCCTATGCTTTAAATGCAATTCCAGTCTACCCCCTGAAATCGTTTTCCTGCAATTCTGCCCCACTTTCAAGTCCTTTTCACAGCCTTCCTTCAATATATTTTTGAACGAGAGCTGTCATTTATAACTCTGCAGGTTTGGAATTACAGTGCCAATGAGCTCCTTTCTTCAACTCGCTTTCTTGTGAGCTGGCCGCAAACCCGCAGGATTGCTTCAGGCCCTAATCAGGTTCCGGCACGGCATGCTGAGTCTTTGGTTAATTCTTCTTCCTGGTGGGAAATGAGCGTTAAATTTCCAGTGCAGACACCTACAGCTAGTCTCTCATTGGTTCTCCCTATTCCTGTTCATCTTGCGCAGAAATTGCAAACTGTGCCAAACAGGAGGTTAAAGGCACTGACTCTCCAAGTGGGGAGAGTGTTAGTAAAGGTCTGGAATGGTGAACCCGAGTAAAAGGGGACGAAAACTGAGATGCATTTGAAAACGTTTCCTGGTCACACGGTGCACCATACTGTGGGTTTCCCATGCACATTTTAGCTGAAGGAAGAATCCCTTAAAACTGGAGAGTTGGGACCCATGGAATGGGTACCATGCAGTATGACTTCAAAGGGTCTTCATTTGCTCATCGAACCTCACCAATGCTATCAGCCTGAAGTGTCCAACCTTATGTCTCACTCAGCTCTGGGTGTAGATGTGGTAAATCCAGGTTGCATCACATGCCCTGAATGAATTATTTAAGAATTGCTCTCTATTTCACTGTCATTGTGTTTTGTTTTTGTAATTCATTTTGATAATGGGATTTATTGGATTTTCTCTGCTGCGTTCATGCAGCTGTACACACGCTTGATTGTCTTATGGAGACATATAAATCCATGCGTTTGAAGATTCTTACTAGTCAGGTGTATTCCTAGGCGTTGAATATGAGGTGTTTAGTCCATTTCGTTGAGCAAGGAGTAGGTCTTGACTATTACATATTTGGCTTATGGAAAGGTATCTGTGCTAATTTCTATCTCTGCTTTTATGCAGCACCCCAACTCACTTTTCCCCTTAAGCAAGCATAAGTTGGTTTTCTAAATTTGAGACACTGTTCTGTTTTGTAATTCAGTTCATGTGTAGCCAAGTTTACATTCCGTGTATTAGTGATAACATGATGTTTCATTTTCTGTGTGACTTATTTCACTTAGAATCATCGTACCTGAGTCCACTCATTATGCCGTGACGGGCCTGATGAAATAGATTTCAGTGGTGAGTGATATTCCTTTATACGTATGTACCACACTTCTTTATCCATTTTTCGCTTTCTGGGATATTTAACTTGTACCGTAGACGAGGTTCTTGTAAACAGAGCTGTCCGAAACTTTGGGGTGGCTGTGTGTTTTTGATTTTAATTTCCCTAAGCTTTAGGACCATAAGTGGTAATGCCGTAGGCTCCGTTCCTTTGTTTTTTAGGTTTTTGAGGAAACACCATACACTTCTCCAGAGTGGCTGTTGGCAATTTACATCCCGCCCATCAGCATAACAAGGCTCCCTGTTCTCCAT
Source organism: Delphinapterus leucas (assembly GCF_059928025.1). Lineage (NCBI taxonomy): Eukaryota > Metazoa > Chordata > Mammalia > Artiodactyla > Monodontidae > Delphinapterus > Delphinapterus leucas. The sequence continues at coordinate 967,887 of NW_028322256.1, read as the reverse complement.
GGCCTGTGCTGCCTTTCTGGATTTTACACTTTTTTCAGATGGCCCTTTTGACCGGGGGGCAGTGAGACTTCATTGTAGTGCAGATTTCTTTAACATTCTTGCTTGGTTGGCCAAAAAGCGCGTATGCGTTTTTTCCTGAATATATTCAGGAAAAAACGCATACGCCCTTTTTGGCCAAGTGCATCAATGTCGAAGTTCTGCCTCTTTTCCTATGCTTTAAATGCAATTCCAGTCTACCCCCTGAAATCGTTTTCTTGCAATTCTGCCCCGCTTTCAAGTCCTCTTCGCAGCCTTCATTCAATATAGTTTTGGGTGATAGCTGTCATTTATAACTCTGCAGGTTTGTGAATTACAGTGTCCCTGAGCTCCTTTCTTCAACTCGCTTTCTTGTGAGCTGGCCGCAAACCCGCAGGATTGCTTCAGGCCCTAATCTGGTTCCGGCACCGCATGGTGCACCTTTGGTTAATTCCTCTTCCTGGTGGGAAATGAGCGTTAAATTTGCCCGTGCAGACACCTTCTCACGAGTCGTCATGGTGCCCCTTTGCCCCGATTATCTCTATGGAGGTTGGAGTTGGAGGGCCTCCTCACTCAAGGTCAGTGTGCCCAGGGAGCCAACCCTGCAACTTCAGGGCATGGTTGGGTGTTAGGATCACCACGTGGGGTCCTTTTCCCTTAGGAGGGAGGTGGCCTTTTGGGCTGCTGTTTTCCAGGTTTTCAGATACTGCCAGTATCTTGGCCAGATGTGGCGGTGGGCCAAGCCCCTTGGTGACCATAGTTTATCCTACCTGGATCGCATTCTTGCATTGTTCCATTTCAAGTGGTCCCAGGTTTTGCACTAATACTCCAATGGCGATTCACCGTTCACCAGGAATGTAAAGGTCAAAGGGTTTAGCTAAATTAGGGAGTTCCAGGGCAAGGGTCTGAATTGACTGCTCTTTCCATTCTTGAAAGGCCACTTCTGCATTCTATTCAAAAGGATCATCACCTTTTCCTTTCAGTGTTTCATATAGAGGCCCAGCTAGTAGACTGTAGTTAGGGATCCAAAAGCAGCAAACCCTGGCCTCCCCAGGAACCCCTAAGCTGTCTTCTAGTTTTAGAAATGGGTAAGGCTGTAAATTGTTTCTTCCCTTTCCTGGGATGGGCTTCTCCGACCTTCTGTGAGAATGAAGCCCAGGCAGGTCACCGTAGTCTGTGATATTTGAGCTTTTTCTTGGACAACTTGTATCCTTTATTGGCTTGGTAGTTCAGAGGTCTCCTTAGTAGGGATGGCGATCAGAATGTCGTCTGCATATTGAAGGAGTGTTTCCTTTTCCAGAGGTAGAACTTTTAGGTCTTTAGCTGAGCTTTCCCCAAAGATGGTGTGGGAATTTTTGAACCCTTGGGGCAACACGGCCCGGAAGTATTGTTTTAGTTGTATGTTGAGTCCTGCCACTCACAAGCCAAAATTTCTTGTGACTCTGGGACTAATAGAATACAAAAGAAGGCATCATTGAAGACTAATACAGATTACCATGTCCTGGTGGTTGGTAGAATGACCAGCAGGGTGTAGGATTTAGGAACTACTGGAGGTATATCCTCGGTGGCTTCACTGACTGTCCTGACATCCTTTACCAGGACTCCAGCAGCCCACGGGGCTCTCGTGTTCAGGCCCCTCCCAGGATATGGGGTTCCCTGGGCAGGTCCCCCTGCAGCCCATGGGGCTCTCGTGGTCAGGCCCCTCCCAGGATACAGAGCTACCCTTGCAGGTACCATGGCAGGGCTGGGAACACAGGAACCGTGCATATCGCCCTCATTGCAGAGCACTCCCAGCTCACCTGTCACTCAGATCTGACACAGAGCACCTCAGAGCAGGACTTGAACTAACAAACAGCAGCTCCGACAGGTCTGTGACCCTGGGCATCACTCTGTGTGGCCTCCCTCCACCTGGTCTTCCAGAGACTTCCACTGCACCCGGGGCCCAGGCCTCTGTCTCCACCCACCACCCACCCCTCCTCTCCCTGACTCCTGGGTTCCTCTCATTAGGAGAGGGTTTTCTTGAAGTTGTCTCCCACTCATGGGCCAGATAATATAATTAGAAAACAAGCCAGAGCTGCAGCCCCTTGCCTATCCTGACTCTCAGGAGCCCACACCTGTTCCTTGGACCTGGCCGATTCAGGAAGTTCCAGTTTCTGCAACTGTGAGCCCCTGAGGGTTGATTATTGGCTGGCCTGGGAAGCCTGACCGTGCCGGCCAGACCTCACCAGGTGTGCCTGGGTTCAGATCAATATAAACAGCGCTCCAGGCAGCAAGAGCCCCTGCAGCTGTGCCTGACGCCATTTTCTCTGCCCTGTCAGCAGTCTTGGGGCTGGACTGGTGGGAGGGAGGGAGAGGCCACGGCTTTGTGGGTGGCCCAGTGTGAGTGGGGCTCTGCTGGACTTTCTGCAGCAGTTGCCAAGATGCCACCTGCTAAAGAAGAGGATGTGTCACCCATACCTGCCGCTGGAATTTCTCCCTGGGCAGAGGTGAGTGAGGAAGAAAGCAGTGGGGGCCGGGACAGCAGGGGTATCTCAGGCAGGGAAATGGAAAGCTTCCAGAAGAGCACCCAGGGCCAGGACCACCCTGGCTGGCCTGCAGGCACCAAGTCGGCTGGCATGCTGTCGCTCATGTGGCTCCATGGCCCTTCCTCTAGGCTTTCAAGTCCTTGTACATATTCAGGTGTTTTACCTGGGAAGGGTGGGAACATTTCAGCAGCAGCTGGCCTGGGGCTCAGCCCACGTTTACTCACAGATGCCTCGGCACGGTCCCCCAGCTTTGCAATGAGGACGCTTGTTGCGTGGGGCCTGCTGGCTGAATGGGAGATGATTCCCCACCACTGACCAACTTCAGAATTGTTTACAACTGGAGCAAGTGCCCTGATACGGTTTTCCTCTGTGTAACTGGTGGGTTCTGTTTTTTTTTTTCTTTTTTCATTTTGGGTTCAAGGTGGATTTTAATCCTCTTTTTTATATTTACAGATATAAGCATGGAAATAATTTATTCATATAAATACATGTATGTGAAGGGAAGAATATTTTTTCTGTTTTACTGTTTGTAATTTGAATTTTATTTTTTTTTTATACAGCAGGTTCTTTTTGGTTATCTATTTTATACATATAAATGTATACATGCCAATCCCAATCTCTCAACTCCTCCCACCACCACCCCCCAACAGCTTTCCCCCCTTGGTGTCCATACGTTTGTTGTCTACATCTGTTGATTTCTGCCTTGCAAAACGGTTCATCTGTACAATTTTTCTAGGTTCCACATATATGCATTAATAGACAAGATTTGTTTTGCTCTTTCTGACTTACTTCACTCTATATGACAGTCTATAGATCCATCAACGTCTCTACAAATGACCCAATTTCATTCCTTTTTATGGCTTAGTAATATTCCATTTTATATATGTACCACTTCTTTATGCATTCGTCTGTCTGTGGGCATTTAGGTTGCTTCCATTACCTGGATATTGTAAATAGTGATGCAATGAACATTGCGGTGAATGTCTCTTTTTGATTTATGGTTTTGTCTGGGTATATGCCCAGTAGTGGGATTGCTGTATCATATGGTAATTCTATTCTTAGTTTTATAAGAAACTCCATAATGTTCTCCACAGTGACTGTATCAATTTACATTCCCAACAATAGTGGAAGAGGGTTCCTTATCTCCACACCCTTTCCAGCATTTGTTGTTTGTAGATTTTCTGATGATGCCCATTCTAACAGGTGTGAGGTGATACACCATGGATGAGTCTATTTCGTTGAGCAAAGAGTAGATCTTTTCTATTACATATTTGGTTTATGGAACGGTATGTGTGCTAATTTCAATCTCTGGTTTTATACAGCACCCCAACTCAACTTTCCCCTTAAGCAAGCATAAGTTTTTATCTAAATGTGAGACTCTGTTCGGTTTTGGAATTCAGTTTATGTGTAGCCAAGTTTACACTCTCTCTATTAGTGATATCTTATGATAATTTTCTTTCTCTGTGTGACATATTTCTCTTAGAATCATCATACTTAAATCCACTCAATCTGCTGCTACAGGCCTGATGACATTGATTTCATTGCTGAGTGATATTCCATTGTACGTAAGTAGCACAACTCCTTTATCCATTTTTTTCTTTCTGGGATATTTAATTTGTACTGGACTCAAGGTTCTTGTAAACACAGCAGCCCTGAATTTTGTGTTGGCTGTGTCTTGTTGATTTTAATTTTCCTAAGCTATAGGGCCAAAAGTGGAAGTGCCCTAGGGTCTGTAGCTTTGTTTTTCAGATGTTTCAGGATACACCATAAACATCTCCAGAGTGTCTGTTGGCAATTTACATCCCGCCCATCAGCATAACAAGGCTCCCTGTTCTCCATGGCCTGTCCTGTGTTTCTGGGTTTTACACTTTTTTCAGATGGCCCTTTTGACGAATGGGAAATGAGACTTCATTGTAGTGCGGATTTCCATTTCTCGAGTGCTTGGTTGGCCAAAAAGGGCATATGTGTTTTTTCCTGAATATATTCAGGAAAAAATGTTTACGCACTTTTGTCCAAGTGCATCACTGTCAATGATCTGCTGCTTTTCACATGCTTTAAATGCAATTCCAATCTACCTCCTTAAATATGATTCCTGCAATTCTGCCTCGTTTTCAAGTCCTCTTTGCAGACTTACTTCCATATATTTTTGCCAATAGCTGTCATTTATAACTCTGCAGGTTTGTGAATTACAGTGCCCGTGATTTCCTTTCTTAACTCGTTTCCTTGAAAACTGGCCACAGAACCACAGGTTTGCTTCAGGCCGTAATCAGGGTCCGGCACAGCACTCTGAGACTTTGGTTCATTCCACTTCCTGGTCGGAAATTAGAGTTAAATGTGCCCCTCCAGACACCTGCCTCACTCCTAGCCCCTTGGTGATGTGTGTCCTGTGGTTTGAGGCCACATGTACTGGGTTCCTCACCTTTGGCTGATGTGGCCCCACTGGTGTGAGGACACTCCTGCCTGGTTCCCATCCCCTTGGTGATGTGGGCCCTCCGGTGAGAGTCTGATCCTGGTTGGGTTCCTCACACTTCTGTGAGGTGGGCCCTCTTCTCTGAGGTCACTCCTGCCTGGCTGGCACACCCCGCCTTGGCGACGTCGGCCCTCTGGTGGGATTTGGTGCCTGCTGGGTGTCACCTCCCCTCGGTAATGAGGGCCCTCTGGCGTCAGGCCCTAACTCCTGGGCTCCCAATATTTTCTGATATGCGCCCTGTGGTTCGAGTACACTCCTGCCAGGTTCCCAACCCCTTGGGAATGTGGGCCTTCGGCTCTGAGGTCCCAACCGTGGGTTGCTCAGTTTCATGATGAGGGCCCTCTGCTGTGAGTTCTCTCCGGCCTGGATCCCATAGCCTCGCTGCTCCTGGCCACCTGCTGGGAGGTTCCAACTGCGGGATTCCTCACCTTTTTTCTTCTATGTGCCCTCTGTTTTGAGACTCCTCCTGCCTGTCTCACTCCCAGCCCCTTGGTGATGTGTGTCCTCTGGTTTGAGGCCACGTATTCTGGGTCCCTCTCCTTTCGATGATGTGGCCCCACTGGTGTGAGGACACTCCTGCCTGGTTCCTATCCCCTTGATGATGTGGGCCCTCTGGTGAGAGTCTGATCCTGGCTGGGTTCCTCACCCTTCTGTGAGGGGGGCCCTCTGCTGTGAGGTCACTCCTGCCTGGCTGGCACACCCCACCTGGGCAACATCGGCCCTCTTGTGGCAGTTGGAGCCTGCTGGGAACCTCCCCTCGGGGATGGGGGCCCTCTTGCCTCAGGCCCTAACTGCTGGGTACCCACATTTTCTGATACGTGCTAAGTGGTGCGAGGACACTCCTGCGAGGTTCCCATCCCCATGGGCATGTGGGCCTTCTGCTCTAAGGTCCCAAAACCTGTGTTGTTCACCGTTTCATGATGTTGGCTCTCTGGTGTTAGTTCACCCAGGCCTAGATCCCATAGCCTCTGTGCTCTGAGCGGCCTGCTGGGAGGTTCCTACGGCTGGATTCCTTATCTTTTATATTCTTTGGGTCCTGTGTTTTCATGCTCCTACTTCCTGACTCACTCACAGCCCATTTGTGATGTAGGTCCTCTGGTTTAAGGCCACATGTACCAGTTTCCTCACCTTTATTGATGTGGCCCCACTGGTGTGAGGACACTCCTGCCTGGTTCCCATCCCCTTGGTGATGGGGGCCCTCTGGTGAGAGTCTGATCCTGTCTGGATTCCTCACACTTCTGGGAGATGGGCCCTCTGCTGTGAGGTCACTCCTGCCTGGCTGGCACACGTCACCTTGGCGATGTGGGCCCTCAGTTGGGAGTTGGTGCCTGCTGGGAGTCTCCTCCCCTCGGTAATGAGGACCCTCTGGCGCCAGGCCATAACTGCTGGGTTCCCACATTTTCTGATACGTACTAAGTTGTGCGAGGACACTCCTGCGAGGTTCCCATCCCCATGGGGATGTGGGCCTTCTGCTCTGAGGTCCCACTGGCTGGGTTGCTCACAGTTTCATGATGTGGGCCCTCTGCTGTGAGTTCACTGTGGCCTGGATCCCATAGACTCCATGCTCTGGGCCACCTGCTGGGAGGTTCAAACTGCTGGATTCCTCACATTTTTTATTCTGTGGGCCCTGTGTTGTTAGGCTACTCCTGCCTGCCTCACTCGGAGCACCTTGGAAATGTGGGTCCTCTGGTTTAGGCCACATGTGCTGGGTTCCTCACCTTTCTATAATGTGGCCACACTGGTGTGAGGACACTCCTGCCTTGTTCCGATCCCCTTGGTGATGTGGGCCCTCTGGTGAGAGTCTTATCCTGGCTGGGTTCCTCACCCTTCTGTGAGGTAGGCCCTCTGCTGTGAGGTCACTCCTGCCTGACTGGCACACGTCAACGTGGCGACGTGGGCCCTCAGTTGGGAGTTGGTGCCTGCTGGGAGTCTCCTCCCCTCGGTAATGAGGGCCCTCTGGCGTCAGACCCTAACTCCTGGGCTCCCAAAATTTTCTGATGTGCGCCCTGTGGTGCGAGTACACTCCTGCCAGGATCCCAACCCCATGGGAATGTGGGCCTTCTGCTCTAAGGTCCCAACGGCTGGGTTGCTCACAGTTTCATGATGAGGGCCCTCTGTTTTGAGTTCAGTCAGGCCTGGAACCCATAGCCTCACTGCTCCTGGCCACCTGCAGGGAGGTTCCAACTGCGGGATCCCTCACCTTTTTTACGCTATGGGACCTCTGTTTGGAGGCTCCTCCTGCCTGCCTCACTCCCAGCCCCTTGGTGATGTGTGTCCTGTAGTTTGAGGCCACGTGTGCTGGGTCCGTCACATTTCGGTGATGTGACCACACTGGTGTGAGAACACTCCTGCCTGGTTTCCATTCCCTTGGTGATGTGGGCCCTCCGGTGAGAGTCTGATCCTCTTTGGGTTCCTCACACTTTTGTGTGGTTGGCCCTCTGCTCTGAGGTCACTCCTGCCTGGCTGGCACACCCTGCATTGGCGACGTCGGCCTTCTGGTAGCAGTTGGAGCTTGCTGGGAGCCTCCTCTCCTCAGTGATGAGGGCCCTCTGGCGTCCGGCCCTAACTGCTGGGCTCCCCACCTTTTCTGATGTGTGCCCACTGGTGCGATGACACTCCTGCTTGGTTCCCTTCCCCATGGGGATGTGGGCCTTGTGCTCTGAGGTTACAACGGCTGGGTTGCATACAGTATCACGATGAGGGCCCTCTGTTGTGAGTTCATCACTGCCTGGATCCCATAGCCTCGGTGCTCTGGGCCGCCTGCTGGGATGTTCCAACTGCTGGATTCCTCACCTTTTTTATACAATGGGCCATGTGTTTTGAGGTTAATCCTGCCTGCCTCGCTCCGAGACCCATGGTGATGTGGGTCCTCTGGTTTGAGGCCACATGTGCTGGGTACCTCAACTTTCGATGAAGTGGCCCCATGGGTGTGAGGACACTCCTGCCTGGTTCCCAGCCCCTTGCTTATGTGGGCACTCTGGTGAGAGTCTGATCTTGACTGGGTTCCTTACCCTTCTGTGAGGTGGGCCCTCTGATGTGAGGTCACTCCTGCCTGGATGTCTCATGTCGCCTTGGCGACGTAGGCCCTCTGTTGGCCACTGAAGCATGCTGGGAGCCTCCTACCCTCTTTAATAAGGGCCCTGGAAGAAACGCATATGCCCTTTTTGACCAAGTGCATCATTGTCGAGGTTCTGCCTCTTCTCCTATACTTTCAGAGGACTTCCCGTCTACCTCCTGAAATCGTATTCCTGGAATTCTGCCCCGCGTTCAAGTCCTCTTTGCAGCCTTACTTCAATATATTTTTGGACGATAGCTGTCATTTATAACTCTGCAGGTTTGTGAATTACAGTGCCCCTGAGCTCCTTTCTTCAACTCGCTTTCTTGTGAGCTGGCCGCAAAACCGCAGGATTGCTTCAGGCCCTAATGTGGTTCCGACACGGCATGCTGAGCCTTTGGCTAATTCCTCTTCCTGGTGGGAAATGAGCGTTAAATTTGTTCGTGCAGACACCTACAGCTAATCTCTCATTGGTTCTCCCTATTCCTGTTCATCTTGCGCAGAAATTCCAAACTGTGCCAAACAGGAGGTTAAAGGCACTGACTCTCCAAGTGGGGAGAGTGTTAGTAAAGCGTCTGGAATGGTAAAACCGAGTACGAGGGGACGAAAACTGAGACGCATTTAAAAAGTTTTCCCGGTCACACGGTGGACCATATTCTGGGTTGCCCATGCATGTTTTACCTGAAGGAAGAATCCCTTCAACCTGGAGAGTTGGGACCCATGGAATGGGTACCACGCAGTATGACTTCAAAGGGTTGTCTTTGCTCACCGAACGTCACCAATGCTATCAGCCCGAAGTGTCCAGCCTTATGTCTCACTCAGCTCGGGGTGTAGATGTGGTAAATCCACGTTGCATCACAAGCCCTGAATGAATTATTTAAGAATTGCTCTCTATTTCACTGTCATTGTGTTTTGTTTTTGTAATTTATTTTGATAATGGGATTTATCGGATTTTCACTGCTGCGTTTATGCCGCTGTACACATGCTTGATTCTCTTATGGAGACATATAAATCCATGGGTTTTCAGATTCTTACTAGTCAGGTATATTCCTAGGCATTGAATATGGGGTGTTGAGTCCATTTCGTGGAGCAAGGAGTAGGTCCTGACTATTACATATTTGCTTATGGAAAGGTATCTGTGCTAATTTCAATCTCTGGTTTTATGCAGCACCACAACTCACCTTTCCCCTTAAGCAAGCATAAGTTGGTTTTCTAAACTTGAGACCCTTTTCTGTTTTGTAATTGAGTTCATGTGCAGCCATGTTTGCATTCCGTGTATTTGAGATATCTTATGGTGTTTCTTTTTCTGTGTGACTTAGTTAACTTAGAATGATCGTACCTGAATCCACTCATTATGCCGCTACGGGCCTCATGACATAGATTTCATTGCTGAGTGATATTCCATTGTACGTACGTACAACAACTTCTTTATCCATTTTTTGCTTTCTGGGATATTTCACTTGAACCGTAAATGAGGTTCTTGTAAGCAGAGCCGTCCAAAATTTATGGATGGCTGTGTCTTTTTGATTTTAATTTCCCTAAGCTATAGAACCATAAGTTGAAGTGCCGTAGGCTCCGTTGCTTAGTTTTTTAGGTGTTTGAGGAAACACCATACACTTCTCCAGAGTGGCTGTTGGCAAGTTACATCCCGCCCATCAGCATAACAAGGCTCCCTGTTCTCCATGGCCTGTCCTGCCTTTCTGGATTTTTCACTTTTTTCAGATGTCCCTTTTGACAGGGGGGCAGTGAGACTTCATTGTAATGCAGATTTCTTTACAGGCTTGCTTGTTTGGCCAAAAAGGGCGTATGTGTTTTTTCTTGAATATATTCAGGAAAAAACGCATACGCCCTTTTTGACCAAGTGCATCATTGTCGACTTTCTGTCTCTTTCCTTATGCTTTAAATGCAATTCCAGTCTGCCCCTGAACTCGTTTTCCTGCAATTCTGCCCCGCTTTCAAGTCCTCTACGCAGCCTTACTTCAATACATTTTTGGACAATAGCTGACATTTATAACTCTGCAGGTTTGTGAATGACAGTGCGCCTGAGCTCCTTTCTTCTACTCGCTTTCTTGTGAGCTGGCCGCAAACCCGCAGGATTGCTTCAAGCCCTAATCTGGTTCCGGCACAGCATGCTGATCCTTTGGTAAATTCCTCTTCCTGGTGGGAAATGAGTGTTATATTTGAACGTGCAGACACCTAGAGCTAGTCTCTCATTGGTTCTCCCTATTCTTGTTCATCTTGCGCAGAAATTGCAAACTGTGCCAAACAGGAGGTTAAAGGCACTGACTCTCTAAGTGGGGAGAGTATTAGTAAAGGGTCTTCAATCGTGAACCCGAGTAAAAGGGGACGAAAACTGAGATGCATTTGAAAAGGTTTCCCGGTCACACGGTGCACCATACTGTGGGTTTCCCATGCATGTTTTAGCTGAAGGAAGAATCCCTTAAACCTGGAGAGTTGGGACCCATGGAATGGGTACCATGCAGTATGACTTCAAAGGGCCTGCATTTTCTCAACGAACCTCACCAATGCTATCAGGCTGAAGTGTACAGCCTTATGTCTCACTCAGCTCTGGCTGTAGATGTGGTAAATCCAGGTTTCATCACAAGCCCTGAATGAATTATTTAAGAATTGCTCTCTATTTCACTGTCCTTGTGTTTGTTTTTGTAATTCATTTTGATAATGGGATTTATCGGATTTTCTCTGCTGCATTCATGCCGCTGTACACACACTTGAGTCTCTTATGGAGACATATAAATCCATGGGTTTGAAGATACTTACTAGTCAGGTGTATTCCTAGGCGTTGAATATGGGGTGTTTAGTCCATTTCGTTGAGCAAGGGCTAGGTCTTGACTATTACATATTTGGCTTATGGAAAGGTATCTGTGCTAATTTCTATCTCTGGTTTTATGCAGCACCCCAACTCACTTTTCCCCTTAAGCAAGCATAAGGTGGTTTTCTAAATTTGAGACCCTGTTCTGTTTTGTAATTCAGTTCATGTGTAGCCAAGTTTACATTCCGTGTATTAGTGATATCTTATGATGTTTCATTTTCTGTGTGACTTATTTCACTTAGAATCATCGTACCTGAATCCACTCATTATGCCACGATGGGCCTGATGACATAGATTTCATTGCTGAGTGATATTCCATTGAATGTGTGTAACACAACTTCTTTATCCATTTTTCACATTCTGGGATATTTAACTTGTACCGTAGACGAGATTCCTGTAAACAGAGCCGTCTGAAACTTTGGGGTGGCTGTCTGTTTTTGATTTTAATTTCCGTGATCTATAAGACCATCAGTGGAAGTGCCGTAGTCTCCGTTGCTTTGTTTCTTAGGTGTTTCAGGAAACACCATACACTTCTCCAGAGTGGCTGTTGGCAATTTACATCCCGCCCATCAGCATAACAAGGCTCCCTGTTCTCCTTGGCCTGTGCTGTCTTTCTGGATTTTACACTTTTTTCAGATGGCCCTTTTGACCTGGGGGCAGTGAGACTTCTTTGTAGTGCAGATTTCTTTAACATGCTGGCTTGGTTGGCCAAAAAGGGCGTATGCGTTTTTTCCTGAATATATTCAGGAAAAAACGCATACGCCCTTTTTGGCCAAGTGCATCATTGTCGACGTTCTGCCTCTTTTCCTATGCTTTAAATGCAATTCCAGTCTACCCCCTGAAATCGTTTTCCTGCAATTCTGCCCCGCTTTCCAGTCCTCTTCGCAGCCTTCCTTCAATATATTTTTGGACGATAGCTGTCATTTATAACTCTGCAGGTTTGTGAATTACAGTGCCCCTGAGCTCCTTGCTTCAACTCGCTTTCTTGTGAGCTGGCCGCAAACCCGCAGGAATGCTTCAGGCCCTAATCTGGTTCCGGCACGGCATGCTGAGCCTTTGGTTAATTCCTCTTCCTGGTGGGAAATGAGCGTTCCATTTGCCCGTCCAGACACCTACAGCTAGTCTCTCATTGGTTCTCCCTATTCCTGTTCATCTTGCGCAGAAATTGCAAACTGTGCCAAACAGGAGGTTAAAGGCACTGACTCTCCAAGTGGGGAGAGTGTTAGTAAACGGTCTGGAATGGTGAACCCGAGTAAAAGGGGACGAAAACTGAGATGCATTTGAAAACGTTTCCTGGTCACACAGTGCACTGTACTGTGGGTTTCCCATGCATGTTTTAGCTGAAGGAAGAATCCCTTAAACCTGGAGAGTTGGGACCCATGGAATGGGTACCATGCAGTATGACTTCAAAGGGTCTGCATTTGCTCATCGAACCTCACCAATGCTGTCAGCCCGAAGTGTCCAGCCTTATGTCTCACTCAGCTCTGGGTGTAGATGTGGTAAATCCAGGTTGCATCACAAGCCCTGAATGAATTATTTAAGAATTGCTCTCTATTTCACTGTCATTGTGTTTGTTTTTGTAATTCATTTTGATAATGGGTTTTATCGGATTTTCTCTGCTGCATTCATGCCGCTGTACACACACTTGAGTCTCTTACGGAGACATATAAATCCATGGGTTTGAAGGTTCTTACTAGTCATGTGTAATCCTAGGCGTTGAATATGGGGTGTTTAGTCCATTTCGTTGAGCAAGGGCTAGGTCTTCACTATTACATATTTGGCTTATGGAAAGGTATCTGTGCTAATTTCTATCTCTGGTTTTATGCAGCACCACAACTCACCTTTCCCCTTAAGCAAGCATAAGTTGGTTTTCTAAATTTGAGACCCTGCTCTGTTTTGTAATTCAGTTCATGTGTAGCCAAGTTTACATTCCGTGTATTAGTGATATCTTATGATGTTTCATTTTCTGTGTGACTTATTTCACTTAGAATCATCGTACCTGAATCCACTCATTATGCCGCGACGGGTCTGATGACATAGATTTCATTGGTGAGTGATATTCCTTTGTACGTACGTACCACACTTCTTTATCCATTTTTCGCTTTCTGGGATATTTAACTTGTACCGTAGACGAGGTTCTTGTAAACAGAGCCGTAAACAGAAACTTTGGGGTGGCTGTGTGTTTTTGATTTTAATTTCCCTAAGCTATAGGAAAATAAGTGGTAATGCCGTAGGCTCCGTTGCTTTGTTTTTTAGGTTTTTGAGGAAACACCATACACATCTCCAGAGTGGCTGTTGGCAATTTACATCCCGCCCATCAGCATAACAAGGTTCCCTGTTCTCCATGGCCTGTGCTGCCTTTCTGGATTTTACACTTTTTTCAGATGGCCCTTTTGAACGGGGGGCAGTGAGACTTCATTGTAGTGCAGATTTCTTTAACATGCTTGCTTGGTTGGCCAAAAAGGGCGTATGCGTTTTTTCCTGAATATATTCAGGAAAAAACGCATACGCCCTTTTTGGCCAAGTGCATCATTGTCGACGTTCTGCCTCATTTCCTATGCTTTAAATGCAATTCCAGTCTACCCCCTGAAATCGTTTTCTTGCAATTCTGCCCCGCTTTCAAGTCCTCTTCGCAGCCTTCCTTCAGTATATTTTTGGGTGATAGCTGTCATTTATAACTCTGCAGGTTTGTGAATTACAGTGTCCCTGAGCTCCTTTCTTCAAGTCGCTTTCTTCTGAGCTGGCCGCAAACCCGCAGCATTGCTTCAGGCCGTAATCTGGTTCCGGCCCGGCATGCTGAGCCTTTGGTTAATTCCTCTTCCTGGTGGGAAATGAGCGTTAAATTTGCCCGTGCAGACACCTTCACAGGAGTCTTCATGGTGCCACTTTGCCCCGGTTATCTCGATGGAGGTTGGAGTTGGAGGGCCTCCTCGCTCAAGGTCAGTGTGCCCATGGAGCCAACCCTGCAACTTCAGGGCATGGTTGGGTGTTAGGATCACCACGTGGGGTCCTTTTCCCTTAGGAGGGAGGTGGCCTTTTGGGCTGCTGATTTCCAGGTTTTCAGATACTGCCAGTATCTTGGCCAGATGTGGCGGTGGGCCAAGCCCCTTGGTGACCGTAGTTTATCCTACCTGGATCGCATTCTTGCATTGTTCCATTTCAAGTGGTCCCAGGTTTTGCACTAATACTCCAATGGCGATTCACCGTTCACCAGGAATGTAAAGGTCAAAGGGTTTAGCTAAATTAGGGAGTTCCAGGGCAAGGGTCTGAATTGACTGCTCTTTCCATTCTTGAAAGGCCACTTCTGCATTCTATTCAAAAGGATCATCATCTTTTCCTTTCAGTGTTTCATATAGAGGCCCAGCTAGTAGACTGTAGTTAGGGATCCAGAAGCAGCAAACCCTGGCCTCCCCAGGAACCCCTAAGCTGTCTTCTAGTTTCAGAAATGGGTAAGGCTGTAAATTGTTTCTTCCCTTTCCTGGGATGGGCTTCTCCGACCTTCTGTGAGAATGAAGCCCAGGCAGGTCACCGTAGTCTGTGATATTTGAGCTTTTTCTTGGACAACTTGTATCCTTTATTGGCTTGGTAGTTCAGAGGTCTCCTTAGTAGGGATGGCGATCAGAATGTCGTCTGCATATTGAAGGAGTGTTTCCTTTTCCAGAGGTAGAACTTTTAGTTCTTTAGCTGTGCTTTCCCCAAAGATGGTGTGGGAATTTTTGAACCCTTGGGGCAACACGGCCCGGAAGTATTGTTTTAGTTGTATGTTGAGTCCTGCCACTCACAAGCCAAAATTTCTTGTGACTCTGGGACTAATAGAATACAAAAGAAGGCATCATTGAAGACTAATACAGAATACCATGTCCTGGTGGTTGGTAGAATGACCAGCAGGGTGTAGGATTTAGGAACTACTGGAGGTATATCCTCGGTGGCTTCACTGACTGTCCTGACATCCTTTACCAGGACTCCAGCAGCCCATGGGGCTCTCGAGGTCAGGCCAATCCCAGGATATGGAGCTCACCTGGGCAGGTACCCCACCCCCACCCCAGCCCACGGGGCTCTCGTGTTCAGGCCCCTACCAGGATATGGTGTTCCCTGGGCAGGTTCCCCTGCAGCCCATGGGGCTCTGGTGGTCAGGCCCCTCCCAGGATACAGAGCTACCCTTGCAGGTACCATGGCAGGGCTGGGAACACAGGAACCGTGCATATCGCCCTCATTGCAGAGCACTCCCAGCTCACCTGTCACTCAGATCTGACACAGAGCACCTCAGAGCAGGACTTGAACTAACAAACAGCAGCTCCGACAGGTCTGTGACCCTGGGCATCACTCTGTGTGGCCTCCCTCCACCTGGTCTTCCAGAGACTTCCACTGCACCCGGGGCACCAGGCCTCTGTCTCCACCCACCAGCCACCCCTCCTCTCCCTGACTCCTGGGTTCCTCTCATTAGGAGAGGGTTTTCTTGAAGTTGTCTCCCACTCATGGGCCAGATAATATAATTAGAAAACAAGCCAGAGCTGCAGCCCCTTGTCTATCCTGACTCTCAGGAGCCCACACCTGTTCCTTGGACCTGGCCGATTCAGCAAGTTCCAGTTTCTGCAACTGTGAGCCCCTGAGGGGTGATTATTGGCTGGCCTGGGAAGCCCGACTGTGCCGGCCAGCCCTCCCCAGGTGTGCCTGGGTTCAGATCAATATAAACACCGCTCCAGGCAGCAAGAGCCCCTGCAGCTGTGCCTGACGCCATTTTCTCTGCCCTGTCAGCAGTCTTGGGGCTGGACTGGTGGGAGGGAGTGAGAGGCCACGGCTTTGTGGGTGGCCCAGTGTGAGTGGGGCTCTGCTGGACTTTCTGCAGCAGTTGCCAAGATGCCACCTGCTAAAGAAGAGGATGTGTCACCCATACCTGCCGCTGGAATTTCTCCCTGGGCAGAGGTGAGTGAGGAAGAAAGCAGTGGGGGCCGGGACAGCAGGGGTATCTCAGGCAGGGAAATGGAAAGCTTCCAGAAGAGCACCCAGGGCCAGGACCATCCTGGCTGGCCTGCAGGCACCAAGTCGGCTGGCATGCTGTCACTCATGTGGCTCCATGGCCCTTCCTCTAGGCTTTCAAGTCCTTGTACATATTCAGGTGTTTTACCTGGGAAGGGTGGGAACATTTCAGCAGCAGCTGGCCTGGGGCTCAGCACACGTTTACTCACAGATGCCTCGGCACGGTCCCCCAGCTTTGCAATGAGGACGCTTGTTGCGTGGGGCCTGCTGGCTGAATGGGAGATGATTCCCCACCACTGACCAACTTCAGAATTGTTTACAACTGGAGCAAGTGCCCTGATACGGTTTTCCTCTGTGTAACTGGTGGGTTCTGTTTTTTTTTCTTTTTTTCGTTTTTGGTTCAAGGTAGATTTTATTCCTCTTTTTTGTATTTACAGATATAAGCATGGAAATAATTTATTCATATAAATACATGTATGTGAAGGGAAGAATATTTTTTCTGTTTTACTTTTTGTAATTTGAATTTTATTTTATTTTTTTATACAGCAGGTTATTTTTGGTTATCTATTTTATACATATAAATGTATACATGCCAATCCCAATCTCTCAACTCCTCCCACCACCACCCCCCAACAGCTTTCCCCCCTTGGTGTCCATACGTTTGTTGTCTACATCTGTTGCTCTATTTCTGCCTGGCAAAACGGTTCATCTGTACAATTTTTCTAGGTTCCACATATATGCATTAATAGACAAGATTTGTTTTTCTCTTTCTGACTTACTTCACTCTGTATGACAGTCTCTAGATCCATCAACGTCTCTACAAATGACCCAATTTCATTCCTTTTTATGGCTTAGTAATATTCCATTTTATATATGTACCACATCTTTATGCATTCGTCTGTCTGTGGGCATTTAGGTTGCTTCCATTACCTGGATATTGTAAATAGTGATGCAATGAACATTGCGGTGAATGTCTCTTTTTGATTTATGGTTTTGTCTGGGTATATGCCCAGTAGTGGGATTGCTGTATCATATGGTAATTCTATTCTTAGTTTTATAAGAAACTCCATAATGTTCTCCACAGTGACTGTATCAATTTACATTCCCAACAATAGTGGAAGAGGGTTCCTTATCTCCACACCCTTTCCAGCATTTGTTGTTTGTAGATTTTCTGATGATGCCCATTCTAACAGGTGTGAGGTGATACACCATGGATGAGTCTATTTCGTTGAGCAAAGAGTAGGTCTTGTCTATTACATATTTGGCTTATGGAACGGTATGTGTGCTAATTTCAATCTCTGGTTTTATACAGCACCCCAACTCAACTTTCCCCTTAAGCAAGCATAAGTTTTTATCTAAATGTGAGACTCTGTTCGGTTTTGGAATTCAGTTTATGTGTAGCCAAGTTTACACTCTCTCTATTAGTGATATCTTATGATAATTATCTTGCTCTGTGTGACCTATTTCTCTTAGAATCATCATACTTAAATCCACTCAATTTGCTGCTACAGGCCTGATGACATTGATTTCATTGCTGAGTGATATTCCGTTGTACGTAAGTAGCACATCTCCTTTATCCATTTTTTTCTTTCTGGGATATTTAATTTGTACTGGACTCAAGGTTCTTGTAAACACAGCAGCCCTAAATTTTGTGTTCGCTGTGTCTTGTTGATTTTAATTTTCCTAAGCTATAGGGCCAAAAGTGGAAGTGCCCTAGGGTCTGTAGCTTTGTTTTTCAGATGTTTCAGGATACACCATACACATCTCCAGAGTGTCTGTTGGCAATTTACATCCCGCCCATCAGCATAACAAGGCTCCCTGTTCTCCATGGCCTGTCCTGTGTTTCTGGTTTTTACACTTTTTTCAGATGGCCCTTTTGACGAATGGGAAATGAGACTTCATTGTAGTGCGGATTTCCATTTCTCGAGTGCTTGGTTGGCCAAAAAGGGCATATGTGTTTTTTCCTGAATATATTCAGGAAAAAATGTTTACGCACTTTTGTCCAAGTGCATCACTGTCAAAGATCTGCCGCTTTTCACATGCTTTAAATGCAATTCCAATCTACCTCCTGAAATATGATTCCTGCAATTCTGCCTCGTTTTCAAGTCCTCTTTGCAGACTTACTTCCATATATTTTTGCCAATAGCTGTCATTTATAACTCTGCAGGTTTGTGAATTACAGTGCCCGTGATTTCCTTTCTTAACTCGTTTCCTTGAAAACTGGCCACAGAACCGCAGGTTTGCTTCAGGCCGTAATCAGGGTCCGGCACGGCACTCTGAGACTTTGGTTCATTCCACTTCCTGGTGGGAAATTAGAGTTAAATGTGCCCCTCCAGACACCTGCCTCACTCCTAGACCCTTGGTGATGTGTGTCCTCTGGTTTGAGGCCACATGTGCTGGGTTCCTCACCTTTGGCTGATGTGGCCCCACTGGTGTGAGGACACTCCTGCCTGGTTCCCATCCCCTTGGTGATGTGGGCCCTCCGGTGAGAGTCTGATCCTGGTTGGGTTCCTCACACTTCTGTGAGGTGGGCCCTCTTCTCTGAGGTCACTCCTGCCTGGCTGGCACACCCCGCCTTGGCGACGTCGGCCCTCTGGTGGGATTTGGTGCCTGCTGGGTGTCTCCTCCCCTCGGTAATGAGGGCCCTCTGGCGTCAGGCCCTAACTCCTGGGCTCCCAATATTTTCTGATATGCGCCCTGTGGTTCGAGTACACTCCTGCCAGGTTCCCAACCCCTTGGGAATGTGGGCCTTCGGCTCTGAGGTCCCAACCGTGGGTTGCTCAGTTTCATGATGAGGGCCCTCTGCTGTGAGTTCTCTCCGGCCTGGATCCCATAGCCTCGCTGCTCCTGGCCACCTGCTGGGAGGTTCCAACTGCGGGATTCCTCACCTTTTTTCTTCTATGGGCCCTCTGTTTTGAGACTCCTCCTGCCTGCCTCACTCCCAGCCCCTTGGTGATGTGTGTCCTCTGGTTTGAGGCCACGTATGCTGGGTCCCTCGCCTTTCGATGATGTGGCCCACTGGTGTGGGGACACTCCTGCCTGGTTCCTATCCCCTTGATGATGTGGGCCCTCTGGTGAGAGTCTGATCCTGGCTGGGTTCCTCACCCTTCTGTGAGGGGGGCCCTCTGCTGTGAGGTCACTCCTGCCTGGCTGGCACACCCCACCTGGGCAACATCGGCCCTCTTGTGGCAGTTGGAGCCTGCTGGGAACCTCCCCTCGGTGATGGGGGCCCTCTTGCCTCAGGCCCTAACTGCTGGGTACCCACATTTTCTGATACGTGCTAAGTGGTGCGAGGACACTCCTGCGAGGTTCCCATCCCCATGGGCATGTGGGCCTTCTGCTCTAAGGTCCCAACACCTGTGTTGTTCACCGTTTCATGATGTTGGCTCTCTGGTGTTAGTTCACCCAGGCCTAGATCCCATAGACTCTGTGCTCTGAGCGGCCTGCTGGGAGGTTCCTACTGCTGGATTCCTTACCTTTTTTATTCTTTGGGTCCTGTGTTTTCATGCTCCTACTTCCTGACTCACTCCCAGCCCATTTGTGATGTAGGTCCTCTGGTTTAAGGCTACATGTACCGGTTTCCTCACCTTTATTGATGTGGCCCCACTGGTGTGAGGACACTCCTGCCTGGTTCCCATCCCCTTGGTGATGGGGGCCCTCTGGTGAGAGTCTGATCCTGTCTGGATTCCTCACACTTCTGGGAGGTGGGCCCTCTGCTGTGAGGTCACTCCTGCCTGGCTGGCACACGTCACCTTGGCGATGTGGGCCCTCAGTTGGGAGTTGGTGCCTGCTGGGAGTCTCCTCCCCTCGGTAATGAGGGCCCTCTGGCGTCAGGCCCTAACTCATGGGCTCCCAAAATTTTCTGATGTGCGCCCTGTCGTGCGAGTACACTCCAGCCAGGGTCCCATCCCCATGGGGATGTGGGCTTTCTGCTCTGAGGTCCCAAAGGCTGGGTTGCTCACAGTGTCAGAATGTGGGCCCTCTGCTGTGAGTTCACTCCGGCATGGATCCCATAGCCTCGGTGCTCTGGGCCACCTGCTTGGAGCTTCCAACTGCGGGGTTCCTCACCTTTTTTATTCTATGGGCGCTCTGTTGTGAGTCTCCTCCTGCATGCCTCACTCCCAGCCCTTTCGTGATGTGTGTCCCCTTGTTTGAGGCCACATGTGCTGTGTTCCTCACCTTTCGCTGATGTGGCCCCACTGGTGTGAGGACACTCCTGCCTGGTTTCCATCCCCTTGGTGATGTGGGCGCTCTGGTTAGAGTCTGATCCTGTTTGGGCACCTCACACTTCTGTGAGGTGGGCCCTCTGCTGTGAGGTAACTCCTGCCTGGCTTGCTCCCATTGCCTTGGTGACGTCGGCCCTCTGGTGGCATTTGGAGCCAGCTGGTAGCCTCCTCTCCTCCGTGATGAGGGCCCTCTGGCGTCAGGCCATAACTGCTGGGTTCCCACATTTTCTGATACGTGCTAAGTTGTGCGAGGACACTTCTGCGAGGTTCCCATCCCCATGGGGATGTGGGCCTTCTGCTCTGAGGTCCCACTGGCTGGGTTGCTCACAGTTTCATGATGTGGGCCCTCTGCTGTGAGTTCACTGTGGCCTGGATCCCATAGACTCCATGCTCTGGGCCACGTGCTGGGAGGTTCAAACTGCTGGATTCCTCACATTTTTTATTCTGTGGGCCCTGTGTTGTTAGGCTACTCCTGCCTGCCTCACTCGGAGCACCTTGGAAATGTGGGTCCTCTGGTTTAGGCCACATGTGCTGGGTTCCTCACCTTTCTATAATGTGGCCACACTGGTGTGAGGACACTCCTGCCTTGTTCCGATCCCCTTGGTGATGTGGGCCCTCTGGTGAGAGTCTTATCCTGGCTGGGTTCCTCACCCTTCTGTGAGGTACGCCCTCTGCTGTGAGGTCACTCCTGCCTGGCTGGCACACGTCAACTTGGCGACGTGGGCCCTCAGTTGGGAGTTGGTGCCTGCTGGGAATCTCCTAACCTCCGTAATGAGGGCCCTCTGGCTTCAGACCCTAACTCCTGGGCTCCCAAAATTTTCTGATGTGCGCCCTGTGGTGCGAGTACACTCCTGCCAGGATCCCAACCCCATGGGAATGTGGGTCTTCTGCTCTGAGGTCCCAATGGTACGTTGCTCAGCTTCATGATGAGGGCCCTCTGGTGTGAGTTCACTCCGGCATGGACCCCATAGCCTCGCTGCCCCTGGCCTCCTGCGGGGAGGTTCCCACTGCGGGATTCCTCACCTTTTTCCTTCTATGGGCCCTCTGTTTTGAGACTCCTCCTGCCTGCCTCACTCCCAGCCCCTTGGTGATGTTTGTCCTCTGGTTTGAGGTCACGTGTGCTGGGTCCCTCACCTTTCGATGATGTGGCCCCACTGGTGTGAGGACACACCTGCCTGGTTCCTATCCCATTGGTGATGTGGGCCCTCTGGTGAGAGTCTGTTCCTGGCTGGGTCCCTCCCAATTCTGTGAGGTGGGCCCTCTGCTGTGAGGTCATTCCTGCCTGGCTGGCACACCCCGCCTTGGCAATGTCGGCCCTCTTGTGGCAGTTGGAGCCTGCTCGGAGCCTCCTCCCCTCGGTGATGAGGGCCCTCTGGCGTCAGGCCCTAACTGCTGGGTACCCACATTTTCTGATACGTGCTAAGTGGTGCGAGGACACTCGTGCCATGTTCCCAACCCCATGGGGATGTGGGCCTTCTGCTCTGAGGTCCCACTGGCTGGGTTGCTCACAGTTTCATGATGTGGGCCCTCTGCTGTGAGTTCACTGTGACCTGGATCCCATAGACTCCATACTCTGGGCCACCTGCTGGGAGGTTCAAACTGCTGGATGCCTCACATTTTTTATTCTGTGGGCCCTGTGTTGTTAGGCTACTCCTGCCTGCCTCACTCGGAGCACCTTGGAAATGTGGGTCCTCTGGTTTAGGCCACATGTGCTGGGTTCCTCACCTTTCTATAATGTGGCCACACTGGTGTGAGGACACTCCTGCCTTGTTGCGATCCCCTTGGTGATGTGGGCCCTCTGGTGAGAGTCTTATCCTGGCTGGGTTCCTCACCCTTCTGTGAGGTAGGCCCTCTGCTGTGAGGTCACTCCTGCCTGGCTGGCACACGTCAACTTGGCGACGTGGGCCCTCAGTTGGGAGTTGGTGCCTGCTGGGAGTCTCCTCCCCTCGGTAATGAGGGCCCTCTGGCGTCAGACCCTAACTCCTGGGCTCCCAAAATTTTCTGATGTGCACCCTGTGGTGCAAGTACACTCCTGCCAGGATCCCAACCCCATGGGAATGTGGGTCTTCTGCTCTGAGGTCCCAATGGTACGTTGTTCAGTTTCATGATGAGGGCACTCTGGTGTGAGTTCACTCTGGCATGGACCCCATAGCCTCGCTGCTCCTGGCCACCTGCGGGGAGGTTCCAACTGCGGGATTCCTCACCTTTTTCCTTCTATGGGCCCTCTGTTTTGAGACTTCTCTTGCCTGCCTCACTCCCAGCCCCTTGGTGATGTGTGTCCTGTAGTTTGAGTCCACGTGTGCTGGGTCCGTCACATTTCGGTGATGTGGCCCCACTGGTGTGAGGACACTCCTGCCTGGTTTCCATTCCCTTGGTGATGTGGGCCCTCCGGTGAGAGTCTGATCCTCTTTGGGTTCCTCACACTTTTGTGTGGTTGGCCCTCTGCTCTGAGGTCACTCCTGCCTGGCTGGCACACCCCACATTGGTGACGTCGGCCTTCTGGTAGCAGTTGGAGCTAGCTGGGAGCCTCCTCTCCTCAGTGATGAGGGCCCTCTGGCGTCCGGCCCTAACTGCTGGGCTCCCCACCTTTTCTGATGTGTGCCCACTGGTGCGATGACACTCCTGCTTGGTTCCCTTCCCCATGGTGATGTGGGCATTGTGCTCTGAGGTTACAACGGCTGGGTTGCTTACAGTATCACGATGAGTGCCCTCTGTTGTGAGTTCATCACTGCCTGGATCCCATAGCCTCGGTGCTCTGGGCCGCCTGCTGGGATGTTCCAACTGCTGGATTCCTCACCTTTTTTATACAATGGGCCATGTGTTTTGAGGTTAATCCTGCCTGCCTCGCTCCGAGACCCATGGTGATGTGGGTCCTCTGGTTTGAGGCCACATGTGCTGGGTACCTCAACTTTCGATGATGTGGCCCCACGGGTGTGAGGACACTCCTGCCTGGCTCCCAGCCCCTTGCTTATGTGGGCACTCTGGTGAGAGTCTGATCCTGACTGGGTTCCTTACCCTTCTGTGAGGTGGGCCCTCTGATGTGAGGTCACTCCTGCCTGGATGTCTCATGTCGCCTTGGCGACGTAGGCCCTCTGTTGGCCACTGAAGCATGCTGGGAGCCTCCTACCCTCTTTAATAAGGGCCCTGGAAGAAACGCATATGCCCTTTTTGACCAAGTGCATCATTGTCGAGGTTCTGCCTCTTCTCCTATACTTTCAGAGGACTTCCCGTCTACCTCCTGAAATCGTATTCCTGGAATTCTGCCCCGCGTTCAAGTCCTCTTTGCAGCCTTACTTCAATATATTTTTGGACGATAGCTGTCATTTATAACTCTGCAGGTTTGTGAATTACAGTGCCCCTGAGCTCCTTTCTTCAACTCGCTTTCTTGTGAGCTGGCCGCAAAACCGCAGGATTGCTTCAGGCCCTAATCTGGTTCCGGCACGGCATGCTGAGCCTTTGGCTAATTCCTCTTCCTGGTGGGAAATGAGTGTTAAATTTGTTCGTGCAGACACCTACAGCTAATCTCTCATTGGTTCTCCCTATTCCTGTTCATCTTGCGCAGAAATTCCAAACTGTGCCAAACAGGAGGTTAAAGGCACTGACTCTCCAAGTGGGGAGAGTGTTAGTAAAGCGTCTGGAATGGTAAAACCGAGTACGAGGGGACGAAAACTGAGATGCATTTAAAAAGGTTTCCCGGTCACACGGTGGACCATATTCTGGGTTGCCCATGCATGTTTTACCTGAAGGAAGAATCCCTTCAACCTGGAGAGTTTGGACCCATGGAATGGGTACCATGCAGTATGACTTCAAAGGGTTGCCTTTGCTCACCGAACGTCACCAATGTTATCAGCCCAAAGTGTCCAGCCTTATGTCTCACTCAGCTCGGGGTGTAGATGTGGTAAATCCACGTTGCATCACAAGCCCTGAATGAATTATTTAAGAATTGCTCTCTATTTCACTGTCATTGTGTTTTGTTTTTGTAATTTATTTTGATAATGGGATTTATCGGATTTTCACTGCTGCGTTTATGCCGCTGTACACATGCTTGATTCTCTTATGGAGACATATAAATCCATGGGTTTTCAGATTCTTACTAGTCAGGTATATTCCTAGGCATTGAATATGGGGTGTTGAGTCCATTTCGTGGAGCAAGGAGTAGGTCCTGACTATTACATATTTGCTTATGGAAAGGTATCTGTGCTAATTTCAATCTCTGGTTTTATGCAGCACCACAACTCACCTTTCCCCTTAAGCAAGCATAAGTTGGTTTTCTAAATTTGAGACCCTTTTCTGTTTTGTAATTGAGTTCATGTGCAGCCATGTTTGCATTCCGTGTATTTGAGATATCTTATGGTGTTTCTTTTTCTGTGTGACTTAGTTAACTTAGAATGATCGTACCTGAATCCACTCATTATGCCGCGACGGGCCTCATGACATAGATTTCATTGCTGAGTGATATTCCATTGTACGTACGTACAACAACTTCTTTATCCATTTTTGCTTTCTGGGATATTTCACTTGTACCGTAAATGAGGTTCTTGTAAGCAGAGCCGTCCAAAATTTATGGGTGGCTGTGTCTTTTTGATTTTAATTTCCCTAAGCTATAGAACCATAAGTTGAAGTGCCGTAGGCTCCGTTGCTTAGTTTTTTAGGTGTTTGAGGAAACACCATACACTTCTCCAGAGTGGCTGTTGGCAATTTACATCCCGCCCATCAGCATAACAAGGCTCCCTGTTCTCCATGGCCTGTCCTGCCTTTCTGGATTTTTCACATTTTTCAGATGTCCCTTTTGACAGGGGGGCAGTGAGACTTCATTGTAATGCAGATTTCTTTACAGGCTTGCTTGTTTGGCCAAAAAGGGCATATGTGTTTTTTCTTGAATATATTCAGGAAAAAACGCATACGCCCTTTTAGACCAAGTGCATCATTGTCGACTTTCTGTCTCTTTCCCTATGCTTTAAATGCAATTCCAGTCTGCCCCTGAAATCGTTTTCCTGCAATTCTGCCCCGCTTTCCAGTCCTCTTCGCAGCCTTCCTTCAATATATTTTTGGACGATAGCTGTCATTTATAACTCTGCAGGTTTGTGAATTACAGTGCCCCTGAGCTCCTTTCTTCAACTCGCTTTCTTGTGAGCTGGCCGCAAACCCGCAGGATTGCTTCAGGCCTTAATCAGGTTCCGGCATGGCATGCTGAGCCTTTGGTTAGTTCTTCTTCCTGGTGGGAAATGAGCGTTAAATTTCCAGTGCAGACACCTACAGCTAGTCTCTCATTGGTTCTCCCTATTCCTGTTCATCTTGCGCAGAAATTGCAAACTGTGCCAAACAGGAGGTTAAAGGCACTGACTCTCCAAGTGGGGAGAGTGTTAGTAAAGGTCTGGAATGGTGAACCCGAGTAAAAGGGGACGAAAACTGAGATGCATTTGAAAACGTTTCCAGGTCACACGGTGCCCCATACTGTGGGTTTCCCATGCACGTTCTGGCTGAAGGAAGAATCCCTTAAAACTGGACAGTTGGGACCCATGGAATGGGTACCATGCAGTATGACTTCAAAGGGTCTGCATTTGCTCATCGAACCTCACCAATGCTATCAGCCCGAAGTGTCCAACCTTATGTCTCACTCAGCTCTGGGTGTAGATGTGGTAAATCCAGGTTGCATCACATGCCCTGAATGAATTATTTAAGAATTGCTCTCTATTTCACTGTCATTGTGTTTTGTTTTTGTAATTCATTTTGATAATAGGATTTATTGGATTTTTTCTGCTGCGTTCATGCAGCTGTACACACGCTTGATTGTCTTACGGAGACATATAAATCCATGGGTTTGAAGATTCTTACTAGTCAGGTGTATTCCTAGGTGTTGAATATGAGGTGTTTAGTCCATTTCGTTGAGCAAGGGGTAGGTCTTGACTATTACATATTTGGCTTATGGAAAGGTATCTGTGCTAATTTCTATCTCTGCTTTTATGCAGCACCCCAACTCACTTTTCCCCTTAAGCAAACATAAGGTGGTTTTCTAAATTTGAGACCCTGTTCTGTTTTGTAATTCAGTTCATGTGTAGCCAAGTTTACATTCCGTGTATTAGTGATAACTTATGATGTTTCATTTTCTGTGTGACTTATTTCACTTAGAATCATCGTACCTGAATCCACTCATTATGCCGCGACGGGCCTGATGAAATAGATTTCATTGGTGAGTGATATTCCTTTGTACGTACGTACCACACTTCTTTATCCATTTTTCGCTTTCTGGGATATTTAACTTGTACCGTAGACGAGGTTCTTGTAAACAGAGCCGTAAACAGAAACTTTGGGGTGGCTGTGTGTTTTTGATTTTAATTTCCCTAAGCTATAGGAAAATAAGTGGTAATGCCGTAGGCTCCGTTGCTTTGTTTTTTAGGTTTTTGAGGAAACACCATACACATCTCCAGAGTGGCTGTTGGCAATTTACATCCCGCCCATCAGCATAACAAGGCTCCCTGTTCTCCATGGCCTGTCCTGTGTTTCTGGTTTTTACACTTTTTTCAGATGGCCCTTTTGAACGGGGGGCAGTGAGACTTCATTGTAGTGCAGATTTCTTTAACATGCTTGCTTGGTTGGCCAAAAAGGGCGTATGCGTTTTTTCCTGAATATATTCAGGAAAAAACGCATACGCCCTTTTTGGCCAAGTGCATCATTGTCGACGTTCTGCCTCTTTTCCTATGCTTTAAATGCAATTCCAGTCTACCCCCTGAAATCGTTTTCTTGCAATTCTGCCCCGCTTTCAAGTCCTTTTCGCAGCCTTCCTTCAATATATTTTTGGGTGATAGCTGTCATTTATAACTCTGCAGGTTTGTGAATTACAGTGTCCCTGAGCTCCTTTATTCAACTCGCTTTCTTGTGAGCTGGCCGCAAACCCGCAGGATTGCTTCAGGCCCTAATCTGGTTCCGGCACGGCATGCTGAGCCTTTGGTTAATTCCTCTTCCTGGTGGGAAATGAGCGTTATATTTGCCCGTGCAGACACCTTCACACGAGTCGTCATGGTGCCACTTTGCCCCGGTTATCTCTATGGAGGTTGGAGTTGGAGGGCCTCCTCACTCAAGGTCAGTGTGCCCATGGAGCCAACCCTGCAACTTCAGGGCATGGTTGGGTGTTAGGATCACCACGTGGGGTCCTTTTCCCTTAGGAGGGAGGTGGCCTTTTGGGCTGCTGATTTCCAGGTTTTCAGATACTGCCAGTATCTTGGCCAGATGTGGCGGTGGGCCAAGCCCCTTGGTGACCATAGTTTATCCTACCTGGATCGCATTCTTGCATTGTTCCATTTCAAGTGGTCCCAGGTTTTGCACTAATACTCCAATGGCGATTCACCATTCACCAGGAATGTAAAGGTCAAAGGGTTTAGCTAAATTAGGGAGTTCCAGGGCAAGGGTCTGAATTGACTGCTCTTTCCATTCTTGAAAGGCCTCTTCTGCATTCTATTCAAAAGGATCATCATCTTTTCCTTTCAGTGTTTCATATAGAGGCCCAGCTAGTAGACTGTAGTTAGGGATCCAGAAGCAGCAAACCCTGGCCTCCCCAGGAACCCCTAAGCTGTCTTCTAGTTTCAGAAATGGGTAAGGCTGCAAATTGTTTCTTCCCTTTCCTGGGATGGGCTTCTCCGACCTTCTGTGAGAATGAAGCCCAGGCAGGTCACCGTAGTCTGTGATATTTGAGCTTTGTCTTGGACAACTTGTATCCTTTATTGGCTTGGTAGTTCAGAGGTCTCCTTAGTAGGGCTGGCGATCAGAATGTCGTCTGCATATTGAAGGAGTGTTTCCTTTTCCAGAGGTAGAACTTTTAGGTCTTTAGCTGAGCTTTCCCCAAAGATGGTGTGGGAATTTTTGAACCCTTGGGGCAACACGGCCCGGAAGTATTGTTTTAGTTGTATGTTGAGTCCTGCCACTCACAAGCCAAAATTTCTTGTGACTCTGGGACTAATAGAATACAAAAGAAGGCATCATTGAAGACTAATACAGAATACCATGTCCTGGTGGTTGGTAGAATGACCAGCAGGGTGTAGGATTTAGGAACTACTGGAGGTATATCCTCGGTGGCTTCACTGACTGTCCTGACATCCTTTACCAGGACTCCAGCAGCCCATGGGGCTCTCGAGGTCAGGCCAATCCCAGGATATGGAGCTCACCTGGGCAGGTACCCCACCCCCACACCAGCCCACGGGGCTCTCGTGTTCAGGCCCCTCCCAGGATATGGGGTTCCCTGGGCAGGTTCCCCTGCAGCCCATGGGGCTCTCGTGGTCAGGCCCCTCCCAGGATACAGAGCTACCCTTGCAGGTACCATGGCAGGGCTGGGAACACAGGAACCGTGCATATCGCCCTCATTGCAGAGCACTCCCAGCTCACCTGTCACTCAGATCTGACACAGAGCACCTCAGAGCAGGACTTGAACTAACAAACAGCAGCTCCGACAGGTCTGTGACCCTGGGCATCACTCTGTGTGGCCTCCCTCCACCTGGTCTTCCAGAGACTTCCACTGCACCCGGGGCACCAGGCCTCTGTCTCCACCCACCAGCCACCCCTCCTCTCCCTGACTCCTGGGTTCCTCTCATTAGGAGAGGGTTTTCTTGAAGTTGTCTCCCACTCATGGGCCAGATAATATAATTAGAAAACAAGCCAGAGCTGCAGCCCCTTGTCTATCCTGACTCTCAGGAGCCCACACCTGTTCCTTGGACCTGGCCGATTCAGCAAGTTCCAGTTTCTGCAACTGTGAGCCCCTGAGGGGTGATTATTGGCTGGCCTGGGAAGCCCGACCGTGCCGGCCAGCCCTCCCCAGGTGTGCCTGGGTTCAGATCAATATAAACACCGCTCCAGGCAGCAAGAGCCCCTGCAGCTGTGCCTGACGCCATTTTCTCTGCCCTGTCAGCAGTCTTGGGGCTGGACTGGTGGGAGGGAGTGAGAGGCCACGGCTTTGTGGGTGGCCCAGTGTGAGTGGGGCTCTGCTGGACTTTCTGCAGCAGTTGCCAAGATGCCACCTGCTAAAGAAGAGGATGTGTCACCCATACCTGCCGCTGGAATTTGTCCCTGGGCAGAGGTGAGTAAGGAAGAAAGCAGTGGGGGCCGAGACAGCAGGGGTATCTCAGGCAGGGAAATGGAAAGCTTCCAGAAGAGCACCCAGGGCCAGGACCATCCTGGCTGGCCTGCAGGCACCAAGTCGGCTGGCATGCTGTCACTCATGTGGCTCCATGGCCCTTCCTCTAGGCTTTCAAGTCCTTGTACATATTCAGGTGTTTTACCTGGGAAGGGTGGGAACATTTCAGCAGCAGCTGGCCTGGGGCTCAGCCCACGTTTACTCACAGATGCCTCGGCACGGTCCCCCAGCTTTGCAATGAGGACGCTTGTTGCGTGGGGCCTGCTGGCTGAATGGGAGATGATTCCCCACCACTGACCAACTTCAGAATTGTTTACAACTGGAGCAAGTGCCCTGATATTGTTTTCCTCTGTGTAACTGGTGGGTTCTGTTTTTTTTTCTTTTTTTCGTTTTTGGTTCAAGGTAGATTTTATTCCTCTTTTTTGTATTTACAGATATAAGCATGGAAATAATTTATTCATGTAAATACATGTATGTGAAGGGAAGAATATTTTTTCTGTTTTACTTTTTGTAATTTGAATTTTATTTTATTTTTTTATACAGCAGGTTGTTTTTGGTTATCTATTTTATACATATAAATGTATACATGCCAATCCCAATCTCTCAACTCCTCCCACCACCACCCCCCAACAGCTTTCCCCCCTTGGTGTCCATACGTTTGTTGTCTACAGCTGTTGCTCTATTTCTGCCTTGCAAAACGGTTCATCTGTACAATTTTTCTAGGTTCCACATATAGGCATTAATAGACAAGATTTCTTTTTCTCTTTCTGACTTACTTCACTCTGTATGACAGTCTCTAGATCCATCAACGTCTCTACAAATGACCCAATTTCATTCCTTTTTATGGCTTAGTAATATTCCATTTTATATATGTACCACATCTTTATGCATTCGTCTGTCTGTGGGCATTTAGGTTGCTTCCATTACCTGGATATTGTAAATAGTGATGCAATGAACATTGCGGTGAATGTCTCTTTTTGATTTATGGTTTTGTCTGGGTATATGCCCAGTAGTGGGATTGCTGTATCATATGGTAATTCTATTCTTAGTTTTATAAGAAACTCCATAATGTTCTCCACAGTGACTGTATCAATTTACATTCCCAACAATAGTGGAAGAGGGTTCCTTATCTCCACACCCTTTCCAGCATTTGTTGTTTGTAGATTTTCTGATGATGCCCATTCTAACAGGTGTGAGGTGATACACCATGGATGAGTCTATTTCGTTGAGCAAAGAGTAGGTCTTGTCTATTACATATTTGGCTTATGGAACGGTATGTGTGCTAATTTCAATCTCTGGTTTTATACAGCACCCCAACTCAACTTTCCCCTTAAGCAAGCATAAGTTTTTATCTAAATGTGAGACTCTGTTCGGTTTTGGAATTCAGTTTATGTGTAGCCAAGTTTACACTCTCTCTATTAGTGATATCTTATGATAATTATCTTTCTCTGTGTGACCTATTTCTCTTAGAATCATCATACTTAAATCCACTCAATTTGCTGCTACAGGCCTGATGACATTGATTTCATTGCTGAGTGATATTCTGTTGTACGTAAGTAGCACAACTCCTTTATCCATTTTTTTCTTTCTGGGATATTTAATTTGTACTGGACTCAAGGTTCTTGTAAACACAGCAGCCCTAAATTTTGTGTTGGCTGTGTCTTGTTGATTTTAATTTTCCTAAGCTATAGGGCCAAAAGTGGAAGTGCCCTAGGGTCTGTAGCTTTGTTTTTCAGATGTTTCAGGATACACCATACACATCTCCAGAGTGTCTGTTGGCAATTTACATCCCGCCCATCAGCATAACAAGGCTCCCTGTTCTCCATGGCCTGTCCTGTGTTTCTGGTTTTTACACTTTTTTCAGATGGCCCTTTTGACGAATGGGAAATGAGACTTCATTGTAGTGCGGATTTCCATTTCTCGAGTGCTTGGTTGGCCAAAAAGGGCATATGTGTTTTTTCCTGAATATATTCAGGAAAAAATGTTTACGCACTTTTGTCCAAGTGCATCACTGTCAAAGTTCTGCCGCTTTTCACATGCTTTAAATGCAATTCCAATCTACCTCCTGAAATATGATTCCTGCAATTCTGCCTCGTTTTCAAGTCCTCTTTGCAGACTTACTTCCATATATTTTTGCCAATAGCTGTCATTTATAACTCTGCAGGTTTGTGAATTACAGTGCCCGTGATTTCCTTTCTTAACTCGTTTCCTTGAAAACTGGCCACAGAACCGCAGGTTTGCTTCAGGCCGTAATCAGGGTCCGGCACGGCACTCTGAGACTTTGGTTCATTCCACTTCCTGGTGGGAAATTAGAGTTAAATGTGCCCCTCCAGACACCTGCCTCACTCCTAGCCCCTTGGTGATGTGTGTCCTCTGGTTTGAGGCCACATGTGCTGGGTTCCTCACCTTTGGCTGATGTGGCCCCACTGGTGTGAGGACACTCCTGCCTGGTTCCCATCCCCTTGGTGATGTGGGCCCTCCGGTGAGAGTCTGATCCTGGTTGGGTTCCTCACACTTCTGTGAGGTGGGCCCTCTTCTCTGAGGTCACTCCTGCCTGGCTGGCACACCCCGCCTTGGCGATGTCGGCCCTCTGGTGGGATTTGGTGCCTGCTGTGTGTCTCCTCCCCTCGGTAATGAGGGCCCTCTTGCGTCAGGCCCTAACTCCTGGGCTCCCAATATTTTCTGATATGCGCCCTGTGGTTCGAGTACACTCCTGCCAGGTTCCCAACCCCATGGGAATGTGGGCCTTCTGCTCTGAGGTCCCAACCGTGGGTTGCTCAGTTTCATGATGAGGGCCCTCTGCTGTGAGTTCTCTCCGGCCTGGATCCCATAGCCTCGCTGCTCCTGGCCACCTGCTGGGAGGTTACAACTGCGGGATTCCTCACCTTTTTTCTTCTATGGGCCCTCTGTTTTGAGACTCCTCCTGCCTGCCTCACTCCCAGCCCCTTGGTGATGTGTGTCCTCTGGTTTGAGGCCACGTATGCTGGGTCCCTCGCCTTTCGATGATGTGGCCCCACTGGTGTGGGGACACTCCTGCCTGGTTCCTATCCCCTTGATGATGTGGGCCCTCTGGTGTGAGTCTGATCCTGGCTGGGTTCCTCACCCTTCTGTGAGGGGGGCCCTCTGCTGTGAGGTCACTCCTGCCTGGCTGGCACACCCCACCTGGGCAACATCAGCCCTCTTGTGGCAGTTGGAGCCTGCTGGGAACCTCCCCTCGGTGATAGGGGCCCTCTTGCCTCAGGCCCTAACTGCTGGGTACCCACATTTTCTGATACGTGCTAAGTGGTGCGAGGACACTCCTGCGAGGTTTCCGTCCCCATGGGCATGTGGGCCTTCTGCTCTAAGGTCCCAACAACTGTGTTGTTCACCGTTTCATGATGTTGGCTCTCTGGTGTTAGTTCACCCAGGCCTAGATCCCATAGACTCTGTGCTCTGAGCGGCCTGCTGGGAGGTTCCTACTGCTGGATTCCTTACCTTTTTTATTCTTTGGGTCCTGTGTTTTCATGCTCCTACTTCCTGACTCACTCCCAGCCCATTTGTGATGTAGGTCCTCTGGTTTAAGGCCACATGTACCGGTTTCCTCACCTTTATTGATGTGGCCCCACTGGTGTGAGGACACTCCTGCCTGGTTCCCATCCCCTTGGTGATGGGGGCCCTCTGGTGAGAGTCTGATCCTGTCTGGATTCCTCACACTTCTGGGAGGTGGGCCCTCTGCTGTGAGGTAACTCCTGCCTGGCTGGCACACGTCACCTTGGCGATGTGGGCCCTCAGTTGGGAGTTGGTGCCTGCTGGGAGTCTCCTCCCCTCGGTAATGAGGGCCCTCTGGCGTCAGGCCCTAACTCATGGGCTCCCAAAATTTTCTGATGTGCGCCCTGTCGTGAGAGTACACTCCAGCCAGGGTCCCATCCCCATGGGGATGTGGGCTTTCTGCTCTGAGTTCCCAACGGCTGGGTTGCTCACAGTGTCAGAATGTGGGCCCTCTGCTGTGAGTTCACTCCGGCATGGATCCCATAGCCTCGGTGCTCTGGGCCACCTTCTTGGAGCTTCCAACTGCGGGGTTCCTCACCATTTTTATTCTATGGGCGCTCTGTTGTGAGTCTCCTCCTGCATGCCTCACTCCCAGCCCTTTCGTGATGTGTGTCCCCTTGTTTGAGGCCACATGTGCTGTGTTCCTCACCTTTCGCTGATGTGGCCCCACTGGTGTGAGGACACTCCTGCCTGGTGTCCATCCCCTTGGTGATGTGGGCGCTCTGGTTAGAGTCTGATCCTGTTTGGGCTCCTCACACTTCTGTGAGGTGGGCCCTCTGCTGTGAGGTAACTCCTGCCTGGCTTGCTCCCATTGCCTTGGTGACGTCGGCCCTCTGGTGGCATTTGGAGCCTGCTGGTAGCCTCCTCTCCTCAGTGATGAGGGCCCTCTTGCGTCAGGCCATAACTGCTGGGTTCCCACATTTTCTGATACGTGCTAAGTTGTGCGAGGACAGTCCTGCGAGGTTCCCATCCCCATGGGGATGTGGGCCTTCTGCTCTGAGGTCCCACTGGCTGGGTTGCTCACAGTTTCATGATGTGGGCCCTCTGCTGTGAGTTCACTGTGGCCTGGATCCCATAGACTCCATGCTCTGGGCCACCTGCTGGGAGGTTCAAACTGCTGGATTCCTCACATTTTTTATTCTGTGGGCCCTGTGTTGTTAGGCTACTCCTGCCTGCCTCACTCGGAGCACCTTGGAAATGTGGGTCCTCTGGTTTAGGCCACATGTGCTGGGTTCCTCACCTTTCTATAATGTGGCCGCACTGGTGTGAGGACACTCCTGCCTTGTTCCGATCCCCTTGGTGATGTGGGCCCTCTGGTGAGAATCTTATCCTGGCTGGGTTCCTCACCCTTCTGTGAGGTAGGCCCTCTGCTGTGAGGTCACTCCTGCCTGGCTGGCACACGTCAACTTGGCGACGTGGGCCCTCAGTTGGGAGTTGGTGCCTGCTGGGAGTCTCCTACCCTCGGTAATGAGGGCCCTCTGGCGTCAGACCCTAAGTCCTGGGCTCCCAAAATTTTCTGATGTGCGCCCTGTGGTTCGAGTACACTCCTGCCAGGATCCCAACCCCATGGGAATGTGGGTCTTCTGCTCTGAGGTCCCAATGGTACGTTGCTCAGTTTCATGATGAGGGCCCTCTGGTGTGAGTTCACTCCGGCATGGACCCCATAGTCTCGCTGCTCCTGGCCACCTGCGGGGAGGTTCCAACTGCGGGATTCCTCACCTTTTTCCTTCTATGGGCCCTCTGTTTTGAGACTTCTCTTGCCTGCCTCACTCCCAGCCCCTTGGTGATGTGTGTCCTGTAGTTTGAGTCCACGTGTGCTGGGTCCGTCACATTTCGGTGATGTGGCCCCACTGGTGTGAGGACACTCCTGCCTGGTTTCCATTCCCTTGGTGATGTGGGCCCTCCGGTGAGAGTCTGATCCTCTTTGGGTTCCTCACACTTTTGTGTGGTTGGCCCTCTGCTCTGAGGTCACTCCTGCCTGGCTGGCACACCCCGCATTGGTGACGTCGGCCTTCTGGTAGCAGTTGGAGCTTGCTGGGAGCCTCCTCTCCTCAGTGATGAGGGCCCTCTGGCGTCCGGCCCTAACTGCTGGGCTCCCCACCTTTTCTGATGTGTGCCCACTGGTGCGATGACACTCCTGCTTGGTTCCCTTCCCCATGGGGATGTGGGCATTGTGCTCTGAGGTTACAACGTCTGGATTGCTTACAGTATCACGATGAGGGCCCTCTGTTGTGAGTTCATCACTGCCTGGATCCCATAGCCTCGGTGCTCTGGGCCGCCTGCTGGGATGTTCCAACTGCTGGATTCCTCACATTTTTTATACAATGGGCCATGTGTTTTGAGGGTAATCCTGCCTGCCTCGCTCCGAGACCCATGGTGATGTGGGTCCTCTGGTTTGTGGCCACATGTGCTGGGTACCTCAACTTTCGATGATGTGGCCCCACGGGTGTGAGGACACTCCTGCCTGGTTCCCAGCCCCTTGCTTATGTGGGCACTCTGGTGAGAGTCTGATCCTGACTGGGTTCCTTACCCTTCTGTGAGGTGGACCCTCTGATGTGAGGTCACTCCTGCCTGGATGTCTCATGTCGCCTTGGCGACGTAGGCCCTCTGTTGGCCACTGAAGCATGCTGGGAGCCTCCTACCCTCTTTAATAAGGGCCCTGGAAGAAACGCATATGCCCTTTTTGACCAAGTGCATCATTGTCGAGGTTCTGCCTCTTCTCCTATACTTTCAGAGGACTTCCCGTCTACCTCCTGAAATCGTATTCCTGGAATTCTGCCCCGCGTTCAAGTCCTCTTTGCAGCCTTACTTCAATATATTTTTGGACGATAGCTGTCATTTATAACTCTGCAGGTTTGTGAATTACAGTGCCCCTGAGCTCCTTTCTTCAACTCGCTTTCTTGTGAGCTGGCCGCAAAACCGCAGGATTGCTTCAGGCCCTAATCTGGTTCCGGCACGGCATGCTGAGCCTTTGGCTAATTCCTCTTCCTGGTGGGAAATGAGCGTTAAATTTGTTCGTGCAGACACCTACAGCTAATCTCTCATTGGTTCTCCCTATTCCTGTTCATCTTGCGCAGAAATTCCAAACTGTGCCAAACAGGAGGTTAAAGGCACTGACTCTCCAAGTGGGGAGAGTGTTAGTAAAGCGTCTGGAATGGTAAAACCGAGTACGAGGGGACGAAAACTGAGATGCATTTAAAAAGGTTTCCCGGTCACACGGTGGACCATATTCTGGGTTGCCCATGCATGTTTTACCTGAAGGAAGAATCCCTTCAACCTGGAGAGTTGGGACCCATGGAATGGGTACCATGCAGTATGACTTCAAAGGGTTGCCTTTGCTCACCGAACGTCACCAATGTTATCAGCCCGAAGGGTCCAGCCTTATGTCTCACTCAGCTCGGGGTGTAGATGTGGTAAATCCACGTTGCATCACAAGCCCTGAATGAATTATTTAAGAATTGCTCTCTATTTCACTGTCATTGTGTTTTGTTTTTGTAATTTATTTTGATAATGGGATTTATCGGATTTTCACTGCTGCGTTTATGCCGCTGTACACATGCTTGATTCTCTTATGGAGACATATAAATCCATGGGTTTTCAGATTCTTACTAGTCAGGTATATTCCTAGGCATTGAATATGGGGTGTTGAGTCCATTTCGTGGAGCAAGGAGTAGGTCCTGACTATTACATATTTGCTTATGGAAAGGTATCTGTGCTAATTTCAATCTCTGGTTTTATGCAGCACCACAACTCACCTTTCCCCTTAAGCAAGCATAAGTTGGTTTTCTAAATTTGAGACCCTTTTCTGTTTTGTAATTGAGTTCATGTGCAGCCATGTTTGCATTCCGTGTATTTGAGATATCTTATGGTGTTTCTTTTTCTGTGTGACTTAGTTAACTTAGAATGATCGTACCTGAATCCACTCATTATGCCGCGACGGGCCTCATGACATAGATTTCATTGCTGAGTGATATTCCATTGTACGTACGTACAACAACTTCTTTATCCATTTTTGCTTTCTGGGATATTTCACTTGTACCGTAAATGAGGTTCTTGTAAGCAGAGCCGTCCAAAATTTATGGGTGGCTGTGTCTTTTTGATTTTAATTTCCCTAAGCTATAGAACCATAAGTTGAAGTGCCGTAGGCTCCGTTGCTTAGTTTTTTAGGTGTTTGAGGAAACACCATACACTTCTCCAGAGTGGCTGTTGGCAATTTACATCCCGCCCATCAGCATAACAAGGCTCCCTGTTCTCCATGGCCTGTCCTGCCTTTCTGGATTTTTCACTTTTTTCAGATGTCCCTTTTGACAGGGGGGCAGTGAGACTTCATTGTAATGCAGATTTCTTTACAGGCTTGCTTGTTTGGCCAAAAAGGGCATATGTGTTTTTTCTTGAATATATTCAGGAAAAAACGCATACGCCCTTTTAGACCAAGTGCATCATTGTCGACTTTCTGTCTCTTTCCCTATGCTTTAAATGCAATTCCAGTCTGCCCCTGAAATCGTTTTCCTGCAATTCTGCCCAGCTTTCCAGTCCTCTTCGCAGCCTTCCTTCAATATATTTTTGGACGATAGCTGTCATTTATAACTCTGCAGGTTTGTGAATTACAGTGCCCCTGAGCTCCTTTCTTCAACTCGCTTTCTTGTGAGCTGGTCGCAAACCCGCAGGATTGCTTCAGGCCTTAATCAGGTTCTGGCATGGCATGCTGAGCCTTTGGTTAATTCTTCTTCCTGGTGGGAAATGAGCGTTAAATTTCCAGTGCAGACACCTACAGCTAGTCTCTCATTGGTTCTCCCTATTCCTGTTCATCTTGCGCAGAAATTGCAAACTGTGCCAAACAGGAGGTTAAAGGCACTGACTCTCCAAGTGGGGAGAGTGTTAGTAAAGGTCTGGAATGGTGAACCCGAGTAAAAGGGGACGAAAACTGAGATGCATTTGAAAACGTTTCCTGGTCACACGGTGCACCATACTGTGGGTTTCCCATGCACGTTTTAGCTGAAGGAAGAATCCCTTAAAACTGGACAGTTGGGACCCATGGAATGGGTACCATGCAGTATGACTTCAAAGGGTCTGCATTTGCTCATCGAACCTCACCAATGCTATCAGCCCGAAGTGTCCAACCTTATGTCTCACTCAGCTCTGGGTGTAGATGTGGTAAATCCAGGTTGCATCACATGCCTTGAATGAATTATTTAAGAATTGCTCTCTATTTCACTGTCATTGTGTTTTGTTTTTGTAATTCATTTTGATAATGGGATTTATTGGATTTTCTCTGCTGCGTTCATGCAGCTGTACACACGCTTGATTGTCTTACGGAGACATATAAATCCATGGGTTTGAAGATTCTTACTAGTCAGGTGTATTCCTAGGTGTTGAATATGAGGTGTTTAGTCCATTTCGTTGAGCAAGGGGTAGGTCTTGACTATTACATATTTGGCTTATGGAAAGGTATCTGTGCTAATTTCTATCTCTGCTTTTATGCAGCACCCCAACTCACTTTTCCCCTTAAGCAAACATAAGGTGGTTTTCTAAATTTGAGACCCTGTTCTGTTTTGTAATTCAGTTCATGTGTAGCCAAGTTTACATTCCGTGTATTAGTGATAACTTATGATGTTTCATTTTCTGTGTGACTTATTTCACTTAGAATCATCGTACCTGAATCCGCTCATTATGCCGCGACGGGCCTGATGAAATAGATTTCATTGGTGAGTGATATTCCTTTGTACGTACGTACCACACTTCTTTATCCATTTTTCGCTTTCTGGGATATTTAACTTGTACCGTAGACGAGGTTCTTGTAAACAGAGCCGTAAACAGAAACTTTGGGGTGGCTGTGTGTTTTTGATTTTAATTTCCCTAAGCTATAGGAAAATAAGTGGTAATGCCGTAGGCTCCGTTGCTTTGTTTTTTAGGTTTTTGAGGAAACACCATACACATCTCCAGAGTGGCTGTTGGCAATTTACATCCCGCCCATCAGCATAACAAGGCTCCCTGTTCTCCATGGCCTGTCCTGTGTTTCTGGTTTTTACACTTTTTTCAGATGGCCCTTTTGAATGGGGGGCAGTGAGACTTCATTGTAGTGCAGATTTCTTTAACATGCTGGCTTGGTTGGCCAAAAAGGGCGTATGCGTTTTTTCCTGAATATATTCAGGAAAAAACGCATACGCCCTTTTTGGCCAAGTGCATCATTGTCGACGTTCTGCCTCTTTTCCTATGCTTTAAATGCAATTCCAGTCTACCCCCTGAAATCATTTTCTTGCAATTCTGCCCCGCTTTCAAGTCCTTTTCGCAGCCTTCCTTCAATATATTTTTGGGTGATAGCTGTCATTTATAACTCTGCAGGTTTGTGAATTACAGTGTCCCTGAGCTCCTTTCTTCAACTCGCTTTCTTGTGAGCTGGCCGCAAACCCGCAGGATTGCTTCAGGCCCTAATCTGGATCCGGCACGGCATGCTGAGCCTTTGGTTAATTCCTCTTCCTGGTGGGAAATGAGCGTTAAATTTGCCCGTGCAGACACCTTCACACGAGTCGTCATGGTGCCACTTTGCCCCAGTTATCTCTATGGAGGTTGGAGTTGGAGGGCCTCCTCACTCAAGGTCAGTGTGCCCATGGAGCCAACCCTGCAACTTCAGGGCATGGTTGGGTGTTAGGATCACCACGTGGGGTCCATTTCCCTTAGGAGGGAGGTGGCCTTTTGGGCTGCTGATTTCCAGGTTTTCAGATACTGCCAGTATCTTGGCCAGATGTGGCGGTGGGCCAAGCCCCTTGGTGACCGTAGTTTATCCTACCTGGATCGCATTCTTGCATTGTTCCATTTCAAGTGGTCCCAGGTTTTGCACTAATACTCCAATGGCGATTCACCGTTCACCAGGAATGTAAAGGTCAAAGGGTTTAGCTAAATTAGGGAGTTCCAGGGCAAGGGTCTGAATTGACTGCTCTTTCCATTCTTGAAAGGCCTCTTCTGCATTCTATTCAAAAGGATCATCATCTTTTCCTTTCAGTGTTTCATATAGAGGCCCAGCTAGTAGACTGTAGTTAGGGATCCAGAAGCAGCAAACCCTGGCCTCCCCAGGAACCCCTAAGCTGTCTTCTAGTTTCAGAAATGGGTAAGGCTGCAAATTGTTTCTTCCCTTTCCTGGGATGGGCTTCTCCGACCTTCTGTGAGAATGAAGCCCAGGCAGGTCACCGTAGTCTGTGATATTTGAGCTTTGTCTTGGACAACTTGTATCCTTTATTGGCTTGGTAGTTCAGAGGTCTCCTTAGTAGGGCTGGCGATCAGAATGTCGTCTGCATATTGAAGGAGTGTTTCCTTTTCCAGAGGTAGAACTTTTAGGTCTTTAGCTGAGCTTTCCCCGAAGATGGTGTGGGAATTTTTGAACCCTTGGGGCAACACGGCCCGGAAGTATTGTTTTAGTTGTATGTTGAGTCCTGCCACTCACAAGCCAAAATTTCTTCTGACTCTGGGACTAATAGAATACAAAAGAAGGCATCATTGAAGACTAATACAGAATACCATGTCCTGGTGGTTGGTAGAATGACCAGCAGGGTGTAGGATTTAGGAACTACTGGAGGTATATCCTCGGTGGCTTCACTGACTGTCCTGACATCCTTTACCAGGACTCCAGCAGCCCATGGGGCTCTCGAGGTCAGGCCAATCCCAGGATATGGAGCTCACCTGGGCAGGTACCCCACCCCCACCCCAGACCATGGGGCTCTCGTGTTCAGGCCCCTCCCAGGATATGGGGTTCCCTGGGCAGGTTCCCCTGCAGCCCATGGGGCTCTCGTGGTCAGGCCCCTCCCAGGATACAGAGCTACCCTTGCAGGTACCATGGCAGGGCTGGGAACACAGGAACCGTGCATATCGCCCTCATTGCAGAGCACTCCCAGCTCACCTGTCACTCAGATCTGACACAGAGCACCTCAGAGCAGGACTTGAACTAACAAACAGCAACTCCGACAGGTCTGTGACCCTGGGCATCACTCTGTGTGGCCTCCCTCCACCTGGTCTTCCAGAGACTTCCACTGCACCCGGGGCACCAGGCCTCTGTCTCCACCCACCAGCCACCCCTCCTCTCCCTGACTCCTGGGTTCCTCTCATTAGGAGAGGGTTTTCTTGAAGTTGTCTCCCACTCATGGGCCAGATAATATAATTAGAAAACAAGCCAGAGCTGCAGCCCCTTGTCTATCCTGACTCTCAGGAGCCCACACCTGTTCCTTGGACCTGGCCGATTCAGCAAGTTCCAGTTTCTGCAACTGTGAGCCCCTGAGGGGTGATTATTGGCTGGCCTGGGGAGCCCGACCGTGCCGGCCAGCCCTCCCCAGGTGTGCCTGGGTTCAGATCAATATAAACACCGCTCCAGGCAGCAAGAGCCCCTGCAGCTGTGCCTGACGCCATTTTCTCTGCCCTGTCAGCAGTCTTGGGGCTGGACTGGTGGGAGGGAGTGAGAGGCCACGGCTTTGTGGGTGGCCCAGTGTGAGTGGGGCTCTGCTGGACTTTCTGCAGCAGTTGCCAAGATGCCACCTGCTAAAGAAGAGGATGTGTCACCCATACCTGCCGCTGGAATTTCTCCCTGGGCAGAGGTGAGTGAGGAAGAAAGCAGTGGGGGCCGGGACAGCAGGGGTATCTCAGGCAGGGAAATGGAAAGCTTCCAGAAGAGCACCCAGGGCCAGGACCATCCTGGCTGGCCTGCAGGCACCAAGTCGGCTGGCATGCTGTCACTCATGTGGCTCCATGGCCCTTCCTCTAGGCTTTCAAGTCCTTGTACATATTCAGGTGTTTTACCTGGGAAGGGTGGGAACATTTCAGCAGCAGCTGGCCTGGGGCTCAGCCCACGTTTACTCACAGATGCCTCGGCACGGTCCCCCAGCTTTGCAATGAGGACGCTTGTTGCGTGGGGCCTGCTGGCTGAATGGGAGATGATTCCCCACCACTGACCAACTTCAGAATTGTTTACAACTGGAGCAAGTGCCCTGATATGGTTTTCCTCTGTGTAACTGGTGGGTTCTGTTTTTTTTTCTTTTTTTCGTTTTTGGTTCAAGGTAGATTTTATTCCTCTTTTTTGTATTTACAGATATAAGCATGGAAATAATTTATTCATGTAAATATATGTATGTGAAGGGAAGAATATTTTTTCTGTTTTACTTTTTGCAATTTGAATTTTATTTTATTTTTTTATACAGCAGGTTCTTTTTGGTTATCTATTTTATACATATAAATGTATACATGCCAATCCCAATCTCTCAACTCCTCCCACCACCACCCCCCAACAGCTTTCCCCCCTTGGTGTCCATACGTTTGTTGTCTACATCTGTTGCTCTATTTCTGCCTTGCAAAACGGTTCATCTGTACAATTTTTCTAGGTTCCACATATAGGCATTAATAGACAAGATTTCTTTTTCACTTTCTGACTTACTTCACTCTGTATGACAGTCTCTAGATCCATCAACGTCTCTACAAATGACCCAATTTCATTCCTTTTTATGGCTTAGTAATATTCCATTTTATATATGTACCACATCTTTATGCATTCGTCTGTCTGTGGGCATTTAGGTTGCTTCCATTACCTGGATATTGTAAATAGTGATGCAATGAACATTGCGGTGAATGTCTCTTTTTGATTTATGGTTTTGTCTGGGTATATGCCCAGTAGTGGGATTGCTGTATCATATGGTAATTCTATTCTTAGTTTTATAAGAAACTCCATAATGTTCTCCACAGTGACTGTATCAATTTACATTCCCAACAATAGTGGAAGAGGGTTCCTTATCTCCACACCCTTTCCAGCATTTGTTGTTTGTAGATTTTCTGATGATGCCCATTCTAACAGGTGTGAGGTGATACACCATGGATGAGTCTATTTCGTTGAGCAAAGAGTAGGTCTTGTCTATTACATATTTGGCTTATGGAACGGTATGTGTGCTAATTTCAATCTCTGGTTTTATACAGCACCCCAACTCAACTTTCCCCTTAAGCAAGCATAAGTTTTTATCTAAATGTGAGACTCTGTTCGGTTTTGGAATTCAGTTTATGTGTAGCCAAGTTTACACTCTCTCTATTAGTGATATCTTATGATAATTATCTTTCTCTGTGTGACCTATTTCTCTTAGAATCATCATACTTAAATCCACTCAATTTGCTGCTACAGGCCTGATGACATTGATTTCATTGCTGAGTGATATTCTGTTGTACGTAAGTAGCACAACTCCTTTATCCATTTTTTTCTTTCTGGGATATTTAATTTGTACTGGACTCAAGGTTCTTGTAAACACAGCAGCCCTAAATTTTGTGTTGGCTGTGTCTTGTTGATTTTAATTTTCCTAAGCTATAGGGCCAAAAGTGGAAGTGCCCTAGGGTCTGTAGCTTTGTTTTTCAGATGTTTCAGGATACACCATACACATCTCCAGAGTGCCTGTTGGCAATTTACATCCCGCCCATCAGCATAACAAGGCTCCCTGTTCTCCATGGCCTGTCCTGTGTTTCTGGTTTTTACACTTTTTTCAGATGGCCCTTTTGACGAATGGGAAATGAGACTTCATTGTAGTGCGGATTTCCATTTCTCGAGTGCTTGGTTGGCCAAAAAGGGCATATGTGTTTTTTCCTGAATATATTCAGGAAAAAATGTTTACGCACTTTTGTCCAAGTGCATCACTGTCAAAGATCTGCCGCTTTTCACATGCTTTAAATGCAATTCCAATCTACCTCCTGAAATATGATTCCTGCAATTCTGCCTCGTTTTCAAGTCCTCTTTGCAGACTTACTTCCATATATTTTTGCCAATAGCTGTCATTTATAACTCTGCAGGTTTGTGAATTACAGTGCCCGTGATTTCCTTTCTTAACTCGTTTCCTTGAAAACTGGCCACAGAACCGCAGGTTTGCTTCAGGCCGTAATCAGGGTCCGGCACGGCACTCTGAGACTTTGGTTCATTCCACTTCCTGGTGGGAAATTAGAGTTAAATGTGCCCCTCCAGACACCTGCCTCACTCCTAGACCCTTGGTGATGTGTGTCCTCTGGTTTGAGGCCACATGTGCTGGGTTCCTCACCTTTGGCTGATGTGGCCCCACTGGTGTGAGGACACTCCTGCCTGGTTCCCATCCCCTTGGTGATGTGGGCCCTCCGGTGAGAGTCTGATCCTGGTTGGGTTCCTCACACTTCTGTGAGGTGGGCCCTCTTCTCTGAGGTCACTCCTGCCTGGCTGGCACACCCCGCCTTGGCGACGTCGGCCCTCTGGTGGGATTTGGTGCCTGCTGGGTGTCTCCTCCCCTCGGTAATGAGGGCCCTCTGGCGTCAGGCCCTAACTCCTGGGCTCCCAATATTTTCTGATATGCGCCCTGTGGTTCGAGTACACTCCTGCCAGGTTCCCAACCCCATGGGAATGTGGGCCTTCTGCTCTGAGGTCCCAACCGTGGGTTGCTCAGTTTCATGATGAGGGCCCTCTGCTGTGAGTTCTCTCCGGCCTGGATCCCATAGCCTCGCTGCTCCTGGCCACCTGCTGGGAGGTTACAACTGCGGGATTCCTCACCTTTTTTCTTCTATGGGCCCTCTGTTTTGAGACTCCTCCTGCCTGCCTCACTCCCAGCCCCTTGGTG
The DNA here is from genome assembly GCF_059928025.1 of Delphinapterus leucas. Lineage (NCBI taxonomy): Eukaryota > Metazoa > Chordata > Mammalia > Artiodactyla > Monodontidae > Delphinapterus > Delphinapterus leucas. The sequence continues at coordinate 923,552 of NW_028322256.1, read as the reverse complement.
ATGTGTGTCCTCTGGTTTGAGGCCACGTATGCTGGGTCCCTCGCCTTTCGATGATGTGGCCCCACTGGTGTGGGGACACTCCTGCCTGGTTCCTATCCCCTTGATGATGTGGGCCCTCTGGTGAGAGTCTGATCCTGGCTGGGTTCCTCACCCTTCTGTGAGGGGGGCCCTCTGCTGTGAGGTCACTCCTGCCTGGCTGGCACACCCCACCTGGGCAACATCGGCCCTCTTGTGGCAGTTGAAGCCTGCTGGGAACCTCCCCTCGGTGATAGGGGCCCTCTTGCCTCAGGCCCTAACTGCTGGGTACCCACATTTTCTGATACGTGCTAAGTGGTGCGAGGACACTCCTGCGAGGTTCCCGTCCCCATGGGCATGTGGGCCTTCTGCTCTAAGGTCCCAACAACTGTGTTGTTCACCGTTTCATGATGTTGGCTCTCTGGTGTTAGTTCACCCAGGCCTAGATCCCATAGACTCTGTGCTCTGAGCGGCCTGCTGGGAGGTTCCTACTGCTAGATTCCTTACCTTTTTTATTCTTTGGGTCCTGTGTTTTCATGCTCCTACTTCCTGCCTCACTCCCAGCCCATTTGTGATGTAGGTCCTCTGGTTTAAGGCCACATGTACCGGTTTCCTCACCTTTATTGATGTGGCCCCACTGGTGTGAGGACACTCCTGCCTGGTTCCGATCCCCTTGGTGATGTGGGCCCTCTGGTGAGAGTCTTATCCTGGCTGGGGTCCTCACCCTTCTGTGAGGTAGGCCCTCTGCTGTGAGGTCACTCCTGCCTGGCTGGCACACGTCAACTTGGCGACGTGGGCCCTCAGTTGGGAGTTGGTGCCTGCTGGGAGTCTCCTCCCCTCGGTAATGAGGGCCCTCTGGCGTCAGACCCTAACTCATGGGCTCCCAAAATTTTCTGATGTGCGCCCTGTGGTGCAAGTACACTCCTGCCAGGATCCCAACCCCATGGGAATGTGGGTCTTCTGCTCTGAGGTCCCAATGGTACGTTGTTCAGTTTCATGATGAGGGCCCTCTGGTGTGAGTTCACTCCGGCATGGACCCCATAGCCTCGCTGCTCCTGGCCACCTGCGGGGAGGTTCCAACTGCGGGATTCCTCACCTTTTTCCTTCTATGGGCCCTCTGTTTTGAGACTTCTCTTGCCTGCCTCACTCCCAGCCCCTTGGTGATGTGTGTCCTGTAGTTTGAGTCCACGTGTGCTGGGTCCGTCACATTTCGGTGATGTGGCCCCACTGGTGTGAGGACACTCCTGCCTGGTTTCCATTCCCTTGGTGATGTGGGCCCTCCGGTGAGAGTCTGATCCTCTTTGGGTTCCTCACACTTTTGTGTGGTTGGCCCTCTGCTCTGAGGTCACTCCTGCCTGGCTGGCACACCCCGCATTGGTGACGTCGGCCTTCTGGTAGCAGTTGGAGCTTGCTGGGAGCCTCCTCTCCTCAGTGATGAGGGCCCTCTGGCGTCCGGCCCTAACTGCTGGGCTCCCCACCTTTTCTGATGTGTGCCCACTGGTGCGATGACACTCCTGCTTGGTTCCCTTCCCCATGGGGATGTGGGCCTTGTGCTCTGAGGTTACAACGGCTGGGTTGCTTACAGTATCACGATGAGGGCCCTCTGTTGTGAGTTCATCACTGCCTGGATCCCATAGCCTCGGTGCTCTGGGCCGCCTGCTGGGATGTTCCAACTGCTGGATTCCTCACCTTTTTTATACAATGGGCCATGTGTTTTGAGGTTAATCCTGCCTGCCTCGCTCCGAGACCCATGGTGATGTGGGTCCTCTGGTTTGAGGCCACATGTGCTGGGTACCTCAACTTTCGATGATGTGGCCCCACGGGTGTGAGGACACTCCTGCCTGGTTCCCAGCCCCTTGCTTATGTGGGCACTCTGGTGAGAGTCTGATCCTGACTGGGTTCCTTACCCTTCTGTGAGGTGGGCCCTCTGATGTGAGGTCACTCCTGCCTGGATGTCTCATGTCGCCTTGGCGACGTAGGCCCTCTGTTGGCCACTGAAGCATGCTGGGAGCCTCCTACCCTCTTTAATAAGGGCCCTGGAAGAAACGCATATGCCCTTTTTGACCAAGTGCATCATTGTCGAGGTTCTGCCTCTTCTCCTATACTTTCAGAGGACTTCCCGTCTACCTCCTGAAATCGTATTCCTGGAATTCTGCCCCGCGTTCAAGTCCTCTTTGCAGCCTTACTTCAATATATTTTTGGACGATAGCTGTCATTTATAACTCTGCAGGTTTGTGAATTACAGTGCCCCTGAGCTCCTTTCTTCAACTCGCTTTCTTGTGAGCTGGCCGCAAAACCGCAGGATTGCTTCAGGCCCTAATCTGGTTCCGGCACGGCATGCTGAGCCTTTGGCTAATTCCTCTTCCTGGTGGGAAATGAGCATTAAATTTGTTCGTGCAGACACCTACAGCTAATCTCTCATTGGTTCTCCCTATTCCTGTTCATCTTGCGCAGAAATTCCAAACTGTGCCAAACAGGAGGTTAAAGGCACTGACTCTCCAAGTGGGGAGAGTGTTAGTAAAGCGTCTGGAATGGTAAAACCGAGTACGAGGGGACGAAAACTGAGATGCATTTAAAAAGGTTTCCCGGTCACACGGTGGACCATATTCTGGGTTGCCCATGCATGTTTTACCTGAAGGAAGAATCCCTTCAACCTGGAGAATTGGGACCCATGGAATGGGTACCATGCAGTATGACTTCAAAGGGTTGCCTTTGCTCACCGAACGTCACCAATGTTATCAGCCCAAAGTGTCCAGCCTTATGTCTCACTCAGCTCGGGGTGTAGATGTGGTAAATCCACGTTGCATCACAAGCCCTGAATGAATTATTTAAGAATTGCTCTCTATTTCACTGTCATTGTGTTTTGTTTTTGTAATTTATTTTGATAATGGGATTTATCGGATTTTCACTGCTGCGTTTATGCCGCTGTACACATGCTTGATTCTCTTATGGAGACATATAAATCCATGGGTTTTCAGATTCTTACTAGTCAGGTATATTCCTAGGCATTGAATATGGGGTGTTGAGTCCATTTCGTGGAGCAAGGAGTAGGTCCTGACTATTACATATTTGCTTATGGAAAGGTATCTGTGCTAATTTCAATCTCTGGTTTTATGCAGCACCACAACTCACCTTTCCCCTTAAGCAAGCATAAGTTGGTTTTCTAAATTTGAGACCCTTTTCTGTTTTGTAATTGAGTTCATGTGCAGCCATGTTTGCATTCCGTGTATTTGAGATATCTTATGGTGTTTCTTTTTCTGTGTGACTTAGTTAACTTAGAATGATCGTACCTGAATCCACTCATTATGCCGCGACGGGCCTCATGACATAGATTTCATTGCTGAGTGATATTCCATTGTACGTACGTACAACAACTTCTTTATCCATTTTTGCTTTCTGGGATATTTCACTTGTACCGTAAATGAGGTTCTTGTAAGCAGAGCCGTCCAAAATTTATGGGTGGCTGTGTCTTTTTGATTTTAATTTCCCTAAGCTATAGAACCATAAGTTGAAGTGCCGTAGGCTCCGTTGCTTAGTTTTTTAGGTGTTTGAGGAAGCACCATACACTTCTCCAGAGTGGCTGTTGGCAATTTACATCCCGCCCATCAGCATAACAAGGCTCCCTGTTCTCCATGGCCTGTCCTGCCTTTCTGGATTTTTCACTTTTTTCAGATGTCCCTTTTGACAGGGGGGCAGTGAGACTTCATTGTAATGCAGATTTCTTTACAGGCTTGCTTGTTTGGCCAAAAAGGGCATATGTGTTTTTTCTTGAATATATGCAGGAAAAAACGCATACGCCCTTTTAGACCAAGTGCATCATTGTCGACTTTCTGTCTCTTTCCCTATGCTTTAAATGCAATTCCAGTCTGCCCCTGAAATCGTTTTCCTGCAATTCTGCCCCGCTTTCCAGTCCTCTTCGCAGCCTTCCTTCAATATATTTTTGGACGATAGCTGTCATTTATAACTCTGCAGGTTTGTGAATTACAGTGCCCCTGAGCTCCTTTCTTCAACTCGCTTCCTTGTGAGCTGGCCGCAAACCCGCAGGATTGCTTCAGGCCTTAATCAGGTTCCGGCATGGCATGCTGAGCCTTTGGTTAATTCTTCTTCCTGGTGGGAAATGAGCGTTAAATTTCCAGTGCAGACACCTACAGCTAGTCTCTCATTGGTTCTCCCTATTCCTGTTCATCTTGCGCAGAAATTGCAAACTGTGCCAAACAGGAGGTTAAAGGCACTGACTCTCCAAGTGGGGAGAGTGTTAGTAAAGGTCTGGAATGGTGAACCCGAGTAAAAGGGGACGAAAACTGAGATGCATTTGAAAACGTTTCCTGGTCACACGGTGCACCATACTGTGGGTTTCCCATGCACGTTTTAGCTGAAGGAAGAATCCCTTAAAACTGGACAGTTGGGACCCATGGAATGGGTACCATGCAGTATGACTTCAAAGGGTCTGCATTTGCTCATCGAACCTCACCAATGCTATCAGCCCGAAGTGCCCAACCTTATGTCTCACTCAGCTCTGGGTGTAGATGTGGTAAATCCAGGTTGCATCACAAGCCCTGAATGAATTATTTAAGAATTGCTCTCTATTTCACTGTCCTTGTGTTTTGTTTTTGTAATTCATTTTGATAATGGGATTTATCGGATTTTCTCTGCTGCGTTCATGCAGCTGTACACACGCTTGATTGTCTTACGGAGACATATAAATCCATGGGTTTGAAGATTCTTACTAGTCAGGTGTATTCCTAGGTGTTGAATATGAGGTGTTTAGTCCATTTCGTTGAGCAAGGGGTAGGTCTTGACTATTACATATTTGGCTTATGGAAAGGTATCTGTGCTAATTTCTATCTCTGCTTTTATGCAGCACCCCAACTCACTTTTCCCCTTAAGCAAACATAAGGTGGTTTTCTAAATTTGAGACCCTGTTCTGTTTTGTAATTCAGTTCATGTGTAGCCAAGTTTACATTCCGTGTATTAGTGATAACTTATGATGTTTCATTTTCTGTGTGACTTATTTCACTTAGAATCATCGTACCTGAATCCACTCATTATGCCGCGACGGGCCTGATGAAATAGATTTCATTGGTGAGTGATATTCCTTTGTACGTACGTACCACACTTCTTTATCCATTTTTCGCTTTCTGGGATATTTAACTTGTACCGTAGACGAGGTTCTTGTAAACAGAGCCGTAAACAGAAACTTTGGGGTGGCTGTGTGTTTTTGATTTTAATTTCCCTAAGCTATAGGAAAATAAGTGGTAATGCCGTAGGCTCCGTTGCTTTGTTTTTTAGGTTTTTGAGGAAACACCATACACATCTCCAGAGTGGCTGTTGGCAATTTACATCCCGCCCATCAGCATAACAAGGCTCCCTGTTCTCCATGGCCTGTCCTGTGTTTCTGGTTTTTACACTTTTTTCAGATGGCCCTTTTGAACGGGGGGCAGTGAGACTTCATTGTAGTGCAGATTTCTTTAACATGCTTGCTTGGTTGGCCAAAAAGGGCGTATGCGTTTTTTCCTGAATATATTCAGGAAAAAACGCATACGCCCTTTTTGGCCAAGTGCATCATTGTCGACGTTCTGCCTCTTTTCCTATGCTTTAAATGCAATTCCAGTCTACCCCCTGAAATCGTTTTCTTGCAATTCTGCCCCGCTTTCAAGTCCTTTTCGCAGCCTTCCTTCAATATATTTTTGGGTGATAGCTGTCATTTATAACTCTGCAGGTTTGTGAATTACAGTGTCCCTGAGCTCCTTTCTTCAACTCGCTTTCTTGTGAGCTGGCCGCAAACCCGCAGGATTGCTTCAGGCCCTAATCTGGTTCCGGCACGGCATGCTGAGCCTTTGGTTAATTCCTCTTCCTGGTGGGAAATGAGCGTTAAATTTGCCCGTGCAGACACCTTCACACGAGTCGTCATGGTGCCACTTTGCCCCGGTTATCTCTATGGAGGTTGGAGTTGGAGGGCCTCCTCACTCAAGGTCAGTGTGCCCATGGAGCCAACCCTGCAACTTCAGGGCATGGTTGGGTGTTAGGATCACCACGTGGGGTCCTTTTCCCTTAGGAGGGAGGTGGCCTTTTGGGCTGCTGATTTCCAGGTTTTCAGATACTGCCAGTATCTTGGCCAGATGTGGCGGTGGGCCAAGCCCCTTGGTGACCGTAGTTTATCCTACCTGGATCGCATTCTTGCATTGTTCCATTTCAAGTGGTCCCAGGTTTTGCACTAATACTCCAATGGCGATTCACCGTTCACCAGGAATGTAAAGGTCAAAGGGTTTAGCTAAATTAGGGAGTTCCAGGGCAAGGGTCTGAATTGACTGCTCTTTCCATTCTTGAAAGGCCTCTTCTGCATTCTATTCAAAAGGATCATCATCTTTTCCTTTCAGTGTTTCATATAGAGGCCCAGCTAGTAGACTGTAGTTAGGGATCCAGAAGCAGCAAACCCTGGCCTCCCCAGGAACCCCTAAGCTGTCTTCTAGTTTCAGAAATGGGTAAGGCTGCAAATTGTTTCTTCCCTTTCCTGGGATGGGCTTCTCCGACCTTCTGTGAGAATGAAGCCCAGGCAGGTCACCGTAGTCTGTGATATTTGAGCTTTGTCTTGGACAACTTGTATCCTTTATTGGCTTGGTAGTTCAGAGGTCTCCTTAGTAGGGCTGGCGATCAGAATGTCGTCTGCATATTGAAGGAGTGTTTCCTTTTCCAGAGGTAGAACTTTTAGGTCTTTAGCTGAGCTTTCCCCAAAGATGGTGTGGGAATTTTTGAACCCTTGGGGCAACACGGCCCGGAAGTATTGTTTTAGTTGTATGTTGAGTCCTGCCACTCACAAGCCAAAATTTCTTGTGACTCTGGGACTAATAGAATACAAAAGAAGGCATCATTGAAGACTAATACAGAATACCATGTCCTGGTGGTTGGTAGAATGACCAGCAGGGTGTAGGATTTAGGAACTACTGGAGGTATATCCTCGGTGGCTTCACTGACTGTCCTGACATCCTTTACCAGGACTCCAGCAGCCCATGGGGTTCTCGAGGTCAGGCCAATCCCAGGATATGGAGCTCACCTGGGCAGGTACCCCACCCCCACCCCAGCCCACGGGGCTCTCGTGTTCAGGCCCCTCCCAGGATATGGGGTTCCCTGGGCAGGTTCCCCTGCAGCCCATGGGGCTCTCGTGGTCAGGCCCCTCCCAGGATACAGAGCTACCCTTGCAGGTACCATGGCAGGGCTGGGAACACAGGAACCGTGCATATCGCCCTCATTGCAGAGCACTCCCAGCTCACCTGTCACTCAGATCTGACACAGAGCACCTCAGAGCAGGACTTGAACTAACAAACAGCAGCTCCGACAGGTCTGTGACCCTGGGCAACACTCTGTGTGGCCTCCCTCCACCTGGTCTTCCAGAGACTTCCACTGCACCCGGGGCACCAGGCCTCTGTCTCCACCCACCAGCCACCCCTCCTCTCCCTGACTCCTGGGTTCCTCTCATTAGGAGAGGGTTTTCTTGAAGTTGTCTCCCACTCATGGGCCAGATAATATAATTAGAAAACAAGCCAGAGCTGCAGCCCCTTGTCTATCCTGACTCTCAGGAGCCCACACCTGTTCCTTGGACCTGGCCGATTCAGCAAGTTCCAGTTTCTGCAACTGTGAGCCCCTGAGGGGTGATTATTGGCTGGCCTGGGAAGCCCGACCGTGCCGGCCAGGCCTCCCCAGGTGTGCCTGGGTTCAGATCAATATAAACACCGCTCCAGGCAGCAAGAGCCCCTGCAGCTGTGCCTGACGCCATTTTCTCTGCCCTGTCAGCAGTCTTGGGGCTGGACTGGTGGGAGGGAGTGAGAGGCCACGGCTTTGTGGGTGGCCCAGTGTGAGTGGGGCTCTGCTGGACTTTCTGCAGCAGTTGCCAAGATGCCACCTGCTAAAGAAGAGGATGTGTCACCCATACCTGCCGCTGGAATTTCTCCCTGGGCAGAGGTGAGTGAGGAAGAAAGCAGTGGGGGCCGGGACAGCAGGGGTATCTCAGGCAGGGAAATGGAAAACTTCCAGAAGAGCACCCAGGGCCAGGACCATCCTGGCTGGCCTGCAGGCACCAAGTCGGCTGGCATGCTGTCACTCATGTGGCTCCATGGCCCTTCCTCTAGGCTTTCAAGTCCTTGTACATATTCAGGTGTTTTACCTGGGAAGGGTGGGAACATTTCAGCAGCAGCTGGCCTGGGGCTCAGCCCACGTTTACTCACAGATGCCTCGGCACGGTCCCCCAGCTTTGCAATGAGGACGCTTGTTGCGTGGGGCCTGCTGGCTGAATGGGAGATGATTCCCCACCACTGACCAACTTCAGAATTGTTTACAACTGGAGCAAGTGCCCTGATATGGTTTTCCTCTGTGTAACTGGTGGGTTCTGTTTTTTTTTCATTTTTTCGTTTTTGGTTCAATGTAGATTTTATTCCTCTTTTTTGTATTTACAGATATAAGCATGGAAATAATTTATTCATGTAAATACATGTATGTGAAGGGAAGAATATTTTTTCTGGTTTACTTTTTGCAATTTGAATTTTATTTTATTTTTTTATACAGCAGGTTCTTTTTGGTTATCTATTTTATACATATAAATGTATACATGCCAATCCCAATCTCTCAACTCCTCCCACCACCACCCCCCAACAGCTTTCCCCCCTTGGTGTCCATACGTTTGTTGTCTACATCTGTTGCTCTATTTCTGCCGTGCAAAACGGTTCATCTGTGCAATTTTTCTAGGTTCCACATATATGCATTAATAGACAAGATTTGTTTTTCTCTTTCTGACTTACTTCACTCTGTATGACAGTCTCTAGATCCATCAACGTCTCTACAAATGACCCAATTTCATTCCTTTTTATGGCTTAGTAATATTCCATTTTATATATGTACCACTTCTTTATGCATTCGTCTGTCTGTGGGCATTTAGGTTGCTTCCATTACCTGGATATTGTAAATAGTGATGCAATGAACATTGCGGTGAATGTCTCTTTTTGATTTATGGTTTTGTCTGGGTATATGCCCAGTAGTGAGATTGCTGTATCATATGGTAATTCTATTCTTAGTTTTATAAGAAACTCCATAATGTTCTCCACAGTGACTGTATCAATTTACATTCCCAACAATAGTGGAAGAGGGTTCCTTATCTCCACACCCTTTCCAGCATTTGTTGTTTGTAGATTTTCTGATGATGCCCATTCTAACAGGTGTGAGGTGATACACCATGGATGAGTCTATTTCGTTGAGCAAAGAGTAGGTCTTGTCTATTACATATTTGGCTTATGGAACGGTATGTGTGCTAATTTCAATCTCTGGTTTTATACAGCACCCCAACTCAACTTTCCCCTTAAGCAAGCATAAGTTTTTATCTAAATGTGAGACTCTGTTCGGTTTTGGAATTCAGTTTATGTGTAGCCAAGTTTACACTCTCTCTATTAGTGATATCTTATGATAATTATCTTTCTCTGTGTGACCTATTTCTCTTAGAATCATCATACTTAAATCCACTCAATTTGCTGCTACAGGCCTGATGACATTGATTTCATTGCTGAGTGATATTCTGTTGTACGTATGTAGCACAACTCCTTTATCCATTTTTTTCTTTCTGGGATATTTAATTTGTACTGGACTCAAGGTTCTTGTAAACACAGCAGCCCTAAATTTTGTGTTGGCTGTGTCTTGTTGATTTTAATTTTCCTAAGCTATAGGGCCAAAAGTGGAAGTGCCCTAGGGTCTGTAGCTTTGTTTTTCAGATGTTTCAGGATACACCATACACATCTCCAGAGTGTCTGTTGGCAATTTACATCCCGCCCATCAGCATAACAAGGCTCCCTGTTCTCCATGGCCTGTCCTGTGTTTCTGGTTTTTACTCTTTTTTCAGATGGCCCTTTTGACGAATGGGAAATGAGACTTCATTGTAGTGCGGATTTCCATTTCTCGAGTGCTTGGTTGGCCAAAAAGGGCATATGTGTTTTTTCCTGAATATATTCAGGAAAAAATGTTTACGCACTTTTGTCCAAGTGCATCACTGTCAAAGATCTGCCGCTTTTCACATGCTTTAAATGCAATTCCAATCTACCTCCTGAAATATGATTCCTGCAATTCTGCCTCGTTTTCAAGTCCTCTTTGCAGACTTACTTCCATATATTTTTGCCAATAGCTGTCATTTATAACTCTGCAGGTTTGTGAATTACAGTGCCCGTGATTTCCTTTCTTAACTCGTTTCCTTGAAAACTGGCCACAGAACCGCAGGTTTGCTTCAGGCCGTAATCAGGGTCCGGCACGGCACTCTGAGACTTTGGTTCATTCCACTTCCTGGTGGGAAATTAGAGTTAAATGTGCCCCTCCAGACACCTGCCTCACTCCTAGCCCCTTGGTGATGTGTGTCCTCTGGTTTGAGGCCACATGTGCTGGGTTCCTCACCTTTGGCTGATGTGGCCCCACTGGTGTGAGGACACTCCTGCCTGGTTCCCATCCCCTTGGTGATGTGGGCCCTCCGGTGAGAGTCTGATCCTGGTTGGGTTCCTCACACTTCTGTGAGGTGGGCCCTCTTCTCTGAGGTCACTCCTGCCTGGCTGGCACACCCCGCCTTGGCGATGTCGGCCCTCTGGTGGGATTTGGTGCCTGCTGGGTGTCTCCTCCCCTCGGTAATGAGGGCCCTCTGGCGTCAGGCCCTAACTCCTGGGCTCCCAATATTTTCTGATATGCGCCCTGTGGTTCGAGTACACTCCTGCCAGGTTCCCAACCCCATGGGAATGTGGGCCTTCTGCTCTGAGGTCCCAACCGTGGGTTACTCAGTTTCATGATGAGGGCCCTCTGCTGCGAGTTCTCTCCGGCCTGGATCCCATAGCCTCGCTGCTCTTGGCCACCTGCTGGGAGGTTACAACTGCGGGATTCCTCACCTTTTTTCTTCTATGGGCCCTCTGTTTTGAGACTCCTCCTGCCTGCCTCACTCCCAGCCCCTTGGTGATGTGTGTCCTCTGGTTTGAGGCCACGTATGCTGGGTCCCTCGCCTTTCGATGATGTGGCCCCACTGGTGTGGGGACACTCCTGCCTGGTTCCTATCCCCTTGATGATGTGGGCCCTCTGGTGAGAGTCTGATCCTGGCTGGGTTCCTCACCCTTCTGTGAGGGGGGCCCTCTGCTGTGAGGTCACTCCTGCCTGGCTGGCACACCCCACCTGGGCAACATCGGCCCTCTTGTGGCAGTTGGAGCCTGCTGGGAACCTCCCCTCGGTGATGGGGGCCCTCTTGCCTCAGGCCCTAACTGCTGGGTACCCACATTTTCTGATACGTGCTAAGTGGTGCGAGGACACTCCTGCGAGGTTCCCATCCCCATGGGCATGTGGGCCTTCTGCTCTAAGTTTCCAACAACTGTGTTGTTCACCGTTTCATGATGTTGGCTCTCTGGTGTTAGTTCACCCAGGCCTAGATCCCATAGACTCTGTGCTCTGAGCGGCCTGCTGGGAGGTTCCTACTGCTGGATTCCTTACCTTTTTTATTCTTTGGGTCCTGTGTTTTCATGCTCCTACTTCCTGCCTCACTCCCAGCCCATTTGTGATGTAGGTCCTCTGGTTTAAGGCCACATGTACCGGTTTCCTCACCTTTATTGATGTGGCCCCACTGGTGTGAGGACACTCCTGCCTGGTTCCCATCCCCTTGGTGATGGGGGCCCTCTGGTGAGAGTCTGATCCTGTCTGGATTCCTCACACTTCTGGGAGGTGGGCCCTCTGCTGTGAGGTCACTCCTGCCTGGCTGGCACACGTCACCTTGGCGATGTGGGCCCTCAGTTGGGAGTTGGTGCCTGCTGGGAGTCTCCTCCCCTCGGTAATGAGGGCCCTCTGGCGTCAGGCCCTAACTCATGGGCTCCCAAAATTTTCTGATGTGCGCCCTGTCGTGCGAGTACACTCCAGCCAGGGTCCCATCCCCATGGGGATGTGGGCTTTCTGCTCTGAGGTCCCAACGGCTGGGTTGCTCACAGTGTCAGAATGTGGGCCCTCTGCTGTGAGTTCACTCCGGCATGGATCCCATAGCCTCGGTGCTCTGGGCCACCTGCTTGGAGCTTCCAACTGCGGGGTTCCTCACCTTTTTATTCTATGGGCGCTCTGTTGTGAGTCTCCTCCTGCATGCCTCACTCCCAGCCCTTTCGTGATGTGTGTCCCCTTGTTTGAGGCCACATGTGCTGTGTTCCTCACCTTTCGTTGATGTGGCCCCAGTGGTGTGAGGACACTCCTGCCTGGTTTCCATCCCCTTGGTGATGTGGGCGCTCTGGTTAGAGTCTGATCCTGTTTGGGCTCCTCACACTTCTGTGAGGTGGGCCCTCTGCTGTGAGGTCACTCCTGCCTGGCTTGCTCCCATTGCCTTGGTGACGTCGGCCCTCTGGTGGCAATTGGAACCTGCTGGTAGCCTCCTCTCCTCCGTGATGAGGGCCCTCTGGCGTCAGGCCATAACTGCTGGGTTCCCACATTTTCTGATACGTGCTAAGTTGTGCGAGGACACTCCTGCGAGGTTCCCATCCCCATGGGGATGTGGGCCTTGTGCTCTGAGGTCCCACTGGCTGGGTTGCTCACAGTTTCATGATGTGGGCCCTCTGCTGTGAGTTCACTGTGGCCTGGATCCCATAGACTCCATACTCTGGGCCACCTGCTGGGAGGTTCAAACTGCTGGATTCCTCACATTTTTTATTCTGTGGGCCCTGTGTTTTTAGGCTACTCCTGCCTGCCTCACTCGGAGCACCTTGGAAATGTGGGTCCTCTGGTTTAGGCCACATGTGCTGGGTTCCTCACCTTTCTATAATGTGGCCACAATGGTGTGAGGACACTCCTGCCTTGTTCCGATCCCCTTGGTGATGTGGGCCCTCTGGTGAGAGTCTTATCCTGGCTGGGTTCCTCACCCTTCTGTGAGGTAGGCCCTCTGCTGTGAGGTCACTCCTGCCTGGCTGGCACACGTCAACTTGGCGACGTGGGCCCTCAGTTGGGAGTTGGTGCCTGCTGGGAGTCTCCTCCCCTCGGTAATGAGGGCCCTCTGGCGTCAGACCCTAACTCCTGGGCTCCCAAAATTTTCTGATGTGCGCCCTGTGGTGCAAGTACACTCCTGCCAGGATCCCAACCCCATGGGAATGTGGGTCTTCTGTTCTGAGTCCCAATGGTACGTTGTTCAGTTTCATGATGAGGGCCCTCTGGTGTGAGTTCACTCCGGCATGGACCCCATAGCCTCGCTGCTCCTGGCCACCTGCGGGGAGGTTCCAACTGCGGGATTCCTCACCTTTTTCCTTCTATGGGCCCTCTGTTTTGAGACTTCTCTTGCCTGCCTCACTCCCAGCCCCTTGGTGATGTGTGTCCTGTAGTTTGAGTCCACGTGTGCTGGGTCCGTCACATTTCGGTGATGTGGCCCCACTGGTGTGAGGACACTCCTGCCTGGTTTCCATTCCCTTGGTGATGTGGGCCCTCCGGTGAGAGTCTGATCCTCTTTGGGTTCCTCACACTTTTGTGTGGTTGGCCCTCTGCTCTGAGGTCACTCCTGCCTGGCTGGCACACCCCGCATTGGTGACGTCGGCCTTCTGGTAGCAGTTGGAGCTTGCTGGGAGCCTCCTCTCCTCAGTGATGAGGGCCCTCTGGCGTCCGGCCCTAACTGCTGGGCTCCCCACCTTTTCTGATGTGTGCCCACTGGTGCGATGACACTCCTGCTTGGTTCCCTTCCCCATGGGGATGTGGGCATTGTGCTCTGAGGTTACAACAGCTGGGTTGCTTACAGTATCACGATGAGTGCCCTCTGTTGTGAGTTCATCACTGCCTGGATCCCATAGCCTCGGTGGTCAGGGCCGCCTGCTGGGATGTTCCAACTGCTGGATTCCTCACCTTTTTTATACAATGGGCCATGTGTTTTGAGGGTAATCCTGCCTGCCTCGCTCCGAGACCCATGGTGATGTGGGTCCTCTGGTTTGAGGCCACATGTGCTGGGTACCTCAACTTTCGATGATGTGGCCCCACGGGTGTGAGGACACTCCTGCCTGGTTCCTAGCCCCTTGCTTATGTGGGCACTCTGGTGAGAGTCTGATCCTGACTGGGTTCCTTACCCTTCTGGGAGGTGGGCCCTCTGATGTGAGGTCACTCCTGCCTGGATGTCTCATGTCGCCTTGGCGACGTAGGCCCTCTGTTGGCCACTGAAGCATGCTGGGAGCCTCCTACCCTCTTTAATAAGGGCCCTGGAAGAAACGCATATGCCCTTTTTGACCAAGTGCATCATTGTCGAGGTTCTGCCTCTTCTCCTATACTTTCAGAGGACTTCCCGTCTACCTCCTGAAATCGTATTCCTGGAATTCTGCCCCGCGTTCAAGTCCTCTTTGCAGCCTTACTTCAATATATTTTTGGACGATAGCTGTCATTTATAACTCTGCAGGTTTGTGAATTACAGTGCCCCTGAGCTCCTTTCTTCAACTCGCTTTCTTGTGAGCTGGCCGCAAAACCGCAGGATTGCTTCAGGCCCTAATCTGGTTCCGGCACGGCATGCTGAGCCTTTGGCTAATTCCTCTTCCTGGTGGGAAATGAGCATTAAATTTGTTCGTGCAGACACCTACAGCTAATCTCTCATTGGTTCTCCCTATTCCTGTTCATCTTGCGCAGAAATTCCAAACTGTGCCAAACAGGAGGTTAAAGGCACTGACTCTCCAAGTGGGGAGAGTGTTAGTAAAGCGTCTGGAATGGTAAAACCGAGTACGAGGGGACGAAAACTGAGATGCATTTAAAAAGGTTTCCCGGTCACACGGTGGACCATATTCTGGGTTGCCCATGCATGTTTTACCTGAAGGAAGAATCCCTTCAACCTGGAGAATTGGGACCCATGGAATGGGTACCATGCAGTATGACTTCAAAGGGTTGCCTTTGCTCACCGAACGTCACCAATGTTATCAGCCCAAAGTGTCCAGCCTTATGTCTCACTCAGCTCGGGGTGTAGATGTGGTAAATCCACGTTGCATCACAAGCCCTGAATGAATTATTTAAGAATTGCTCTCTATTTCACTGTCATTGTGTTTTGTTTTTGTAATTTATTTTGATAATGGGATTTATCGGATTTTCACTGCTGCGTTTATGCCGCTGTACACATGCTTGATTCTCTTATGGAGACATATAAATCCATGGGTTTTCAGATTCTTACTAGTCAGGTATATCCCTAGGCATTGAATATGGGGTGTTGAGTCCATTTCGTGGAGCAAGGAGTAGGTCCTGACTATTACATATTTGCTTATGGAAAGGTATCTGTGCTAATTTCAATCTCTGGTTTTATGCAGCACCACAACTCACCTTTCCCTTTAAGCAAGCATAAGTTGGTTTTCTAAATTTGAGACCCTTTTCTGTTTTGTAATTGAGTTCATGTGCAGCCATGTTTGCATTCCGTGTATTTGAGATATCTTATGGTGTTTCTTTTTCTGTGTGACTTAGTTAACTTAGAATGATCGTACCTGAATCCACTCATTATGCCGCGACGGGCCTCATGACATAGATTTCATTGCTGAGTGATATTCCATTGTACGTACGTACAACAACTTCTTTATCCATTTTTGCTTTCTGGGATATTTCACTTGTACCGTAAATGAGGTTCTTGTAAGCAGAGCCGTCCAAAATTTATGGGTGGCTGTGTCTTTTTGATTTTAATTTCCCTAAGCTATAGAACCATAAGTTGAAGTGCCGTAGGCTCCGTTGCTTAGTTTTTTAGGTGTTTGAGGAAACACCATACACTTCTCCAGAGTGGCTGTTGGCAATTTACATCCCGCCCATCAGCATAACAAGGCTCCCTGTTCTCCATGGCCTGTCCTGCCTTTCTGGATTTTTCACTTTTTTCAGATGTCCCTTTTGACAGGGGGGCAGTGAGACTTCATTGTAATGCAGATTTCTTTACAGGCTTGCTTGTTTGGCCAAAAAGGGCATATGTGTTTTTTCTTGAATATATTCAGGAAAAAACGCATACGCCCTTTTAGACCAAGTGCATCATTGTCGACTTTCTGTCTCTTTCCCTATGCTTTAAATGCAATTCCAGTCTGCCCCTGAAATCGTTTTCCTGCAATTCTGCCCCGCTTTCCAGTCCTCTTTGCAGCCTTCCTTCAATATATTTTTGGACGATAGCTGTCATTTATAACTCTGCAGGTTTGTGAATTACAGTGCCCCTGAGCTCCTTTCTTCAACTCGCTTTCTTGTGAGCTGGCCGCAAACCCGCAGGATTGCTTCAGGCCTTAATCAGGTTCCGGCATGGCATGCTGAGCCTTTGGTTAATTCTTCTTCCTGGTGGGAAATGAGCGTTAAATTTCCAGTGCAGACACCTACAGCTAGTCTCTCATTGGTTCTCCCTATTCCTGTTCATCTTGCGCAGAAATTGCAAACTGTGCCAAACAGGAGGTTAAAGGCACTGACTCTCCAAGTGGGGAGAGTGTTAGTAAAGGTCTGGAATGGTGAACCCGAGTAAAAGGGGACAAAAACTGAGATGCATTTGAAAACGTTTCCTGGTCACACGGTGCACCATACTGTGGGTTTCCCATGCATGTTTTAGCTGAAGGAAGAATCCCTTAAAACTGGACAGTTGGGACCCATGGAATGGGTACCATGCAGTATGACTTCAAAGGGTCTGCATTTGCTCATCGAACCTCACCAATGCTATCAGCCCGAAGTGTCCAACCTTATGTCTCACTCAGCTCTGGGTGTAGATGTGGTAAATCCAGGTTGCATCACATGCCCTGAATGAATTATTTAAGAATTGCTCTCTATTTCACTGTCATTGTGTTTTGTTTTTGTAATTCATTTTGATAATGGGATTTATTGGATTTTCTCTGCTGCGTTCATGCAGCTGTACACACGCTTGATTGTCTTACGGAGACATATAAATCCATGGGTTTGAAGATTCTTACTAGTCAGGTGTATTCCTAGGTGTTGAATATGAGGTGTTTAGTCCATTTCGTTGAGCAAGGGGTAGGTCTTGACTATTACATATTTGGCTTATGGAAAGGTATCTGTGCTAATTTCTATCTCTGCTTTTATGCAGCACCCCAACTCACTTTTCCCCTTAAGCAAACATAAGGTGGTTTTCTAAATTTGAGACCCTGTTCTGTTTTGTAATTCAGTTCATGTGTAGCCAAGTTTACATTCCGTGTATTAGTGATAACTTATGATGTTTCATTTTCTGTGTGACTTATTTCACTTAGAATCATCGTACCTGAATCCACTCATTATGCCGCGACGGGCCTGATGAAATAGATTTCATTGGTGAGTGATATTCCTTTGTACGTACGTACCACACTTCTTTATCCATTTTTCGCTTTCTGGGATATTTAACTTGTACCGTAGACGAGGTTCTTGTAAACAGAGCCGTAAACAGAAACTTTGGGGTGGCTGTGTGTTTTTGATTTTAATTTCCCTAAGCTATAGGAAAATAAGTGGTAATGCCGTAGGCTCCGTTGCTTTGTTTTTTAGGTTTTTGAGGAAACACCATACACATCTCCAGAGTGGCTGTTGGCAATTTACATCCCGCCCATCAGCATAACAAGGCTCCCTGTTCTCCATGGCCTGTCCTGTGTTTCTGGTTTTTACACTTTTTTCAGATGGCCCTTTTGAACGGGGGGCAGTGAGACTTCATTGTAGTGCAGATTTCTTTAACATGCTTGCTTGGTTGGCCAAAAAGGGCGTATGCGTTTTTTCCTGAATATATTCAGGAAAAAACGCATACGCCCTTTTTGGCCAAGTGCATCATTGTCGACGTTCTGCCTCTTTTCCTATGCTTTAAATGCAATTCCAGTCTACCCCCTGAAATCGTTTTCTTGCAATTCTGCCCCGCTTTCAAGTCCTTTTCGCAGCCTCCCTTCAATATATTTTTGGGTGATAGCTGTCATTTATAACTCTGCAGGTTTGTGAATTACAGTGTCCCTGAGCTCCTTTCTTCAACTCGCTTTCTTGTGAGCTGGCCGCAAACCCGCAGGATTGCTTCAGGCCCTAATCTGGTTCCGGCACGGCATGCTGAGCCTTTGGTTAATTCCTCTTCCTGGTGGGAAATGAGCGTTAAATTTGCCCGTGCAGACAACTTCACACGAGTCGTCATGGTGCCCCTTTGCCCCGGTTATCTCTATGGAGGTTGGAGTTGGAGGGCCTCCTCACTCAAGGTCAGTGTGCCCATGGAGCCAACCCTGCAACTTCAGGGCATGGTTGGGTGTTAGGATCACCACGTGGGGTCCTTTTCCCTTAGGAGGGAGGTGGCCTTTTGGGCTGCTGATTTCCAGGTTTTCAGATACTGCCAGTATCTTGGCCAGATGTGGCGGTGGGCCAAGCCCCTTGGTGACCGTAGTTTATCCTACCTGGATCGCATTCTTGCATTGTTCCATTTCAAGTGGTCCCAGGTTTTGCACTAATACTCCAATGGCGATTCACCGTTCACCAGGAATGTAAAGGTCAAAGGGTTTAGCTAAATTAGGGAGTTCCAGGGCAAGGGTCTGAATTGACTGCTCTTTCCATTCTTGAAAGGCCTCTTCTGCATTCTATTCAAAAGGATCATCATCTTTTCCTTTCAGTGTTTCATATAGAGGCCCAGCTAGTAGACTGTAGTTAGGGATCCAGAAGCAGCAAACCCTGGCCTCCCCAGGAACCCCTAAGCTGTCTTCTAGTTTCAGAAATGGGTAAGGCTGCAAATTGTTTCTTCCCTTTCCTGGGATGGGCTTCTCCGACCTTCTGTGAGAATGAAGCCCAGGCAGGTCACCGTAGTCTGTGATATTTGAGCTTTGTCTTGGACAACTTGTATCCTTTATTGGCTTGGTAGTTCAGAGGTCTCCTTAGTAGGGCTGGCGATCAGAATGTCGTCTGCATATTGAAGGAGTGTTTCCTTTTCCAGAGGTAGAACTTTTAGGTCTTTAGCTGAGCTTTCCCCAAAGATGGTGTGGGAATTTTTGAACCCTTGGGGCAACACGGCCCGGAAGTATTGTTTTAGTTGTATGTTGAGTCCTGCCACTCACAAGCCAAAATTTCTTGTGACTCTGGGACTAATAGAATACAAAAGAAGGCATCATTGAAGACTAATACAGAATACCATGTCCTGGTGGTTGGTAGAATGACCAGCAGGGTGTAGGATTTAGGAACTACTGGAGGTATATCCTCGGTGGCTTCACTGACTGTCCTGACATCCTTTACCAGGACTCCAGCAGCCCATGGGGCTCTCGAGGTCAGGCCAATCCCAGGATATGGAGCTCACCTGGGCAGGCACCCCACCCCCACCCCAGCCCATGGGGCTCTCGTGTTCAGGCCCCTCCCAGGATATGGGGTTCCCTGGGCAGGTTCCCCTGCAGCCCATGGGGCTCTCGTGGTCAGGCCCCTCCCAGGATACAGAGCTACCCTTGCAGGTACCATGGCAGGGCTGGGAACACAGGAACCGTGCATATCGCCCTCATTGCAGAGCACTCCCAGCTCACCTGTCACTCAGATCTGACACAGAGCACCTCAGAGCAGGACTTGAACTAACAAACAGCAGCTCCGACAGGTCTGTGACCCTGGGCATCACTCTGTGTGGCCTCCCTCCACCTGGTCTTCCAGAGACTTCCACTGCACCCGGGGCACCAGGCCTCTGTCTCCACCCACCAGCCACCCCTCCTCTCCCTGACTCCTGGGTTCCTCTCATTAGGAGAGGGTTTTCTTGAAGTTGTCTCCCACTCATGGGCCAGATAATATAATTAGAAAACAAGCCAGAGCTGCAGCCCCTTGTCTATCCTGACTCTCAGGAGCCCACACCTGTTCCTTGGACCTGGCCGATTCAGCAAGTTCCAGTTTCTGCAACTGTGAGCCCCTGAGGGGTGATTATTGGCTGGCCTGGGAAGCCCGACCGTGCCGGCCAGCCCTCCCCAGGTGTGCCTGGGTTCAGATCAATATAAACACCGCTCCAGGCAGCAAGAGCCCCTGCAGCTGTGCCTGACGCCATTTTCTCTGCCCTGTCAGCAGTCTTGGGGCTGGACTGGTGGGAGGGAGTGAGAGGCCACGGCTTTGTGGGTGGCCCAGTGTGAGTGGGGCTCTGCTGGACTTTCTGCAGCAGTTGCCAAGATGCCACCTGCTAAAGAAGAGGATGTGTCACCCATACCTGCCGCTGGAATTTCTCCCTGGGCAGAGGTGAGTGAGGAAGAAAGCAGTGGGGGCCGGGACAGCAGGGGTATCTCAGGCAGGGAAATGGAAAGCTTCCAGAAGAGCACCCAGGGCCAGGACCATCCTGGCTGGCCTGCAGGCACCAAGTCGGCTGGCATGCTGTCACTCATGTGGCTCCATGGCCCTTCCTCTAGGCTTTCAAGTCCTTGTACATATTCAGGTGTTTTACCTGGGAAGGGTGGGAACATTTCAGCAGCAGCTGGCCTGGGGCTCAGCCCACGTTTACTCACAGATGCCTCGGCACGGTCCCCCTGCTTTGCAATGAGGACGCTTGTTGCGTGGGGCCTGCTGGCTGAATGGGAGATGATTCCCCACCACTGACCAACTTCAGAATTGTTTACAACTGGAGCAAGTGCCCTGATATGGTTTTCCTCTGTGTAACTGGTGGGTTCTGTTTTTTTTTCTTTTTTTCGTTTTTGGTTCAAGGTAGATTTTATTCCTCTTTTTTGTATTTACAGATATAAGCATGGAAATAATTTATTCATGTAAATACATGTATGTGAAGGGAAGAATATTTTTTCTGTTTTACTTTTTGTAATTTGAATTTTATTTTATTTTTTTATACAGCAGGTTCTTTTTGGTTATCTATTTTATACATATAAATGTATACATGCCAATCCCAATCTCTCAACTCCTCCCACCACCACCCCCCAACAGCTTTCCCCCCTTGGTGTCCATACGTTTGTTGTCTACATCTGTTGCTCTATTTCTGCCTTGCAAAACGGTTCATCTGTACAATTTTTCTAGGTTCCACATATAGGCATTAATAGACAAGATTTGTTTTTCTCTTTCTGACTTACTTCACTCTGTATGACAGTCTCTAGATCCATCAACGTCTCTACAAATGACCCAATTTCATTCCTTTTTATGGCTTAGTAATATTCCATTTTATATATGTACCACATCTTTATGCATTCGTCTGTCTGTGGGCATTTAGGTTGCTTCCATTACCTGGATATTGTAAATAGTGATGCAATGAACATTGCGGTGAATGTCTCTTTTTGATTTATGGTTTTGTCTGGGTATATGCCCAGTAGTGGGATTGCTGTATCATATGGTAATTCTATTCTTAGTTTTATAAGAAACTCCATAATGTTCTCCACAGTGACTGTATCAATTTACATTCCCAACAATAGTGGAAGAGGGTTCCTTATCTCCACACCCTTTCCAGCATTTGTTGTTTGTAGATTTTCTGATGATGCCCATTCTAACAGGTGTGAGGTGATACACCATGGATGAGTCTATTTCGTTGAGCAAAGAGTAGGTCTTGTCTATTACATATTTGGCTTATGGAACGGTATGTGTGCTAATTTCAATCTCTGGTTTTATACAGCACCCCAACTCAACTTTCCCCTTAAGCAAGCATAAGTTTTTATCTAAATGTGAGACTCTGTTCGGTTTTGGAATTCAGTTTATGTGTAGCCAAGTTTACACTCTCTCTATTAGTGATATCTTATGATAATTATCTTTCTCTGTGTGACCTATTTCTCTTAGAATCATCATACTTAAATCCACTCAATTTGCTGCTACAGGCCTGATGACATTGATTTCATTGCTGAGTGATATTCTGTTGTACGTAAGTAGCACAACTCCTTTATCCATTTTTTTCTTTCTGGGATATTTAATTTGTACTGGACTCAAGGTTCTTGTAAACACAGCAGCCCTAAATTTTGTGTTGGCTGTGTCTTGTTGATTTTAATTTTCCTAAGCTATAGGGCCAAAAGTGGAAGTGCCCTAGGGTCTGTAGCTTTGTTTTTCAGATGTTTCAGGATACACCATACACATCTCCAGAGTGTCTGTTGGCAATTTACATCCCGCCCATCAGCATAACAAGGCTCCCTGTTCTCCATGGCCTGTCCTGTGTTTCTGGTTTTTACACTTTTCTCAGATGGCCCTTTTGACGAATGGGAAATGAGACTTCATTGTAGTGCGGATTTCCATTTCTCGAGTGCTTGGTTGGCCAAAAAGGGCATATGTGTTTTTTCCTGAATATATTCAGGAAAAAATGTTTACGCACTTTTGTCCAAGTGCATCACTGTCAAAGTTCTGCCGCTTTTCACATGCTTTAAATGCAATTCCAATCTACCTCCTGAAATATGATTCCTGCAATTCTGCCTCGTTTTCAAGTCCTCTTTGCAGACTTACTTCCATATATTTTTGCCAATAGCTGTCATTTATAACTCTGCAGGTTTGTGAATTACAGTGCCCGTGATTTCCTTTCTTAACTCGTTTCCTTGAAAACTGGCCAGAACCGCAGGTTTGCTTCAGGCCGTAATCAGGGTCCGGCACGGCACTCTGAGACTTTGGTTCATTCCACTTCCTGGTGGGAAATTAGAGTTAAATGTGCCCCTCCAGACACCTGCCTCACTCCTAGCCCCTTGGTGATGTGTGTCCTCTGGTTTGAGGCCACATGTGCTGGGTTCCTCACCTTTGGCTGATGTGGCCCCACTGGTGTGAGGACACTCCTGCCTGGTTCCCATCCCCTTGGTGATGTGGGCCCTCCGGTGAGAGTCTGATCCTGGTTGGGTTCCTCACACTTCTGTGAGGTGGGCCCTCTTCTCTGAGGTCACTCCTGCCTGGCTGGCACACCCCGCCTTGGCGACGTCGGCCCTCTGGTGGGATTTGGTGCCTGCTGGGTGTCTCCTCCCCTCGGTAATGAGGGCCCTCTGGCGTCAGGCCCTAACTCCTGGGCTCCCAATATTTTCTGATATGCGCCCTGTGGTTCGAGTACACTCCTGCCAGGTTCCCAACCCCATGGGAATGTGGGCCTTCTGCTCTGAGGTCCCAACCGTGGGTTACTCAGTTTCATGATGAGGGCCCTCTGCTGCGAGTTCTCTCCGGCCTGGATCCCATAGCCTCGCTGCTCTTGGCCACCTGCTGGGAGGTTACAACTGCGGGATTCCTCACCTTTTTTCTTCTATGGGCCCTCTGTTTTGAGACTCCTCCTGCCTGCCTCACTCCCAGCCCCTTGGTGATGTGTGTCCTCTGGTTTGAGGCCACGTATGCTGGGTCCCTCGCCTTTCGATGATGTGGCCCCCCTGGTGTGGGGACACTCCTGCCTGGTTCCTATCCCCTTGATGATGTGGGCCCTCTGGTGAGAGTCTGATCCTGGCTGGGTTCCTCACCCTTCTGTGAGGGGGGCCCTCTGCTGTGAGGTCACTCCTGCCTGGCTGGCACACCCCACCTGGGCAACATCGGCCCTCTTGTGGCAGTTGGAGCCTGCTGGGAACCTCCCCTCGGTGATGGGGGCCCTCTTGCCTCAGGCCCTAACTGCTGGGTACCCACATTTTCTGATACGTGCTAAGTGGTGCGAGGACACTCCTGCGAGGTTCCCGTCACCATGGGCATGTGGGCCTTCTGCTCTAAGGTCCCAACACCTGTGTTGTTCACCGTTTCATGATGTTGGCTCTCTGGTGTTAGTTCACCCAGGCCTAGATCCCATAGACTCTGTGCTCTGAGCGGCCTGCTGGGAGGTTCCTACTGCTGGATTCCTTACCTTTTTTATTCTTTGGGTCCTGTGTTTTCATGCTCCTACTTCCTGCCTCACTCCCAGCCCATTTGTGATGTAGGTCCTCTGGTTTAAGGCCACATGTACCGGTTTCCTCACCTTTATTGATGTGGCCCCACTGGTGTGAGGACACTCCTGCCTGGTTCCCATCCCCTTGGTGATGGGGGCCCTCTGGTGAGAGTCTGATCCTGTCTGGATTCCTCACACTTCTGGGAGGTGGGCCCTCTGCTGTGAGGTCACTCCTGCCTGGCTGGCACACGTCACCTTGGCGATGTGGGCCCTCAGTTGGGAGTTGGTGCCTGCTGGGAGTCTCCTCCCCTCGGTAATGAGGGCCCTCTGGCGTCAGGCCCTAACTCATGGGCTCCCAAAATTTTCTGATGTGCGCCCTGTCGTGCGAGTACACTCCAGCCAGGGTCCCATGCCCATGGGGATGTGGGCTTTCTGCTCTGAGGTCCCAACGGCTGGGTTGCTCACAGTGTCAGAATGTGGGCCCTCTGCTGTGAGTTCACTCCGGCATGGATCCCATAGCCTCGGTGCTCTGGGCCACCTGCTTGGAGCTTCCAACTGCGGGGTTCCTCACCTTTTTTATTCTATGGACGCTCTGTTGTGAGTCTCCTCCTGCATGCCTCACTCCCAGCCCTTTCGTGATGTGTGTCCCCTTGTTTGAGGCCACATGTGCTGTGTTCCTCACCTTTCGCTGATGTGGCCCCACTGGTGTGAGGACACTCCTGCCTGGTTTCCATCCCCTTGGTGATGTGGGCGCTCTGGTTAGAGTCTGATCCTGTTTGGGCTCCTCACACTTCTGTGAGGTGGGCCCTCTGCTGTGAGGTAACTCCTGCCTGGCTTGCTCCCATTGCCTTGGTGACGTCGGCCCTCTGGTGGCATTTGGAGCCTGCTGGTAGCCTCCTCTCCTCAGTGATGAGGGCCCTGTGGCGTCAGGCCATAACTGCTGGGTTCCCACATTTTCTGATACGTGCTAAGTTGTGCGAGGACACTCCTGCGAGGTTCCCATCCCCATGGGGATGTGGGCCTTCTGCTCTGAGGTCCCACTGGCTGGGTTGCTCACAGTTTCATGATGTGGGCCCTCTGCTTTGAGTTCACTGTGGCCTGGATCCCATAGACTCCATGCTCTGGGCCACCTGCTGGGAGGTTCAAACTGCTGGATTCCTCACCTTTTTTATTCTGTGGGCCCTGTGTTGTTAGGCTACTCCTGCCTGCCTCACTCGGAGCACCTTGGAAATGTGGGTCCTCTGGTTTAGGCCACATGTGCTGGGTTCCTCACCTTTCTATAATGTGGCCGCACTGGTGTGAGGACACTCCTGCCTTGTTCCGATCCCCTTGGTGATGTGGGCCCTCTGGTGAGAGTCTTATCCTGGCTGGGTTCCTCACCCTTCTGTGAGGTAGGCCCTCTGCTGTGAGATCACTCCTGCCTGGCTGGCACACGTCAACCTGGCGACGTGGGCCCTCAGTTGGGAGTTGGTGCCTGCTGCGAATCTCCTAAACTCCGTAATGAGGGCCCTCTGGCTTCAGACCCTAACTCCTGGGCTCCCAAAATTTTCTGATGTGCGCCCTGTGGTGCGAGTACACTCCTACCAGGATCCCTACCCCATGGGAATGTGGGTCTTCTGCTCTGAGTTCCCAGTGGTACGTTGCTCAGCTTCATGATGAGGGCCCTCTGCTGTGAGTTCACTCCGGCATGGACCCCATAGCCTCGCTGCTCCTGGCCTCCTGCCGGGAGGTTCTCACTGCGGGATTCCTCACATTTTTCCTTCTATGGGCCCTCTGTTTTGAGACTCCTCCTGCCTGCCTCACTCCCAGCCCCTTGGTGATGTGTGTCCTCTGGTTTGAGGCCACGTGTGCTGGGTCCCTCACCTTTCGATGATGTGGCCCCACTGGTGTGAGGACACACCTGCCTGGTTCCTATCCCCTTGGTGATGTGGGCCCTCTGGTGAGAGTCTGATCCTGGCTGGGTTCCTCCCACTTCTGTGAGGTGGGCCCTCTGCTGTGAGGTCAATCCTGCCTGGCTGGCACACCCCGCCTTGGCAATGTCGGCCCTCTTGTGGCAGTTGGAGCCTGCTCGGAGCCTCCTCCCCTCGGTGATGAGGGCCCTCTGGCGTCAGGCCCTAACTGCTGGGTACCCACATTTTCTGATACGTGCTAAGTGGTGCGAGGACACTCGTGCCATGTTTCCAACCCCATGGGGATGTGGGCCTTCTGCTCTGAGGTCCCACTGGCTGGGTTGCTCACAGTTTCATGATGTGGGCCCTCTGCTGTGAGTTCACTGTGGCCTGGATCCCATAGACTCCATACTCTGGGCCACCTGCTGGGAGGTTCAAACTGCTGGAATCCTCACATATTTTATTCTGTGGGCCCTGTGTTGTTAGGCTACTCCTGCCTGCCTCACTCGGAGCACCTTGGAAATGTGGGTCCTCTGGTTTAGGCCACATGTGCTGGGTTCCTCACCTTTCTATAATGTGGCCACACTGGTGTGAGGACACTCCTGCCTTGTTCCGATCCCCTTGGTGATGTGGGCCCTCTGGTGAGAGTCTTATCCTGGCTGGGTTCCTCACCCTTCTGTGAGGTAGGCCCTCTGCTGTGGGGTCACTCCTGCCTGGCTGGCACACGTCAACTTGGCGACGTGGGCCTTCAGTTGGGAGTTGGTGCCTGCTGGGAGTCTCCTACCCTCGGTAATGAGGGCCCTCTGGCGTCAGAACCTAACTCCTGGGCTCCCAAAATTCTTTGATGTGCGCCCTGTGGTGCGAGTACACTTGTGCCAGGTTCCCAACCACAAGGGAATGTGGGCCTTCTGCTCTAAGGTCCCAACGGCTGGGTTGCTCACAGTTTCATGATGAGGGCCCTCTGTTTTGAGTTCAGTCAGGCCTGGATCCCATAGCCTCGCTGCTCCTGGCCACCTGCTGGGAGGTTCCAACTGCGGGATTCCTCACCTTTTTTACGCTATGGGCCCTCTGTTTGGAGGCTCCTCCTGCCTGCCTCACTCCCAGCCCCTTGGTGATGTGTGTCCTGTAGTTTGAGGCCACGTGTGCTGGGTCTGTCTCATTTCGGTGATGTGGCCCCACTGGTGTGAGGACACTCCTGCCTGGTTTCCATTCCCTTGGTGACGTGGGCCCTCCGGTGAGAGTCTGATCCTCTTTGGGTTCCTCACACTTTTGTGTGGTTGGCCCTCTGCTCTGAGGTCACTCCTGCCTGGCTGGCACACCCCGCATTGTCGACGTCGGCCTTCTGGTAGCAGTTGGAGCTTGCTGGGAGCCTCCTCACCTCAGTGATGAGGGCCCTCTGGCGTCCGGCCCTAACTGCTGGGCTCCGCACATTTTCTGATGTGTGCCCACTGGTACGATGACACTCCTGCTTGGTTCCCTTCCCCATGGGGATGTGGGCCTTGTGCTCTGAGGTTACAACGGCTGGGTTGCTTACAGTATCACAATGAGGGCCCTCTGTTGTGAGTTCATCACTGCCTGGATCCCATAGCCTCGGTGCTCTGGGCCGCCTGCTGGGATGTTCCAACTGCAGGATTCGTCACCTTTTTTATACAATGGGCCATGTGTTTTGAGGTTAATCCTGCCTGCCTCGCTCTGAGACCCATGGTGATGTGGGTCCTCTGGTTTGAGGCCACATGTGCTGGGTACCTCAACTTTCGATGATGTGGCCCCACAGGTGTGAGGACACTCCTGCCTGGTTCTCAGCCCCTTGCTTATGTGGGCACTCTGGTGAGAGTCTGATCCTGACTGGGTTCCTTACCCTTCTGTGAGGTGGGCCCTCTGATGTGAGGTCACTCCTGCCTGGATGGCTCACGTCACCTTGGCGATGTAGGCCCTCTGTTGGCCACTGAAGCATGCTGGGAGCCTCCTACCCTCTTTAATAAGGGCCCTGGAAGAAACGCATATGCCCTTTTTGACCAAGTGCATCATTGTCGAGGTTCTGCCTCTTCTCCTATACTTTCAGAGGACTTCCCGTCTACCTCCTGAAATCGTATTCCTGGAATTCTGCCCCGCGTTCAAGTCCTCTTTGCAGCCTTACTTCAATATATTTTTGGACGATAGCTGTCATTTATAACTCTGCAGGTTTGTGAATTACAGTGCCCCTGAGCTCCTTTCTTCAACTCGCTTTCTTGTGAGCTGGCCGCAAAACCGCAGGATTGCTTCAGGCCCTAATCTGGTTCCGGCACGGCATGCTGAGCCTTTGGCTAATTCCTCTTCCTGGTGGGAAATGAGCGTTAAATTTGTTCGTGCAGACACCTACAGCTAATCTCTCATTGGTTCTCCCTATTCCTGTTCATCTTGCGCAGAAATTCCAAACTGTGCCAAACAGGAGGTTAAAGGCACTGACTCTCCAAGTGGGGAAAGAGTTAGTAAAGCGTCTGGAATGGTAAAACCGAGTACGAGGGGACGAAAACTGAGATGCATTTAAAAAGGTTTCCCGGTCACACGGTGGACCATATTCTGGGTTGCCCATGCATGTTTTACCTGAAGGAAGAATCCCTTCAACCTGGAGAGTTGGGACCCATGGAATGGGTACCATGCAGTATGACTTCAAAGGGTTGCCTTTGCTCACCGAACGTCACCAATGCTATCAGCCCGAAGTGTCCAGCCTTATGTCTCACTCAGCTCGGGGTGTAGATGTGGTAAATCCACGTTGCATCACAAGCCCTGAATGAATTATTTAAGAATTGCTCTCTATTTCACTGTCATTGTGTTTTGTTTTTGTAATTTATTTTGATAATGGGATTTATCGGATTTTCACTGCTGCGTTTATGCCGCTGTACACATGCTTGATTCTCTTATGGAGACATATAAATCCATGGGTTTTCAGATTCTTACTAGTCAGGTATATTCCTAGGCATTGAATATGGGGTGTTGAGTCCATTTCGTGGAGCAAGGAGTAGGTCCTGACTATTACATATTTGCTTATGGAAAGGTGTCTGTGCTAATTTCATTCTCTGGTTTTATGCAGCACCACAACTCACCTTTCCCCTTAAGCAAGCATAAGTTGGTTTTCTAAATTTGAGACCCTTTTCTGTTTTGTAATTGAGTTCATGTGCAGCCATGTTTGCATTCCGTGTATTTGAGATATCTTATGGTTTTTCTTTTTCTGTGTGACTTAATTAACTTATAATGATCGTACCTGAATCCACTCATTATGCCGCGACGGGCCTCATGACATAGATTTCATTGCTGAGTGATATTCCATTGTACGTACGTACAACAACTTCTTTATCTATTTTTGCTTTCTGGGATATTGCACTTGTACCGTAAACGAGGTTCTTGTAAGCAGAGCCGTCCAAAATTTATGGGTGGCTGTGTCTTTTTGATTTTAATTTCCCTAAGCTATAGAACCATAAGTTGAAGTGCCGTAGGCTCCGTTGCTTAGTTTTTTAGGTGTTTGAGGAAACACCATACACTTCTCCAGAGTGGCTGTTGGCAATTTACATCCCGCCCATCAGCATAACAAGGCTCCCTGTTCTCCATGGCCTGTCCTGCCTTTCTGGATTTTTCACTTTTTACAGATGTCCCTTTTGACAGGGGGGCAGTGAGACTTCATTGTAATGCAGATTTCTTTACAGGCTTGCTTGTTTGGCCAAAAAGGGCATATGCGTTTTTTCCTGAATATATTCAGGAAAAAACGCATACGCCCTTTTTGACCAAGTGCATCATTGTCGACTTTCTGTCTCTTTCCCTATGCTTTAAATGCAATTCCAGTCTGCCCCTGAAATCGTTTTCCTGCAATTCTGCCCCGCTTTCCAGTCCTCTTCGCAGCCTTCCTTCAATATATTTTTGGACGATAGCTGTCATTTATAACTCTGCAGGTTTGTGAATTACAGTGCCCCTGAGCTCCTTTCTTCAACTCGCTTTCTTGTGAGCTGGCCGCAAACCCGCAGGAATGCTTCAGGCCCTAATCTGGTTCCAGCCCGGCATGCTAAGCCTTTGGTTAATTCCTCTTCCTCGTGGGAAATGAGCGTTAAATTTGCCCGTGCAGACACCTACAGGTAGTCTCTCATTGGTTCTCCCTATTCCTGTTCATCTTGCGCAGAAATTGCAAACTGTGCCAAACAGGAGGTTAAAGGCACTGACTCTCCAAGTGGGGAGAGTGTTAGTAAAGGGTCTGGAATGGTGAACCCGAGTAAAAGGGGACGAAAACTGAGATGCATTTGAAAACGTTTCCCTGTCACACAGTGCACTCTACTGTGGGTTTCCCATGCCTGTTTTAGCTGAAGGAAGAATCCCTTAAACCTGGAGAGTTGGGACCCATGGAATGGGTACCATGCAGTATGACTTCAAAGGGTCTGCGTTTGCTCATCGAACCTCACCAATGCTATCAGCCCGAAGTGTCCAGCCTTATGTCTCACTCAGCTCTGGGTGTAGATGTGGTAAATCCAGGTTGCATCACATGCCCTGAATGAATTATTTAAGAATTGCTCTCTATTTCACTGTCATTGTGTTTGTTTTTGTAATTCATTTTGATAATGGATTTTATCGGATTTTCTCTGCTGCTTTCATGCAGCTGTACACACGCTTGATTGTCTTACGGAAACATATAAATCCATGGGTTTGAAGATTCTTACTAGTCAGGTGTATTCCTAGGCGTTGAATATGAGGTGTTTAGTCCATTTCGTTGAGCAAGGGGTAGGTCTTGACTATTACATATTTGGCTTTTGGAAAGGTATCTGTGCTAATTTCTATCTCTGCTTTTATGCAGCACCCCAACTCACTTTTCCCCTTAAGCAAGCATAAGTTGGTTTTCTAAATTTGAGACCCTGTTCTGTTTTGTAATTCAGTTCATGTGTAGCCAAGTTTACATTCCGTGTATTAGTGATAACTTATGATGTTTCCTTTTCTGTGTGACTTATTTCACTTAGAATCATCGTACCTGAATCCACTCATTATGCCGCGACGGGCCTGATGAAATAGATTTCATTGGTGAGTGATATTCATTTGTACGTACGTACCACACTTCTTTATCCATTTTTCGCTTTCTGGGATATTTAACTTGTTCCGTAGACAAGGTTCCTGTAAACAGAGGCGTCGGACACTTTGGGGAGGCTGTCTGTTTTTGATTTTAATTTCCGTGATCTATAAGACCATAAGTGGAAGTGCCGTAGTCTCCGTTGCTTTGTTTCTTAGGTGTTTCAGGAAACACCATACACTTCTCCAGAGTGGCTGTTGGCATTTACATCCTGCCCATCAGCATAACAAGGCTCCCTGTTCTCCATGGCCTGTCCTGTGTTTCTGGTTTTTACACTTTATTCAGATGGCCCTTTTGACGAATGGGAAATGAGACTTCATTGTAGTGCGGATTTCCATTGCTCGAGTGCTTGGTTGGCCAAAAAGGGCATATGTGTTTTCTCCTGAATATATTCAGGAAAAAATGTTTACGCACTTTTGTCCAAGTGCATCACTGTCAAAGATCTGCCGCTTTTCACATGCTTTAAATGCAATTCCAATCTACCTCCTGAAATATGATTCCTGCAATTCTGCTTCGTTTTCAAGTCCTCTTTGCAGACTTACTTCCATATATTTTTGCCAATAGCTGTCATTTATAACTCTGCAGGTTTGTGAATTACAGTGCCCGTGATTTCCTTTCTTAACTCGTTTCCTTGAAAACTGGCCACAGAACCGCAGGTTTGCTTCAGGCCGTAATCATGGTCCGGCACGGCACTCTGAGACTTTGGTTCATTCCACTTCCTGGTGGGAAATTAGAGTTAAATGTGCCCCTCCAGACACCTGCCTCACTCCTAGCCCCTTGGTGATGTGTGTCCTCTGGTTTGAGGCCACATGTGCTGGGTTCCTCACCTTTGGCTGATGTGGCCCCACTGGTGTGAGGACACTCCTGCCTGGTTCCCAACCCCTTGGTGATGTGGGCCCTCCGGTGAGAGTCTGATCCTGGTTGGGTTCCTCACACTTCCGTGAGGTGGGCCCTCTTCTCTGAGGTCACTCCTGCCTGGCTGGCACACCCCGCCTTGGCGACGTCGGCCCTCTGGTGGGATTTGGTGCCTGCTTGGTGTCTCCTCCCCTTGGTAATGAGGGCCCTCTGGCGTCTGGCCCTAACTCCTGGGCTCCCAATATTTTCTGATATGCGCCCTGTGGTTCGAGTACACTCCTGCCAGGTTCCCAAACCCATGGGAATGTGGGCCTTCTGCTCTGAGGTCCCAACCGTGGGTTGCTCAGTTTCATGATGAGGGCCCTCTGCTGTGAGTTCTCTCCGGCCTGGATCCCATAGCCTCGCTGCTCCTGGCCACCTGCTGGGAGGTTACAACTGCGGGATTCCTCACCTTTTTTCTATGGGCCCTCTGTTTTGAGACTCCTCCTGCCTGCCTCACTCCCAGCCCCTTGGTGATGTGTGTCCTCTGGTTTGAGGCCACGTATGCTGGGTCCCTCGCCTTCCGATGATGTGGCCCCACTGATGTGAGGACACTCCTGCCTGGTTCCTATCCCCTTGATGATGTGGGCCCTCTGGTGAGAGTCTGATCCTGGCTGGGTTCCTCACCCTTCTGTGAGGTGGGCCCTCTGCTGTGAGGTCACTCCGGCCTGGCTGGCACACCCCACCTGGGCAACATCGGCCCTCTTGTGGCAGTTGGAGCCTGCTGGGAACCTCCCCTCTGTGATGGGGGCCCTCTTGCGTCAGGCCCTATCTGCTGGGTACCCACATTTTCTGATACGTGCTAAGTGGTGCGAGGACACTCCTGCGAGGTTCCCATCCCCATGAACATGTGGGCCTTCTGCTCTAAGGTCCCAACACCTGTGTTGTTCACCGTTTCATGATTTTGGCTCTCTGGTGTTAGTTCACCCAGGCCTAGATCCCATAGACTCTGTGCTCTGAGCGGCCTGCTGGGAGGTTCCTACTGCTGGATTCCTTACCTTTTTATTCTTTGGGTCCTGTGTTTTCATGCTCCTACTTCCTGACTCACTCCCAGCCCATTTGTGATGTAGGTCCTCTGGTTTAAGGCCACATGTACCGGTTTCCTCACCTTTATTGATGTGGCCCCACTGGTGTGAGGACACTCCTGCCTGGTTCCCATCCCCTTGGTGATGGGGGCCCTCTGGTGAGAGTCTGATCCTGTCTGGATTCCTCACACTTCTGGGAGGTGGGCCCTCTGCTGTGAGGTCACTCCTGCCTGGCTGGCACACGTCACCTTGGCGATGTGGGCCCTCAGTTGGGAGTTGGTGCCTGCTGGGAGTCTCCTCACCTTGGTAATGAGGGCCCTCTGGCGTCAGGCCCTAGCTCATGGGCTCCCAAAATTTTCTGATGTGCGCCCTATCATACGAGTACACTCCAGCCAGGGTCCCATCCCCATGGGGATGTGGGCTTTCTGCTCTGAGGTCCCAACGGCTGGGTTGCTCACAGTGTCAGAATGTGGGCCCTCTGCTGTGAGTTCACTTCGGCATGGATCCCATAGCCTCGGTGCTCTGGGCCACCTGCTTGGAGCTTCCAACTGCGGGGTTCCTCACCTTTTTTATTCTATGGGCGCTCTGTTGTGAGTCTCCTCCTGCATGCCTCACTCCCAGCCCTTTCGTGATGTGTGTCCCCTTGTTTGAGGCCACATGTGCTGTGTTCCTCACCTTTCGTTGATGTGGCCCCACTGGTGTGAGGACACTCCTGCCTGGTTTCCATCCCCTTGGTGATGTGGGCGCTCTGGTTAGAGTCTGATCCTGTTTGGGCTCCTCACACTTCTGTGAGGTGGGCCCTCTGCTGTGAGGTCACTCCTGCCTGGCTGGCACACCCCGCCTTGGCAATGTCGGCCCTCTTGTGGGAGTTGGAGCCTACTGGGAGCCTCCTCCCCTCGGTGATGAGGGCCCTCTGGCGTCAGGCCCTAACTGCTGGGTACCCACATTTTCTGATACGTGCTAAGTTGTGCGAGGACACTCGTGCCATGTTCCCAACCCCATGGTGATGTGGCCCTTCTGCTCTGAGGTCCAAACGGCTGGGTTGCTCACAGTTTCCTGATGTGGGCCCTCTGCTGTGAGTTCACTGTGGCCTGGATCGCATAGACTCGGTGCTCTGGGCCGCCTGCTGGGAGGTTCCCACTGCAGGATTCCTCAGCTTTATTATTCTATTCGCCCTGTGTTGTGAGGCTACTCATGCCTGCCTCACTCTGAACCCCTTGGAGATCTGGGTCCTCTGGTTTAGGCCACATGTGCTGGGTTCCTCACCTTTCTATGATGTGGTCACCCTGGTGTGAAGACAGTCCTGCCTGTTTCTGATGCCCTTGGTGATGTGGGCTCTCTGGTGAGAGCCTTATCCTGGCTGGGTTCCTCACCATTCTGTGAGGTCGGCCCTCAGCTGTGTGGTCACTCCTGCCTGGCTGTTGCACGTCACCTTGGCGACATGGTCCCTCCGTAGGGAGTTGGTGCCTGCTTGGGGTCTCCTCCCCTTGGTAATGAGGGCCCTCTGGCATCAGGCCCTAATTTCTGGGTTCCCAAAATTCTCTGATGTGTGCCCTGTGGTGCGAGTACACTTCTGCCAAGTTCCCAACCACATGGGAATGTGGGCCTTCTGCTCTAAGGTCCCAACGGCTGGGTTGCTCACAGTTTCATGATGAGGGCCCTCTGTTTTGAGTTCAGTCAGGCCTGGATCCCATAGCCTCGCTGCTCCTGGCCGCCTGCTGGGAGGTTCCAACTGTGGGATTCCTCACCTTTTTTACGCAATGGGCCCTCTGTTTTGAGGCTCCTCCTGCCTGCCTCACTCCCAGCCCCTTGGTGATGTGTGTCCTATAGTTTGAGGCCACGTGTGCTGGGTCCGTCACATTTCGGTGATGTGGCCCCAGTGGTGTGAGGACAGTCCTGCCTGGTTTCCATTCCCTTGGTGATGTGGGCCCTCTGGTGAGAGTCTGATCCTCTTTGGGTTCCTCACACTTTTGTGTGGTTGGCCCTCTGCTCTGAGGTCACTCCTGCCTGGCTGGCCCACCCCACATTGGCGACGTCGGCCCTCTGGTAGCAGTTGGAGCTTGCTGGGAGCCTCCTCTCCTTAGTGATGAGGGCCATCTGGCGTTCGGCCCTAACTGCTGGGCTCCCCACATTTTCTGTTGTGTGCCCACTGGTGCGATGACACTCCTGCTTGGTTCCCTTCCCCATGGGGATGTGGGCCTTGTGCTCTGAGGTCACAACGGCTGGGTTGTTACAGTATCATGATGAGGGCCCTCTGTTGTGAGTTCATCACTGCCTGGATCCCATAGCCTCGGTGTTCTGGACCGCCTGCTGGGATGTTCCAACTGCTGGATTCCTCACCTTTTTATACAATGGGCCATGTGTTTTGAGGTTAATCCTGCCTGCCTCGCTCTGAGACCCATGGTGATGTGGGTCTTCTGGTTTGAGGCCACATGTGCTGGGTACCTCAACTTTCGATGATGTGGCCCCACGGGTGTGAGGACACTCGTGCCTGATTCCCAGCCCCTTGCTTATGTGGGCACTCTGGTGAGAGTCTGATCATGACTGGGTTCCTTACCCTTCTGTGAGGTGGGCGCTCTGATGTGAGGTCACTCCTGCCTGGATGGCTCACGTCGCCTTGGCGACGTAGACCCTCTGTTGGCCACTGAAGCATGCTGGGAGCCTCCTACCCTCTTTAATGAGGGCCCTGGAAGAAACGCATATGCCCTTTTTGACCAAGTGCATCATTGTCGAAGTTCTGCCTCTTCTCCTATACTTTCAGAGGACTTCCCGTCTACCTCCTGAAATCGTATTCCTGGAATTCTGCCCTGCGTTCAAGTCCTCTTTGCAGCCTTACTTCAATATATTTTTGGACGATAGCTGTCATTTATAACTCTGCAGGTTTGTGAATTACAGTGCCCCTGAGCTCCATTCTTCAACTCGCTTTCTTGTGAGCTGGCCGCAAAACCGCAGGATTGCTTCAGGCCCTAATCTGGTTCCTGCACGGCATGTTGAGCCTTTGGCTAATTCCTCTTCCTGATGGGAAATGAGCGTTAAATTTGCTCGTGCAGACACCTACAGCTAATCTCTCATTGGTACTCCCTATTCCTGTTCATCTTGCGCAGAAATTCCAAACTGTGCCAAACAGGAGGTTAAAGGCACTGACTCTCCAAGTGGGGAAAGAGTTAGTAAAGCGTCTGGAATGGTAAAACCGAGTATGAGGGGACGAAAACTGAGATGCATTTAAAAAGGTTTCCCGGTCACACGGTGGACCATATTCTGGGTTTCCCATGCGTGTTTTACCTGAAGGAAGAATCCCTTAAACCTGGAGAGGTGGGACCCATGGAATGGGTACCATGCAGTATGACTTCAAAGGGCCTGCATTTTCTCACCGAACCTCACCAATGCTATCAGCCCAAAGTGTCGAACCTTATGTCTTACTCAGATCTAGGTGTAGATGTGGTAAATCCAGGTTGCATCACAAGACCTGAATAAATTATTTAAGAATTGCTCTCTATTTCACTGTCATTGTGTTTGTTTTTGTAGTTTATTTTGATAATGGGATTTATCGGATTTTCTCTGCTGCGTTCATGCAGCTGTACACACACTTGATTCTCTAACGGAGACATATAAATCCATGGGTTTTAAGATTCTTACTTGTCAGGTATCTTCCCACTCGTTCAGTCTGTTTCGTTGATCAAGGAATAGGTCTTGTCTATTATATATTTGGCTTATGGAACGGTATCTGTGCTAATTTCAATCTCTGGTTTTATGCAGCACCCCAACTCACCTTTCCCCATATGCAAGCATAAGTTGGTTTTCTAAATTTGAGACCCTGTTCTGTTTTGAAATTCAATTCATGTGTGGCCAAGTTTACATTCCGTGTATTAGTGATATCTTATGATGTTTCTTTTTCTGTGTGACTTATTTCTTGTAGAATCATCGTACTTGGATCCACTGGTTATGACGCTACGGGCCTGATGACGTAGATTTCATTGCTGAGTGATATTCCATTGTACGTGCGTACCACAACTTCTTTATCCATTTTTTGCTTTCTCGGATATTTAACTTGTGCCGTAGACGAGGTTCTTGTAAACAGAGCCGTCCCAAATTTTGGGGTGGCTGTGTGTTTTTGATTTTAATTTCCCTAAGCTATAGGACCATAAGTGGAAGAGCCATAGGCTGTGTTGCTTTGTTTCCTACGTGTTTCAGGAAACACTATACACTTCTGCAGAGTGGCTGTTGGCAATTTATATCCCGCACATCAGCATAACAAGGCTCCCTGTTCTCCATGACCTGTCCTGCCTTTCTGAATTTTACACTTTTTTCAGATGGCCCTTTTGACCGGGGAGCATTGAGACTTCTGTGTAGTGCAGATTTCCTTTACACGCCTGCTTGGTTGGCCAAAAAGGGCGTATGCGTTTTTTCCTGAATATATTCAGGAAAAAACGCATACGCCCTTTAGGGCCAAGTGCATCATTGTCGACATTCTGCCTCTTTTCCTATACTTTATGTGCAATTCCAGCCTATCCCCTGAAATCGTTTTCCTGAAATTCTGCCCCGCTTTCAAGTCCTCTTCGAAGACTTACTTCAATACAATTTTGGACGATAGCTGTCATTCATAACCTTGCAGATTTGTGAATTTCAGTGGCCCTGAGCTCCTTTCTTCAACTCACTTTCTTGTGAGCTGGCTGCAAAACCGCAGGATTGCTTAAGGCGCTAATCTGTTTCTGGCAGGGCACGCTGAGCCTTTGGTTAATTCCTCTTCCTGGTGGGAAATGAGCGTTCAATTTGCCCGTGCAGACACCTACAGCTAGTCTATCATTGCTTCTCCCTATTCCTGTTCATCTTGCGCAGAAATTGCAAAGTGTCCCAAACAGGAGGTTAAATGCACTGACTCTCCAAGTGGGGAGAGTGTTAGTAAAGCGTCTGGAATGGTGAACCCGAGTACCAGGGGACGAAAACTGAGATGCATTTGAAAACGTTTCCCAATCACATGGCGG
Source organism: Delphinapterus leucas (assembly GCF_059928025.1). Taxonomy (NCBI): domain Eukaryota; kingdom Metazoa; phylum Chordata; class Mammalia; order Artiodactyla; family Monodontidae; genus Delphinapterus; species Delphinapterus leucas. The sequence continues at coordinate 885,999 of NW_028322256.1, read as the reverse complement.
TCGATACTCTGCGTGCCCATGCATGTTTTGGCTGAAGGAAGAATCCCTTAAACCTTGATTGTTGGGACCCATGGAATGGGTACCATGCAGGATGACTTCAAAGGGTCTGCCTTTGTTCACTTAACCTCACCAATGCTATCAGCCCGAAGTGTCCAGCCTTATGTCTCACCCAGCTCTGAGTGTAGATGTGGTAAATCCAGGTTGCATCACAAGCCCTGAATGAATGATTTAAGAATTGCTCTCTATTTCACTGTCATTGTGTTTTGTTTTTGAAATTTATTTTGATAATGGGATTTATCGGATTTTCACTGCTCCGTTTAGGCTGCTGTACACACGCTTGTTTTCCTTATGGAGACATATAAATCCATGCTTTTTAAGATTCTTTTTTGTCAGGTATCTTCCCAGGCGTTGAATATGGGGTGTTGAGTCCATTTCGTTGAGCAAGGAGTAGGTCTTTTCTATTATATATTAGGCTTATGGAACGGTATCTGTGCTAATTTCAATCTCTGGTTTTATTCAGCACCCCAACTCACCTTTCCCCATAAGCAAGCGTAAGTTGGTTTTCTAAATTTGAGACCCTGTTCTGTTTTGTAATTCAGTTCATGTGTAGCCAAGTTTACATTCCGTGTATTAGTGATATCTTATGATGTTTCTTTTTCTGTGTGACTTATTTCTCGTAGAATCATCTTACCTGAATCCACTCATTATGCTGCTACAGGCCTGATGACGTAGGTTTCATTGCTGAGTGATATTCCATTGTACGTGCGTACCACAATTTCTTTATCCATTTTTTGCTTTCTCGGATATTTAACTTGTACCGTAGACGAGGTTCTTGTAAACAGAGCCGTCCCAAACTTTGGGGTGGCTGTGTGTTTTTGATTTTAATTTCCCGAAGCTATAGGACCATAAGTGGAAGTGACATAGGCTGTGTTGCTTTGTTTCCTACGTGTTTCAGGATACACCATACATTTCTCCAGAGTGGCTGTTGGCAATTTACATCCCGCCCATCAGCATAACAAGGCTCCCTGTTCTCCATGACCTGTCCTGCCTTTCTGGATTTTACACATTTTTCAGATGGCCCTTTTGACCGGGGGGCAGTGAGACTTCATTGTAGTGCAGATTTCCTTTACACGCTTGCTTGGTCGGCCAAAAAGGGCGTATGCGTTTTTTCCTGAATATATTCAGGAAAAAACGCATACGCCATTTTTTGCCAAGTGCATCATTTTCGACATTCTGCCTCTTTTCCTATGCTTTAAGAGCAATTCCAGCCTACCCCCTGAAATCGTTTTCCTGAAATTCTGCGCCGCTTTCAAGTCCTCTTCGAAGACTTACTTCAGTACATTTTTGGACGATACCTGTCATTCATAACTCTGCAGGTTTGTGAATTACAGTGCCCCTGAGCTCCTTTTTCAACTCGTTTCCTTGTGAGCTAGCCGCAAAATCGCAGGATTGCTTCAGGCCCTAATCTGTTTCCGGCCAGGCACGCTGAGCCTTTGGTTAATTCCTCTTCCTGGTGGGAAATGAGCGTTCAATTTGCCCGGGCAGACACCAACAGCTAGTCTCTCATTGGTTCTCCCTATTCCTGTTCATCTTGCGCAGAAATTGCAAACTGTGCCAAACAGGAGGTTAAATGCACTGACTCTCCAAGTGGGGAGAGTGTTAGTAAAGCGTCTGGAATGGTGAACGCGAGTACCAGGGGACGAAAACTGAGATGCATTTGAAAACGTTTCCCAATCACACGGCGGACGATAGTCTGGGTTTCCCATGCATGTGTTAGCTGAAGGAAGAATCCCTTAAACCTGGAGAGTTGGGACCCATGGAATGGGTACCATGCAGTATGACTTCAAAGGGTCTGCGTCTGGTCACCGAACCTCACCATTGCTATCAACCCGAAGTGTCCAGCCTTATGTCTCACCCAGCTCTGGGTGTAGATGTGGTAAATCCAGGTTGCATCACAAGCCCTGAATGAATAATTTAAGAATTGCTCTCTATTTCACTGTCATTGTGTTTTGTTTTTGAAATTTATTTTGATAATGGGATTTATCGGATTTTCACTGCTGCGTTTAGGCCGCTGTACACACGCTTGATTTCCTTATGGAGACATATAAATCCATGGGTTTTAAGATTCTTACTTGTCAGGTATCTTGCCAGGCCTTGAATATGGGGTGTTGAGTCCATTTCGTTGAGCAAGGAGTAGGTCTTGTCTATTATATATTTGGCTTATGGAACGGTATCTGTGTTAATTTCAATCTCTGGTTTTATGCAGCACCCCAACTCACCTTTCCCCATTAGCAAGCATAAGTTGGTTTTCTAAATTTGAGACCCTGTTTTGTTTTGTAATTCAGTTTATGTGTAGCCAACTTTACATTCCGTGTATTAGTGATATCTTATGATGTTTCTTTTTCTGTGTGACTTATTTCTCGTAGAATCATCGTACCTGAATCCACTCATTATGCCGCTACGGGCCTGATGACGTAGATTTCATTGCTGAGTGATATTCCATTGTACGTGCGTACCACAACTTCTTTATCCATTTTTTGCTTTCTGGGATATTTTACTTGTACCGTAGACGAGGTTCTTGTAAACAGAGCCGTCCCAAACTCTGGGGTGGCTGTGTGTTTTTGATTTTAATTTCCCTAAGCTATAGGACCATAAGTGGAAGTGCCATAGGCTGTGTTGCTTTGTTTCCTACGTGTTTCTGGAAACACCATACACTTCTCCAGAGTGGTTGTTGGCAATTTACATCCCGCCCATCAGCATGACAAGGCTCCCTGTTCTCCATGACCTGTCCTGACTTTCTGGATTTTACACTTTTTTCAGATGGCCCTTTTGACCGGGGGGCAGTGAGACTTCATTGTAGAGCAGATTTCCATTACACGCTTGCTTGGTTGGCCAAAAAGGGCGTATGCGTTTTTTCCTGAATATATTCAGGAAAAAACGCATACGCCCTTTTTGGCCAAGTGCATCATTGTCGACATTCTGCCTCTTTTCCTATGCTTTTAGTACAATTCCAGTCTACCCCCTGAAATCGTTTTCCTGAAATTCTGCCCCGCTTTCAAGTCCTCTTCGAAGACTTACTTCAATACATTTTTGGACGATAGCTGTCATTCATAACTCTGCAGGTTTGTGAATTACAGTGCCCCTGAGCTCATTTCTTCAACTCGCTTTCTTGTGAGCTGGCCGCAAAACCGCAGGATTGCTTCAGGCCCTAATCTGTTTCCGGCAGGGCACGCTGAGCCTTTGGTTAATTCCTCTTCCTGGTGGGAAATGAGCGGTCCATTTGCCCGTGCAGACACCTACATCTAGTCTCTCATTGCTTCTCCCTATTCCTGTTCATCTTGCGCAGAAATTGCAAACTGTGCCAAACAGGAGGTTAATGGCACTGACTCTCCAAGTGGGGAGAGTGTTAGTAAAGCGTTCAAATGTTGAACCCGAGTACCAGGGGATGAAAACTGAGATGCATTTGAAAACGTTTCCCAATCACACGGTGGACCATACTCTGGGTTTCCCATGCATGTTTTAGCTGAAGGAAGAATCCCTTAAACCTGGAGAGTTGGGACCCATGGAATGGGTACCATGCAGTATGACTTCAAAGGGTCTGCGTTTGCTCAGCGAACCTCACCAATGCTATCAGCCCGAAGTGTCCAGCCTTATGTCTCATCCAGCTCTGGGTGTAGATGTGGGAAATCCAGGTTGCATCACAAGCCCTGAATGAATTATTTAAGCATTGCTCTCTATTTCACTCTCATTGTGTTTTGTTTTTGAAATTCATTTTGATAATGGGATTTATCGGATTTTCACTGCTGCTTTTAGGCCACTGTACACACGCTTGATTTCCTTATGGAGACATATAAATCCATGGGTTTTAAGATTCTTACTTGTCAGGTATCTTCCCAGGCGTTGAATATAGGGTGTTGAGTCCATTTCGTTGAGCAAGGAGTAGGTTTTGTCTATTATATATTTGGCTTATGGAACGGTATCTGTGCTAATTTCAATCTCTGGTTTTATGCAGCATCCCAACTGACCTTTCCCCATAAGCAAGCATAAGTTGGTTTTCTAAATTTGAGACCCTTTTCTGTTTTGTAATTCAGTTCATGGGTAGCCAAGTTTACATTCCGTGTATTAGTGATAACTTATGATGTTTCTTTTTCTGTCTGACTTATTTCTCATAGAATCATCGTACCTGAATCCACACATTATGCAGCTACGTTCCTGATGACGTAGATTTCATTGCTGAGTGATATTCCATTGTACGTGCGTACCACAACTTCTTTATCCATTTTATGCTTTCTCGGATATTTAACTTCTACCGTAGATGAGGTTCTTGTAAACAGAGCCATCCCAAACTTTGGGGTGGCTGTGTGTTTTTGATTTTAATTTCCCTAAGCTATAGGACCATAAGTGGAAGTGCCATAGGCTGTGTTGCTTTGTTTCCTACGTGTTTCAGGAAACACCATACACTTTTCCAGAGTGGCTGTTGGCAATTTAAATCCGCCCATCAGCATAACAAGGCTCCCTGTTCTCCATGACCTGTCCTGCCTTTCTGGATTTTACACTTTTTTCCGATGGCCCTTTTGACCGGGGGGCAGTGAGACTTCATTGTAGTGCAGATTTCCTTTACACGCTTGCTTGGTTGGCCAAAAAGGGCGTATGCGTTTTTTCCTGAATATATTCAGGAAAAAACGCATACTCCCTTTTTGGCCAAGTGCATCATTGTCAACATTCTGCCTCTTTTCCTATGCTTTAAGTGCAATTCCAGTCTACCCCCTGAAATCGTTTTCCTGAAAATCTGCCCCGCTTTCAAGTCCTCTTCGAAGACTTACTTCTATACATTTTTGGACGATAGCTGTCATTCATAACTCTGCAGGTTTGTGAATTACAGTGCCCCTGAGCTCCTTTCTTCCACTCGCTTTCTTGTGAGCTGGCCGCAAAACCGCAGGATTGCTTCAGGCCCTAATCTCTTTCCGGCAGGGCACGCTGAGCCTTTGGATAATTCCTCTTCCTGGTGCGAAATGAGCGTTCAATTGGCCCTTGCAAACACCTACAGCTAGTCTCTCATTGCTTCTCCCTATTCCTGTTCATCTTGCGCAGAAATTGCAAAGTGTGCCAAACAGGAGGTTAAATGCACTGACTCTCCAAGTGGGGAGAGTGTTAGTAAAGCGTCTGGAATGGTGAACCCGAGTACCAGGGGACGGAAACTGAGATGCATTTGAAAACGTTTCCCAATCACACGGTGGACCATACTATGGGTTTCCCATGCATGTTTTAGCTGAAGGAAGAATCACTTAAACCTGGAAATTTGGGACCCATGGAATGGGTACCATGCAGTATGACTTCAAAGGGTCTGCGTTTGCTCACCGAACCTCACCAATGCTATCAGCCCGAAGTGTCCAGCCTTATGTCTCACCCAGCTCGGGGTGTAGATGTGGGAAATCCAGGTTGCATCACAAGCCCTGAATGAATTATTTAAGAATTGCTCTCTATTTCACTGTCATGTTGTTTTGTTTTTGAAATTTATTTTGATAATGGGATTTATCGGATTTTCACTGCTGCGTTTAGGCCGCTGTACACACGCTTGATTTCCTTATGGAGACATATAAATCCATAGGTTTTAAGATTCTTACTTGTCAGGTATCTTGCCAGGCATTGAATATGGGGTGTTGAGTCCATTTCGTTGAGCAAGGAGTAGGTCTGGTCTATTATATATTTGGCTTATGGAACGGTATCTGTGCTAATTTCAATCTCTGGTTTTATGCAGCACCCCAACTCACCTTTCCCCATAAGCAAGCATAAGTTGGTTTTCTAAATTTGAGACCCTGTTCTGTTTTGTAATTCAGTTCATGGGAAGCCAAGTTTACATTCCGTGTATTAGTGATATCTTATGATGTTTCTTTTTCTGTGTGACTTATTTCTCGTAGAATCATCATACCTGAATCCACTCATTATGCCGCTACGGGCCTGATGACGTAGATTTCATTGCTGAGTGATATTCCATTGTACGTGCGTACCAGAACTTCTTTATCCATTTTTTCCTTTCTCGGATATTTAACTTGTACCGTAGACAAGGTTCTTGTAAACAGAGCCATCCCAAACTTTGGGGTGGCTGTGTGTTTGTGATTTTAATTTCCCTAAGCTATAGGACCATAAGTGGAAGTGACATAGGCTGTGTTGCTTTGTTTCCTACGTGTTTCAGGATACACCATACATTTCTCCAGAGTGGCTGTTGGCAATTTACATCCCGCCCATCAGCATAACAAGGCTCCCTGTTCTCCAAGACCTGTCCTGCCTTTCTGGATTTTACACTTTTTTCAGATGGCCCTTTTGACCGGGGGGCAGTGAGACTTCATTGTAGTGCAGATTTCCTTTACACGCTTGCTTGATTGGCGAAAAAGGGCGTATGCGTTTTTTCCTGAATATATTCAGGAAAAAACACATACGCCCTTTTTGGCCAAGTGCATCATTGTCGACATTCTGCCTCTTTTCCTATGCTTTAAGTGCAATTCCAGTCTACCCCCTGAAATCGTTTTCCTGAAATTCTGCCCCGCTTTCAAATCCTCTTTGAAGACTTACTTCAGTACATTTTTGGACCATAGCTGTCATTCATAACTCTGCAGGTTTGTGAATTACAGTGCCCCTGAGCTCCTTTCTTCAACTCCTTTTCTTGTGAGCTGGCCGCAAAATCGCAGGATTGCTTCAGGCCCTAATATGTTTCCGGCCGGGCACGCTGAGCCTTTGGTTAATTCCTCTTCCTGGTGGGAAATGATCGTTCAATTTGCCCGTGCAGACACCAACAGCTAGTCTCTCATTGCTTCTCCCTATGCCTGTTCATCTTGCGCAGAAATTGCAAACTGTGCCAAACAGGACGTTAAAGGCACTGACTCTCCAAGTGGGGAGAGTGTTAGTAAAGCGTCTGGAATGGTGAACCCGAGTACCAGGGGACGAAAACTGAGATGCATTTGAAAACGTTTCCCAATCACACGGCAGACGATAGTCTGGGTTTCCAATGCATGTTTTAGCTGAAGGAAGAATCCCTTAAACCTGGAGAGTTGGGACCCATGGAATGGGTACCATGCAGTATGACTTCAAAGGGTCTGCGTTTGCTCACCGAACCTCACCAATGCTATCAGCAAGAAGTGCCCAGCCTTATGTCTCACCCAGCTCTGGGTGTAGATGTGGTAAATCCAGGTTGCATCACAAGCCCTGAATGAATGATTTAAGAATTGCTCTCTATTTCACTGTCATTGTGTTTTGTTTTTGAAATTTATTTAGATAATGGGATTTATCGGATTTTCACTGCTGCGTTTAGGCCGCTGTACACACGCTTGATTTCCTTATGGAGACATATAAATCCATGGGTTTTAAGATTCTTACTTGTCAGGTATCTTGCCAGGCATTGAATATGGGGTGTTGAGTCCATTTCGTTGAGCAAGGAGTAGGTCTTGTCTATTATATATTTGGCTTATGGAACGGTATCTGTGCTAATTTCAATCTCTGGTTTTATGCAGCACCCCAACTCACCTTTCCCCATAAGCAAGCATAAGTTGGTTTTCTAAATTTGAGACCCTGTTCTGTTTTGTAATTCAGTTCATGTGTAGCCAACTTTACATTCCGTGTATTAGTGATATCTTATGATGTTTCTTTTTCTGTGTGACTTATTTCTCGTAGAATCATCGTACCTGAATCCACTCATTATGCCGCTACGGGCCTGATGACGTAGATTTCATTGCTGAGTGATATTCCATTGTACGTGCGTACCACAACTTCTTTATCCATTTTTTGCTTTCTGGGATATTTTACTTGTACCGTAGACGAGGTTCTTGTAAACAGAGCCGTCCCAAACTCTGGGGTGGCTGTGTGTTTTTGATTTTAATTTCCCTAAGCTATAGGACCATAAGTGGAAGTGCCATAGGCTGTGTTGCTTTGTTTCCTACGTGTTTCTGGAAACACCATACACTTCTCCAGAGTGGTTGTTGGCAATTTACATCCCGCCCATCAGCATGACAAGGCTCCCTGTTCTCCATGACCTGTCCTGACTTTCTGGATTTTACACTTTTTTCAGATGGCCCTTTTGACCGGGGGGCAGTGAGACTTCATTGTAGAGCAGATTTCCATTACACGCTTGCTTGGTTGGCCAAAAAGGGCGTATGCGTTTTTTCCTGAATATATTCAGGAAAAAACGCATACGCCCTTTTTGGCCAAGTGCATCATTGTCGACATTCTGCCTCTTTTCCTATGCTTTTAGTACAATTCCAGTCTACCCCCTGAAATCGTTTTCCTGAAATTCTGCCCCGCTTTCAAGTCCTCTTCGAAGACTTACTTCAATACATTTTTGGACGATAGCTGTCATTCATAACTCTGCAGGTTTGTGAATTACAGTGCCCCTGAGCTCCTTTCTTCAACTCGCTTTCTTGTGAGCTGGCCGCAAAACCGCAGGATTGCTTCAGGCCCTAATCTGTTTCCGGCAGGGCACGCTGAGCCTTTGGTTAATTCCTCTTCCTGGTGGGAAATGAGCGGTCCATTTGCCCGTGCAGACACCTACATCTAGTCTCTCATTGCTTCTCCCTATTCCTGTTCATCTTGCGCAGAAATTGCAAACTGTGCCAAACAGGAGGTTAATGGCACTGACTCTCCAAGTGGGGAGAGTGTTAGTAAAGCGTTCAAATGTTGAACCCGAGTACCAGGGGACGAAAACTGAGATGCATTTGAAAACGTTTCCCAATCACACGGTGGACCATACTCTGGGTTTCCCATGCATGTTTTAGCTGAAGGAAGAATCCCTTAAACCTGGAGAGTTGGGACCCATGGAATGGGTACCATGCAGTATGACTTCAAAGGGTCTGCGTTTGCTCAGCGAACCTCACCAATGCTATCAGCCCGAAGTGTCCAGCCTTATGTCTCATCCAGCTCTGGGTGTAGATGTGGGAAATCCAGGTTGCTTCACAAGCCCTGAATGAATTATTTAAGCATTGCTCTCTATTTCACTCTCATTGTGTTTTGTTTTTGAAATTCATTTTGATAATGGGATTTATCGGATTTTCACTGCTGCTTTTAGGCCACTGTACACACGCTTGATTTCCTTATGGAGACATATAAATCCATGGGTTTTAAGATTCTTACTTGTCAGGTATCTTCCCAGGCGTTGAATATAGGGTGTTGAGTCCATTTCGTTGAGCAAGGAGTAGGTTTTGTCTATTATATATTTGGCTTATGGAACGGTATCTGTGCTAATTTCAATCTCTGGTTTTATGCAGCATCCCAACTGACCTTTCCCCATAAGCAAGCATAAGTTGGTTTTCTAAATTTGAGACCCTTTTCTGTTTTGTAATTCAGTTCATGGGTAGCCAAGTTTACATTCCGTGTATTAGTGATAACTTATGATGTTTCTTTTTCTGTCTGACTTATTTCTCATAGAATCATCGTACCTGTATCCACACATTATGCCGCTACGTTCCTGATGACGTAGATTTCATTGCTGAGTGATATTCCATTGTACGTGCGTACCACAACTTCTTTATCCATTTTATGCTTTCTCGGATATATAACTTCTACCGTAGATGAGGTTCTTGTAAACAGAGCCATCCCAAACTTTGGGGTGGCTATGTGTTTTTAATTTCCCTAAGCTATAGGACCATAAGTGGAAGTGCCATAGGCTGTGTTGCTTTGTTTCCTACGTGTTTCAGGAAACACCATACACTTTTCCAGAGTGGCTGTTGGCAATTTAAATCCGCCCATCAGCATAACAAGGCTCCCTCTTCTCCATGACCTGTCCTGCCTTTCTGGATTTTACACTTTTTTCCGATGGCCCTTTTGACCGGGGGGCAGTGAGACTTCATTGTAGTGCAGATTTCCTTTACACGCTTGCTTGGTTGGCCAAAAAGGGCGTATGCGTTTTTTCCTGAATATATTCAGGAAAAAACTCATACGCCCTTTTTGGCCAAGTGCATCATTGTCGACATTCTGCCTCTTTTCCTATGCTTTAAGTGCAATTCCAGTCTACCCCCTGAAATCGTTTTCCTGAAATTCTGCCCCGCTTTCAAGTCCTCTTCGAAGACTTACTTCTATACATTTTTGGACGATAGCTGTCATTCATAACTCTGCAGGTTTGTGAATTACAGTGCCCCTGAGCTCCTTTCTTCCACTCGCTTTCTTGTGAGCTGGCCGCAAAACCGCAGGATTGCTTCAGGCCTTAATCTCTTTCCGGCAGGGCACGCTGAGCCTTTGGATAATTCCTCTTCCTGGTGGGAAATGAGCGTTCAATTGGCCCTTGCAAACACCTACAGCTAGTCTCTCATTGCTTCTCCCTATTCCTGTTCATCTTGCGCAGAAATTGCAAAGTGTGCCAAACAGGACGTTAAAGGCACTGACTCTCCAAGTGGGGAGAGTGTTAGTAAAGCGTCTGGAATGGTGAACCCGAGTACCAGGGGACGGAAACTGAGATGCATTTGAAAACGTTTCCCAATCACACGGTGGACCATACTATGGGTTTCCCATGCATGTTTTAGCTGAAGGAAGAATCCCTTAAACCTGGAAATTTGGGACCCATGGAATGGGTACCATGCAGTATGACTTCAAAGGGTCTGCGTTTGCTCACCGAACCTCACCAATGCTATCAGCCCGAAGTGTCCAGCCTTATGTCTCACCCAGCTCGGGGTGTAGATGTGGGAAATCCAGGTTGCATCACAAGCCCTGAATGAATTATTTAAGAATTGCTCTCTATTTCACTGTCATGTTGTTTTGTTTTTGAAATTTATTTTGATAATGGGATTTATCGGATTTTCACTGCTGCGTTTAGGCCGCTGTACACACGCTTGATTTCCTTATGGAGACATATAAATCCATAGGTTTTAAGATTCTTACTTGTCAGGTATCTTGCCAGGCATTGAATATGGGGTGTTGAGTCCATTTCGTTGAGCAAGGAGTAGGTCTGGTCTATTATATATTTGGCTTATGGAACGGTATCTGTGCTAATTTCAATCTCTGGTTTTATGCAGCACCCCAACTCACCTTTCCCCATAAGCAAGCATAAGTTGGTTTTCTAAATTTGAGACCCTGTTCTGTTTTGTAATTCAGTTCATGGGAAGCCAAGTTTACATTCCGTGTATTAGTGATATCTTATGATGTTTCTTTTTCTGTGTGACTTATTTCTCGTAGAATCATCATACCTGAATCCACTCATTATGCCGCTACGGGCCTGATGACGTAGATTTCATTGCTGAGTGATATTCCATTGTACGTGCGTACCAGAACTTCTTTATCCATTTTTTCCTTTCTCGGATATTTAACTTGTACCGTAGACAAGGTTCTTGTAAACAGAGCCATCCCAAACTTTGGGGTGGCTGTGTGTTTGTGATTTTAATTTCCCTAAGCTATAGGACCATAAGTGGAAGTGACATAGGCTGTGTTGCTTTGTTTCCTACGTGTTTCAGGATACACCATACATTTTTCCAGAGTGGCTGTTGGCAATTTACATCCCGCCCATCAGCATAACAAGGCTCCCTGTTCTCCAAGACCTGTCCTGCCTTTCTGGATTTTACACTTTTTTCAGATGGCCCTTTTGACCGGGGGGCAGTGAGACTTCATTGTAGTGCAGATTTCCTTTCCACGCTTGCTTGGTTGGCCAAAAAGGGCGTATGCGTTTTTTCCTGAATATATTCAGGAAAAAACGCATACGCCCTTTTTGGCCAAGTGCATCATTGTCGACATTCTGCCTCTTTTCCTATGCTTTAAGTGCAATTCCAGTCTACCCCCTGAAATCGTTTTCCTGAAATTCTGCCCCGCTTTCAAATCCTCTTTGAAGACTTACTTCAGTACATTTTTGGACCATAGCTGTCATTCATAACTCTGCAGGTTTGTGAATTACAGTGCCCCTGAGCTCCTTTCTTCAACTCCTTTTCTTGTGAGCTGGCCGCAAAATCGCAGGATTGCTTCAGGCCCTAATATGTTTCCGGCCGGGCACGCTGAGCCTTTGGTTAATTCCTCTTCCTGGTGGGAAATGATCGTTCAATTTGCCCGTGCAGACACCAACAGCTAGTCTCTCATTGCTTCTCGCTATGCCTGTTCATCTTGCGCAGAAATTGCAAACTGTGCCAAACAGGACGTTAAAGGCACTGACTCTCCAAGTGGGGAGAGTGTTAGTAAAGCGTCTGGAATGGTGAACCCGAGTACCAGGGGACGAAAACTGAGATGCATTTGAAAACGTTTCCCAATCACACGGCAGACGATAGTCTGGGTTTCCAATGCATGTTTTAGCTGAAGGAAGAATCCCTTAAACCTGGAGAGTTGGGACCCATGGAATGGGTACCATGCAGTATGACTTCAAAGGGTCTGCGTTTGCTCACCGAACCTCACCAATGCTATCAGCAAGAAGTGCCCAGCCTTATGTCTCACCCAGCTCTGGGTGTAGATGTGGTAAATCCAGGTTGCATCACAAGCCCTGAATGAATGATTTAAGAATTGCTCTCTATTTCACTGTCATTGTGTTTTGTTTTTGAAATTTATTTAGATAATGGGATTTATCGGATTTTCACTGCTGCGTTTAGGCCGCTGTACACACGCTTGATTTCCTTATGGAGACATATAAATCCATGGGTTTTAAGATTCTTACTTGTCAGGTATCTTGCCAGGCATTGAATATGGGGTGTTGAGTCCATTTCGTTGAGCAAGGAGTAGGTCTTGTCTATTATATATTTGGCTTATGGAACGGTATCTGTGTTAATTTCAATCTCTGGTTTTATGCAGCACCCCAACTCACCTTTCCCCATAAGCAAGCATAAGTTGGTTTTCTAAATTTGAGACCCTGTTCTGTTTTGTAATTCAGTTCATGTGTAGCCAACTTTACATTCCGTGTATTAGTGATATCTTATGATGTTTCTTTTTCTGTGTGACTTATTTCTCGTAGAATCATCGTACCTGAATCCACTCATTATGCCGCTACGGGCCTGATGACGTAGATTTCATTGCTGAGTGATATTCCATTGTACGTGCGTACCACAACTTCTTTATCCATTTTTTGCTTTCTGGGATATTTTACTTGTACCGTAGACGAGGTTCTTGTAAACAGAGCCGTCCCAAACTCTGGGGTGGCTGTGTGTTTTTGATTTTAATTTCCCTAAGCTATAGGACCATAAGTGGAAGTGCCATAGGCTGTGTTGCTTTGTTTCCTACGTGTTTCAGGAAACACCATACACTTTTCCAGAGTGGCTGTTGGCAATTTAAATCCGCCCATCAGCATAACAAGGCTCCCTCTTCTCCATGACCTGTCCTGCCTTTCTGGATTTTACACTTTTTTCCGATGGCCCTTTTGACCGGGGGGCAGTGAGACTTCATTGTAGTGCAGATTTCCTTTACACGCTTGCTTGGTTGGCCAAAAAGGGCGTATGCGTTTTTTCCTGAATATATTCAGGAAAAAACTCATACGCCCTTTTTGGCCAAGTGCATCATTGTCGACATTCTGCCTCTTTTCCTATGCTTTAAGTGCAATTCCAGTCTACCCCCTGAAATCGTTTTCCTGAAATTCTGCCCCGCTTTCAAGTCCTCTTCGAAGACTTACTTCTATACATTTTTGGACGATAGCTGTCATTCATAACTCTGCAGGTTTGTGAATTACAGTGCCCCTGAGCTCCTTTCTTCCACTCGCTTTCTTGTGAGCTGGCCGCAAAACCGCAGGATTGCTTCAGGCCCTAATCTCTTTCCGGCAGGGCACGCTGAGCCTTTGGATAATTCCTCTTCCTGGTGGGAAATGAGCGTTCAATTGGCCCTTGCAAACACCTACAGCTAGTCTCTCATTGCTTCTCCCTATTCCTGTTCATCTTGCGCAGAAATTGCAAAGTGTGCCAAACAGGAGGTTAAATGCACTGACTCTCCAAGTGGGGAGAGTGTTAGTAAAGCGTCTGGAATGGTGAACCCGAGTACCAGGGGACGGAAACTGAGATGCATTTGAAAACGTTTCCCAATCACACGGTGGACCATACTATGGGTTTCCCATGCATGTTTTAGCTGAAGGAAGAATCCCTTAAACCTGGAAATTTGGGACCCATGGAATGGGTACCATGCAGTATGACTTCAAAGGGTCTGCGTTTGCTCACCGAACCTCACCAATGCTATCAGCCCGAAGTGTCCAGCCTTATGTCTCACCCAGCTCGGGGTGTAGATGTGGGAAATCCAGGTTGCATCACAAGCCCTGAATGAATTATTTAAGAATTGCTCTCTATTTCACTGTCATGTTGTTTTGTTTTTGAAATTTATTTTGATAATGGGATTTATCGGATTTTCACTGCTGCGTTTAGGCCGCTGTACACACGCTTGATTTCCTTATGGAGACATATAAATCCATAGGTTTTAAGATTCTTACTTGTCAGTTATCTTGCCAGGCATTGAATATGGGGTGTTGAGTCCATTTCATTGAGCAAGGAGTAGGTCTGGTCTATTATATATTTGGCTTATGGAACGGTATCTGTGCTAATTTCAATCTCTGGTTTTATGCAGCACCCCAACTCACCTTTCCCCATAAGCAAGCATAAGTTGGTTTTCTAAATTTGAGACCCTGTTCTGTTTTGTAATTCAGTTCATGGGTAGCCAAGTTTACATTCCGTGTATTAGTGATATCTTATGATGTTTCTTTTTCTGTGTGACTTATTTCTCGTAGAATCATCGTACCTGAATCCACTCATTATGCCGCTACGGGCCTGATGACGTAGATTTCATTGCTGAGTGATATTCCATTGTACGTGCGTACCACAACTTCTTTATCCATTTTTTGCTTTCTGGGATATTTTACTTGTACCGTAGACGAGGTTCTTGTAAACAGAGCCGTCCCAAACTCTGGGGTGGCTGTGTGTTTTTGATTTTAATTTCCCTAAGCTATAGGACCATAAGTGGAAGTGCCATAGGCTGTGTTGCTTTGTTTCCTACGTGTTTCTGGAAACACCATACACTTCTCCAGAGTGGTTGTTGGCAATTTACATCCCGCCCATCAGCATGACAAGGCTCCCTGTTCTCCATGACCTGTCCTGACTTTCTGGATTTTACACTTTTTTCAGATGGCCCTTTTGACCGGGGGGCAGTGAGACTTCATTGTAGAGCAGATTTCCATTACACGCTTGCTTGGTTGGCCAAAAAGGGCGTATGCGTTTTTTCCTGAATATATTCAGGAAAAAACGCATACGCCCTTTTTGGCCAAGTGCATCATTGTCGACATTCTGCCTCTTTTCCTATGCTTTTAGTACAATTCCAGTCTACCCCCTGAAATCGTTTTCCTGAAATTCTGCCCCGCTTTCAAGTCCTCTTCGAAGACTTACTTCAATACATTTTTGGACGATAGCTGTCATTCATAACTCTGCAGGTTTGTGAATTACAGTGCCCCTGAGCTCCTTTCTTCAACTCGCTTTCTTGTGAGCTGGCCGCAAAACCGCAGGATTGCTTCAGGCCCTAATCTGTTTCCGGCAGGGCACGCTGAGCCTTTGGTTAATTCCTCTTCCTGGTGGGAAATGAGCGGTCCATTTGCCCGTGCAGACACCTACATCTAGTCTCTCATTGCTTCTCCCTATTCCTGTTCATCTTGCGCAGAAATTGCAAACTGTGCCAAACAGGAGGTTAATGGCACTGACTCTCCAAGTGGGGAGAGTGTTAGTAAAGCGTTCAAATGTTGAACCCGAGTACCAGGGGACGAAAACTGAGATGCATTTGAAAACGTTTCCCAATCACACGGTGGACCATACTCTGGGTTTCCCATGCATGTTTTAGCTGAAGGAAGAATCCCTTAAACCTGGAGAGTTGGGACCCATGGAATGGGTACCATGCAGTATGACTTCAAAGGGTCTGCGTTTGCTCAGCGAACCTCACCAATGCTATCAGCCCGAAGTGTCCAGCCTTATGTCTCATCCAGCTCTGGGTGTAGATGTGGGAAATCCAGGTTGCATCACAAGCCCTTAATGAATCATTTAAGCATTGCTCTCTATTTCACTCTCATTGTGTTTTGTTTTTGAAATTCATTTTGATAATGGGATTTATCGGATTTTCACTGCTGCTTTTAGGCCACTGTACACACGCTTGATTTCCTTATGGAGACATATAAATCCATGGGTTTTAAGATTCTTACTTGTCAGGTATCTTTCCAGGCGTTGAATATAGGGTGTTGAGTCCATTTCGTTGAGCAAGGAGTAGGTTTTGTCTATTATATATTTGGCTTATGGAACGGTATCTGTGCTAATTTCAATCTCTGGTTTTATGCAGCATCCCAACTGACCTTTCCCCATAAGCAAGCATAAGTTGGTTTTCTAAATTTGAGACCCTTTTCTGTTTTGTAATTCAGTTCATGGGTAGCCAAGTTTACATTCCGTGTATTAGTGATAACTTATGATGTTTCTTTTTCTGTCTGACTTATTTCTCATAGAATCATCGTACCTGTATCCACACATTATGCCGCTACGTTCCTGATGACGTAGATTTCATTGCTGAGTGATATTCCATTGTACGTGCGTACCACAACTTCTTTATCCATTTTATGCTTTCTCGGATATATAACTTCTACCGTAGATGAGGTTCTTGTAAACAGAGCCATCCCAAACTTTGGGGTGGCTGTGTGTTTTTAATTTCCCTAAGCTATAGGACCATAAGTGGAAGTGCCATAGGCTGTGTTGCTTTGTTTCCTACGTGTTTCAGGAAACACCATACACTTTTCCAGAGTGGCTGTTGGCAATTTAAATCCGCCCATCAGCATAACAAGGCTCCCTCTTCTCCATGACCTGTCCTGCCTTTCTGGATTTTACACTTTTTTCCGATGGCCCTTTTGACCGGGGGGCAGTGAGACTTCATTGTAGTGCAGATTTCCTTTACACGCTTGCTTGGTTGGCCAAAAAGGGCGTATGCGTTTTTTCCTGAATATATTCAGGAAAAAACTCATACGCCCTTTTTGGCCAAGTGCATCATTGTCGACATTCTGCCTCTTTTCCTATGCTTTAAGTGCAATTCCAGTCTACCCCCTGAAATCGTTTTCCTGAAATTCTGCCCCGCTTTCAAGTCCTCTTCGAAGACTTACTTCTATACATTTTTGGACGATAGCTGTCATTCATAACTCTGCAGGTTTGTGAATTACAGTGCCCCTGAGCTCCTTTCTTCCACTCGCTTTCTTGTGAGCTGGCCGCAAAACCGCAGGATTGCTTCAGGCCCTAATCTCTTTCCGGCAGGGCACGCTGAGCCTTTGGATAATTCCTCTTCCTGGTGGGAAATGAGCGTTCAATTGGCCCTTGCAAACACCTACAGCTAGTCCCTCATTGCTTCTCCCTATTCCTGTTCATCTTGCGCAGAAATTGCAAAGTGTGCCAAACAGGAGGTTAAATGCACTGACTCTCCAAGTGGGGAGAGTGTTAGTAAAGCGTCTGGAATGGTGAACCCGAGTACCAGGGGACGGAAACTGAGATGCATTTGAAAACGTTTCCCAATCACACGGTGGACCATACTCTGGGTTTCCCATGCATGTTTTAGCTGAAGGAAGAATCCCTTAAACCTGGAGAGTTGGGACCCATGGAATGGGTACCATGCAGTATGACTTCAAAGGGTCTGCGTTTGCTCAGCGAACCTCACCAATGCTATCAGCCCGAAGTGTCCAGCCTTATGTCTCATCCAGCTCTGGGTGTAGATGTGGGAAATCCAGGTTGCATCACAAGCCCTTAATGAATCATTTAAGCATTGCTCTCTATTTCACTCTCATTGTGTTTTGTTTTTGAAATTCATTTTGATAATGGGATTTATCGGATTTTCACTGCTGCTTTTAGGCCACTGTACACACGCTTGATTTCCTTATGGAGACATATAAATCCATGGGTTTTAAGATTCTTACTTGTCAGGTATCTTTCCAGGCGTTGAATATAGGGTGTTGAGTCCATTTCGTTGAGCAAGGAGTAGGTTTTGTCTATTATATATTTGGCTTATGGAACGGTATCTGTGCTAATTTCAATCTCTGGTTTTATGCAGCATCCCAACTGACCTTTCCCCATAAGCAAGCATAAGTTGGTTTTCTAAATTTGAGACCCTTTTCTGTTTTGTAATTCAGTTCATGGGTAGCCAAGTTTACATTCCGTGTATTAGTGATAACTTATGATGTTTCTTTTTCTGTCTGACTTATTTCTCATAGAATCATCGTACCTGTATCCACACATTATGCCGCTACGTTCCTGATGACGTAGATTTCATTGCTGAGTGATATTCCATTGTACGTGCGTACCACAACTTCTTTATCCATTTTATGCTTTCTCGGATATATAACTTCTACCGTAGATGAGGTTCTTGTAAACAGAGCCATCCCAAACTTTGGGGTGGCTGTGTGTTTTTAATTTCCCTAAGCTATAGGACCATAAGTGGAAGTGCCATAGGCTGTGTTGCTTTGTTTCCTACGTGTTTCAGGAAACACCATACACTTTTCCAGAGTGGCTGTTGGCAATTTAAATCCGCCCATCAGCATAACAAGGCTCCCTCTTCTCCATGACCTGTCCTGCCTTTCTGGATTTTACACTTTTTTCCGATGGCCCTTTTGACCGGGGGGCAGTGAGACTTCATTGTAGTGCAGATTTCCTTTACACGCTTGCTTGGTTGGCCAAAAAGGGCGTATGTGTTTTTTCCTGAATATATTCAGGAAAAAACTCATACGCCCTTTTTGGCCAAGTGCATCATTGTCGACATTCTGCCTCTTTTCCTATGCTTTAAGTGCAATTCCAGTCTACCCCCTGAAATCGTTTTCCTGAAATTCTGCCCCGCTTTCAAGTCCTCTTCGAAGACTTACTTCTATACATTTTTGGACGATAGCTGTCATTCATAACTCTGCAGGTTTGTGAATTACAGTGCCCCTGAGCTCCTTTCTTCCACTCGCTTTCTTGTGAGCTGGCCGCAAAACCGCAGGATTGCTTCAGGCCCTAATCTCTTTCCGGCAGGGCACGCTGAGCCTTTGGATAATTCCTCTTCCTGGTGGGAAATGAGCGTTCAATTGGCCCTTGCAAACACCTACAGCTAGTCCCTCATTGCTTCTCCCTATTCCTGTTCATCTTGCGCAGAAATTGCAAAGTGTGCCAAACAGGAGGTTAAATGCACTGACTCTCCAAGTGGGGAGAGTGTTAGTAAAGCGTCTGGAATGGTGAACCCGAGTACCAGGGGACGGAAACTGAGATGCCTTTGAAAACGTTTCCCAATCACACGGTGGACCATACTATGGGTTTCCCATGCATGTTTTAGCTGAAGGAAGAATCCCTTAAACCTGGAAATTTGGGACCCATGGAATGGGTACCATGCAGTATGACTTCAAAGGGTCTGCGTTTGCTCACCGAACCTCACCAATGCTATCAGCCCGAAGTGTCCAGCCTTATGTCTCACCCAGCTCGGGGTGTAGATGTGGGAAATCCAGGTTGCATCACAAGCCCTGAATGAATTATTTAAGAATTGCTCTCTATTTCACTGTCATGTTGTTTTGTTTTTGAAATTTATTTTGATAATGGGATTTATCGGATTTTCACTGCTGCGTTTAGGCCGCTGTACACACGCTTGATTTCCTTATGGAGACATATAAATCCATAGGTTTTAAGATTCTTACTTGTCAGGTATCTTGCCAGGCATTGAATATGGGGTGTTGAGTCCATTTCGTTGAGCAAGGAGTAGGTCTGGTCTATTATATATTTGGCTTATGGAACGGTATCTGTGCTAATTTCAATCTCTGGTTTTATGCAGCACCCCAACTCACCTTTCCCCATAAGCAAGCATAAGTTGGTTTTCTAAATTTGAGACCCTGTTCTGTTTTGTAATTCAGTTCATGGGTAGCCAAGTTTACATTCCGTGTATTAGTGATATCTTATGATGTTTCTTTTTCTGTGTGACTTATTTCTCGTAGAATCATCGTACCTGAATCCACTCATTATGCCGCTACGGGCCTGATGACGTAGATTTCATTGCTGAGTGATATTACATTGTACGTGCGTACCAGAACTTCTTTATCCATTTTTTCCTTTCTCGGATATTTAACTTGTACCGTAGACAAGGTTCTTGTAAACAGAGCCATCCCAAACTTTGGGGTGGCTGTGTGTTTGTGATTTTAATTTCCCTAAGCTATAGGACCATAAGTGGAAGTGACATAGGCTGTATTGCTTTGTTTCCTACGTGTTTCAGGATACACCATACATTTCTCCAGAGTGGCTGTTGGCAATTTACATCCCGCCCATCAGCATAACAAGGCTCCCTGTTCTCCAAGACCTGTCCTGCCTTTCTGGATTTTACACTTTTTTCAGATGGCCCTTTTGACCGGGGGGCAGTGAGACTTCATTGTAGTGCAGATTTCCTTTACACGCTTGCTTGGTTGGCCAAAAAGGGCGTATGCGTTTTTTCCTGAATATATTCAGGAAAAAACGCATACGCCCTTTTTTGCCAAGTGCATCATTGTCGACATTCTGCCTCTTTTCCTATGCTTTGAGTGCAATTCCAGTCTACCCCCTGAAATCGTTTTCCTGAAATTCTGCCCCACTTTCAAGTCCTCTTTGAAGACTTACTTCAGTACATTTTTGGACGATAGCTGTCATTCATAACTCTGCAGGTTTGTGAATTACAGTGCCCCTGAGCTACTTTCTTCAACTCCTTTTCTTGTGAGCTGGCCGCAAAATCGCAGGATTGCTTCAGGCCCTAATCTGTTTCCGGCAGGGCTCGCTGAGCCTTTGGTTAATTCCTCTTCCTGGTGGGAAATGATCGTTCAATTTGCCCGTGCAGACACCAACAGCTAGTCTCTCATTGCTTCTCGCTATGCCTGTTCATCTTGCGCAGAAATTGCAAACTGTGCCAAACAGGACGTTAAAGGCACTGACTCTCCAAGTGGGGAGAGTGTTAGTAAAGCGTCTGGAATGGTGAACCCGAGTACCAGGGGACGAAAACTGAGATGCATTTGAAAACGTTTCCCAATCACACGGCAGACGATAGTCTGGGTTTCCAATGCATGTTTTAGCTGAAGGAAGAATCCCTTAAACCTGGAGAGTTGGGACCCATGGAATGGGTACCATGCAGTATGACTTCAAAGGGTCTGCGTTTGCTCACCGAACCTCACCAATGCTATCAGCCCGAAGTGCCCAGCCTTATGTCTCACCCAGCTCTGGGTGTAGATGTGGTAAATCCAGGTTGCATCACAAGCCCTGAATGAATGATTTAAGAATTGCTCTCTATTTCACTGTCATTGTGTTTTGTTTTTGAAATTTATTTAGATAATGGGATTTATCGGATTTTCACTGCTGCGTTTAGGCCGCTGTACACACGCTTGATTTCCTTATGGAGACATATAAATCCATGGGTTTTAAGATTCTTACTTGTCAGGTATCTTGCCAGGCATTGAATATGGGGTGTTGAGTCCATTTCGTTGAGCAAGGAGTAGGTCTTGTCTATTATATATTTGGCTTATGGAACGGTATCTGTGCTAATTTCAATCTCTGGTTTTATGCAGCACCCCAACTCACCTTTCCCCATAAGCAAGCATAAGTTGGTTTTCTAAATTTGAGACCCTGTTCTGTTTTGTAATTCAGTTCATGTGTAGCCAACTTTACATTCCGTGTATTAGTGATATCTTATGATGTTTCTTTTTCTGTGTGACTTATTTCTCGTAGAATCATCGTACCTCAATCCACTCATTATGCCGCTACGGGCCTGATGACGTAGATTTCATTGCTGAGTGATATTCCATTGTACGTGCGTACCACAACTTCTTTATCCATTTTTTGCATTCTGGGATATTTTACTTGTACCGTAGACGAGGTTCTTGTAAA
This sequence comes from Delphinapterus leucas, assembly GCF_059928025.1. Classification (NCBI taxonomy): domain Eukaryota; kingdom Metazoa; phylum Chordata; class Mammalia; order Artiodactyla; family Monodontidae; genus Delphinapterus; species Delphinapterus leucas. The sequence continues at coordinate 864,223 of NW_028322256.1, read as the reverse complement.
CAGAGCCGTCCCTAACACTGGGGTGGCTGTGTGTTTTTGATTTTAATTTCCCTAAGCTATAGGACCATAAGTGGAAGTGCCATAGGCTGTGTTGCTTTGTTTCCTACGTGTTTCTGGAAACACCATACACTTCTCCAGACTGGTTGTTGGCAATTTACATCCCGCCCATCAGCATGACAAGGCTCCCTGTTCTCCATGACCTGTCCTGACTTTCTGGATTTTACACTTTTTTCAGATGGCCCTTTTGACCGGGGGGCAGTGAGACTTCATTGTAGAGCAGATTTCCATTACACGCTTGCTTGGTTGGCCAAAAAGGGCGTATGCGTTTTTTCCTGAATATATTCAGGAAAAAACGCATACGCCCTGTTTGGCCAAGTGCATCATTGTCGACATTCTGCCTCTTTTCCTATGCTTTTAGTACAATTCCAGTCTACCCCCTGAAATCGTTTTCCTGAAATTCTGCCCCGCTTTCAAGTCCTCTTCGAAGACTTACTTCAATACATTTTTGGACGATAGCTGTCATTCATAACTCTGCAGGTTTGTGAATTACAGTGCCCCTGAGCTCCTTTCTTCAACTCGCTTTCTTGTGAGCTGGCCGCAAAACCGCAGGATTGCTTCAGGCCCTAATCTGTTTCCGGCAGGGCACGCTGAGCCTTTGGTTAATTCCTCTTCCTGGTGGGAAATGAGTGGTCCATTTGTCCGTGCAGACACCTACATCTAGTCTCTCATTGCTTCTCCCTATTCCTGTACATCTTGCGCAGAAATTGCAAACTGTGCCAAACAGGAGGTTAATGGCACTGACTCTCCAAGTGGGGAGAGTGTTAGTAAAGCGTTCAAATGTTGAACCCGAGTACCAGGGGACGAAAACTGAGATGCATTTGAAAACGTTTCCCAATCACACGGTGGACCATACTCTGGGTTTCCCATGCATGTTTTAGCTGAAGGAAGAATCCCTTAAACCTGGAGAGTTGGGACCCATGGAATGGGTACCATGCAGTATGACTTCAAAGGGTCTGCGTTTGCTCAGCGAACCTCACCAATGCTATCAGCCCGAAGTGTCCAGCCTTATGTCTCATCCAGCTCTGGGTGTAGATGTGGGAAATCCAGGTTGCATCACAAGCCCTGAATGAATTATTTAAGCATTGCTCTCTATTTCACTCTCATTGTGTTTTGTTTTTGAAATTCATTTTGATAATGGGATTTATCGGATTTTCACTGCTGCTTTTAGGCCACTGTACACACGCTTGATTTCCTTATGGAGACATATAAATCCATAGGTTTTAAGATTCTTACTTGTCAGGTATCTTCCCAGGCGTTGAATATAGGGTGTTGAGTCCATTTCGTTGAGCAAGGAGTAGGTTTTGTCTATTATATATTTGGCTTATGGAACGGTATCTGTGCTAATTTCAATCTCTGGTTTTATGCAGCATCCCAACTGACCTTTCCCCATAAGCAAGCATAAGATGGTTTGCTAAATTTGAGACCCTTTTCTGTTTTGTAATTCAGTTCATGGGTAGCCAAGTTTACATTCCGTGTATTAGTGATAACTTATGATGTTTCTTTTTCTGTCTGACTTATTTCTCATAGAATCATCGTACCTGAATCCACACATTATGCCGCTACGTTCCTGATGACGTAGATTTCATTGCTGAGTGATATTCCATTGTACGTGCGTACCACAACTTCTTTATCCATTTTATGCTTTCTCGGATATTTAACTTGTACCGTAGACAAGGTTCTTGTAAACAGAGCCGTCCCACACTTTGGGGTGGCTGTGTGTTTGTGATTTTAATTTCCCTAAGCTATAGGACCATAAGTGGAAGTGACATAGGCTGTATTGCTTTGTTTCCTACGTGTTTCAGGATACACCATACATTTCTCCAGAGTGGCTGTTGGCAATTTACATCCCGCCCATCAGCATAACAAGGCTCCCTGTTCTCCAAGACCTGTCCTGCCTTTCTGGATTTTACACTTTTTTCAGATGGCCCTTTTGACCGGGGGGCAGTGAGACTTCATTGTAGTGCAGATTTCCTTTACACGCTTGCTTGGTTGGCCAAAAAGGGCGTATGCGTTTTTTCCTGAATATATTCAGGAAAAAACGCATACGCCCTTTTTGGCGAAGTACATCATTGCCGACATTCTGCCTCTTTTCCTATGCTTTAAGTGCAATTCCAGTCTACCCCCTGAAATCGTTTTCCTGTAATTCTGCCCCGCTTTCAAGTCCTCTTTGAAGACTTACTTCAGTACATTTTTGGACGATAGCTGTCATTCATAACTCTGCAGGTTTGTGAATTACAGTGCCCCTGAGCTCCTTTCTTCAACTCCTTTTCTTGTAAGCTGGCCGCAAAATCGCAGGATTGCTTCAGGCCCTAATATGTTTCCGGCCGGGCACGCTGAGCCTTTGGTTAATTCCTCTTCCTGGTGGGAAATGATCGTTCAATTTGCCCGTGCAGACACCAACAGCTAGTCTCTCATTGCTTCTCCCTATGCCTGTTCATCTTGCGCAGAAATTGCAAACTGTGCCAAACAGGACGTTAAAGGCACTGACTCTCCAAGTGGGGAGAGTGTTAGTAAAGCGTCTGGAATGGTGAACCCGAGTACCAGGGGACGAAAACTGAGATGCATTTGAAAACGTTTCCCAATCACACGGCAGACAATAGTCTGGGTTTCCAATGCATGTTTTAGCTGAAGGAAGAATCCCTTAAACCTGGAGAGTTGGGACCCATGGAATGGGTACCATGCAGTATGACTTCAAAGGGTCTGCGTCTGGTCACCGAACCTCACCATTGCTATCAACCCGAAGTGTCCAGCCTTATGTCTCACCCAGCTCTGGGTGTAGATGTGGTAAATCCAGGTTGCATCACAAGCCCTGAATGAATAATTTAAGAATTGCTCTCTATTTCACTGTCATTGTGTTTTGTTTTTGAAATTTATTTTGATAATGGGATTTATCGGATTTTCACTGCTGCGTTTAGGCCGCTGTACACACGCTTGATTTCCTTATGGAGACATATAAATCCATGGGTTTTAAGATTCTTACTTGTCAGGTATCTTGCCAGGCCTTGAATATGGGGTGTTGAGTCCATTTCGTTGAGCAAGGAGTAGGTCTTGTCTATTATATATTTGGCTTATGGAACGGTATCTGTGTTAATTTCAATCTCTGGTTTTATGCAGCACCCCAACTCACCTTTCCCCATTAGCAAGCATAAGTTGGTTTTCTAAATTTGAGACCCTGTTTTGTTTTGTAATTCAGTTTATGTGTAGCCAACTTTACATTCCGTGTATTAGTGATATCTTATGATGTTTCTTTTTCTGTGTGACTTATTTCTCGTAGAATCATCGTACCTGAATCCACTCATTATGCCGCTACGGGCCTGATGACGTAGATTTCATTGCTGAGTGATATTCCATTGTACGTGCGTACCACAACTTCTTTATCCATTTTTTGCTTTCTGGGATATTTTACTTGTACCGTAGACGAGGTTCTTGTAAACAGAGCCGTCCCAAACTCTGGGGTGGCTGTGTGTTTTTGATTTTAATTTCCCTAAGCTATAGGACCATAAGTGGAAGTGCCATAGGCTGTGTTGCTTTGTTTCCTACGTGTTTCTGGAAACACCATACACTTCTCCAGAGTGGTTGTTGGCAATTTACATCCCGCCCATCAGCATGACAAGGCTCCCTGTTCTCCATGACCTGTCCTGACTTTCTGGATTTTACACTTTTTTCAGATGGCCCTTTTGACCGGGGGGCAGTGAGACTTCATTGTAGAGCAGATTTCCATTACACGCTTGCTTGGTTGGCCAAAAAGGGCGTATGCGTTTTTTCCTGAATATATTCAGGAAAAAACGCATACGCCCTTTTTGGCCAAGTGCATCATTGTCGACATTCTGCCTCTTTTCCTATGCTTTTAGTACAATTCCAGTCTACCCCCTGAAATCGTTTTCCTGAAATTCTGCCCCGCTTTCAAGTCCTCTTCGAAGACTTACTTCAATACATTTTTGGACGATAGCTGTCATTCATAACTCTGCAGGTTTGTGAATTACAGTGCCCCTGAGCTCATTTCTTCAACTCGCTTTCTTGTGAGCTGGCCGCAAAACCGCAGGATTGCTTCAGGCCCTAATCTGTTTCCGGCAGGGCATGCTGAGCCTTTGGTTAATTCCTCTTCCTGGTGGGAAATGAGCGGTCCATTTGCCCGTGCAGACACCTACATCTAGTCTCTCATTGCTTCTCCCTATTCCTGTTCATCTTGCGCAGAAATTGCAAACTGTGCCAAACAGGAGGTTAATGGCACTGACTCTCCAAGTGGGGAGAGTGTTAGTAAAGCGTTCAAATGTTGAACCCGAGTACCAGGGGATGAAAACTGAGATGCATTTGAAAACGTTTCCCAATCACACGGTGGACCATACTCTGGGTTTCCCATGCATGTTTTAGCTGAAGGAAGAATCCCTTAAACCTGGAGAGTTGGGACCCATGGAATGGGTACCATGCAGTATGACTTCAAAGGGTCTGCGTTTGCTCAGCGAACCTCACCAATGCTATCAGCCCGAAGTGTCCAGCCTTATGTCTCATCCAGCTCTGGGTGTAGATGTGGGAAATCCAGGTTGCATCACAAGCCCTGAATGAATTATTTAAGCATTGCTCTCTATTTCACTCTCATTGTGTTTTGTTTTTGAAATTCATTTTGATAATGGGATTTATCGGATTTTCACTGCTGCTTTTAGGCCACTGTACACACGCTTGATTTCCTTATGGAGACATATAAATCCATGGGTTTTAAGATTCTTACTTGTCAGGTATCTTCCCAGGCGTTGAATATAGGGTGTTGAGTCCATTTCGTTGAGCAAGGAGTAGGTTTTGTCTATTATATATTTGGCTTATGGAACGGTATCTGTGCTAATTTCAATCTCTGGTTTTATGCAGCATCCCAACTGACCTTTCCCCATAAGCAAGCATAAGTTGGTTTTCTAAATTTGAGACCCTTTTCTGTTTTGTAATTCAGTTCATGGGTAGCCAAGTTTACATTCCGTGTATTAGTGATAACTTATGATGTTTCTTTTTCTGTCTGACTTATTTCTCATAGAATCATCGTACCTGAATCCACACATTATGCAGCTACGTTCCTGATGACGTAGATTTCATTGCTGAGTGATATTCCATTGTACGTGCGTACCACAACTTCTTTATCCATTTTATGCTTTCTCGGATATTTAACTTCTACCGTAGATGAGGTTCTTGTAAACAGAGCCATCCCAAACTTTGGGGTGGCTGTGTGTTTTTCATTTTAATTTCCCTAAGCTATAGGACCATAAGTGGAAGTGCCATAGGCTGTGTTGCTTTGTTTCCTACGTGTTTCAGGAAACACCATACACTTTTCCAGAGTGGCTGTTGGCAATTTAAATCCGCCCATCAGCATAACAAGGCTCCCTCTTCTCCATGACCTGTCCTGCCTTTCTGGATTTTACACTTTTTTCCGATGGCCCTTTTGACCGGGGGGCAGTGAGACTTCATTGTAGTGCAGATTTCCTTTACACGCTTGCTTGGTTGGCCAAAAATGGCGTATGCGTTTTTTCCTGAATATATTCAGGAAAAAACGCATACTCCCTTTTTGGCCAAGTGCATCATTGTCAACATTCTGCCTCTTTTCCTATGCTTTAAGTGCAATTCCAGTCTACCCCCTGAAATCGTTTTCCTGAAAATCTGCCCCGCTTTCAAGTCCTCTTCGAAGACTTACTTCTATACATTTTTGGACGATAGCTGTCATTCATAACTCTGCAGGTTTGTGAATTACAGTGCCCCTGAGCTCCTTTCTTCCACTCGCTTTCTTGTGAGCTGGCCGCAAAACCGCAGGATTGCTTCAGGCCCTAATCTCTTTCTGGCAGGGCACGCTGAGCCTTTGGATAATTCCTCTTCCTGGTGGGAAATGAGCGTTCAATTGGCCCTTGCAAACACCTACAGCTAGTCTCTCATTGCTTCTCCCTATTCCTGTTCATCTTGCGCAGAAATTGCAAAGTGTGCCAAACAGGAGGTTAAATGCACTGACTCTCCAAGTGGGGAGAGTGTTAGTAAAGCGTCTGGAATGGTGAACCCGAGTACCAGGGGACGGAAACTGAGATGCATTTGAAAACGTTTCCCAATCACATGGTGGACCATACTATGGGTTTCCCATGCATGTTTTAGCTGAAGGAAGAATCCCTTAAACCTGGAAATTTGGGACCCATGGAATGGGTACCATGCAGTATGACTTCAAAGGGTCTGCGTTTGCTCACCGAACCTCACCAATGCTATCAGCCCGAAGTGTCCAGCCTTATGTCTCACCCAGCTCGGGGTGTAGATGTGGGAAATCCAGGTTGCATCACAAGCCCTGAATGAATTATTTAAGAATTGCTCTCTATTTCACTGTCATGTTGTTTTGTTTTTGAAATTTATTTTGATAATGGGATTTATCGGATTTTCACTGCTGCGTTTAGGCCGCTGTACACACGCTTGATTTCCTTATGGAGACATATAAATCCATAGGTTTTAAGATTCTTACTTGTCAGGTATCTTGCCAGGCATTGAATATGGGGTGTTGAGTCCATTTCGTTGAGCAAGGAGTAGGTCTGGTCTATTATATATTTGGCTTATGGAACGGTATCTGTGCTAATTTCAATCTCTGGTTTTATGCAGCACCCCAACTCACCTTTCCCCATAAGCAAGCATAAGTTGGTTTTCTAAATTTGAGACCCTTTTCTGTTTTGTAATTCAGTTCATGGGTAGCCAAGTTTACATTCCGTGTATTAGTGATATCTTATGATGTTTCTTTTTCTGTGTGACTTATTTCTCGTAGAATCATCATACCTGAATCCACTCATTATGCCGCTACGGGCCTGATGACGTAGATTTCATTGCTGAGTGATATTCCATTGTACGTGCGTACCAGAACTTCTTTATCCATTTTTTCCTTTCTCGGATATTTAACTTGTACCGTAGACAAGGTTCTTGTAAACAGAGCCATCCCAAACTTTGGGGTGGCTGTGTGTTTGTGATTTTAATTTCCCTAAGCTATAGGACCATAAGTGGAAGTGACATAGGCTGTGTTGCTTTGTTTCCTACGTGTTTCAGGATACACCATACATTTCTCCAGAGTGGCTGTTGGCAATTTACATCCCGCCCATCAGCATAACAAGGCTCCCTGTTCTCCAAGACCTGTCCTGCCTTTCTGGATTTTACACTTTTTTCAGATGGCCCTTTTGACCGGGGGGCAGTGAGACTTCATTGTAGTGCAGATTTCCTTTACACGCTTGCTTGATTGGCGAAAAAGGGCGTATGCGTTTTTTCCTGAATATATTCAGGAAAAAACGCATACGCCCTTTTTGGCCAAGTGCATCATTGTCGACATTCTGCCTCTTTTCCTATGCTTTAAGTGCAATTCCAGTCTACCCCCTGAAATCGTTTTCCTGAAATTCTGCCCCGCTTTCAAATCCTCTTTGAAGACTTACTTCAGTACATTTTTGGACGATAGCTGTCATTCATAACTCTGCAGGTTTGTGAATTACAGTGCCCCTGAGCTCCTTTCTTCAACTCCTTTTCTTGTGAGCTGGCCGCAAAATCGCAGGATTGCTTCAGGCCCTAATATGTTTCCGGCCGGGCACGCTGAGCCTTTGGTTAATTCATCTTCCTGGTGGGAAATGATCGTTCAATTTGCCCGTGCAGACACCAACAGCTAGTCTCTCATTGCTTCTCCCTATGCCTGTTCATCTTGCGCAGAAATTGCAAACTGTGCCAAACAGGACGTTAAAGGCACTGACTCTCCAAGTGGGGAGAGTGTTAGTAAAGCGTCTGGAATGGTGAACCCGAGTACCAGGGGACGAAAACTGAGATGCATTTGAAAACGTTTCCCAATCACACGGTGGACCATACTCTGGGTTTCCCATGCATGTTTTAGCTGAAGGAAGAATCCCTTAAACCTGGAGAGTTGGGACCCATGGAATGGGTACCATGCAGTATGACTTCAAAGGGTCTGCGTTTGCTCAGCGAACCTCACCAATGCTATCAGCCCGAAGTGTCCAGCCTTATGTCTCATCCAGCTCTGGGTGTAGATGTGGGAAATCCAGGTTGCATCACAAGCCCTGAATGAATTATTTAAGCATTGCTCTCTATTTCACTCTCATTGTGTTTTGTTTTTGAAATTCATTTTGATAATGGGATTTATCGGATTTTCACTGCTGCTTTTAGGCCACTGTACACACGCTTGATTTCCTTATGGAGACATATAAATCCATGGGTTTTAAGATTCTTACTTGTCAGGTATCTTCCCAGGCGTTGAATATAGGGTGTTGAGTCCATTTCGTTGAGCAAGGAGTAGGTTTTGTCTATTATATATTTGGCTTATGGAACGGTATCTGTGCTAATTTCAATCTCTGGTTTTATGCAGCATCCCAACTGACCTTTCCCCATAAGCAAGCATAAGTTGGTTTTCTAAATTTGAGACCCTTTTCTGTTTTGTAATTCAGTTCATGGGTAGCCAAGTTTACATTCCGTGTATTAGTGATAACTTATGATGTTTCTTTTTCTGTCTGACTTATTTCTCATAGAATCATCGTACCTGTATCCACACATTATGCCGCTACGTTCCTGATGACGTAGATTTCATTGCTGAGTGATATTCCATTGTACGTGCGTACCACAACTTCTTTATCCATTTTATGCTTTCTCGGATATATAACTTCTACCGTAGATGAGGTTCTTGTAAACAGAGCCATCCCAAACTTTGGGGTGGCTGTGTGTTTTTAATTTCCCTAAGCTATAGGACCATAAGTGGAAGTGCCATAGGCTGTGTTGCTTTGTTTCCTACGTGTTTCAGGAAACACCATACACTTTTCCAGAGTGGCTGTTGGCAATTTAAATCCGCCCATCAGCATAACAAGGCTCCCTGTTCTCCATGACCTGTCCTGCCTTTCTGGATTTTACACTTTTTTCAGATGGCCCTTTTGACCGGGGGGCAGTGAGACTTCATTGTAGTGCAGATTTCCTTTACACGCTTGCTTGGTTGGCCAAAAAGGGCGTATGCGTTTTTTCCTGAATATATTCAGGAAAAAACTCATACGCCCTTTTTGGCCAAGTGCATCATTGTCGACATTCTGCCTCTTTTCCTATGCTTTAAGTGCAATTCCAGTCTACCCCCTGAAATCGTTTTCCTGAAATTCTGCCCCGCTTTCAAGTCCTCTTCGAAGACTTACTTCTATACATTTTTGGACGATAGCTGTCATTCATAACTCTGCAGGTTTGTGAATTACAGTGCCCCTGAGCTCCTTTCTTCCACTCGCTTTCTTGTGAGCTGGCCGCAAAACCGCAGGATTGCTTCAGGCCCTAATCTCTTTCCGGCAGGGCACGCTGAGCCTTTGGATAATTCCTCTTCCTGGTGGGAAATGAGCGTTCAATTGGCCCTTGCAAACACCTACAGCTAGTCTCTCATTGCTTCTCCCTATTCCTGTTCATCTTGCGCAGAAATTGCAAAGTGTGCCAAACAGGACGTTAAAGGCACTGACTCTCCAAGTGGGGAGAGTGTTAGTAAAGCGTCTGGAATGGTGAACCCGAGTACCAGGGGACGGAAACTGAGATGCATTTGAAAACGTTTCCCAATCACACGGTGGACCATACTATGGGTTTCCCATGCATGTTTTAGCTGAAGGAAGAATCCCTTAAACCTGGAAATTTGGGACCCATGGAATGGGTACCATGCAGTATGACTTCAAAGGGTCTGCGTTTGCTCACTGAACCTCACCAATGCTATCAGCCCGAAGTGTCCAGCCTTATGTCTCACCCAGCTCGGGGTGTAGATGTGGGAAATCCAGGTTGCATCACAAGCCCTGAATGAATTATTTAAGAATTGCTCTCTATTTCACTGTCATGTTGTTTTGTTTTTGAAATTTATTTTGATAATGGGATTTATCGGATTTTCACTGCTGCGTTTAGGCCGCTGTACACACGCTTGATTTCCTTATGGAGACATATAAATCCATAGGTTTTAAGATTCTTACTTGTCAGGTATCTTGCCAGGCATTGAATATGGGGTGTTGAGTCCATTTCGTTGAGCAAGGAGTAGGTCTTGTCTATTATATATTTGGCTTATGGAACGGTATCTGTGCTAATTTCAATCTCTGGTTTTATGCAGCACCCCAACTCACCTTTCCCCATAAGCAAGCATAAGTTGGTTTTCTAAATTTGAGACCCTGTTCTGTTTTGTAATTCAGTTCATGTGTAGCCAAGTTTACATTCCGTGTATTAGTGATATCTTATGATGTTTCTTTTTCTGTGTGACTTATTTCTCGTAGAATCATCGTACCTGAATCCACTCATTATGCCGCTACGGGCCTGATGACGTAGATTTCATTGCTGAGTGATATTCCATTGTACGTGCGTACCACAACTTCTTTATCCATTTTTTGCTTTCTGGGATATTTTACTTGTACCGTAGACGAGGTTCTTGTAAACAGAGCCGTCCCAAACTCTGGGGTGGCTGTGTGTTTTTGATTTTAATTTCCCTAAGCTATAGGACCATAAGTGGAAGTGCCATAGGCTGTGTTGCTTTGTTTCCTACGTGTTTCTGGAAACACCATACACTTCTCCAGAGTGGTTGTTGGCAATTTACATCCCGCCCATCAGTATGACAAGGCTCCCTGTTCTCCATGACCTGTCCTGACTTTCTGGATTTTACACTTTTTTCAGATGGCCCTTTTGACCGGGGGGCAGTGAGACTTCATTGTAGAGCAGATTTCCATTACACGCTTGCTTGGTTGGCCAAAATGGGCGTATGCGTTTTTTCCTGAATATATTCAGGAAAAAACGCATACGCCCTTTTTGGCCAAGTGCATCATTGTCGACATTCTGCCTCTTTTCCTATGCTTTTAGTACAATTCCAGTCTACCCCCTGAAATCGTTTTCCTGAAATTCTGCCCCGCTTTCAAGTCCTCTTCGAAGACTTACTTCAATACATTTTTGGACGATAGCTGTCATTCATAACTCTGCAGGTTTGTGAATTACAGTGCCCCTGAGCTCATTTCTTCAACTCGCTTTCTTGTGAGCTGGCCGCAAAACCGCAGGATTGCTTCAGGCCCTAATCTGTTTCCGGCAGGGCACGCTGAGCCTTTGGTTAATTCCTCTTCCTGGTGGGAAATGAGCGGTCCATTTGCCCGTGCAGACACCTACATCTAGTCTCTCATTGCTTCTCCCTATTCCTGTTCATCTTGCGCAGAAATTGCAAACTGTGCCAAACAGGAGGTTAATGGCACTGACTCTCCAAGTGGGGAGAGTGTTAGTAAAGCGTTCAAATGTTGAACCCGAGTACCAGGGGACGAAAACTGAGATGCATTTGAAAACGTTTCCCAATCACACGGTGGACCATACTCTGGGTTTCCCATGCATGTTTTAGCTGAAGGAAGAATCCCTTAAACCTGGAGAGTTGGGACCCATGGAATGGGTACCATGCAGTATGACTTCAAAGGGTCTGCGTTTGCTCAGCGAACCTCACCAATGCTATCAGCCCGAAGTGTCCAGCCTTATGTCTCATCCAGCTCTGGGTGTAGATGTGGGAAATCCAGGTTGCATCACAAGCCCTGAATGAATTATTTAAGCATTGCTCTCTATTTCACTCTCATTGTGTTTTGTTTTTGAAATTCATTTTGATAATGGGATTTATCGGATTTTCACTGCTGCTTTTAGGCCACTGTACACACGCTTGATTTCCTTATGGAGACATATAAATCCATGGGTTTTAAGATTCTTACTTGTCAGGTATCTTCCCAGGCGTTGAATATAGGGTGTTGAGTCCATTTCGTTGAGCAAGGAGTAGGTTTTGTCTATTATATATTTGGCTTATGGAACGGTATCTGTGCTAATTTCAATCTCTGGTTTTATGCAGCATCCCAACTGACCTTTCCCCATAAGCAAGCATAAGTTGGTTTTCTAAATTTGAGGCCATTTTCTGTTTTGTAATTCAGTTCATGGGTAGCCAAGTTTACATTCCGTGTATTAGTGATAACTTATGATGTTTCTTTTTCTGTCTGACTTATTTCTCATAGAATCATCGTACCTGTATCCACACATTATGCCGCTACGTTCCTGATGACGTAGATTTCATTGCTGAGTGATATTCCATTGTACGTGCGTACCACAACTTCTTTATCCATTTTATGCTTTCTCGGATATATAACTTCTACCGTAGATGAGGTTCTTGTAAACAGAGCCATCCCAAACTTTGGGGTGGCTGTGTGTTTTTAATTTCCCTAAGCTATAGGACCATAAGTGGAAGTGCCATAGGCTGTGTTGCTTTGTTTCCTACGTGTTTCAGGAAACACCATACACTTTTCCAGAGTGGCTGTTGGCAATTTAAATCCGCCCATCAGCATAACAAGGCTCCCTCTTCTCCATGACCTGTCCTGCCTTTCTGGATTTTACACTTTTTTCCGATGGCCCTTTTGACCGGGGGGCAGTGAGACTTCATTGTAGTGCAGATTTCCTTTACACGCTTGCTTGGTTGGCCAAAAAGGGCGTATGCGTTTTTTCCTGAATATATTCAGGAAAAAACGCATACTCCCTTTTTGGCCAAGTGCATCATTGTCAACATTCTGCCTCTTTTCCTATGCTTTAAGTGCAATTCCAGTCTACCCCCTGAAATCGTTTTCCTGAAATTCTGCCCCGCTTTCAAGTCCTCTTCGAAGACTTACTTCTATACATTTTTGGACGATAGCTGTCATTCATAACTCTGCAGGTTTGTGAATTACAGTGCCCCTGAGCTCCTTTCTTCCACTCGCTTTCTTGTGAGCTGGCCGCAAAACCGCAGGATTGCTTCAGGCCCTAATCTCTTTCCGGCAGGGCACGCTGAGCCTTTGGATAATTCCTCTTCCTGGTGGGAAATGAGCGTTCAATTGGCCCTTGCAAACACCTACAGCTAGTCTCTCATTGCTTCTCCCTATTCCTGTTCATCTTGCGCAGAAATTGCAAAGTGTGCCAAACAGGAGGTTAAATGCACTGACTCTCCAAGTGGGGAGAGTGTTAGTAAAGCGTCTGGAATGGTGAACCCGAGTACCAGGGGACGGAAACTGAGATGCCTTTGAAAACGTTTCCCAATCACACGGTGGACCATACTATGGGTTTCCCATGCATGTTTTAGCTGAAGGAAGAATCCCTTAAACCTGGAAATTTGGGACCCATGGAATGGGTACCATGCAGTATGACTTCAAAGGGTCTGCGTTTGCTCACCGAACCTCACCAATGCTATCAGCCCGAAGTGTCCAGCCTTATGTCTCACCCAGCTCGGGGTGTAGATGTGGGAAATCCAGGTTGCATCACAAGCCCTGAATGAATTATTTAAGAATTGCTCTCTATTTCACTGTCATGTTGTTTTGTTTTTGAAATTTATTTTGATAATGGGATTTATCGGATTTTCACTGCTGCGTTTAGGCCGCTGTACACACGCTTGATTTCCTTATGGAGACATATAAATCCATAGGTTTTAAGATTCTTACTTGTCAGTTATCTTGCCAGGCATTGAATATGGGGTGTTGAGTCCATTTCGTTGAGCAAGGAGTAGGTCTGGTCTATTATATATTTGGCTTATGGAACGGTATCTGTGCTAATTTCAATCTCTGGTTTTATGCAGCACCCCAACACACCTTTCCCCATAAGCAAGCATAAGTTGGTTTTCTAAATTTGAGACCCTGTTCTGTTTTGTAATTCAGTTCATGGGTAGCCAAGTTTACATTCCGTGTATTAGTGATATCTTATGATGTTTCTTTTTCTGTGTGAATTATTTCTCGTAGAATCATCGTACCTGAATCCACTCATTATGCCGCTACGGGCCTGATGACGTAGATTTCATTGCTGAGTGATATTCCATTGTACGTGCGTACCACAACTTCTTTATCCATTTTTTGCTTTCTGGGATATTTTACTTGTACCGTAGACGAGGTTCTTGTAAACAGAGCCGTCCCAAACTCTGGGGTGGCTGTGTGTTTTTGATTTTAATTTCCCTAAGCTATAGGACCATAAGTGGAAGTGCCATAGGCTGTGTTGCTTTGTTTCCTACGTGTTTCTGGAAACACCATACACTTCTCCAGAGTGGTTGTTGGCAATTTACATCCCGCCCATCAGCATGACAAGGCTCCCTGTTCTCCATGACCTGTCCTGACTTTCTGGATTTTACACTTTTTTCAGATGGCCCTTTTGACCGGGGGGCAGTGAGACTTCATTGTAGAGCAGATTTCCATTACACGCTTGCTTGGTTGGCCAAAAAGGGCGTATGCGTTTTTTCCTGAATATATTCAGGAAAAAACGCATACGCCCTTTTTGGCCAAGTGCATCATTGTTGACATTCTGCCTCTTTTCCTATGCTTTTAGTACAATTCCAGTCTACCCCCTGAAATCGTTTTCCTGAAATTCTGCCCCGCTTTCAAGTCCTCTTCGAAGACTTACTTCAATACATTTTTGGACGATAGCTGTCATTCATAACTCTGCAGGTTTGTGAATTACAGTGCCCCTGAGCTCATTTCTTCAACTCGCTTTCTTGTGAGCTGGCCGCAAAACCGCAGGATTGCTTCAGGCCCTAATCTGTTTCCGGCAGGGCACGCTGAGCCTTTGGTTAATTCCTCTTCCTGGTGGGAAATGAGCGGTCCATTTGCCCGTGCAGACACCTACATCTAGTCTCTCATTGCTTCTCCCTATTCCTGTTCATCTTGCGCAGAAATTGCAAACTGTGCCAAACAGGAGGTTAATGGCACTGACTCTCCAAGTGGGGAGAGTGTTAGTAAAGCGTTCAAATGTTGAACCCGAGTACCAGGGGACGAAAACTGAGATGCATTTGAAAACGTTTCCCAATCACACGGTGGACCATACTCTGGGTTTCCCATGCATGTTTTAGCTGAAGGAAGAATCCCTTAAACCTGGAGAGTTGGGACCCATGGAATGGGTACCATGCAGTATGACTTCAAAGGGTCTGCGTTTGCTCAGCGAACCTCACCAATGCTATCAGCCCGAAGTGTCCAGCCTTATGTCTCATCCAGCTCTGGGTGTAGATGTGGGAAATCCAGGTTGCATCACAAGCCCTGAATGAATCATTTAAGCATTGCTCTCTATTTCACTCTCATTGTGTTTTGTTTTTGAAATTCATTTTGATAATGGGATTTATCGGATTTTCACTGCTGCTTTTAGGCCACTGTACACACGCTTGATTTCCTTATGGAGACATATAAATCCATGGGTTTTAAGATTCTTACTTGTCAGGTATCTTTCCAGGCGTTGAATATAGGGTGTTGAGTCCATTTCGTTGAGCAAGGAGTAGGTTTTGTCTATTATATATTTGGCTTATGGAACGGTATCTGTGCTAATTTCAATCTCTGGTTTTATGCAGCATCCCAACTGACCTTTCCCCATAAGCAAGCATAAGTTGGTTTTCTAAATTTGAGACCCTTTTCTGTTTTGTAATTCAGTTCATGGGTAGCCAAGTTTACATTCCGTGTATTAGTGATAACTTATGATGTTTCTTTTTCTGTCTGACTTATTTCTCATAGAATCATCGTACCTGTATCCACACATTATGCCGCTACGTTCCTGATGACGTAGATTTCATTGCTGAGTGATATTCCATTGTACGTGCGTACCACAACTTCTTTATCCATTTTATGCTTTCTCGGATATATAACTTCTACCGTAGATGAGGTTCTTGTAAACAGAGCCATCCCAAACTTTGGGGTGGCTGTGTGTTTTTAATTTCCCTAAGCTATAGGACCATAAGTGGAAGTGCCATAGGCTGTGTTGCTTTGTTTCCTACGTGTTTCAGGAAACACCATACACTTTTCCAGAGTGGCTGTTGGCAATTTAAATCCGCCCATCAGCATAACAAGGCTCCCTGTTCTCCATGACCTGTCCTGCCTTTCTGGATTTTACACTTTTTTCAGATGGCCCTTTTGACCGGGGGGCAGTGAGACTTCATTGTAGTGCAGATTTCCTTTACACGCTTGCTTGGTTGGCCAAAAAGGGCGTATGCGTTTTTTCCTGAATATATTCAGGAAAAAACTCATACGCCCTTTTTGGCCAAGTGCATCATTGTCGACATTCTGCCTCTTTTCCTATGCTTTAAGTGCAATTCCAGTCTACCCCCTGAAATCGTTTTCCTGAAATTCTGCCCCGCTTTCAAGTCCTCTTCGAAGACTTACTTCAATACATTTTTGGACGATAGCTGTCATTCATAACTCTGCAGGTTTGTGAATTACAGTGCCCCTGAGCTCCTTTCTTCCACTCGCTTTCTTGTGAGCTGGCCGCAAAACCGCAGGATTGCTTCAGGCCCTAATCTCTTTCCGGCAGGGCATGCTGAGCCTTTGGATAATTCCTCTTCCTGGTGGGAAATGAGCGTTCAATTGGCCCTTGCAAACACCTACAGCTAGTCTCTCATTGCTTCTCCCTATTCCTGTTCATCTTGCGCAGAAATTGCAAAGTGTGCCAAACAGGACGTTAAAGGCACTGACTCTCCAAGTGGGGAGAGTGTTAGTAAAGCGTCTGGAATGGTGAACCCGAGTACCAGGGGACGGAAACTGAGATGCATTTGAAAACGTTTCCCAATCACACGGTGGACCATACTATGGGTTTCCCATGCATGTTTTAGCTGAAGGAAGAATCCCTTAAACCTGGAAATTTGGGACCCATGGAATGGGTACCATGCAGTATGACTTCAAAGGGTCTGCGTTTGCTCACCGAACCTCACCAATGCTATCAGCCCGAAGTGTCCAGCCTTATGTCTCACCCAGCTCGGTGTGTAGATGTGGGAAATCCAGGTTGCATCACAAGCCCTGAATGAATTATTTAAGAATTGCTCTCTATTTCACTGTCATGTTGTTTTGTTTTTGAAATTTATTTTGATAATGGGATTTATCGGATTTTCACTGCTGCGTTTAGGCCGCTGTACACATGCTTGATTTCCTTATGGAGACATATAAATCCATAGGTTTTAAGATTCTTACTTGTCAGGTATCTTGCCAGGCATTGAATATGGGGTGTTGAGTCCATTTCGTTGAGCAAGGAGTAGGTCTGGTCTATTATATATTTGGCTTATGGAACGGTATCTGTGCTAATTTCAATCTCTGGTTTTATGCAGCACCCCAACTCACCTTTCCCCATAAGCAAGCATAAGTTGGTTTTCTAAATTTGAGACCCTGTTCTGTTTTGTAATTCAGTTCATGGGTAGCCAAGTTTACATTCCGTGTATTAGTGATATCTTATAATGTTTCTTTTTCTGTGTGACTTATTTCTCGTAGAATCATCATACCTGAATCCACTCATTATGCCACTACGGGCCTGATGACGTAGATTTCATTGCTGAGTGATATTCCATTGTACGTGCGTACCAGAACTTCTTTATCCATTTTTTCCTTTCTCGGATATTTAACTTGTACCGTAGACAAGGTTCTTGTAAACAGAGCCATCCCAAACTTTGGGGTGGCTGTGTGTTTGTGATTTTAATTTCCCTAAGCTATAGGACCATAAGTGGAAGTGACATAGGCTGTGTTGCTTTGTTTCCTACGTGTTTCAGGATACACCATACATTTCTCCAGAGTGGCTGTTGGCAATTTACATCCCGCCCATCAGCATAACAAGGCTCCCTGTTCTCCAAGACCTGTCCTGCCTTTCTGGATTTTACACTTTTTTCAGATGGCCCTTTTGACCGGGGGGCAGTGAGACTTCATTGTAGTGCAGATTTCCTTTCCACGCTTGCTTGGTTGGCCAAAAAGGGCGTATGCGTTTTTTCCTGAATATATTCAGGAAAAACGCATACGCCCTTTTTGGCCAAGTGCATCATTGTCGACATTCTGCCTCTTTTCCTATGCTTTAAGTGCAATTCCAGTCTACCCCCTGAAATCGTTTTCCTGAAATTCTGCCCCGCTTTCAAGTCCTCTTTGAAGACTTACTTCAGTACATTTTTGGACGATAGCTGTCATTCATAACTCTGCAGGTTTGTGAATTACAGTGCCCCTGAGCTCCTTTCTTCAACTCCTTTTCTTGTGAGCTGGCCGCAAAACCGCAGGATTGCTTCAGGCCCTAATCTGTTTCCGGCAGGGCACGCTGAGCCTTTGGTTAATTCCTCTTCCTGGTGGGAAATGAGCGGTCCATTTGCCCGTGCAGACACCTACATCTAGTCTCTCATTGCTTCTCCCTATTCCTGTTCATCTTGCGCAGAAATTGCAAACTGTGCCAAACAGGAGGTTAATGGCACTGACTCTCCAAGTGGGGAGAGTGTTAGTAAAGCGTTCAAATGTTGAACCCGAGTACCAGGGGACGAAAACTGAGATGCATTTGAAAACGTTTCCCAATCACACGGTGGACCATACTCTGGGTTTCCCATGCATGTTTTAGCTGAAGGAAGAATCCCTTAAACCTGGAGAGTTGGGACCCATGGAATGGGTACCATGCAGTATGACTTCAAAGGGTCTGCGTTTGCTCAGCGAACCTCACCAATGCTATCAGCCCGAAGTGTCCAGCCTTATGTCTCATCCAGCTCTGGGTGTAGATGTGGGAAATCCAGGTTGCATCACAAGCCCTGAATGAATCATTTAAGCATTGCTCTCTATTTCACTCTCATTGTGTTTTGTTTTTGAAATTCATTTTGATAATGGGATTTATCGGATTTTCACTGCTGCTTTTAGGCCACTGTACACACGCTTGATTTCCTTATGGAGACATATAAATCCATGGGTTTTAAGATTCTTACTTGTCAGGTATCTTTCCAGGCGTTGAATATAGGGTGTTGAGTCCATTTCGTTGAGCAAGGAGTAGGTTTTGTCTATTATATATTTGGCTTATGGAACGGTATCTGTGCTAATTTCAATCTCTGGTTTTATGCAGCATCCCAACTGACCTTTCCCCATAAGCAAGCATAAGTTGGTTTTCTAAATTTGAGACCCTTTTCTGTTTTGTAATTCAGTTCATGGGTAGCCAAGTTTACATTCCGTGTATTAGTGATAACTTATGATGTTTCTTTTTCTGTCTGACTTATTTCTCATAGAATCATCGTACCTGTATCCACACATTATGCCGCTACGTTCCTGATGACGTAGATTTCATTGCTGAGTGATATTCCATTGTACGTGCGTACCACAACTTCTTTATCCATTTTATGCTTTCTCGGATATATAACTTCTACCGTAGATGAGGTTCTTGTAAACAGAGCCATCCCAAACTTTGGGGTGGCTGTGTGTTTTTAATTTCCCTAAGCTATAGGACCATAAGTGGAAGTGCCATAGGCTGTGTTGCTTTGTTTCCTACGTGTTTCAGGAAACACCATACACTTTTCCAGAGTGGCTGTTGGCAATTTAAATCCGCCCATCAGCATAACAAGGCTCCCTGTTCTCCATGACCTGTCCTGCCTTTCTGGATTTTACACTTTTTTCAGATGGCCCTTTTGACCGGGGGGCAGTGAGACTTCATTGTAGTGCAGATTTCCTTTACACGCTTGCTTGGTTGGCCAAAAAGGGCGTATGCGTTTTTTCCTGAATATATTCAGGAAAAAACTCATACGCCCTTTTTGGCCAAGTGCATCATTGTCGACATTCTGCCTCTTTTCCTATGCTTTAAGTGCAATTCCAGTCTACCCCCTGAAATCGTTTTCCTGAAATTCTGCCCCGCTTTCAAGTCCTCTTCGAAGACTTACTTCAATACATTTTTGGACGATAGCTGTCATTCATAACTCTGCAGGTTTGTGAATTACAGTGCCCCTGAGCTCCTTTCTTCCACTCGCTTTCTTGTGAGCTGGCCGCAAAACCGCAGGATTGCTTCAGGCCCTAATCTCTTTCCGGCAGGGCATGCTGAGCCTTTGGATAATTCCTCTTCCTGGTGGGAAATGAGCGTTCAATTGGCCCTTGCAAACACCTACAGCTAGTCTCTCATTGCTTCTCCCTATTCCTGTTCATCTTGCGCAGAAATTGCAAAGTGTGCCAAACAGGACGTTAAAGGCACTGACTCTCCAAGTGGGGAGAGTGTTAGTAAAGCGTCTGGAATGGTGAACCCGAGTACCAGGGGACGGAAACTGAGATGCATTTGAAAACGTTTCCCAATCACACGGTGGACCATACTATGGGTTTCCCATGCATGTTTTAGCTGAAGGAAGAATCCCTTAAACCTGGAAATTTGGGACCCATGGAATGGGTACCATGCAGTATGACTTCAAAGGGTCTGCGTTTGCTCACCGAACCTCACCAATGCTATCAGCCCGAAGTGTCCAGCCTTATGTCTCACCCAGCTCGGGGTGTAGATGTGGGAAATCCAGGTTGCATCACAAGCCCTGAATGAATTATTTAAGAATTGCTCTCTATTTCACTGTCATGTTGTTTTGTTTTTGAAATTTATTTTGATAATGGGATTTATCGGATTTTCACTGCTGCGTTTAGGCCGCTGTACACACGCTTGATTTCCTTATGGAGACATATAAATCCATAGGTTTTAAGATTCTTACTTGTCAGGTATCTTGCCAGGCATTGAATATGGGGTGTTGAGTCCATTTCGTTGAGCAAGGAGTAGGTCTGGTCTATTATATATTTGGCTTATGGAACGGTATCTGTGCTAATTTCAATCTCTGGTTTTATGCAGCACCCCAACTCACCTTTCCCCATAAGCAAGCATAAGTTGGTTTTCTAAATTTGAGACCCTGTTCTGTTTTGTAATTCACTTCATGGGTAGCCAAGTTTACATTCCGTGTATTAGTGATATCTTATGATGTTTCTTTTTCTGTGTGACTTATTTCTCGTAGAATCATCATACCTGAATCCACTCATTATGCCGCTACGGGCCTGATGAGGTAGATTTCATTGCTGAGTGATATTCCATTGTACGTGCGTACCAGAACTTCTTTATCCATTTTTTCCTTTCTCGGATATTTAACTTGTACCGTAGACAAGGTTCTTGTAAACAGAGCCATCCCAAACTTTGGGGTGGCTGTGTGTTTGTGATTTTAATTTCCCTAAGCTATAGGACCATAAGTGGAAGTGCCATAGGCTGTGTTGCTTTGTTTCCTACGTGTTTCTGGAAACACCATACACTTCTCCAGACTGGTTGTTGGCAATTTACATCCCGCCCATCAGCATGACAAGGCTCCCTGTTCTCCATGACCTGTCCTGACTTTCTGGATTTTACACTTTTTTCAGATGGCCCTTTTGACCGGGGGGCAGTGAGACTTCATTGTAGAGCAGATTTCCATTACACGCTTGCTTGGTTGGCCAAAAAGGGCGTATGCGTTTTTTCCTGAATATATTCAGGAAAAAACGCATACGCCCTGTTTGGCCAAGTGCATCATTGTCGACATTCTGCCTCTTTTCCTATGCTTTTAGTACAATTCCAGTCTACCCCCTGAAATCGTTTTCCTGAAATTCTGCCCCGCTTTCAAGTCCTCTTCGAAGACTTACTTCAATACATTTTTGGACGATAGCCGTCATTCATAACTCTGCAGGTTTGTGAATTACAGTGCCCCTGAGCTCCTTTCTTCAACTCGCTTTCTTGTGAGCTGGCCGCAAAACCGCAGGATTGCTTCAGGCCCTAATCTGTTTCCGGCAGGGCACGCTGAGCCTTTGGTTAATTCCTCTTCCTGGTGGGAAATGAGCGGTCCATTTGCCCGTGCAGACACCTACATCTAGTCTCTCATTGCTTCTCCCTATTCCTGTTCATCTTGCGCAGAAATTGCAAACTGTGCCAAACAGGAGGTTAATGGCATTGACTCTCCAAGTGGGGAGAGTGTTAGTAAAGCGTTCAAATGTTGAACCCGAGTACCAGGGGACGAAAACTGAGATGCATTTGAAAACGTTTCCCAATCACACGGTGGACCATACTCTGGGTTTCCCATGCATGTTTTAGCTGAAGGAAGAATCCCTTAAACCTGGAGAGTTGGGACCCATGGAATGGGTACCATGCAGTATGACTTCAAAGGGTCTGCGTTTGCTCAGCGAACCTCACCAATGCTATCAGCCCGAAGTGTCCAGCCTTATGTCTCATCCAGCTCTGGGTGTAGATGTGGGAAATCCAGGTTGCATCACAAGCCCTGAATGAATTATTTAAGCATTGCTCTCTATTTCACTCTCATTGTGTTTTGTTTTTGAAATTCATTTTGATAATGGGATTTATCGGATTTTCACTGCTGCTTTTAGGCCACTGTACACACGCTTGATTTCCTTATGGAGACATATAAATCCATGGGTTTTAAGATTCTTACTTGTCAGGTATCTTCCCAGGCGTTGAATATAGGGTGTTGAGTCCATTTCGTTGAGCAAGGAGTAGGTTTTGTCTATTATATATTTGGCTTATGGAACGGTATCTGTGCTAATTTCAATCTCTGGTTTTATGCAGCATCCCAACTGACCTTTCCCCATAAGCAAGCATAAGATGGTTTGCTAAATTTGAGACCCTTTTCTGTTTTGTAATTCAGTTCATGGGTAGCCAAGTTTACATTCCGTGTATTAGTGATAACTTATGATGTTTCTTTTTCTGTCTGACTTATTTCTCATAGAATCATCGTACCTGAATCCACACATTATGCCGCTACGTTCCTGATGACGTAGATTTCATTGCTGAGTGATATTCCATTGTACGTGCGTACCACAACTTCTTTATCCATTTTATGCTTTCTCGGATATTTAACTTGTACCGTAGACAAGGTTCTTGTAAACAGAGCCGTCCCACACTTTGGGGTGGCTGTGTGTTTGTGATTTTAATTTCCCTAAGCTATAGGACCATAAGTGGAAGTGACATAGGCTGTATTGCTTTGTTTCCTACGTGTTTCAGGATACACCATACATTTCTCCAGAGTGGCTGTTGGCAATTTACATCCCGCCCATCAGCATAACAAGGCTCCCTGTTCTCCAAGACCTGTCCTGCCTTTCTGGATTTTACACTTTTTTCAGATGGCCCTTTTGACCGGGGGGCAGTGAGACTTCATTGTAGTGCAGATTTCCTTTACACGCTTGCTTGGTTGGCCAAAAAGGGCGTATGCGTTTTTTCCTGAATATATTCAGGAAAAAACGCATACGCCCTTTTTTGCCAAGTGCATCATTGTCGACATTCTGCCTCTTTTCCTATGCTTTAAGTGCAATTCCAGTCTACCCCCTGAAATCGTTTTCCTGAAATTCTGCCCCACTTTCAAGTCCTCTTTGAAGACTTACTTCAGTACATTTTTGGACGATAGCTGTCATTCATAACTCTGCAGGTTTGTGAATTACAGTGCCCCTGAGCTCCTTTCTTCAACTCCTTTTCTTGTGAGCTGGCCGCAAAATCGCAGGATTGCTTCAGGCCCTAATCTGTTTCCGGCAGGGCTCGCTGAGCCTTTGGTTAATTCCTCTTCCTGGTGGGAAATGATCGTTCAATTTGCCCGTGCAGACACCAACAGCTAGTCTCTCATTGCTTCTCCCTATGCCTGTTCATCTTGCGCAGAAATTGCAAACTGTGCCAAACAGGACGTTAAAGGCACTGACTCTCCAAGTGGGGAGAGTGTTAGTAAAGCGTCTGGAATGGTGAACTCGAGTACCAGGGGACGAAAACTGAGATGCATTTGAAAACGTTTCCCAATCACACGGCAGACGATAGTCTGGGTTTCCAATGCATGATTTAGCTGAAGGAAGAATCCCTTAAACCTGGAAAGTTGGGACCCATGGAATGGGTACCATGCAGTATGACTTCAAAGGGTCTGCGTTTGCTCACCGAACCTCACCAATGCTATCAGCCCGAAGTGCCCAGCCTTATGTCTCACCCAGCTCTGGGTGTAGATGTGGTAAATCCAGGTTGCATCACAAGCCCTGAATGAATGATTTAAGAATTGCTCTCTATTTCACTGTCATTGTGTTTTGTTTTTGAAATTTATTTAGATAATGGGATTTATCGGATTTTCACTGCTGCGTTTAGGCCGCTGTACACACGCTTGATTTCCTTATGGAGACATATAAATCCATGGGTTTTAAGATTCTTACTTGTCAGGTATCTTGCCAGGCATTGAATATGGGGTGTTGAGTCCATTTCGTTGAGCAAGGAGTAGGTCTGGTCTATTATATATTTGGCTTATGGAACGGTATCTGTGCTAATTTCAATCTCTGGTTTTATGCAGCACCCCAACTCACCTTTCCCCATAAGCAAGCATAAGTTGGTTTTCTAAATTTGAGACCCTGTTCTGTTTTGTAATTCAGTTCATGTGTAGCCAACTTTACATTCCGTGTATTAGTGATATCTTATGATGTTTCTTTTTCTGTGTGACTTATTTCTCGTAGAATCATCGTACCTCAATCCACTCATTATGCCGCTACGGGCCTGATGACGTAGATTTCATTGCTGAGTGATATTCCATTGTACGTGCGTACCACAACTTCTTTATCCATTTTTTGCATTCTGGGATATTTTACTTGTACCGTAGACGAGGTTCTTGTAAACAGAGCCGTCCCAAACACTGGGGTGGCTGTGTGTTTTTGATTTTAATTTCCCTAAGCTATAGGACCATAAGTGGAAGTGCCATAGGCTGTATTGCTTTGTTTCCTACGTGTTTCTGGAAACACCATACACTTCTCCAGACTGGTTGTTGGCAATTTACATCCCGCCCATCAGCATGACAAGGCTCCCTGTTCTCCATGACCTGTCCTGACTTTCTGGATTTTACACTTTTTTCAGATGGCCCTTTTGACCGGGGGGCAGTGAGACTTCATTGTAGAGCAGATTTCCTTTACACGCTTGCTTGGTTGGCCAAAAAGGGCGTATGCGTTTTTTCCTGAATATATTCAGGAAAAAACGCATACGCCCTGTTTGGCCAAGTGCATCATTGTCGACATTCTGCCTCTTTTCCTATGCTTTTAGTACAATTCCAGTCTACCCCCTGAAATCGTTTTCCTGAAATTCTGCCCCGCTTTCAAGTCCTCTTCGAAGACTTACTTCAATACATTTTTGGACGATAGCTGTCATTCATAACTCTGCAGGTTTGTGAATTACAGTGCCCCTGAGCTCATTTCTTCAACTCGCTTTCTTGTGAGCTGGCCGCAAAACCGCAGGATTGCTTCAGGCCCTAATCTGTTTCCGGCAGGGCACGCTGAGCCTTTGGTTAATTCCTCTTCCTGGTGGGAAATGAGCGGTCCATTTGCCCGTGCAGACACCTACATCTAGTCTCTCATTGCTTCTCCCTATTCCTGTTCATCTTGCGCAGAAATTGCAAACTGTGCCAAACAGGAGGTTAATGGCACTGACTCTCCAAGTGGGGAGAGTGTTAGTAAAGCGTTCAAATGTTGAACCCGAGTACCAGGGGACGAAAACTGAGATGCATTTGAAAACGTTTCCCAATCACACGGTGGACCATACTCTGGGTTTCCCATGCATGTTTTAGCTGAAGGAAGAATCCCTTAAACCTGGAGAGTTGGGACCCATGGAATGGGTACCATGCAGTATGACTTCAAAGGGTCTGCGTTTGCTCAGCGAACCTCACCAATGCTATCAGCCCGAAGTGTCCAGCCTTATGTCTCATCCAGCTCTGGGTGTAGATGTGGGAAATCCAGGTTGCATCACAAGCCCTGAATGAATCATTTAAGCATTGCTCTCTATTTCACTCTCATTGTGTTTTGTTTTTGAAATTCATTTTGATAATGGGATTTATCGGATTTTCACTGCTGCTTTTAGGCCACTGTACACACGCTTGATTTCCTTATGGAGACATATAAATCCATGGGTTTTAAGATTCTTACTTGTCAGGTATCTTTCCAGGCGTTGAATATAGGGTGTTGAGTCCATTTCGTTGAGCAAGGAGTAGGTTTTGTCTATTATATATTTGGCTTATGGAACGGTATCTGTGCTAATTTCAATCTCTGGTTTTATGCAGCATCCCAACTGACCTTTCCCCATAAGCAAGCATAAGTTGGTTTTCTAAATTTGAGACCCTTTTCTGTTTTGTAATTCAGTTCATGGGTAGCCAAGTTTACATTCCGTGTATTAGTGATAACTTATGATGTTTCTTTTTCTGTCTGACTTATTTCTCATAGAATCATCGTACCTGTATCCACACATTATGCCGCTACGTTCCTGATGACGTAGATTTCATTGCTGAGTGATATTCCATTGTACGTGCGTACCACAACTTCTTTATCCATTTTATGCTTTCTCGGATATATAACTTCTACCGTAGATGAGGTTCTTGTAAACAGAGCCATCCCAAACTTTGGGGTGGCTGTGTGTTTTTAATTTCCCTAAGCTATAGGACCATAAGTGGAAGTGCCATAGGCTGTGTTGCTTTGTTTCCTACGTGTTTCAGGAAACACCATACACTTTTCCAGAGTGGCTGTTGGCAATTTAAATCCGCCCATCAGCATAACAAGGCTCCCTGTTCTCCATGACCTGTCCTGCCTTTCTGGATTTTACACTTTTTTCAGATGGCCCTTTTGACCGGGGGGCAGTGAGACTTCATTGTAGTGCAGATTTCCTTTACACGCTTGCTTGGTTGGCCAAAAAGGGCGTATGCGTTTTTTCCTGAATATATTCAGGAAAAAACTCATACGCCCTTTTTGGCCAAGTGCATCATTGTCGACATTCTGCCTCTTTTCCTATGCTTTAAGTGCAATTCCAGTCTACCCCCTGAAATCGTTTTCCTGAAATTCTGCCCCGCTTTCAAGTCCTCTTCGAAGACTTACTTCAATACATTTTTGGACGATAGCTGTCATTCATAACTCTGCAGGTTTGTGAATTACAGTGCCCCTGAGCTCCTTTCTTCCACTCGCTTTCTTGTGAGCTGGCCGCAAAACCGCAGGATTGCTTCAGGCCCTAATCTCTTTCCGGCAGGGCATGCTGAGCCTTTGGATAATTCCTCTTCCTGGTGGGAAATGAGCGTTCAATTGGCCCTTGCAAACACCTACAGCTAGTCTCTCATTGCTTCTCCCTATTCCTGTTCATCTTGCGCAGAAATTGCAAAGTGTGCCAAACAGGACGTTAAAGGCACTGACTCTCCAAGTGGGGAGAGTGTTAGTAAAGCGTCTGGAATGGTGAACCCGAGTACCAGGGGACGGAAACTGAGATGCATTTGAAAACGTTTCCCAATCACACGGTGGACCATACTATGGGTTTCCCATGCATGTTTTAGCTGAAGGAAGAATCCCTTAAACCTGGAAATTTGGGACCCATGGAATGGGTACCATGCAGTATGACTTCAAAGGGTCTGCGTTTGCTCACCGAACCTCACCAATGCTATCAGCCCGAAGTGTCCAGCCTTATGTCTCACCCAGCTCGGGGTGTAGATGTGGGAAATCCAGGTTGCATCACAAGCCCTGAATGAATTATTTAAGAATTGCTCTCTATTTCACTGTCATGTTGTTTTGTTTTTGAAATTTATTTTGATAATGGGATTTATCGGATTTTCACTGCTGCGTTTAGGCCGCTGTACACATGCTTGATTTCCTTATGGAGACATATAAATCCATAGGTTTTAAGATTCTTACTTGTCAGGTATCTTGCCAGGCATTGAATATGGGGTGTTGAGTCCATTTCGTTGAGCAAGGAGTAGGTCTGGTCTATTATATATTTGGCTTATGGAACGGTATCTGTGCTAATTTCAATCTCTGGTTTTATGCAGCACCCCAACTCACCTTTCCCCATAAGCAAGCATAAGTTGGTTTTCTAAATTTGAGACCCTGTTCTGTTTTGTAATTCAGTTCATGGGTAGCCAAGTTTACATTCCGTGTATTAGTGATATCTTATAATGTTTCTTTTTCTGTGTGACTTATTTCTCGTAGAATCATCATACCTGAATCCACTCATTATGCCACTACGGGCCTGATGACGTAGATTTCATTGCTGAGTGATATTCCATTGTACGTGCGTACCAGAACTTCTTTATCCATTTTTTCCTTTCTCGGATATTTAACTTGTACCGTAGACAAGGTTCTTGTAAACAGAGCCATCCCAAACTTTGGGGTGGCTGTGTGTTTGTGATTTTAATTTCCCTAAGCTATAGGACCATAAGTGGAAGTGACATAGGCTGTGTTGCTTTGTTTCCTACGTGTTTCAGGATACACCATACATTTCTCCAGAGTGGCTGTTGGCAATTTACATCCCGCCCATCAGCATAACAAGGCTCCCTGTTCTCCAAGACCTGTCCTGCCTTTCTGGATTTTACACTTTTTTCAGATGGCCCTTTTGACCGGGGGGCAGTGAGACTTCATTGTAGTGCAGATTTCCTTTCCACGCTTGCTTGGTTGGCCAAAAAGGGCGTATGCGTTTTTTCCTGAATATATTCAGGAAAAACGCATACGCCCTTTTTGGCCAAGTGCATCATTGTCGACATTCTGCCTCTTTTCCTATGCTTTAAGTGCAATTCCAGTCTACCCCCTGAAATCGTTTTCCTGAAATTCTGCCCCGCTTTCAAGTCCTCTTTGAAGACTTACTTCAGTACATTTTTGGACGATAGCTGTCATTCATAACTCTGCAGGTTTGTGAATTACAGTGCCCCTGAGCTCCTTTCTTCAACTCCTTTTCTTGTGAGCTGGCCGCAAAACCGCAGGATTGCTTCAGGCCCTAATCTGTTTCCGGCAGGGCACGCTGAGCCTTTGGTTAATTCCTCTTCCTGGTGGGAAATGAGCGGTCCATTTGCCCGTGCAGACACCTACATCTAGTCTCTCATTGCTTCTCCCTATTCCTGTTCATCTTGCGCAGAAATTGCAAACTGTGCCAAACAGGAGGTTAATGGCACTGACTCTCCAAGTGGGGAGAGTGTTAGTAAAGCGTTCAAATGTTGAACCCGAGTACCAGGGGACGAAAACTGAGATGCATTTGAAAACGTTTCCCAATCACACGGTGGACCATACTCTGGGTTTCCCATGCATGTTTTAGCTGAAGGAAGAATCCCTTAAACCTGGAGAGTTGGGACCCATGGAATGGGTACCATGCAGTATGACTTCAAAGGGTCTGCGTTTGCTCAGCGAACCTCACCAATGCTATCAGCCCGAAGTGTCCAGCCTTATGTCTCATCCAGCTCTGGGTGTAGATGTGGGAAATCCAGGTTGCATCACAAGCCCTGAATGAATCATTTAAGCATTGCTCTCTATTTCACTCTCATTGTGTTTTGTTTTTGAAATTCATTTTGATAATGGGATTTATCGGATTTTCACTGCTGCTTTTAGGCCACTGTACACACGCTTGATTTCCTTATGGAGACATATAAATCCATGGGTTTTAAGATTCTTACTTGTCAGGTATCTTTCCAGGCGTTGAATATAGGGTGTTGAGTCCATTTCGTTGAGCAAGGAGTAGGTTTTGTCTATTATATATTTGGCTTATGGAACGGTATCTGTGCTAATTTCAATCTCTGGTTTTATGCAGCATCCCAACTGACCTTTCCCCATAAGCAAGCATAAGTTGGTTTTCTAAATTTGAGACCCTTTTCTGTTTTGTAATTCAGTTCATGGGTAGCCAAGTTTACATTCCGTGTATTAGTGATAACTTATGATGTTTCTTTTTCTGTCTGACTTATTTCTCATAGAATCATCGTACCTGTATCCACACATTATGCCGCTACGTTCCTGATGACGTAGATTTCATTGCTGAGTGATATTCCATTGTACGTGCGTACCACAACTTCTTTATCCATTTTATGCTTTCTCGGATATATAACTTCTACCGTAGATGAGGTTCTTGTAAACAGAGCCATCCCAAACTTTGGGGTGGCTGTGTGTTTTTAATTTCCCTAAGCTATAGGACCATAAGTGGAAGTGCCATAGGCTGTGTTGCTTTGTTTCCTACGTGTTTCAGGAAACACCATACACTTTTCCAGAGTGGCTGTTGGCAATTTAAATCCGCCCATCAGCATAACAAGGCTCCCTGTTCTCCATGACCTGTCCTGCCTTTCTGGATTTTACACTTTTTTCAGATGGCCCTTTTGACCGGGGGGCAGTGAGACTTCATTGTAGTGCAGATTTCCTTTACACGCTTGCTTGGTTGGCCAAAAAGGGCGTATGCGTTTTTTCCTGAATATATTCAGGAAAAAACTCATACGCCCTTTTTGGCCAAGTGCATCATTGTCGACATTCTGCCTCTTTTCCTATGCTTTAAGTGCAATTCCAGTCTACCCCCTGAAATCGTTTTCCTGAAATTCTGCCCCGCTTTCAAGTCCTCTTCGAAGACTTACTTCAATACATTTTTGGACGATAGCTGTCATTCATAACTCTGCAGGTTTGTGAATTACAGTGCCCCTGAGCTCCTTTCTTCCACTCGCTTTCTTGTGAGCTGGCCGCAAAACCGCAGGATTGCTTCAGGCCCTAATCTCTTTCCGGCAGGGCATGCTGAGCCTTTGGATAATTCCTCTTCCTGGTGGGAAATGAGCGTTCAATTGGCCCTTGCAAACACCTACAGCTAGTCTCTCATTGCTTCTCCCTATTCCTGTTCATCTTGCGCAGAAATTGCAAAGTGTGCCAAACAGGACGTTAAAGGCACTGACTCTCCAAGTGGGGAGAGTGTTAGTAAAGCGTCTGGAATGGTGAACCCGAGTACCAGGGGACGGAAACTGAGATGCATTTGAAAACGTTTCCCAATCACACGGTGGACCATACTATGGGTTTCCCATGCATGTTTTAGCTGAAGGAAGAATCCCTTAAACCTGGAAATTTGGGACCCATGGAATGGGTACCATGCAGTATGACTTCAAAGGGTCTGCGTTTGCTCACCGAACCTCACCAATGCTATCAGCCCGAAGTGTCCAGCCTTATGTCTCACCCAGCTCGGGGTGTAGATGTGGTAAGTCCAGGTTGCCTCACAAGCCCTGAATGAATTATTTAAGAATTGCTCTGTATTTCACTGTCATTTTTTTTTGTTTTTGAAATTTATTTTGGTAATGCAATTTATCGGATGTTCACTGCTGCGTTTAGGCCGCTGTACACACGCTTGATTTCCTTATGGAGACATATAAATCCATGGGTTTTAAGATTCTTACTTGTCAGGTATCTTCCCAGGCGTTGAATATGGGGTGTTGAGTCCATTTCGTTGAGCAAGGAGTAGGTCTTGTCTATTATATATTTGGCTTATGGAACGGTATCTGTGCTAATTTCAATCTCTGGTTTTATGCAACACCCCAACTCACCTTTCCCCATAAGCAAGCATAAGTTGGTTTTCTAAATTTGAGACCCTGTTCTGTTTTGTAATTCAGTTCATGTGTAGCCAAGTTTACATTCCGTGTATTAGAGATATCTTATGATGTTTCTTTTTCTGTGTGACTTATTTCTTGTAGAATCATCGTACCTGAATCCACTCATTATGCCGCTAGGGACGTGATGACGTAGATTTCATTGCTGAGTGATATTCCATTGTACGTGCGTACCACAACTTCTTTATCCATTTTTTGCTTTCTCGGATATTTAACTTGTACCGTAGATGACGTTCTTGTAAACAGAGCCGTCCCAAATTTTGGGGTGGCTGTGTCTTTTTGATTTTAATTTCCGTAAGCTATAGGACCATAAGTGGAAGTGCCATAGGCTGTGTTGCTTTGTTTCCTACCTGTTTCAGGAAACACCATACACTTCTCCAGAGTGGCTGTTGGCAATTTACATCCGCCCATCAGCATAACAAGGCTCCCTGTTCTCCATGACCTGTCCTACCTTTCTGGATTTTACACTTTTTTCAGATGGCCCTTTTGACCGGGGGGCAGTGAGACTTCATTGTAGTGAAGATTTCCTTTACACGCTTGCTTGGTTGGCCAAAAAGGGCGTATGCGTTTTTTCCTGAATATATTCAGGAAAAAACGCATATGCCCTTTTTGGCCAAGTGCATCATTGTCGACATTCTGCCTGTTTTCCTATTCTTTAAGTGCAATTGCAGTCTACCCCCTGAAATCGTTTTCCTGAAATTCTGCCCCGCTTTCAACTCCTCTTCGAAGACTTACTTCAGTATATTTTTGGACGATAGCTGTCATTCATATCTCTGCAGGTTTGTGAATTACAGTGCCCCTGAGCTCCTTTCTTCAACTCGCTTTCTTGTGACCTGGCCGCAAAACCGCAGGATTGCTTCAGGCCCTAATCTGTTTCTGGCAGG
Source organism: Delphinapterus leucas (assembly GCF_059928025.1). Taxonomy (NCBI): domain Eukaryota; kingdom Metazoa; phylum Chordata; class Mammalia; order Artiodactyla; family Monodontidae; genus Delphinapterus; species Delphinapterus leucas. The sequence goes on along the minus strand of NW_028322256.1, from coordinate 832,189 downwards.
GCACGGTGAGCCTTTGGTTAATTCCTCTTCCTGGTGGGAAATGAGCGTCCCATTTGCCCGTGCACACACCTACATCTAGTCTCTCATTGGTTCTCTCTATTCCTGTTCATCTTGCGCAGAAATTGCAAACTGTGCCAAACAGGAGGTTAAAGGCACTGACTCACCAAGTGGGGAGAGTGTTAGTAAAGCGTCTGGAATGGTGAACCCGAGTACCAGGGGACGAAAACTGAGATGCATTGAAAACGTTTCCCAATCACACGGTGGACCATACTCTGGGTTTCCCTTGCATGTTTTAGCTGAAGGAAGAATCCCTTAAACCTGAAGAGTTGGGACCCATGGAATGGGTATCATGCAGTATGACTTCAAAGGGTCTGACTTTGCTCACCGAACCTCACCAATGCTATCAGCGTGAAGAGTCCAGCCTTATGTCTCACCCAGCTCTGGGTGTAGATGTGGTAAATCCAGGTGGCATCACAAGCCCTGAATGAATTATTTAAGAATTGCTCTCTATTTCACTGTCATTGTGTTTTGTTTTTGAAATTTATTTTGATAATGGGATTTATCGGATGTCCACTGTTGCATTTAGGCCGCTGTACACACGCTTGATTTCCTTATGGAGACATATAAATCCATGGGTTTTAAGATTCTTACTTGGCAGGTATCTTCCCAGGCGTTGAATATGGGGTGTTGAGTCCATTTCGTTGAGCAAGGAGTAGGTCTTGTCTATTATATATTTGGCTTATGGAAAGGTATCTGTGCTAATTTCAATCTCTGGTTTTATGCAGCACCCCAACTCACCTTTCCCCATAAGCAAGCATAAGTTGTTTTTCTAAACTTGAGACCCTGTTCTGTTTTGTAATTCAGTACATGTTTAGCCAAGTTTACATTCCGTGTATTAGGGATATCTTATGATGTTTCTTTTTCTGTGTGACTTATTTCTCGTAGAATCTTCATACCTGAATCCACTCATTATGCCGCTACGGGCCTGATGACGTAGATTTCATTGCTGAGTGATATTCCACTGTACGTGCGTACCACAACTTCTTTATCCATTTTTTGCTTTCTTGGATATTTAACTTGTACCGTAGATGAAGTTCTTGTAAACAGAGCCGTCCCATACTTTGGGGTGGCTGTGTCTTTTTGATTTTAATTTCCCTAAGCTATAGGACCATAAGTGGAAGTGCCAAAGGCTGTGTTGGTTTGTTTCCTACGTGTTTTAGGAAACACCATACACTTCTCCAGAGTGGCTGTTGGCAATTTCCATCCCGCCCATTAGCATAACAAGGCTCCCTGTTCTCCATGACCTTTCCTGCCTTTCTGGATTTTACACTTTTTTCAGATGGCCCTTTTGACCGGGGGGCAGTGAGACTTCATTGTAGTGCAGATTTCATTTACACGCTTGCTTGGTTGGCCAAAAAGTGCGTTTGCGTTTTTTCCTGAATATATTCAGGAAAAAACGCGTATGCCCTTTTTAGCCAAGTGCATCATTGTCTACATTCTGCCTCTGTTCCTATGCTTTAAGCGCAATTCCAGTCTACCCCCTGAAATCGATTTCCTGAAATTCTGCCCCGCTTTCAAGTCCTCTTCGAAGACTTACATCAGTACATTTTGGACGATAGCTGTCATTCATAACTCTGCAGGTTTGTGAATTGCAGTGCCCCTGATCTCCTTTCTTCAACTCGCTTTCTTGTGAGCTGGCCGCAAAACCGCAGGATTGCTTCAGGCCCTAATCTCTTTCCGGCAGGGCACGCTGAGCCTTTGTTTAATTCCTCTTCCTGGTGGGAAATGAGCGTTCCATTTGCCCGTGCAGGCACCTACAGCTAGTCTCTCATTGGTTCTCCCTATTCCTGTACATCTTGCGCAGAAATTGCAAACTGTGCCAAACAGGAGGTTAATGGCACTGACTCTCCAAGTGGGGAGAGTGTTAGTAAAGCGTCTGGAATGATGAACCTGAGTACCAGGGGACGAAAACTGAGATGCATTTGAAAACGTTTCCCGGTCACACAGTGCACTGTACTGTGGGTTTCCCATGCATGTTTTAGCTGAAGGAAGAATCCCTTAAACCTGGAGAGTTGTGACCCATGGAAATGGTACCATGCAGTATGACTTCAAAGGGTCTGCGTGTGCTCACCAAACCTCACCAATGCTATCAGCCCGAAGTGTCCAGCCTTATGTCTCACCCAGCTCTGGGTGTAGATGTGGTAAATCCAGGTTGCATCACAAGCCCTGAATGAATTATTTAAGAATTGCTCTCTATTTCACTGTCATTGTGTTTTGTTTTTGAAATTCATTTTGATAATGGGATTTATCGGATGTTCACTGCTGCGTTTAGGCTGCTGTACACACGCTTGTTTTCCTTATGGAGACATATAAATCCATGGGTTTTAAGATTCTTACTTGTCAGGTATCTTCCCAGGCGTTGAATATGGGGTGTTGAGTCCATTTCGTTGAGCAAGGAGTAGGTCTTGTCTATTATATATTTGCCTTATGGAACGGTATCTGTGCTAATTTCAATCTCTGGTTTTATGCAGCACCCCAACTCACCTTTCCCCATAAGCAAGCATAAGTTGGTTTTCTAAATTTGAGACCCTGTTCTGTTTTGTAATTCAGTTCATGTGTAGCCAAGTTTACATTCGGTGTATTAGGTATATCTTATGATGTTTCTTTTTCTGTGTGACTTATTTCTCGTAGAATCATCATACCTGAATCCACTCATTATGCCGCTACGGGCCTGATGACGTAGATTTCATTGCTGAGTGATATTCCATTGTACGTGCGTACCACAACATCTTTATGCATTTTTTGCTTTCTGGGATATTTAACTTGTACCGTAGACGAGGTTGTTGTAAACAGAGCCGTCAAAAATTTTGGGGTGGCTGTATCTTTTTGATTTTAATTTCCCTAAGCTATAGGACCATAAGTGGAAGTGCCATACTCTGTGTTGCTTTGTTTCCTACGTGTTTCAGGAAACACCATACACTTCTCCAGAGTGGTTGTTGGCAGTTTACATCCCGCCCATCAGCATAACAAGGCTCCCTGTTCTCCATGACCTGTCCTGCCTTTCTGGATTTTACACTTTTTTCAGATGGCCCTTTTGACCGGGGGGCAGTGAGACTTCATTGTAGTGCAGATTTCCTTTACACGCTTGTTGGTTGGCGAAAAAGTGCATATGCGTTTTTTCCTGAATATATTCAGGAAAAAACGCATACGCCCTTTTTGGCCAAGTGCATCATTGTCGACATTCTGCCTCTTTTCCTATGCTTTAAGTGCAATTCCAGTCTACCCCGTGAAATCGTTTTCCTGAAATTCTGCCCCGCTTTCAAGTCCTCTTTGAAGACTTACTTCAATACATTTTTGGACAATAGCTGTCATTCATAACTATGCAGGTTTCTGAATTACACTGCCCCTGAGCTCCTTTCTTCAACTAGCTTTCTTGTGAGCTGGCCACAAAACCGCACGATTGCTTCAGGCCATAATCTCTTTAGGGCAGGGCACGCTGAGCTTTTGGTTAATTCCTCTTCCTGGTGGGAAATGAGCGTTCCATTTGCCCGTGCAGACACCTACAGCTAGTCTCTCATTGGTTCTCCCTATTCCTGTTCATCTTTCGCAGAAATTGCAAACTGTGCCAAACAGGAGGTTAAAGGCACTGACTCTCCAAGTGGGGATAGTGTTAGTAAAGCGTCTGGAATGGTGAACCCGAGCACCAGGGGACGAAACCTGAGATGCATTTGAAAACGTTTCCCGGTCACACAGTGCACTGTACTGTGGGTTTCACATGCATGTTTTAGCTGAAGGAAGTATCCCTTAAACCTGGAGAGTTGGGATCCATGGAATGGGTACCATGCAGTATGACTTCAAAGGGTCTGCGTTTGGTCACCGAACCTCACCAATGCTATCAGCCCGAAGTGTCCAGCCTTATGTCTCACCCAGCTCTGGGTGTAGATGTGGTAAATCCAGGTTGCATCAGAAGCCCTGAATGAATTATTTAAGAATTGCTCTCTATTTCACTGTCATTGTGTTTTGTTTTTGAAATTCATTTTGATAATGGGATTTATCGGATTTTCACTGCTGCGTTTAGGTCGCTGTACACACGCTTGATTTCCTTATGGAGACATATAAATCCATGGGTTTTAAGATTCTTACTTGTCAGGTATCTTCCCAGGCGTTGAATATGGGGTGTTGAGTCCATTTCGTTGAGCAAGGAGTAGGTCTTGTCTATTATATATTTGGCTTATGGAACGGTATCTGTGCTAATTTCAATCTCTGGTTTTATGCAGCACCCCAACTCACTTTTCCCCATAAGCAAGCATATGTTGCTTTTCTAAATTTGAGACCCTATTCTGTTTTCTAATTCAGTTCATGTGTAGCCAAGGTTACATTCCGTGTATTAGTGATATCTTATGATGTTTCTTTTTCTGTGTGACTTATTTCTCGTAGAATCATCGTACCTGAATCCACTGATTATGCCGATAGGACGTGATGACGTAGATTTCATTGCTGAGTGATATTCCACTGTACGTGCGTACCACAACTTCTTTATGCATTTTTTGCTTTCTTGGATATTTAACTTGTACCGTAGACGAGGTTCTTGTAAACAGAGCCGTCCCAAACTTTGGGGTGGCTGTGTGTTTTTGATTTTAATTTCCCTAAGCTATAGGACCATAAGTGGAAGTGCCATAGGCTGTGTTGCTTTGTTTCCTACGTGTTTCAGGAAACACCATACACTTCTCCAGAGTGGCTGTTGGCAATTTACATCCCGCTCATCAGTATAACAAGGCTCCCTGTTCTCCATGACCTGTCCTGCCTTTCCGGATTTTACACTTTTTTCAAATGGCCCTTTTGACCACGGGGCAGTGAGACTTCATTGTAGTGCCGATTTCATTTACACACTTGCTTGGTTGGCCAAAAAGTGCGTTTGCGTTTTTTCCTGAATATATTCAGGAAAAAACGCATATGCCCTTTTTAGCCAAGTGCAGCATTGTCGACATTCTGCCTCTGTTCCTATGCTTTAAGCGCAATTCCAGTCTACCCCCTGAAATCGTGTTCCTGAAATTCTGCCCCGCTTTCAAGTCCTCTTCAAAGACTTACTTCAGTACATTTTGGACGATAGCTGTCATTCATAACTCTGCAGGTTTGTGAATTACAGTGCCCCTGAGCTCCTTTCTTCAACTCGCTTCCTTGTGAGCTGGCCGCCAAACTGCAGGATTGTTTCAGGGCCTAATCTGTTTCCGCTAGGCCACGCTGAGCCTTTGGTTAATTCCTCTTCCTGGTGGGAAATGAGTGTTCCATTTGCCCGTGCAGACACCTACAGCTAGTCTCTCATTGGTTCTCCCTATTCCTCTTCACCTTGCGCAGAAATTGCAAACTGTGCCAAACAGCAGGTGAAAGGCACTGCCTCTCCAAGTGAGGAGAGTGTTAGTAAAGCGACTGGAATGGTGAACCCGAGTACCAGGGGACAAAAACTGAGATGCATTTGAAAAAGTTTCCCAGTCACACAGTGCACTGTACTGTGGGTTTCCCATGCATGTTTTAGCTGAAGGAAGAATCCCTTAAACCTTGATTGTTGGGACCCATGGAATGGGTACCATGCAGTATGACTTCAAAGGGTCTGCGTTTGCTCACCGAACCTCACCAATGCTATCAGCCCGAAGTGCCCAGCCTTATGTCTCACCCAGCTCTGGGTGTAGATGTGGTAAATCCAGGTGGCATCACAAGCCCTGAATGAATTATTTAAGTATTGCTCTCTATTTCACTGTCATTGTGCTTTGTTTTTGAAATTCATTTTGATAATGGGATTTATCGGATGTTCACTGCTGCGTTTAGGCCGCTGTACACACGCTTGATTTCCTTATGGAGACATATAAATCCATGGGTTTTAAGATTCTTACTTGTCAGGTATCTTGCCAGGCGTTGAATATGGGGTGTTGAGTCCATTTCTTTCAGCAAGGAGTAGGTCTTGTCTATTATATATTTGGCTTATGGAAAGTTATCTGTGCTAATTTCAATCTCTGGTTTTATGCAGCACCCCAACTCACCTTTCCCGTTAAGCAAGCATAAGTTGGTTTTCTAAATTTGAGACCCTGTTCTGTTTTGTAATTCAGTTCATGTGTGGCCAAGTTTACATTCCGTGTATTAGTGATATCTTATGATGTTTCTTTTTCTGTGTGACTTATTTCTCGTAGAATCATCGTACCTGAATCCACTCATTATGCCGCTACGGGCCTGATGACGTAGATTTCATTGCTGAGTGATATTCCATTGTACGTGCGTACCACAACTTCTTTATCCATTTTTTGCTTTCTCGGATATTTAACTTGTACCATAGACGAGATTCTTGTAAACAGAGCCGTCCCAAATTTTGGGGTGGCTGTGTGTTTTTGATTTTAATTTCTCTAAGCTATAGGACCATAAGTGGAAGTGCCATAGGCTGTGTTGCTTTGTTTCCTACGTGTTTCAGGAAACACCATACACTTCTCCAGAGTGGCTGTTGGCAATTTACATCCCGCCCATCAGCATAACAAGGCTCCCTGTTCTCCCTGACCTGTCGTGCCTTTCTGGAATTTACACTTTTTTCAGATGGCCTTTTTGACCGGGGGGCAGTGAGACTTCATTGTAGTGCACATTTCCTTTACACGGTTGCTTGGTTGGCCAAAAAGGGCGTATGCGTTTTTTCCTGAATATATTCAGGAAAAAACGCATACGCCCTTTTTGGCCAAGTGCATCATTGTCGACATTCTGCCTCTGATCCTATTCTTTAAGTGCAATTCCAGTCTACCCCCTGAAATCGTTTTCCTGAAATTCTGCCCTGATTTCAAGTTCTCTTCGAAGACTTACTTCAAAACATTTTTGGACGATAGCTGAATTCATTACTCTGCAGGTTTGTGAATTACAGTGCCCCTGAGCTCCTTTCTTCAACTCGCTTTCTTGTGAGCTGGCCGCAAAACCGCAGGATTGCTTCAAGCCCTAATCTGGTTCCGGCATGGAATGCTGAGCCTTTGGTTACTTCCTCTTCCTGGTGGGAAATGAGCGTTAAATTTGCACGTGCAGACACCTTCACATGAGTCGTCATGGTGCCCCTTTGCCCCGGTTATCTCTATGGAGGTTGGAGTTGGAGGGCCTCCTCACTCAAGATCAGTGTGCCCACGGAGCCAACCCTGCAACTTCAGGGCATGGTTGGGGGTTAGGATCACCACGAGGGTTCCTTTTCCCTTAGGAGGGAGGTGGCCTTTTGGGCTGCTGATTTCCAGGTTATCAGATACTGCCAGTATCTTGGCCAGATGTGGCGGTGGGCCAAGCCCCTTGGTGACCGTAGTTTATCCTACCTGGATCGCATTCTTGCATTGTTCCATTTCAAGTGGTCCCAGGTTTTGCACTAATACTCCAATGGCGATTCACCGTTCACCAGGAATGTAAAGGTCAAAGGGTTTAGCTAAATTAGGGAGTTCCAGGGCAAGGGTCTGAATTGACTGCTCTTTCCATTCTTGAAAGGCCACTTCTGTATTCTATTCAAAAGGATCATCACCTTTTCCTTTCAGTGTTTCATATAGAGGCCGAGCTAGTAGACTGTAGTTAGGGATCCAGAAGCAGCAAACCCTGGCCTCCCCAGGAACCCCTAAGCTGTCTTCTAGTTTTAGAAATGGGTAAGGCAGTAAATTGTTTCTTCCCTTTCCTGGGATGGGCTTCTCCGACCTTCTGTGAGAATGAAGCCCAGGCAGGTCACCGTAGTCTGTGATATTTGAGCTTTTTCTTGGACAACTTGTATCCTTTATTGGCTTCGTAGTTCAGAGGTCTCCTTAGTAGGGCTGGCGATCAGAATGTCGTCTGCATATTGAAGGAGTGTTTCCTTTTCCAGAGGTAGAACTTTTAGTTCTTTAGCTGAGCTTTCCCCAAAGATGGTGTGGGAATTTTTGAACCCTTGGGGCAACACGGCCCGGAAGTATTGTTTTAGTTGTATGTTGAGTCCTGCCACTCACAAGCCAAAATTTCTTGTGACTCTGGGACTAATAGAATACAAAAGAAGGCATCATTGAAGACTAATACAGAATACCATGTCCTGGTGGTTGGTAGAATGACCAGCAGGGTGTAGGGTTTAGGAACTACTGGAGGTATAGCCTCGGTGGCTTCACTGACTGTCCTGACATCCTTTACCAGGACTCCAGCAGCCCATGGGGCTCTCGAGGTCAGGCCAATCCCAGGATATGGAGCTCACCTGGGCAGGTACCCCACCCCAGCCCACGGGGCTCTCGTGTTCAGGACCCTCCCAGGATATGGGGTTCCCTGGGCAGGTCCCCCTGCAGCCCATGGGGCTCTCGTGGTCAGGCTCCTCCCAGGATACAGAGCTACCCTTGCAGGTACCATGGCAGGGCTGGGAACACAGGAACCGTGCATATCGCCCTCATTGCAGAGCACTCCCAGCTCACCTGTCACTCAGATCTGACACAGAGCACCTCAGAGCAGGACTTGAACTAACAAACAGCAGCTCCGACAGGTCTGTGACCCTGGGCATCACTCTGTGTGGCCTCCCTCCACCTGGTCTTCCAGAGACTTCCACTGCACCCGGGGCACCAGGCCTCTGTCTCCACCCACCAGCCACCCCTCCTCTCCCTGACTCCTGGGTTCCTCTCATTAGGAGAGGGTTTTCTTGAAGTTGTCTCCCACTCATGGGCCAGATAATATAATTAGAAAACAAGCCAGAGCTGCAGCCCCTTGTCTATCCTGACTCTCAGGAGCCCACACCTGTTCCTTGGACCTGGCCGATTCAGCAAGTTCCAGTTTCTGCAACTGTGAGCCCCTGAGGGGTGATTATTGGCTGGCCTGGGAAGCCTGACCGTGCCGGCCAGCCCTCCCCAGGTGTGCCTGGGTTCAGATGAATATAAACACCGCTCCAGGCAGCAAGAGCCCCTGCAGCTGTGCCTGACGCCATTTTCTCTGCCCTGTCAGCAGTCTTGGGGCTGGACTGGTGGGAGGGAGTGAGAGGCCACGGCTTTGTGGGTGGCCCAGTGTGAGTGGGGCTCTGCTGGACTTTCTGCAGCAGTTGCCAAGATGCCACCTGCTAAAGAAGAGGATGTGTCACCCATACCTGCCGCTGGAATTTCTCCCTGGGCAGAGGTGAGTGAGGAAGAAAGCAGTGGGGGCCGGGACAGCAGGGGTATCTCAGGCAGGGAAATGGAAAGCTTCCAGAAGAGCACCCAGGACCAGGACCATCCTGGCTGGCCTGCAGGCACCAAGTCGGCTGGCATGCTGTCGCTCATGTGGCTCCATGGCCCTTCCTCTAGGCTTTCAAGTCCTTGTACATATTCAGGTGTTTTACCTGGGAAGGGTGGGAACATTTCAGCAGCAGCTGGCCTGGGGCTCAGCCCACGTTTACTCACAGATGCCTCGGCACGGTCCCCCAGCTTTGCAATGAGGACGCTTGTTGCGTGGGGCCTGCTGGCTGAATGGGAGATGATTCCCCACCACTGACCAACTTCAGAATTGTTTACAACTGGAGCAAGTGCCCTGATACGGTTTTCCCCTGTGTAGCTGGTGGGTTCTGTTTTTTTTTTTCTTTTTTTCTTTTTTGGTTCAAGGTAGATTTTATTCCTCTTTTTTGTATTTACAGATATAAGCATGGAAATAATTTATTCATATAAATACATGTATGTGAAGGGAAGAATATTTTTTCTGTTTTACTTTTTGTAATTTGAATTTTATTTTTTTATACAGCAGGTTCTTTTTGGTTATCTATTTTATACATATAAATGTATACATGCCAATCCCAATCTCTCAACTCCTCCCACCACCACCCCCCAACAGCTTTCCCCCCTTGGTGTCCATACGTTTGTTGTCTACATCTGTTGCTCTATTTCTGCCTTGCAAAACGGTTCATCTGTACAATTTGTCTAGGTTCCACATATAGGCATTAATAGACAAGATTTCTTTTTCTCTTTCTGACTTACTTCACTCTGTATGACAGTCTCTAGATCCATCAACGTCTCTACAAATGACCCAATTTCATTCCTTTTTATGGCTTAGTAATATTCCATTTTATATATGTACCACGTCTTTATGCATTCGTCTGTCTGTGGGCATTTAGGTTGCTTCCATTACCTGGATATTGTAAATAGTGATGCAATGAACATTGCGGTGAATGTCTCTTTTTGATTTATGGTTTTGTCTGGGTATATGCCCAGTAGTGGGACTGCTGTATCATATGGTAATTCTATTCTTAGTTTTATAAGAAACTCCATAACGTTCTCCACAGTGACTGTATCAATTTCATTCCCAACAATAGCGGAAGAGGGTTCCTTATCTCCACATCCTTTCCAGCATTTGTTGTTTGTAGATTTTCTGATGATGCCCATTCTAACAGGTGTGAGGTGATACACCATGGATGAGTCTATTTCGTTGAGCAAAGAGTAGGTCTTGTCTATTACATATTTGGCTTATGGAACGGTATGTGTGCTAATTTCAATCTCTGGTTTTATACAGCACCGCAACTCAACTTTCCCCTTAAGCAAGCATAAGTTTTTATCTAAATGTGAGACTCTGTTCGGTTTTGGAATTCAGTTTATGTGTAGCCAAGTTTACACTCTCTCTATTAGTGATATCTTATGATAATTATCTTTCTCTGTGTGACCTATTTCTCTTAGAATCATCATACTTAAATCCACTCAATTTGCTGCTACAGGCCTGATGACATTGATTTCATTGCTGAGTGATATTCCGTTGTACGTAAGTAGCACAACTCCTTTATCCATATTTTTCTTTCTGGGATATTTAATTTGTACTGGACTCAAGGTTCTTGTAAACACAGCAGCCCTAAATTTTGTGTTGGCTGTGTCTTGTTGATTTTAATTTTCCTAAGCTATAGGGCCAAAAGTGGAAGTGCCCTAGGGTCTGTAGCTTTGTTTTTCAGATGTTTCAGGATACACCATAAACATCTCCAGAGTGTCTGTTGGCAATTTACATCCCGCCCATCAGCATAACAAGGCTCCCTGTTCTCCATGGCCTGTCCTGTGTTTCTGGTTTTTACACTTTTTTCAGATGGCCCTTTTGACGAATGGGAAATGAGACTTCATTGTAGTGCGGATTTCCATTGCTCGAGTGCTTGGTTGGCCAAAAAGGGCATATGTGTTTTTTCCTGAATATACTCAGGAAAAAATGTTTACGCACTTTTGTCCAAGTGCATCACTGTCAAAGATCTGCCGCTTTTCACATGCTTTAAATGCAATTCCAATCTACCTCCTGAAATATGATTCCTGCAATTCTGCCTCGTTTTGAAGTCCTCTTTGCAGACTTACTTCAGTATATTTTTGCCAATAGCTGTCATTTATAACTCTGCAGGTTTGTGAATTACAGTGCCCGTGATTTCCTTTCTTAACTCGTTTCCTTGAAAGCTGGCCACAGAACCGCAGGTTTGCTTTAGGCCATAATCAGGGTCTGGCACGGCACTCTGAGCCTTTGGTTAATTCCTCTTCCTGGTGGGAAATTAGAGTTAAATGTGCCCCTCCGGACACCTGCCTCACTCCCAGCCCCTTGGTGATGTGTGTCCTGTGGTTTGAGGCCACATGTGCTGGGTTCCTCACCTTTGGCTGATGTGGCCCCACTGGTGTGAGGACACTCCTGCCTGGTTCCCATCCCCTTGGTGATGTGGGCCCTCCGGTGAGAGTCTGATCCTGGTTGGGTTCCTCACACTTCTGTGAGGTGGGCCCTCTTCTCTGACGTCACTCCTGCCTGGCTGGCACACCCCGCCTTTGCGAAGTCGGCCCTCTGGTGGGATTTGGTGCCTGCTGGGTGTCTCCTGCCCTCGGTAATGAGGGCCCTCTGGCGTCAGGCCCTAATTCCTGGGCTCCCAATATTTTCTGATATGCGCCCTGTGGTTCGAGTACACTCCTGCCAGGTTCCCAACCCCATGGGAATGTGGGCCTTCTGCTCTGAGGTCCCAACCGTGGGTTGCTCAGTTTCATGATGAGGGCCCTCTGCTGTGAGTTCTCTCCGGCCTGGATCCCATAGCCTCGCTGCTCCTGGCCACCTGCTGGGAGGTTCCAACTGCGGGATTCCTCACCTTTTTTCTTCTATGGACCCTCTGTTTTGAGACTCCTCCTGCCTGCCTCACTCCCAGTCCCTTGGTGATGTGTGTCCTCTGGTGTGAGGCCACGTGTGCTGGGTCCCTCGCCTTTCGATGATGTGGCCCCACTGGTGTGAGGACACTCCTGCCTGCTTCCTATCCCCTTGATGATGTGGGCCCTCTGGTGAGAGTCTGATCCTGGCTGGGTTCCTCACCCTTCTGTGAGGTGGGCCCTCTGCTGTGAGGTCACTCCTGCCTGGCTGGCACACCCCACCTGGGCAACATCGGCCCTCTTGTGGCACTTGGAGCCTGCTGGGAGCCTCCTCCCCTCGGTGATGGGGGCCCTCTAGCGTCAGGCCCTAACTGCTGGGTACCCACATTTTCTGATACGTGCTAAGTGGTGCGAGGACACTCCTGCGAGGTTCCCATCCCCATGGGCATGTGGGCCTTCTGCTCTAAGGTCCCAACACCTGTGTTGTTCACCGTTTCATGATGTTGTCTCTCTGGTGTTAGTTCACTCAGGCCTAGATCCCATAGACTCTGTGCTCTGAGCCGACTGCTGGGAGGTTCCTACTGCTGGATTCCTTACCTTTTTTATTCTTTGGGTCCTGTGTTTTTATGCTCCTACTTCCTGACTCACTCCCAGCCCCTTTGTGATGTAGGTCCTCTGGTTTAAGGCCACATGTACTGGTTTCCTCACCTTTATTGATGTGGCCCCACTGGTGTGAGGACACTCCTGCCTGGTTCCCATCCCCTTGGTGATGGGGGCCCTCTGGTGAGAGTCTGATCCTGTCTGGATTCCTCACACATCTGGGAGGTGGGCCCTCTGCTGTGAGGTCACTCCTGCCTGGCTGGCCCACGTCACCTTGGCGACGTGGGCCCTCAGTTGGGAGTTGGTGCCTGCTGGGAGTCTCCTCCCCTCGGTAATGAGGGCCCTCTGGCGTCAGACCCTAACTCCTTGGCTCCCAAAATTTTCTGTTGTGCGCCCTGTGGTGCTAGTACACTCCTGCCAGGTTCCCAACCCCATGGGAATGTGGGCCTTCTGCTCTGAGGTCCCAACCGTGGGTTGCTCAGTTTCTTGATGAGGGCCCTCTGGTGTGAGTTCACTCCAGCATGGATCCCATAGCCTCGCTGCTCCTGGCCACCTGCGGGGAAGTTCCAACTGCGGGATTCCTCACCTTTTTCCTTCTATGGGCCCTCTGTTTTGAGACTCCTCCTGCCTGCCTCACTCCCAGCCCCTTGGTGATGTGTGTCCTCTGGTTTGAGGCCACGTGTGCTGGGTCCCTCACCTTTCGGTGATGTGGCCCCACTGGTGTGAGGACACTCCTGCCTGGTTCCTATCCCCTTGGTGATGTGGGCCCTCTGGTGAGAGTCTGATCCTGGCTGGGTTCCTCACACTTCTGTGAGGTGGGCCCTCTGCTGTGAGGTCACTCCTGCCTGGCTGGCACACCCCGCCTTGGCAATGTCGGCCCTCTTGTGGCAGTTGGAGCCTACTGGGAGCCTCCTCCCCTCGGTGATGAGGGCCCTCTGGCGTCAGGCCCTAACTGCTGGGTACCCACATTTTCTGATACGTGCTAAGTTGTGCGAGGACACTCGTGCCATGTTCCCAACCCCATGGTGATGTGGGCCTTCTGCTCTGAGGTCCAAACGGCTGGGTTGCTCACAGTTTCATGATGTGGGCCCTCTGCTGTGAGTTCACTGTGACCTGGATCGCATAGACTCGGTGCTCTGGGCCGCCTGCTGGGAGGTTCCCACTGCAGGATTCCTCAGCTTTTTTATTCTATTCGCCCTGTGTTGTGAGGCTACTCATGCCTGCCTCACTCCGAACCCCTTGGAGATCTGGGTCCTCTGGTTTAGGCCACATGTGCTGGGTTCCTCACCTTTCTATGATGTGGTCACCCTGGTGTGAAGACAGTCCTGCCTGGTTCTGATGCCCTTGGTGATGTGGGCCCTCTGGTGAGAGTCTTATCCTGGCTGGGTTCCTCACCATTCTGTGAGGTAGGCCCTCAGCTGTGAGGTCACTCCTGCCTGGCTGTTGCACGTCACCTTGGCGACATGGTCCCTCCGTAGGGAGTTGGTGCCTGCTTGGGGTCTCCTCCCCTTGGTAATGAGGGCCCTCTGGCATCAGGCCCTAATTTCTGGGTTCCCAAAATTCTCTGATGTGCGCCCTGTGGTGCGAGTACACTTCTGCCAAGTTCCCAACCACATGGGAATGTGGGCCTTCTGCTCTAAGGTCCCAACGGCTGGGTTGCTCACAGTTTCATGATGAGGGCCCTCTGTTTTGAGTTCAGTCAGGCCTGGATCCCATAGCCTCGCTGCTCCTGGCCGCCTGCTGGGAGGTTCCAACTGCGGGATTCCTCACCTTTTTTACGCAATGGGCCCTCTGTTTTGAGGCTCCTCCTGCCTGCCTCACTCCCAGCCCCTTGGTGATGTGTGTCCTATAGTTTGAGGCCACGTGTGCTGGGTCCGTCACATTTCGGTGATGTGGCCCCACTGGTGTGAGGACACTCCTGCCTGGTTTCCATTCCCCTGGTGATGTGGGCCCTCTGGTGAGAGTCTGATCCTCTTTGGGTTCCTCACACTTTTGTGTGGTTGGCCCTCTGCTCTGAGGTCACTCCTGCCTGGCTGGCCCAGCCCGCATTGGCGACGTCGGCCCTCTGGTAGCAGTTGGAGCTTGCTGGGAGCCTCCTCTCCGCAGTGCTGAGGGCCCTCTGGCGTCCGGCCCTAACTGCTGGGCTCCCCACATTTTCTGTTGTGTGCCCACTGGTGCGATGACACTCCTGCTTGGTTCCCTTCCCCATGGGGATGTGGGCCTTGTGCTCTGAGGTCACAACGGCTGGGTTGCTTACAGTATCATGATGAGGGCCCTCTGTTGTGAGTTCATCACTGCCTGGATCCCATAGCCTCGGTGCTCTGGGCCGCCTGCTGGGATGTTCCAATGCTGGATTCCTCACCTTTTTATACAATGGGCCATGTGTTTTGAGGTTAATCCTGCCTGCCTCGCTCTGAGACCCATGGTGATGTGGGTCTTCTGGTTTGAGGCCACATGTGCTGGGTACCTCAACTTTCGATGATGTGGCCCCACGGGTGTGAGGACACTCGTGCCTGATTCCCAGCCCCTTGCTTATGTGGGCACTCTGGTGAGTGTCTGATCATGACTGGGTTCCTTACCCTTCTGTGAGGTGGGCGCTCTGATGTGAGGTCACTCCTGCCTGGATGGCTCACGTCGCCTTGGCGACGTAGGCCCTCTGTTGGCCACTGAAGCATGCTGGGAGCCTCCTACCCTCTTTAATGAGGGCCCTGGAAGAAACGCATATGCCCTTTTTGACCAAGTGCATCATTGTCGAGGTTCTGCCTCTTCTCCTATACTTTCAGAGGACTTCCCGTCTACCTCCTGAAATCGTATTCCTGGAATTCTGCCCCGCGTTCAAGTCCTCTTTGCAGCCTTACTTCAATATATTTTTGGACGATAGCTGTCATTTATAACTCTGCAGGTTTGTGAATTACAGTGCCTCTGAGCTCCATTCTTCAACTCGCTTTCTTGTGAGCTGGCCGCAAAACCGCAGGATTGCTTCAGGCCCTAATCTGGTTCCGGCACGGCATGTTGAGCCTTTGGCTAATTCCTCTTCCTGATGGGAAATGAGCGTTAAATTTGCTCGTGCAGACACCTACAGCTAATCTCTCATTGGTACTCCCTATTCCTGTTCATCTTGCGCAGAAATTCCAAACTGTGCCAAACAGGAGGTTAAAGGCACTGACTCTCCAAGTGGGGAAAGAGTTAGTAAAGCGTCTGGAATGGTAAAACCGAGTATGAGGGGACGAAAACTGAGATGCATTTAAAAAGGTTTCCCGGTCACACGGTGGACCATATTCTGGGTTTCCCATGCGTGTTTTACCTGAAGGAAGAATCCCTTAAACCTGGAGAGGTGGTACCCATGGAATGGGTACCATGCAGTATGACTTCAAAGGGCCTGCATTTTCTCACCGAACCTCACCAATGCTATCAGCCCAAAGTGTCGAACCTTATGTCTCACTCAGCTCTAGGTGTAGATGTGGTAAATCCAGGTTGCATCACAAGACCTGAATGAATTATTTAAGAATTGCTCTCTATTTCACTGTCATTTTGTTTTGTTTTTGAAATTCATTTTGATAATGGGATTTATCGGATGTTCACTGCTGCGTTTAGGCCGCTGTACACACGCTTGATTTGCTTATGGAGACATATAAATCCATGGGTTTTAAGATTCTTACTTGTCAGGTATCTTGCCAGGCGTTGAATATGGGGTGTTGAGTCCATTTCGTTGAGCAAGGAGTAGGTCTTGTCTATTATATATTTGGCTTATGGAATGGTATCTGTGCTAATTTCAATCTCTGGTTTTATGCAGCACCCCAACTCACCTTTCCCCATAAGCAAGCATAAGTTGGTTTTCTAAATTTGAGACCCTGTTCTGTTTTGTAATTCAGTTCATGGGTAGCCAAGTTTACATTCCGTGTATTAGTGATATCTTATGATGTTTCTTTTTCTGTGTGACTTATTTCTCGTAGAATCTTCATACCTGAATCCACTCATTATGCTGCTACGGGCCTGATGACGTAGATTTCATTGCTGAGTGATATTCCATTGTACGTGCATACCACAAATTCTTTATCCATTTTTTGCTTTCTCGGATATTTAACTTGTACCGTAGACGAGGTTCTTGTAAACAGAGCCATCCCAAATTTTGGGGTGGCTCTGTCTTTTTGATTTTAATTTCCCTAAGCTATAGGACCATAAGTGGAAGTGACATAGGCTGTGTTGTTTTGTTTCCTACGTGTTTCAGGATACACCATACATTTCTCCAGAGTGGCTGTTGGCAATTTACATCCCGCCCATCAGCATAACAAGGCTCCCTGTTCTCCATGACCTGTCCTGCCTTTCTGGATTTTACACATTTTTCAGATGGCCCTTTTGACCGGGGGGCAGTGAGACTTCATTGTAGTGCAGATTTCCTTTACATGCTTGCTTGTTGGGCCAAAAAGGGCGTATGCGTTTTTTCCTGAATATATTCAGGAAAAAACGCATACGCCCTTTTTGGCCAAGTGCATCATTGTTGACATTCTGCCTCTTTTCCTATGCTTTAAGTGCAATTCCAGTCTACCCCCTGAAATCGTTTTCCTGAAATTCTGCCCCGCTTTCAAGTCCACTTCGAAGACTTACTTCCGTACATTTTTGGACGATAGCTGTCATTCATAACTCTGCAGGTTTGTGAATTACAGTGCCCCTGAGCTCATTTCTTCAACTCGCTTTCTTGTGAGCTGGCCGCAAAACCGCGGGATTGCTTCAGGCCCTAATCTGTTTCCGGCAGGGTTCGCTGAGCCTTTGGTTAATTCTTCTTCCTGGTGGGAAATGAGCGTTCCATTTGCCCGTGCAGACACCAACAGCTAGTCTCTCATTGGTTCTCCCTATGCCTGTTCATCTTGCGCAGAAATTGCAAACTGTGCCAAACAAGAGGTTAAAGGCACTGACTCTCCAAGTGGGGAGAGTGTTAGTAAAGCGTCTGGAATGATGAACCCGAGTACCAGGGGACGAAAACTGAGATGCATTTGAAAACGTTTCCCAATCACACAGTGGGCCATACTCTGGGATTCCCATGCATGTTTTAGCAGAAGGAAGAATCCCTTAAACCTGGAGAGTTGGGACCCAGGGGATGGGTACCTTGAAGTATGACTTCAAAGGGTCTGCGTTTGCTCACCGAACCTCACCAATGCTATCAGCCCGAAGTGCCCAGCCTTATGTCTCACCCAGCTCTGGGTGTAGATGTGGTAAATCCAGGTTGCATCACAAGCCCTGAATGAATTATTTAAGAATTGCTCTCTATTTCACTGTCATTGTGTTTTGTTTTTGAAATTCATTTTGATAATGGGATTTATCGGATGTTCACTGCTGCGTTTAGGCCGCTGTACACACGCTTGATTTCCTTATGGAGACATATAAATCCATGGGTTTTAAGATTCTTACTTGTCAGGTATCTTGCCAGGCGTTGAATATGGGGTGTTGAGTCCATTTCGTTGAGCAAGGAGTAGGTCTTGTCTATTATATATTTGGCTTATGGAACGGTATGTGTGCTAATTTCAATGTCTGGTTTTATGCAGCACCCCAACTCACCTTTCCCCATAAGCAAGCATAAGTTGGTTTTCTAAACTTGAGACCCTGTTCTGTTTTGTAATTCAGTACATGTGTAGCCAAGTTTACATTCCGTGTATTAGGTATATCTTATGATGTTTCTTTTTCTGTGTGACTTATTTCTCGTAGAATCATCATACCTGAATCCACTCATTATGCCGTTAGGGACCTGATGACGTAGATTTCATTGCTGAGTGATATTCCATTGTACGAGCGTACCACAACTTCTTTATCCATTTTATGCTTTCTTGGATATTTAACTTGTACCGTAGACGAGGTTCTTGTAAACAGAGCCTTCCCAAACTTTGGGGTGGCTGTGTCTTTTTGATTTTAATTTCCCTAAGCTATAGGACCATAAGTGGAAGTGCCATAGGCCTTGTTGCTTTGTTTCCTACGTGTTTCAGGAAACACCATTCAGTTCTCCAGAGTGGCTGTTGGCAATTTACATCCCGCCCATCAGCATAACAAGGCTCCCTGTTCTCCATGACCTGTCCTGCCTTTCTGGATTTTACACTTTTTTCAGATGGCCCTTTTGACCGGGGGGCAGTGAGACTTCATTGTAGTGCCGATTTCATTTACACGCTTGCTTGGTTGGCCAAAAAGTGAGTTTGCAATTTTTCCTGAATATATTCAGGAAAAAACGCATATGCCCTTTTTGGCCAAGTGCATCATTGTCGACATTCTGCTTCTGTTCCTATGCTTTAAGCGCAATTCCAGTCTACCCCCTGAAATCGTTTTCCTGAAATTCTGCCCCGCTTTCAAGTCCTCTTCGAAGCCTTACATCAGTACATTTTGGACGACAGCTGTCATTCATAACTCTGCAGGTTTGTGAATTACAGTCCCCCTGAGCTCCTTTCTTCAACTCGCTTTCTTGTGAGCTGGCCGCAAAACCGCAGGATTGCTTCAGGCCCTAATCACTTTCTGGCAGGGCACGGTGAGCCTTTGTTTAATTCCTCTTCCTGGTGGGAAATGAGCGTCCCATTTGCCCGTGCACACACCTACATCTAGTCTCTCATTGGTTCTCTCTATTCCTGTTCATCTTGCGCAGAAATTGCAAACTGTGCCAAACAGGAGGTTAAAGGCACTGACGCTCCAAGTGGGGAGAGTGTTAGTAAAGCGTCTGGAATGGTGAACCCGAGTACCAGGGGACGAAAACTGAGATGCATTGAAAACGTTTCCCAATCACACGGTGGACCATACTCTGGGTTTCCCTTGCATGTTTTAGCTGAAGGAAGAATCCCTTAAACCTGAAGAGTTGGGACCCATGGAATGGGTATCATGCAGTATGACTTCAAAGGGTCTGACTTTGCTCACCGAACCTCACCAATGCTATCAGCGCGAAGAGTCCAGCCTTATGTCTCACCCAGCTCTGGGTGTAGATGTGGTAAATCCAGGTGGCCTCACAAGCCCTGAATGAATTATTTAAGAATTGCTCTCTATTTCACTGTCATTGTGTTTTGTTTTTGAAATTTATTTTGATAATGGGATTTATCGGATGTCCACTGTTGCATTTAGGCCGCTGTACACACGCTTGATTTCCTTATGGAGACATATAAATCCATGGGTTTTAAGATTCTTACTTGTCAGGTATCTTGCCAGGCGTTGAATATGGGGTGTTGAGTCCATTTCGTTGAGCAAGGAGTAGGTCTTGTCTATTATATATTTGGCTTATGGAATGGTATCTGTGCTAATTTCAATCTCTGGTTTTATGCAGCACCCCAACTCACCTTTCCCCATAAGCAAGCATAAGTTGTTTTTCTAAACTTGAGACCCTGTTCTGTTTTGTAATTCAGTACATGTTTAGCCAAGTTTACATTCCGTGTATTAGGGATATCTTATGATGTTTCTTTTTCTGTGTGACTTATTTCTCGTAGAATCTTCATACCTGAATCCACTCATTATGCCGCTACGGGCCTGATGACGTAGATTTCATTGCTGAGTGATATTCCACTGTACGTGCGTACCACAACTTCTTTATCCATTTTTTGCTTTCTTGGATATTTAACTTGTACCGTAGATGAAGTTCTTGTAAACAGAGCCGTCCCATACTTTGGGGTGGCTGTGTCTTTTTGCTTTTAATTTCCCTAAGCTATAGGAGCATAAGTGGAAGTGCCAAAGGCTGTGTTGGTTTGTTTCCTACGTGTTTCAGGAAACACCATACACTTCTCCAGAGTGGCTGTTGGCAATTTCCATCCCGCCCATTAGCATAAAAAGGCTCCCTGTTCTACATGACCTTTCCTGCCTTTCTGGATTTTACACTTTTTTCAGATGGCCCTTTTGACCGGGGGGCAGTGAGACTTCATTGTAGTGCCGATTTCATTTACACGCTTGCTTGGTTGGCCAAAAAGTGCGTTTGCGTTTTTTCCTGAATATATTCAGGAAAAAACGCGTATGCCCTTTTTAGCCAAGTGCATCATTGTCTACATTCTGCCTCTGTTCCTATGCTTTAAGCGCAATTCCAGTCTACCCCCTGAAATCGATTTCCTGAAATTCTGCCCCGCTTTCAAGTCCTCTTCGAAGACTTACATCAGTACATTTTGGACGATAGCTGTCATTCATAACTCTGCAGGTTTGTGAATTGCAGTGCCCCTGAGCTCCTTTCTTCAACTCGCTTTCTTGTGAGCTGGCCGCAAAACCGCAGGATTGTTTCAGGCCCTAATCTCTTTCCGGCAGGGCACGCTGAGCCTTTGTTTAATTCCTCTTCCTGGTGGGAAATGAGCGTTCCATTTGCCCGTGCAGGCACCTACAGCTAGTCTCTCATTGGTTCTCCCTATTCCTGTACATCTTGCGCAGAAATTGCAAACTGTGCCAAACAGGAGGTTAATGGCACTGACTCTCCAAGTGGGGAGAGTGTTAGTAAAGCGTCTGGAATGATGAACCCGAGTACCAGGGGACGAAAACTGAGATGCATTTGAAAATGTTTCCCAATCACACAGTGCACCATACTCTGGGTTTCCCATGCATGTTTTAGCTGAAGGAAGAATCCCTTAAACCTGGAGAGTTGGGACCCATGGAATGGGTACCATGCAGTATGACTTCAAAGGGTCTGCATTTGCTCACCGAACCTCACCAATGCTATCAGCCCGAAGTGTCCAGCCTTATGTCTCACCCAGCTCTGGGTGTAGATGTGGTAAATCCAGGTTGCCTCACAAGCCCTGAATGAATTATTTAAGAATTGCTCTGTATTTCACTGTCATTTTTTTTTGTTTTTGAAATTTATTTTGGTAATGCAATTTATCGGATGTTCACTGCTGCGTTTAGGCCGCTGTACACACGCTTGATTTCCTTATGGAGACATATAAATCCATGGGTTTTAAGATTCTTACTTGTCAGGTATCTTCCCAGGCGTTGAATATGGGGTGTTGAGTCCATTTCGTTGAGCAAGGAGTAGGTCTTGTCTATTATATATTTGGCTTATGGAAAGGTATCTGTGCTAATTTCAATCTCTGGTTTTATGCAACACCCCAACTCACCTTTCCCCATAAGCAAGCATAAGTTGGTTTTCTAAATTTGAGACCCTGTTCTGTTTTGTAATTCAGTTCATGTGTAGCCAAGTTTACATTCCGTGTATTAGAGATATCTTATGATGTTTCTTTTTCTGTGTGACTTATTTCTTGTAGAATCATCGTACCTGAATCCACTCATTATGCCGCTAGGGACGTGATGACGTAGATTTCATTGCTGAGTGATATTCCATTGTACGTGCGTACCACAACTTCTTTATCCATTTTTTGCTTTCTCGGATATTTAACTTGTACCGTAGATGACGTTCTTGTAAACAGAGCCGTCCCAAATATTGGGGTGGCTGTGTCTTTTTGATTTTAATTTCCGTAAGCTATAGGACCATAAGTGGAAGTGCCATAGGCTGTGTTGCTTTGTTTCCTACCTGTTTCAGGAAACACCATACACTTCTCCAGAGTGGCTGTTGGCAATTTACATCCCGCCCATCAGCATAACAAGGCTCCCTGTTCTCCATGACCTGTCGTGCCTTTCTGGAATTTACACTTTTTTCAGATGGCCTTTTTGACCGGGGGGCAGTGAGACTTCATTGTAGTGCACATTTCCTTTACACGGTTGCTTGGTTGGCCAAAAAGGGCGTATGCGTTTTTTCCTGAATATATTCAGGAAAAAACGCATACGCCCTTTTTGGCCAAGTGCATCATTGTCGACATTCTGCCTCTGATCCTATTCTTTAAGTGCAATTCCAGTCTACCCCCTGAAATCGTTTTCCTGAAATTCTGCCCTGATTTCAAGTTCTCTTCGAAGACTTACTTCAAAACATTTTTGGACGATAGCTGAATTCATTACTCTGCAGGTTTGTGAATTACAGTGCCCCTGAGCTCCTTTCTTCAACTCGCTTTCTTGTGAGCTGGCCGCAAAACCGCAGGATTGCTTCAAGCCCTAATCTGGTTCCGGCATGGAATGCTGAGCCTTTGGTTACTTCCTCTTCCTGGTGGGAAATGAGCGTTAAATTTGCACGTGCAGACACCTTCACATGAGTCGTCATGGTGCCCCTTTGCCCCGGTTATCTCTATGGAGGTTGGAGTTGGAGGGCCTCCTCACTCAAGATCAGTGTGCCCACGGAGCCAACCCTGCAACTTCAGGGCATGGTTGGGGGTTAGGATCACCACCAGGGTTCCTTTTCCCTTAGGAGGGAGGTGGCCTTTTGGGCTGCTGATTTCCAGGTTATCAGATACTGCCAGTATCTTGGCCAGATGTGGCGGTGGGCCAAGCCCCTTGGTGACCGTAGTTTATCCTACCTGGATCGCATTCTTGCATTGTTCCATTTCAAGTGGTCCCAGGTTTTGCACTAATACTCCAATGGCGATTCACCGTTCACCAGGAATGTAAAGGTCAAAGGGTTTAGCTAAATTAGGGAGTTCCAGGGCAAGGGTCTGAATTGACTGCTCTTTCCATTCTTGAAAGGCCACTTCTGTATTCTATTCAAAAGGATCATCACCTTTTCCTTTCAGTGTTTCATATAGAGGCCGAGCTAGTAGACTGTAGTTAGGGATCCAGAAGCAGCAAACCCTGGCCTCCCCAGGAACCCCTAAGCTGTCTTCTAGTTTTAGAAATGGGTAAGGCAGTAAATTGTTTCTTCCCTTTCCTGGGATGGGCTTCTCCGACCTTCTGTGAGAATGAAGCCCAGGTAGGTCACCGTAGTCTGTGATATTTGAGCTTTTTCTTGGACAACTTGTATCCTTTATTGGCTTCGTAGTTCAGAGGTCTCCTTAGTAGGGCTGGCGATCAGAATGTCGTCTGCATATTGAAGGAGTGTTTCCTTTTCCAGAGGTAGAACTTTTAGTTCTTTAGCTGAGCTTTCCCCAAAGATGGTGTGGGAATTTTTGAACCCTTGGGGCAACACGGCCCGGAAGTATTGTTTTAGTTGTATGTTGAGTCCTGCCACTCACAAGCCAAAATTTCTTGTGACTCTGGGACTAATAGAATACAAAAGAAGGCATCATTGAAGACTAATACAGAATACCATGTCCTGGTGGTTGGTAGAATGACCAGCAGGGTGTAGGGTTTAGGAACTACTGGAGGTATATCCTCGGTGGCTTCACTGACTGTCCTGACATCCTTTACCAGGACTCCAGCAGCCCATGGGGCTCTCGAGGTCAGGCCAATCCCAGGATATGGAGCTCACCTGGGCAGGTACCCCACCCCAGCCCACGGGGCTCTCGTGTTCAGGACCCTCCCAGGATATGGGGTTCCCTGGGCAGGTCCCCCTGCAGCCCATGGGGCTCTCGTGGTCAGGCCCCTCCCAGGATACAGAGCTACCCTTGCAGGTACCATGGCAGGGCTGGGAACACAGGAACCGTGCATATCGCCCTCATTGCAGAGCACTCCCAGCTCACCTGTCACTCAGATCTGACACAGAGCACCTCAGAGCAGGACTTGAACTAACAAACAGCAGCTCCGACAGGTCTGTGACCCTGGGCAACACTCTGTGTGGCCTCCCTCCACCTGGTCTTCCAGAGACTTCCACTGCACCCGGGGCACCAGGCCTCTGTCTCCACCCACCAGCCACCCCTCCTCTCCCTGACTCCTGGGTTCCTCTCATTAGGAGAGGGTTTTCTTGAAGTTGTCTCCCACTCATGGGCCAGATAATATAATTAGAAAACAAGCCAGAGCTGCAGCCCCTTGTCTATCCTGACTCTCAGGAGCCCACACCTGTTCCTTGGACCTGGCCGATTCAGCAAGTTCCAGTTTCTGCAACTGTGAGCCCCTGAGGGGTGATTATTGGCTGGCCTGGGAAGCCTGACCGTGCCGGCCAGCCCTCCCCAGGTGTGCCTGGGTTCAGATCAATATAAACACCGCTCCAGGCAGCAAGAGCCCCTGCAGCTGTGCCTGACGCCATTTTCTCTGCCCTGTCAGCAGTCTTGGGGCTGGACTGGTGGGAGGGAGTGAGAGGCCACGGCTTTGTGGGTGGCCCAGTGTGAGTGGGGCTCTGCTGGACTTTCTGCAGCAGTTGCCAAGATGCCACCTGCTAAAGAAGAGGATGTGTCACCCATACCTGCCGCTGGAATTTCTCCCTGGGCAGAGGTGAGTGAGGAAGAAAGCAGTGGGGGCCGGGACAGCAGGGGTATCTCAGGCAGGGAAATGGAAAGCTTCCAGAAGAGCACCCAGGACCAGGACCATCCTGGCTGGCCTGCAGGCACCAAGTCGGCTGGCATGCTGTCGCTCATGTGGCTCCATGGCCCTTCCTCTAGGCTTTCAAGTCCTTGTACATATTCAGGTGTTTTACCTGGGAAGGGTGGGAACATTTCAGCAGCAGCTGGCCTGGGGCTCAGCCCACGTTTACTCACAGATGCCTCGGCACGGTCCCCCAGCTTTGCAATGAGGACGCTTGTTGCGTGGGGCCTGCTGGCTGAATGGGAGATGATTCCCCACCACTGACCAACTTCAGAATTGTTTACAACTGGAGCAAGTGCCCTGATACGGTTTTCCCCTGTGTAGCTGGTGGGTTCTGTTTTTTTTTTTCTTTTTTTCTTTTTTGGTTCAAGGTAGATTTTATTCCTCTTTTTTGTATTTACAGATATAAGCATGGAAATAATTTATTCATATAAATACATGTATGTGAAGGGAAGAATATTTTTTCTGTTTTACTTTTTGTAATTTGAATTTTATTTTTTTATACAGCAGGTTCTTTTTGGTTATCTATTTTATACATATAAATGTATACATGCCAATCCCAATCTCTCAACTCCTCCCACCACCACCCCCCAACAGCTTTCCCCCCTTGGTGTCCATACGTTTGTTGTCTACATCTGTTGCTCTATTTCTGCCTTGCAAAACGGTTCATCTGTACAATTTGTCTAGGTTCCACATATAGGCATTAATAGACAAGATTTCTTTTTCTCTTTCTGACTTACTTCACTCTGTATGACAGTCTCTAGATCCATCAACGTCTCTACAAATGACCCAATTTCATTCCTTTTTATGGCTTAGTAATATTCCATTTTATATATGTACCACATCTTTATGCATTCGTCTGTCTGTGGGCATTTAGGTTGCTTCCATTACCTGGATATTGTAAATAGTGATGCAATGAACATTGCGGTGAATGTCTCTTTTTGATTTATGGTTTTGTCTGGGTATATGCCCAGTAGTGGGACTGCTGTATCATATGGTAATTCTATTCTTAGTTTTATAAGAAACTCCATAACGTTCTCCACAGTGACTGTATCAATTTCATTCCCAACAATAGCGGAAGAGGGTTCCTTATCTCCACACCCTTTCCAGCATTTGTTGTTTGTAGATTTTCTGATGATGCCCATTCTAACAGGTGTGAGGTGATACACCATGGATGAGTCTATTTCGTTGAGCAAAGAGTAGGTCTTGTCTATTACATATTTGGCTTATGGAACGGTATGTGTGCTAATTTCAATCTCTGGTTTTATACAGCACCGCAACTCAACTTTCCCCTTAAGCAAGCATAAGTTTTTATCTAAATGTGAGACTCTGTTCGGTTTTGGAATTCAGTTTATGTGTAGCCAAGTTTACACTCTCTCTATTAGTGATATCTTATGATAATTATCTTTCTCTGTGTGACCTATTTCTCTTAGAATCATCATACTTAAATCCACTCAATTTGCTGCTACAGGCCTGATGACATTGATTTCATTGCTGAGTGATATTCCGTTGTACGTAAGTAGCACAACTCCTTTATCCATATTTTTCTTTCTGGGACATTTAATTTGTACTGGACTCAAGGTTCTTGTAAACACAGCAGCCCTAAATTTTGTGTTGGCTGTGTCTTGTTGATTTTAATTTTCCTAAGCTATAGGGCCAAAAGTGGAAGTGCCCTAGGGTCTGTAGCTTTGTTTTTCAGATGTTTCAGGATACACCATAAACATCTCCAGAGTGTCTGTTGGCAATTTACATCCCGCCCATCAGCATAACAAGGCTCCCTGTTCTCCATGGCCTGTCCTGTGTTTCTGGTTTTTACACTTTTTTCAGATGGCCCTTTTGACGAATGGGAAATGAGACTTCATTGTAGTGCGGATTTCCATTGCTCGAGTGCTTGGTTGGCCAAAAAGGGCATATGTGTTTTTTCCTGAATATACTCAGGAAAAAATGTTTACGCACTTTTGTCCAAGTGCATCACTGTCAAAGATCTGCCGCTTTTCACATGCTTTAAATGCAATTCCAATCTACCTCCTGAAATATGATTCCTGCAATTCTGCCTCGTTTTGAAGTCCTCTTTGCAGACTTACTTCAGTATATTTTTGCCAATAGCTGTCATTTATAACTCTGCAGGTTTGTGAATTACAGTGCCCGTGATTTCCTTTCTTAACTCGTTTCCTTGAAAGCTGGCCACAGAACCGCAGGTTTGCTTTAGGCCATAATCAGGGTCTGGCACGGCACTCTGAGCCTTTGGTTAATTCCTCTTCCTGGTGGGAAATTAGAGTTAAATGTGCCCCTCCGGACACCTGCCTCACTCCCAGCCCCTTGGTGATGTGTGTCCTGTGGTTTGAGGCCACATGTGCTGGGTTCCTCACCTTTGGCTGATGTGGCCCCACTGGTGTGAGGACACTCCTGCCTGGTTCCCATCCCCTTGGTGATGTGGGCCATCCGGTGAGAGTCTGATCCTGGTTGGGTTCCTCACACTTCTGTGAGGTGGGCCCTCTTCTCTGACGTCACTCCTGCCTGGCTGGCACACCCCGCCTTGGCGAAGTCGGCCCTCTGGTGGGATTTGGTGCCTGCTGGGTGTCTCCTGCCCTCGGTAATGAGGGCCCTCTGGCGTCAGGCCCTAATTCCTGGGCTCCCAATATTTTCTGATATGCGCCCTGTGGTTCGAGTACACTCCTGCCAGGTTCCCAACCCCATGGGAATGTGGGCCTTCTGCTCGGAGGTCCCAACCGTGGGTTGCTCAGTTTCATGATGAGGGCCCTCTGCTGTGAGTTCTCTCCGGCCTGGATCCCATAGCCTCGCTGCTCCTGGCCACCTGCTGGGAGGTTCCAACTGCGGGATTCCTCACCTTTTTTCTTCTATGGACCCTCTGTTTTGAGACTCCTCCTGCCTGCCTCACTCCCAGTCCCTTGGTGATGTGTGTCCTCTGGTGTGAGGCCACGTGTGCTGGGTCCCTCGCCTTTCGATGATGTGGCCCCACTGGTGTGAGGACACTCCTGCCTGCTTCCTATCCCCTTGATGATGTGGGCCCTCTGGTGAGAGTCTGATCCTGGCTGGGTTCCTCACCCTTCTGTGAGGTGGGCCCTCTGCTGTGAGGTCACTCCTGCCTGGCTGGCACACCCCACCTGGGCAACATCGGCCCTCTTGTGGCACTTGGAGCCTGCTGGGAGCCTCCTCCCCTCGGTGATGGGGGCCCTCTAGCGTCAGGCCCTAACTGCTGGGTACCCACATTTTCTGATACGTGCTAAGTGGTGCGAGGACACTCCTGCGAGGTTCCCATCCCCATGGGCATGTGGGCCTTCTGCTCTAAGGTCCCAACACCTGTGTTGTTCACCGTTTCATGATGTTGTCTCTCTGGTGTTAGTTCACTCAGGCCTAGATCCCATAGACTCTGTGCTCTGAGCCGACTGCTGGGAGGTTCCTACTGCTGGATTCCTTACCTTTTTTATTCTTTGGGTCCTGTGTTTTTATGCTCCTACTTCCTGACTCACTCCCAGCCCCTTTGTGATGTAGGTCCTCTGGTTTAAGGCCACATGTACTGGTTTCCTCACCTTTATTGATGTGGCCCCACTGGTGTGAGGACACTCCTGCCTGGTTCCCATCCCCTTGGTGATGGGGGCCCTCTGGTGAGAGTCTGATCCTGTCTGGATTCCTCACACATCTGGGAGGTGGGCCCTCTGCTGTGAGGTCACTCCTGCCTGGCTGGCCCACGTCACCTTGGCGACGTGGGCCCTCAGTTGGGAGTTGGTGCCTGCTGGGAGTCTCCTCCCCTCGGTAATGAGGGCCCTCTGGCGTCAGACCCTAACTCCTTGGCTCCCAAAATTTTCTGTTGTGCGCCCTGTGGTGCTAGTACACTCCTGCCAGGTTCCCAACCCCATGGGAATGTGGGCCTTCTGCTCTGAGGTCCCAACCGTGGGTTGCTCAGTTTCTTGATGAGGGCCCTCTGGTGTGAGTTCACTCCAGCATGGATCCCATAGCCTCGCTGCTCCTGGCCACCTGCGGGGAAGTTCCAACTGCGGGATTCCTCACCTTTTTCCTTCTATGGGCCCTCTGTTTTGAGACTCCTCCTGCCTGCCTCACTCCCAGCCCCTTGGTGATGTGTGTCCTCTGGTTTGAGGCCACGTGTGCTGGGTCCCTCACCTTTCGGTGATGTGGCCCCACTGGTGTGAGCACACTCCTGCCTGGTTCCTATCCTCTTGGTGATGTGGGCCCTCTGGTGAGAGTCTGATCCTGGCTGGGTTCCTCACACTTCTGTGAGGTGGGCCCTCTGCTGTGAGGTCACTCCTGCCTGGCTGGCACACCCCGCCTTGGCAATGTCGGCCCTCTTGTGGCAGTTGGAGCCTACTGGGAGCCTCCTCCCCTCGGTGATGAGGGCCCTCTGGCGTCAGGCCCTAACTGCTGGGTACCCACATTTTCTGATACGTGCTAAGTTGTGCGAGGACACTCGTGCCATGTTCCCAACCCCATGGTGATGTGGGCCTTCTGCTCTGAGGTCCAAACGGCTGGGTTGCTCACAGTTTCATGATGTGGGCCCTCTGCTGTGAGTTCACTGTGACCTGGATTGCATAGACTCGGTGCTCTGGGCCGCCTGCTGGGAGGTTCCCACTGCAGGATTCCTCAGCTTTTTTATTCTATTCGCCCTGTGTTGTGAGGCTACTCATGCCTGCCTCACTCCGAACCCCTTGGAGATCTGGGTCCTCTGGTTTAGGCCACATGTGCTGGGTTCCTCACCTTTCTATGATGTGGTCACCCTGGTGTGAAGACAGTCCTGCCTGGTTCTGATGCCCTTGGTGATGTGGGCCCTCTGGTGAGAGTCTTATCCTGGCTGGGTTCCTCACCATTCTGTGAGGTAGGCCCTCAGCTGTGAGGTCACTCCTGCCTGGCTGTTGCACGTCACCTTGGCGACATGGTCCCTCCGTAGGGAGTTGGTGCCTGCTTGGGGTCTCCTCCCCTTGGTAATGAGGGCCCTCTGGCATCAGGCCCTAATTTCTGGGTTCCCAAAATTCTCGCCCTGTGGTGCGAGTACACTTCTGCCAAGTTCCCAACCACATGGGAATGTGGGCCTTCTGCTCTAAGGTCCCAACGGCTGGGTTGCTCACAGTTTCATGATGAGGGCCCTCTGTTTTGAGTTCAGTCAGGCCTGGATCCCATAGCCTCGCTGCTCCTGGCCGCCTGCTGGGAGGTTCCAACTGCGGGATTCCTCACCTTTTTTACGCAATGGGCCCTCTGTTTTGAGGCTCCTCCTGCCTGCCTCACTCCCAGCCCCTTGGTGATGTGTGTCCTATAGTTTGAGGCCACGTGTGCTGGGTCCGTCACATTTCGGTGATGTGGCCCCACTGGTGTGAGGACACTCCTGCCTGGTTTCCATTCCCCTGGTGATGTGGGCCCTCTGGTGAGAGTCTGATCCTCTTTGGGTTCCTCACACTTTTGTGTGGTTGGCCCTCTGCTCTGAGGTCACTCCTGCCTGGCTGGCCCACCCCGCATTGGCGACGTCGGCCCTCTGGTAGCAGTTGGAGCTTGCTGGGAGCCTCCTCTCCGCAGTGCTGAGGGCCCTCTGGCGTCCGGCCCTAACTGCTGGGCTCCCCACATTTTCTGTTGTGTGCCCACTGGTGCGATGACACTCCTGCTTGGTTCCCTTCCCCATGGGGATGTGGGCCTTGTGCTCTGAGGTCACAACGGCTGGGTTGCTTACAGTATCATGATGAGGGCCCTCTGTTGTGAGTTCATCACTGCCTGGATCCCATAGCCTCGGTGCTCTGGGCCGCCTGCTGGGATGTTCCAACTGCTGGATTCCTCACCTTTTTATACAATGGGCCATGTGTTTTGAGGTTAATCCTGCCTGCCTCGCTCTGAGACCCATGGTGATGTGGGTCTTCTGGTTTGAAGCCACATGTGCTGGGTACCTCAACTTTCGATGATGTGGCCCCACGGGTGTGAGGACACTCGTGCCTGATTCCCAGCCCCTTGCTTATGTGGGCACTCTGGTGAGTGTCTGATCATGACTGGGTTCCTTGCCCTTCTGTGAGGTGGGCGCTCTGATGTGAGGTCACTCCTGCCTGGATGGCTCACGTCGCCTTGGCGACGTAGGCCCTCTGTTGGCCACTGAAGCATGCTGGGAGCCTCCTACCCTCTTTAATGAGGGCCCTGGAAGAAACGCATATGCCCTTTTTGACCAAGTGCATCATTGTCGAGGTTCTGCCTCTTCTCCTATACTTTCAGAGGACTTCCCGTCTACCTCCTGAAATCGTATTCCTGGAATTCTGCCCCGCGTTCAAGTCCTCTTTGCAGCCTTACTTCAATATATTTTTGGACGATAGCTGTCATTTATAACTCTGCAGGTTTGTGAATTACAGTGCCTCTGAGCTCCATTCTTCAACTCGCTTTCTTGTGAGCTGGCCGCAAAACCGCAGGATTGCTTCAGGCCCTAATCTGGTTCCGGCACGGCATGTTGAGCCTTTGGCTAATTCCTCTTCCTGATGGGAAATGAGCGTTAAATTTGCTCGTGCAGACACCTACAGCTAATCTCTCATTGGTACTCCCTATTCCTGTTCATCTTGCGCAGAAATTCCAAACTGTGCCAAACAGGAGGTTAAAGGCACTGACTCTCCAAGTGGGGAAAGAGTTAGTAAAGCGTCTGGAATGGTAAAACCGAGTATGAGGGGACGAAAACTGAGATGCATTTAAAAAGGTTTCCCGGTCACACGGTGGACCATATTCTGGGTTTCCCATGCGTGTTTTACCTGAAGGAAGAATCCCTTAAACCTGGAGAGGTGGGACCCATGGAATGGGTACCATGCAGTATGACTTCAAAGGGCCTGCATTTTCTCACCGAACCTCACCAATGCTATCAGCCCAAAGTGTCGAACCTTATGTCTCACTCAGCTCTAGGTGTAGATGTGGTAAATCCAGGTTGCATCACAAGACCTGAATGAATTATTTAAGAATTGCTCTCTATTTCACTGTCATTTTGTTTTGTTTTTGAAATTCATTTTGATAATGGGATTTATCGGATGTTCACTGCTGCGTTTAGGCCGCTGTACACACACTTGATTTGCTTATGGAGACATATAAATCCATGGGTTTTAAGATTCTTACTTGTCAGGTATCTTGCCAGGCGTTGAATATGGGGTGTTGAGTCCATTTCGTTGAGCAAGGAGTAGGTCTTGTCTATTATATATTTGGCTTATGGAATGGTATCTGTGCTAATTTCAATCTCTGGTTTTATGCAGCACCCCAACTCACCTTTCCCCATAAGCAAGCATAAGTTGGTTTTCTAAATTTGAGACCCTGTTCTGTTTTGTAATTCAGTTCATGGGTAGCCAAGTTTACATTCCGTGTATTAGTGATATCTTATGATGTTTCTTTTTCTGTGTGACTTATTTCTCGTAGAATCATCATACCTGAATCCACTCATTATGCTGCTACGGGCCTGATGACGTAGATTTCATTGCTGAGTGATATTACATTGTACGTGCGTACCACAACTTCTTTATCCATTTTTTACTTTCTGGGATATTTAACTTGTACCGTAGACGAGGTTCTTGTAAACAGAGCCGTCCCGAACTCTGGGGTGGCTGTGTGTTTTTGATTTTAATTTCCCTAAGCTATAGGACCATAAGTGGAAGTGCCATAGGCTGTGTTGCTTTGTTTCCTACTTGTTTCTGGAAACACCATACACTTCTCCAGAGTGGCTGTTGGCAATTTACATCCCGCCCATCAGCATGACAAGGCTCCCTGTTCTCCATGACCTGTCCTGCCTTTCTGGATTTTACACTTTTTTCAGATTTCCCTTTTGACCCGGGGGGCAGTGAGACTTCATTGTAGTGCAGATTTCCTTTACACGCTTGCTTGGTTTGCCAAAAAGGGCGTATGCGTTTTTTCCTGAATATATTCAGGAAAAAACGCATATGCACTTTTTGGCCAAGTGCATCGTTGTCGACATTCTGCCTCTTTTCCTATGCTTTTAGTACAATTCCAGTCTACCCCCTGAAATCGTTTTCCTGAAATTCTGCCCCGCTTTGAAGTCCTCTTCGAAGACTTACATCAGTACATTTTGGACGATAGCTGTCATTCATAACTCTGCAGGTTTGTGAATTACAGTCCCCCTGAGCTCCTTTCTTCAACTCGCTTCCTTGTGAGCTGGCCGCCAAACCGCAGGATTGCTTCAGGCCCTAATCTCTTTCCGGCAGGGCACGCTGAGCTTTTGGTTAATTCCTCTTCCTGGTGGGAAATGAGCGTTCCATTTGCCCGTGCAGACACCTACAGCTAGTCTCTCATTGGTTCTCCCTATTCCTGTTCATCTTGCGCAGAAATTGCAAACTGTGCCAAACAGGAGGTTAAAGGCACTGACTCTCCAAGTGGTGAGAGTGTTGGTAAAGGGTCTGGAATGGTGAACCCGAGTAAAAGGGGACGAAAACTGAGATGCATTTGAAAACGTTTCCCCGTCACACGGTGCACCATACTGTGGGTTTCCCATGCATGTTTTAGCTGAAGGAAGAATCCCTTAAACCTGGAGAGTTGGGACCCATGGAATGGGTACCATGCAGTATGTCTTCAAAGGGTCTGCATTTGCTCACCGAACCTCACCAATGCTATCAGCCCGAAGTGTCAAGCCTTATGTCTCACCCAGCTCTGGGTGTAGATGTGGTAAGTCCAGGTTGCCTCACAAGCCCTGAATGAATTATTTAAGAATTGCTCTGTATTTCACTGTCATTTTTTTTTGTTTTTGAAATTTATTTTGGTAATGCAATTTATCGGATGTTCACTGCTGCGTTTAGGCCGCTGTACACACGCTTGATTTCCTTATGGAGACATATAAATCCATGGGTTTTAAGATTCTTACTTGTCAGGTATCTTCCCAGGCGTTGAATATGGGGTGTTGAGTCCATTTCGTTGAGCAAGGAGTAGGTCTTGTCTATTATATATTTGGCTTATGGAACGGTATCTGTGCTAATTTCAATCTCTGGTTTTATGCAACACCCCAACTCACCTTTCCCCATAAGCAAGCATAAGTTGGTTTTCTAAATTTGAGACCCTGTTCTGTTTTGTAATTCAGTTCATGTGTAGCCAAGTTTACATTCCGTGTATTAGAGATATCTTATGATGTTTCTTTTTCTGTGTGACTTATTTCTTGTAGAATCATCGTACCTGAATCCACTCATTATGCCGCTAGGGACGTGATGACGTAGATTTCATTGCTGAGTGATATTCCATTGTACGTGCGTACCACAACTTCTTTATCCATTTTTTGCTTTCTCGGATATTTAACTTGTACCGTAGATGACGTTCTTGTAAACAGAGCCGTCCCAAATTTTGGGGTGGCTGTGTCTTTTTGATTTTAATTTCCGTAAGCTATAGGACCATAAGTGGAAGTGCCATAGGCTGTGTTGCTTTGTTTCCTACCTGTTTCAGGAAACACCATACACTTCTCCAGAGTGGCTGTTGGCAATTTACATCCGCCCATCAGCATAACAAGGCTCCCTGTTCTCCATGACCTGTCCTACCTTTCTGGATTTTACACTTTTTTCAGATGGCCCTTTTGACCGGGGGGCAGTGAGACTTCATTGTAGTGAAGATTTCCTTTACACGCTTGCTTGGTTGGCCAAAAAGGGCGTATGCGTTTTTTCCTGAATATATTCAGGAAAAAACGCATATGCCCTTTTTGGCCAAGTGCATCATTGTCGACATTCTGCCTGTTTTCCTATTCTTTAAGTGCAATTGCAGTCTACCCCCTGAAATCGTTTTCCTGAAATTCTGCCCCGCTTTCAACTCCTCTTCGAAGACTTACTTCAGTATATTTTTGGACGATAGCTGTCATTCATATCTCTGCAGGTTTGTGAATTACAGTGCCCCTGAGCTCCTTTCTTCAACTCGCTTTCTTGTGACCTGGCCGCAAAACCGCAGGATTGCTTCAGGCCCTAATCTGTTTCTGGCAGGGCACGGTGAGCCTTTGGTTAATTCCTCTTCCTGGTGGGAAATGAGCGTCCCATTTGCCCGTGCACACACCTACATCTAGTCTCTCATTGGTTCTCTCTATTCCTGTTCATCTTGCGCAGAAATTGCAAACTGTGCCAAACAGGAGGTTAAAGGCACTGACTCACCAAGTGGGGAGAGTGTTAGTAAAGCGTCTGGAATGGTGAACCCGAGTACCAGGGGACGAAAACTGAGATGCATTGAAAACGTTTCCCAATCACACGGTGGACCATACTCTGGGTTTCCCTTGCATGTTTTAGCTGAAGGAAGAATCCCTTAAACCTGAAGAGTTGGGACCCATGGAATGGGTATCATGCAGTATGACTTCAAAGGGTCTGACTTTGCTCACCGAACCTCACCAATGCTATCAGCGTGAAGAGTCCAGCCTTATGTCTCACCCAGCTCTGGGTGTAGATGTGGTAAATCCAGGTGGCATCACAAGCCCTGAATGAATTATTTAAGAATTGCTCTCTATTTCACTGTCATTGTGTTTTGTTTTTGAAATTTATTTTGATAATGGGATTTATCGGATGTCCACTGTTGCATTTAGGCCGCTGTACACACGCTTGATTTCCTTATGGAGACATATAAATCCATGGGTTTTAAGATTCTTACTTGGCAGGTATCTTCCCAGGCGTTGAATATGGGGTGTTGAGTCCATTTCGTTGAGCAAGGAGTAGGTCTTGTCTATTATATATTTGGCTTATGGAAAGGTATCTGTGCTAATTTCAATCTCTGGTTTTATGCAGCACCCCAACTCACCTTTCCCCATAAGCAAGCATAAGTTGTTTTTCTAAACTTGAGACCCTGTTCTGTTTTGTAATTCAGTACATGTTTAGCCAAGTTTACATTCCGTGTATTAGGGATATCTTATGATGTTTCTTTTTCTGTGTGACTTATTTCTCGTAGAATCTTCATACCTGAATCCACTCATTATGCCGCTACGGGCCTGATGACGTAGATTTCATTGCTGAGTGATATTCCACTGTACGTGCGTACCACAACTTCTTTATCCATTTTTTGCTTTCTTGGATATTTAACTTGTACCGTAGATGAAGTTCTTGTAAACAGAGCCGTCCCATACTTTGGGGTGGCTGTGTCTTTTTGATTTTAATTTCCCTAAGCTATAGGACCATAAGTGGAAGTGCCAAAGGCTGTGTTGGTTTGTTTCCTACGTGTTTTAGGAAACACCATACACTTCTCCAGAGTGGCTGTTGGCAATTTCCATCCCGCCCATTAGCATAACAAGGCTCCCTGTTCTCCATGACCTTTCCTGCCTTTCTGGATTTTACACTTTTTTCAGATGGCCCTTTTGACCGGGGGGCAGTGAGACTTCATTGTAGTGCAGATTTCATTTACACGCTTGCTTGGTTGGCCAAAAAGTGCGTTTGCGTTTTTTCCTGAATATATTCAGGAAAAAACGCGTATGCCCTTTTTAGCCAAGTGCATCATTGTCTACATTCTGCCTCTGTTCCTATGCTTTAAGCGCAATTCCAGTCTACCCCCTGAAATCGATTTCCTGAAATTCTGCCCCGCTTTCAAGTCCTCTTCGAAGACTTACATCAGTACATTTTGGACGATAGCTGTCATTCATAACTCTGCAGGTTTGTGAATTGCAGTGCCCCTGATCTCCTTTCTTCAACTCGCTTTCTTGTGAGCTGGCCGCAAAACCGCAGGATTGCTTCAGGCCCTAATCTCTTTCCGGCAGGGCACGCTGAGCCTTTGTTTAATTCCTCTTCCTGGTGGGAAATGAGCGTTCCATTTGCCCGTGCAGGCACCTACAGCTAGTCTCTCATTGGTTCTCCCTATTCCTGTACATCTTGCACAGAAATTGCAAACTGTGCCAAACAGGAGGTTAATGGCACTGACTCTCCAAGTGGGGAGAGTGTTAGTAAAGCGTCTGGAATGATGAACCTGAGTACCAGGGGACGAAAACTGAGATGCATTTGAAAACGTTTCCCGGTCACACAGTGCACTGTACTGTGGGTTTCCCATGCATGTTTTAGCTGAAGGAAGAATCCCTTAAACCTGGAGAGTTGTGACCCATGGAAATGGTACCATGCAGTATGACTTCAAAGGGTCTGCGTGTGCTCACCAAACCTCACCAATGCTATCAGCCCGAAGTGTCCAGCCTTATGTCTCACCCAGCTCTGGGTGTAGATGTGGTAAATCCAGGTTGCATCACAAGCCCTGAATGAATTATTTAAGAATTGCTCTCTATTTCACTGTCATTGTGTTTTGTTTTTGAAATTCATTTTGATAATGGGATTTATCGGATGTTCACTGCTGCGTTTAGGCTGCTGTACACACGCTTGTTTTCCTTATGGAGACATATAAATCCATGGGTTTTAAGATTCTTACTTGTCAGGTATCTTCCCAGGCGTTGAATATGGGGTGTTGAGTCCATTTCGTTGAGCAAGGAGTAGGTCTTGTCTATTATATATTTGCCTTATGGAACGGTATCTGTGCTAATTTCAATCTCTGGTTTTATGCAGCACCCCAACTCACCTTTCCCCATAAGCAAGCATAAGTTGGTTTTCTAAATTTGAGACCCTGTTCTGTTTTGTAATTCAGTTCATGTGTAGCCAAGTTTACATTCGGTGTATTAGGTATATCTTATGATGTTTCTTTTTCTGTGTGACTTATTTCTCGTAGAATCATCATACCTGAATCCACTCATTATGCCGCTACGGGCCTGATGACGTAGATTTCATTGCTGAGTGATATTCCATTGTACGTGCGTACCACAACATCTTTATGCATTTTTTGCTTTCTGGGATATTTAACTTGTACCGTAGACGAGGTTGTTGTAAACAGAGCCGTCAAAAATTTTGGGGTGGCTGTATCTTTTTGATTTTAATTTCCCTAAGCTATAGGACCATAAGTGGAAGTGCCATACTCTGTGTTGCTTTGTTTCCTACGTGTTTCAGGAAACACCATACACTTCTCCAGAGTGGTTGTTGGCAGTTTACATCCCGCCCATCAGCATAACAAGGCTCCCTGTTCTCCATGACCTGTCCTGCCTTTCTGGATTTTACACTTTTTTCAGATGGCCCTTTTGACCGGGGGGCAGTGAGACTTCATTGTAGTGCAGATTTCCTTTACACGCTTGTTGGTTGGCGAAAAAGTGCATATGCGTTTTTTCCTGAATATATTCAGGAAAAAACGCATACGCCCTTTTTGGCCAAGTGCATCATTGTCGACATTCTGCCTCTTTTCCTATGCTTTAAGTGCAATTCCAGTCTACCCCGTGAAATCGTTTTCCTGAAATTCTGCCCCGCTTTCAAGTCCTCTTTGAAGACTTACTTCAATACATTTTTGGACAATAGCTGTCATTCATAACTATGCAGGTTTCTGAATTACACTGCCCCTGAGCTCCTTTCTTCAACTAGCTTTCTTGTGAGCTGGCCACAAAACCGCACGATTGCTTCAGGCCATAATCTCTTTAGGGCAGGGCACGCTGAGCTTTTGGTTAATTCCTCTTCCTGGTGGGAAATGAGCGTTCCATTTGCCCGTGCAGACACCTACAGCTAGTCTCTCATTGGTTCTCCCTATTCCTGTTCATCTTTCGCAGAAATTGCAAACTGTGCCAAACAGGAGGTTAAAGGCACTGACTCTCCAAGTGGGGATAGTGTTAGTAAAGCGTCTGGAATGGTGAACCCGAGCACCAGGGGACGAAACCTGAGATGCATTTGAAAACGTTTCCCGGTCACACAGTGCACTGTACTGTGGGTTTCACATGCATGTTTTAGCTGAAGGAAGTATCCCTTAAACCTGGAGAGTTGGGATCCATGGAATGGGTACCATGCAGTATGACTTCAAAGGGTCTGCGTTTGGTCACCGAACCTCACCAATGCTATCAGCCCGAAGTGTCCAGCCTTATGTCTCACCCAGCTCTGGGTGTAGATGTGGTAAATCCAGGTTGCATCAGAAGCCCTGAATGAATTATTTAAGAATTGCTCTCTATTTCACTGTCATTGTGTTTTGTTTTTGAAATTCATTTTGATAATGGGATTTATCGGATTTTCACTGCTGCGTTTAGGTCGCTGTACACACGCTTGATTTCCTTATGGAGACATATAAATCCATGGGTTTTAAGATTCTTACTTGTCAGGTATCTTCCCAGGCGTTGAATATGGGGTGTTGAGTCCATTTCGTTGAGCAAGGAGTAGGTCTTGTCTATTATATATTTGGCTTATGGAACGGTATCTGTGCTAATTTCAATCTCTGGTTTTATGCAGCACCCCAACTCACTTTTCCCCATAAGCAAGCATATGTTGCTTTTCTAAATTTGAGACCCTATTCTGTTTTCTAATTCAGTTCATGTGTAGCCAAGGTTACATTCCGTGTATTAGTGATATCTTATGATGTTTCTTTTTCTGTGTGACTTATTTCTCGTAGAATCATCGTACCTGAATCCACTGATTATGCCGATAGGACGTGATGACGTAGATTTCATTGCTGAGTGATATTCCACTGTACGTGCGTACCACAACTTCTTTATGCATTTTTTGCTTTCTTGGATATTTAACTTGTACCGTAGACGAGGTTCT
Organism: Delphinapterus leucas; assembly: GCF_059928025.1. Classification (NCBI taxonomy): domain Eukaryota; kingdom Metazoa; phylum Chordata; class Mammalia; order Artiodactyla; family Monodontidae; genus Delphinapterus; species Delphinapterus leucas. Next base: position 792,816 of record NW_028322256.1, on the reverse strand, counting down.
TGTAAACAGAGCCGTCCCAAACTTTGGGGTGGCTGTGTGTTTTTGATTTTAATTTCCCTAAGCTATAGGACCATAAGTGGAAGTGCCATAGGCTGTGTTGCTTTGTTTCCTACGTGTTTCAGGAAACACCATACACTTCTCCAGAGTGGCTGTTGGCAATTTACATCCCGCTCATCAGTATAACAAGGCTCCCTGTTCTCCATGACCTGTCCTGCCTTTCCGGATTTTACACTTTTTTCAAATGGCCCTTTTGACCACGGGGCAGTGAGACTTCATTGTAGTGCCGATTTCATTTACACACTTGCTTGGTTGGCCAAAAAGTGCGTTTGCGTTTTTTCCTGAATATATTCAGGAAAAAACGCATATGCCCTTTTTAGCCAAGTGCAGCATTGTCGACATTCTGCCTCTGTTCCTATGCTTTAAGCGCAATTCCAGTCTACCCCCTGAAATCGTGTTCCTGAAATTCTGCCCCGCTTTCAAGTCCTCTTCAAAGACTTACTTCAGTACATTTTGGACGATAGCTGTCATTCATAACTCTGCAGGTTTGTGAATTACAGTGCCCCTGAGCTCCTTTCTTCAACTCGCTTCCTTGTGAGCTGGCCGCCAAACTGCAGGATTGTTTCAGGGCCTAATCTGTTTCCGCTAGGCCACGCTGAGCCTTTGGTTAATTCCTCTTCCTGGTGGGAAATGAGTGTTCCATTTGCCCGTGCAGACACCTACAGCTAGTCTCTCATTGGTTCTCCCTATTCCTCTTCACCTTGCGCAGAAATTGCAAACTGTGCCAAACAGCAGGTGAAAGGCACTGCCTCTCCAAGTGAGGAGAGTGTTAGTAAAGCGACTGGAATGGTGAACCCGAGTACCAGGGGACAAAAACTGAGATGCATTTGAAAAAGTTTCCCAGTCACACAGTGCACTGTACTGTGGGTTTCCCATGCATGTTTTAGCTGAAGGAAGAATCCCTTAAACCTTGATTGTTGGGACCCATGGAATGGGTACCATGCAGTATGACTTCAAAGGGTCTGCGTTTGCTCACCGAACCTCACCAATGCTATCAGCCCGAAGTGCCCAGCCTTATGTCTCACCCAGCTCTGGGTGTAGATGTGGTAAATCCAGGTGGCATCACAAGCCCTGAATGAATTATTTAAGTATTGCTCTCTATTTCACTGTCATTGTGCTTTGTTTTTGAAATTCATTTTGATAATGGGATTTATCGGATGTTCACTGCTGCGTTTAGGCCGCTGTACACACGCTTGATTTCCTTATGGAGACATATAAATCCATGGGTTTTAAGATTCTTACTTGTCAGGTATCTTGCCAGGCGTTGAATATGGGGTGTTGAGTCCATTTCTTTCAGCAAGGAGTAGGTCTTGTCTATTATATATTTGGCTTATGGAAAGTTATCTGTGCTAATTTCAATCTCTGGTTTTATGCAGCACCCCAACTCACCTTTCCCGTTAAGCAAGCATAAGTTGGTTTTCTAAATTTGAGACCCTGTTCTGTTTTGTAATTCAGTTCATGTGTGGCCAAGTTTACATTCCGTGTATTAGTGATATCTTATGATGTTTCTTTTTCTGTGTGACTTATTTCTCGTAGAATCATCGTACCTGAATCCACTCATTATGCCGCTACGGGCCTGATGACGTAGATTTCATTGCTGAGTGATATTCCATTGTACGTGCGTACCACAACTTCTTTATCCATTTTTTGCTTTCTCGGATATTTAACTTGTACCATAGACGAGATTCTTGTAAACAGAGCCGTCCCAAATTTTGGGGTGGCTGTGTGTTTTTGATTTTAATTTCTCTAAGCTATAGGACCATAAGTGGAAGTGCCATAGGCTGTGTTGCTTTGTTTCCTACGTGTTTCAGGAAACACCATACACTTCTCCAGAGTGGCTGTTGGCAATTTACATCCCGCCCATCAGCATAACAAGGCTCCCTGTTCTCCCTGACCTGTCGTGCCTTTCTGGAATTTACACTTTTTTCAGATGGCCTTTTTGACCGGGGGGCAGTGAGACTTCATTGTAGTGCACATTTCCTTTACACGGTTGCTTGGTTGGCCAAAAAGGGCGTATGCGTTTTTTCCTGAATATATTCAGGAAAAAACGCATACGCCCTTTTTGGCCAAGTGCATCATTGTCGACATTCTGCCTCTGATCCTATTCTTTAAGTGCAATTCCAGTCTACCCCCTGAAATCGTTTTCCTGAAATTCTGCCCTGATTTCAAGTTCTCTTCGAAGACTTACTTCAAAACATTTTTGGACGATAGCTGAATTCATTACTCTGCAGGTTTGTGAATTACAGTGCCCCTGAGCTCCTTTCTTCAACTCGCTTTCTTGTGAGCTGGCCGCAAAACCGCAGGATTGCTTCAAGCCCTAATCTGGTTCCGGCATGGAATGCTGAGCCTTTGGTTACTTCCTCTTCCTGGTGGGAAATGAGCGTTAAATTTGCACGTGCAGACACCTTCACATGAGTCGTCATGGTGCCCCTTTGCCCCGGTTATCTCTATGGAGGTTGGAGTTGGAGGGCCTCCTCACTCAAGATCAGTGTGCCCACGGAGCCAACCCTGCAACTTCAGGGCATGGTTGGGGGTTAGGATCACCACGAGGGTTCCTTTTCCCTTAGGAGGGAGGTGGCCTTTTGGGCTGCTGATTTCCAGGTTATCAGATACTGCCAGTATCTTGGCCAGATGTGGCGGTGGGCCAAGCCCCTTGGTGACCGTAGTTTATCCTACCTGGATCGCATTCTTGCATTGTTCCATTTCAAGTGGTCCCAGGTTTTGCACTAATACTCCAATGGCGATTCACCGTTCACCAGGAATGTAAAGGTCAAAGGGTTTAGCTAAATTAGGGAGTTCCAGGGCAAGGGTCTGAATTGACTGCTCTTTCCATTCTTGAAAGGCCACTTCTGTATTCTATTCAAAAGGATCATCACCTTTTCCTTTCAGTGTTTCATATAGAGGCCGAGCTAGTAGACTGTAGTTAGGGATCCAGAAGCAGCAAACCCTGGCCTCCCCAGGAACCCCTAAGCTGTCTTCTAGTTTTAGAAATGGGTAAGGCAGTAAATTGTTTCTTCCCTTTCCTGGGATGGGCTTCTCCGACCTTCTGTGAGAATGAAGCCCAGGCAGGTCACCGTAGTCTGTGATATTTGAGCTTTTTCTTGGACAACTTGTATCCTTTATTGGCTTCGTAGTTCAGAGGTCTCCTTAGTAGGGCTGGCGATCAGAATGTCGTCTGCATATTGAAGGAGTGTTTCCTTTTCCAGAGGTAGAACTTTTAGGTCTTTAGCTGAGCTTTCCCCAAAGATGGTGTGGGAATTTTTGAACCCTTGGGGCAACACGGCCCGGAAGTATTGTTTTAGTTGTATGTTGAGTCCTGCCACTCACAAGCCAAAATTTCTTGTGACTCTGGGACTAATAGAATACAAAAGAAGGCATCATTGAAGACTAATACAGAATACCATGTCCTGGTGGTTGGTAGAATGACCAGCAGGGTGTAGGGTTTAGGAACTACTGGAGGTATATCCTCGGTGGCTTCACTGACTGTCCTGACATCCTTTACCAGGACTCCAGCAGCCCATGGGGCTCTCGAGGTCAGGCCAATCCCAGGATATGGAGCTCACCTGGGCAGGTACCCCACCCCAGCCCACGGGGCTCTCGTGTTCAGGACCCTCCCAGGATATGGGGTTCCCTGGGCAGGTCCCCCTGCAGCCCATGGGGCTCTCGTGGTCAGGCTCCTCCCAGGATACAGAGCTACCCTTGCAGGTACCATGGCAGGGCTGGGAACACAGGAACCGTGCATATCGCCCTCATTGCAGAGCACTCCCAGCTCACCTGTCACTCAGATCTGACACAGAGCACCTCAGAGCAGGACTTGAACTAACAAACAGCAGCTCCGACAGGTCTGTGACCCTGGGCATCACTCTGTGTGGCCTCCCTCCACCTGGTCTTCCAGAGACTTCCACTGCACCCGGGGCACCAGGCCTCTGTCTCCACCCACCAGCCACCCCTCCTCTCCCTGACTCCTGGGTTCCTCTCATTAGGAGAGGGTTTTCTTGAAGTTGTCTCCCACTCATGGGCCAGATAATATAATTAGAAAACAAGCCAGAGCTGCAGCCCCTTGTCTATCCTGACTCTCAGGAGCCCACACCTGTTCCTTGGACCTGGCCGATTCAGCAAGTTCCAGTTTCTGCAACTGTGAGCCCCTGAGGGGTGATTATTGGCTGGCCTGGGAAGCCTGACCGTGCCGGCCAGCCCTCCCCAGGTGTGCCTGGGTTCAGATGAATATAAACACCGCTCCAGGCAGCAAGAGCCCCTGCAGCTGTGCCTGACGCCATTTTCTCTGCCCTGTCAGCAGTCTTGGGGCTGGACTGGTGGGAGGGAGTGAGAGGCCACGGCTTTGTGGGTGGCCCAGTGTGAGTGGGGCTCTGCTGGACTTTCTGCAGCAGTTGCCAAGATGCCACCTGCTAAAGAAGAGGATGTGTCACCCATACCTGCCGCTGGAATTTCTCCCTGGGCAGAGGTGAGTGAGGAAGAAAGCAGTGGGGGCCGGGACAGCAGGGGTATCTCAGGCAGGGAAATGGAAAGCTTCCAGAAGAGCACCCAGGACCAGGACCATCCTGGCTGGCCTGCAGGCACCAAGTCGGCTGGCATGTTGTCGCTCATGTGGCTCCATGGCCCTTCCTCTAGGCTTTCAAGTCCTTGTACATATTCAGGTGTTTTACCTGGGAAGGGTGGGAACATTTCAGCAGCAGCTGGCCTGGGGCTCAGCCCACGTTTACTCACAGATGCCTCGGCACGGTCCCCCAGCTTTGCAATGAGGACGCTTGTTGCGTGGGGCCTGCTGGCTGAATGGGAGATGATTCCCCACCACTGACCAACTTCAGAATTGTTTACAACTGGAGCAAGTGCCCTGATACGGTTTTCCCCTGTGTAGCTGGTGGGTTCTGTTTTTTTTTTTCTTTTTTTCTTTTTTGGTTCAAGGTAGATTTTATTCCTCTTTTTTGTATTTACAGATATAAGCATGGAAATAATTTATTCATATAAATACATGTATGTGAAGGGAAGAATATTTTTTCTGTTTTACTTTTTGTAATTTGAATTTTATTTTTTTATACAGCAGGTTCTTTTTGGTTATCTATTTTATACATATAAATGTATACATGCCAATCCCAATCTCTCAACTCCTCCCACCACCACCCCCCAACAGCTTTCCCCCCTTGGTGTCCATACGTTTGTTGTCTACATCTGTTGCTCTATTTCTGCCTTGCAAAACGGTTCATCTGTACAATTTGTCTAGGTTCCACATATAGGCATTAATAGACAAGATTTCTTTTTCTCTTTCTGACTTACTTCACTCTGTATGACAGTCTCTAGATCCATCAACGTCTCTACAAATGACCCAATTTCATTCCTTTTTATGGCTTAGTAATATTCCATTTTATATATGTACCACGTCTTTATGCATTCGTCTGTCTGTGGGCATTTAGGTTGCTTCCATTACCTGGATATTGTAAATAGTGATGCAATGAACATTGCGGTGAATGTCTCTTTTTGATTTATGGTTTTGTCTGGGTATATGCCCAGTAGTGGGACTGCTGTATCATATGGTAATTCTATTCTTAGTTTTATAAGAAACTCCATAACGTTCTCCACAGTGACTGTATCAATTTCATTCCCAACAATAGCGGAAGAGGGTTCCTTATCTCCACATCCTTTCCAGCATTTGTTGTTTGTAGATTTTCTGATGATGCCCATTCTAACAGGTGTGAGGTGATACACCATGGATGAGTCTATTTCGTTGAGCAAAGAGTAGGTCTTGTCTATTACATATTTGGCTTATGGAACGGTATGTGTGCTAATTTCAATCTCTGGTTTTATACAGCACCGCAACTCAACTTTCCCCTTAAGCAAGCATAAGTTTTTATCTAAATGTGAGACTCTGTTCGGTTTTGGAATTCAGTTTATGTGTAGCCAAGTTTACACTCTCTCTATTAGTGATATCTTATGATAATTATCTTTCTCTGTGTGACCTATTTCTCTTAGAATCATCATACTTAAATCCACTCAATTTGCTGCTACAGGCCTGATGACATTGATTTCATTGCTGAGTGATATTCCGTTGTACGTAAGTAGCACAACTCCTTTATCCATATTTTTCTTTCTGGGATATTTAATTTGTACTGGACTCAAGGTTCTTGTAAACACAGCAGCCCTAAATTTTGTGTTGGCTGTGTCTTGTTGATTTTAATTTTCCTAAGCTATAGGGCCAAAAGTGGAAGTGCCCTAGGGTCTGTAGCTTTGTTTTTCAGATGTTTCAGGATACACCATAAACATCTCCAGAGTGTCTGTTGGCAATTTACATCCCGCCCATCAGCATAACAAGGCTCCCTGTTCTCCATGGCCTGTCCTGTGTTTCTGGTTTTTACACTTTTTTCAGATGGCCCTTTTGACGAATGGGAAATGAGACTTCATTGTAGTGCGGATTTCCATTGCTCGAGTGCTTGGTTGGCCAAAAAGGGCATATGTGTTTTTTCCTGAATATACTCAGGAAAAAATGTTTACGCACTTTTGTCCAAGTGCATCACTGTCAAAGATCTGCCGCTTTTCACATGCTTTAAATGCAATTCCAATCTACCTCCTGAAATATGATTCCTGCAATTCTGCCTCGTTTTGAAGTCCTCTTTGCAGACTTACTTCAGTATATTTTTGCCAATAGCTGTCATTTATAACTCTGCAGGTTTGTGAATTACAGTGCCCGTGATTTCCTTTCTTAACTCGTTTCCTTGAAAGCTGGCCACAGAACCGCAGGTTTGCTTTAGGCCATAATCAGGGTCTGGCACGGCACTCTGAGCCTTTGGTTAATTCCTCTTCCTGGTGGGAAATTAGAGTTAAATGTGCCCCTCCGGACACCTGCCTCACTCCCAGCCCCTTGGTGATGTGTGTCCTGTGGTTTGAGGCCACATGTGCTGGGTTCCTCACCTTTGGCTGATGTGGCCCCACTGGTGTGAGGACACTCCTGCCTGGTTCCCATCCCCTTGGTGATGTGGGCCCTCCGGTGAGAGTCTGATCCTGGTTGGGTTCCTCACACTTCTGTGAGGTGGGCCCTCTTCTCTGACGTCACTCCTGCCTGGCTGGCACACCCCGCCTTTGCGAAGTCGGCCCTCTGGTGGGATTTGGTGCCTGCTGGGTGTCTCCTGCCCTCGGTAATGAGGGCCCTCTGGCGTCAGGCCCTAATTCCTGGGCTCCCAATATTTTCTGATATGCGCCCTGTGGTTCGAGTACACTCCTGCCAGGTTCCCAACCCCATGGGAATGTGGGCCTTCTGCTCTGAGGTCCCAACCGTGGGTTGCTCAGTTTCATGATGAGGGCCCTCTGCTGTGAGTTCTCTCCGGCCTGGATCCCATAGCCTCGCTGCTCCTGGCCACCTGCTGGGAGGTTCCAACTGCGGGATTCCTCACCTTTTTTCTTCTATGGACCCTCTGTTTTGAGACTCCTCCTGCCTGCCTCACTCCCAGTCCCTTGGTGATGTGTGTCCTCTGGTGTGAGGCCACGTGTGCTGGGTCCCTCGCCTTTCGATGATGTGGCCCCACTGGTGTGAGGACACTCCTGCCTGCTTCCTATCCCCTTGATGATGTGGGCCCTCTGGTGAGAGTCTGATCCTGGCTGGGTTCCTCACCCTTCTGTGAGGTGGGCCCTCTGCTGTGAGGTCACTCCTGCCTGGCTGGCACACCCCACCTGGGCAACATCGGCCCTCTTGTGGCACTTGGAGCCTGCTGGGAGCCTCCTCCCCTCGGTGATGGGGGCCCTCTAGCGTCAGGCCCTAACTGCTGGGTACCCACATTTTCTGATACGTGCTAAGTGGTGCGAGGACACTCCTGCGAGGTTCCCATCCCCATGGGCATGTGGGCCTTCTGCTCTAAGGTCCCAACACCTGTGTTGTTCACCGTTTCATGATGTTGTCTCTCTGGTGTTAGTTCACTCAGGCCTAGATCCCATAGACTCTGTGCTCTGAGCCGACTGCTGGGAGGTTCCTACTGCTGGATTCCTTACCTTTTTTATTCTTTGGGTCCTGTGTTTTTATGCTCCTACTTCCTGACTCACTCCCAGCCCCTTTGTGATGTAGGTCCTCTGGTTTAAGGCCACATGTACTGGTTTCCTCACCTTTATTGATGTGGCCCCACTGGTGTGAGGACACTCCTGCCTGGTTCCCATCCCCTTGGTGATGGGGGCCCTCTGGTGAGAGTCTGATCCTGTCTGGATTCCTCACACATCTGGGAGGTGGGCCCTCTGCTGTGAGGTCACTCCTGCCTGGCTGGCCCACGTCACCTTGGCGACGTGGGCCCTCAGTTGGGAGTTGGTGCCTGCTGGGAGTCTCCTCCCCTCGGTAATGAGGGCCCTCTGGCGTCAGACCCTAACTCCTTGGCTCCCAAAATTTTCTGTTGTGCGCCCTGTGGTGCTAGTACACTCCTGCCAGGTTCCCAACCCCATGGGAATGTGGGCCTTCTGCTCTGAGGTCCCAACCGTGGGTTGCTCAGTTTCTTGATGAGGGCCCTCTGGTGTGAGTTCACTCCAGCATGGATCCCATAGCCTCGCTGCTCCTGGCCACCTGCGGGGAAGTTCCAACTGCGGGATTCCTCACCTTTTTCCTTCTATGGGCCCTCTGTTTTGAGACTCCTCCTGCCTGCCTCACTCCCAGCCCCTTGGTGATGTGTGTCCTCTGGTTTGAGGCCACGTGTGCTGGGTCCCTCACCTTTCGGTGATGTGGCCCCACTGGTGTGAGGACACTCCTGCCTGGTTCCTATCCCCTTGGTGATGTGGGCCCTCTGGTGAGAGTCTGATCCTGGCTGGGTTCCTCACACTTCTGTGAGGTGGGCCCTCTGCTGTGAGGTCACTCCTGCCTGGCTGGCACACCCCGCCTTGGCAATGTCGGCCCTCTTGTGGCAGTTGGAGCCTACTGGGAGCCTCCTCCCCTCGGTGATGAGGGCCCTCTGGCGTCAGGCCCTAACTGCTGGGTACCCACATTTTCTGATACGTGCTAAGTTGTGCGAGGACACTCGTGCCATGTTCCCAACCCCATGGTGATGTGGGCCTTCTGCTCTGAGGTCCAAACGGCTGGGTTGCTCACAGTTTCATGATGTGGGCCCTCTGCTGTGAGTTCACTGTGACCTGGATCGCATAGACTCGGTGCTCTGGGCCGCCTGCTGGGAGGTTCCCACTGCAGGATTCCTCAGCTTTTTTATTCTATTCGCCCTGTGTTGTGAGGCTACTCATGCCTGCCTCACTCCGAACCCCTTGGAGATCTGGGTCCTCTGGTTTAGGCCACATGTGCTGGGTTCCTCACCTTTCTATGATGTGGTCACCCTGGTGTGAAGACAGTCCTGCCTGGTTCTGATGCCCTTGGTGATGTGGGCCCTCTGGTGAGAGTCTTATCCTGGCTGGGTTCCTCACCATTCTGTGAGGTAGGCCCTCAGCTGTGAGGTCACTCCTGCCTGGCTGTTGCACGTCACCTTGGCGACATGGTCCCTCCGTAGGGAGTTGGTGCCTGCTTGGGGTCTCCTCCCCTTGGTAATGAGGGCCCTCTGGCATCAGGCCCTAATTTCTGGGTTCCCAAAATTCTCTGATGTGCGCCCTGTGGTGCGAGTACACTTCTGCCAAGTTCCCAACCACATGGGAATGTGGGCCTTCTGCTCTAAGGTCCCAACGGCTGGGTTGCTCACAGTTTCATGATGAGGGCCCTCTGTTTTGAGTTCAGTCAGGCCTGGATCCCATAGCCTCGCTGCTCCTGGCCGCCTGCTGGGAGGTTCCAACTGCGGGATTCCTCACCTTTTTTACGCAATGGGCCCTCTGTTTTGAGGCTCCTCCTGCCTGCCTCACTCCCAGCCCCTTGGTGATGTGTGTCCTATAGTTTGAGGCCACGTGTGCTGGGTCCGTCACATTTCGGTGATGTGGCCCCACTGGTGTGAGGACACTCCTGCCTGGTTTCCATTCCCCTGGTGATGTGGGCCCTCTGGTGAGAGTCTGATCCTCTTTGGGTTCCTCACACTTTTGTGTGGTTGGCCCTCTGCTCTGAGGTCACTCCTGCCTGGCTGGCCCAGCCCGCATTGGCGACGTCGGCCCTCTGGTAGCAGTTGGAGCTTGCTGGGAGCCTCCTCTCCGCAGTGCTGAGGGCCCTCTGGCGTCCGGCCCTAACTGCTGGGCTCCCCACATTTTCTGTTGTGTGCCCACTGGTGCGATGACACTCCTGCTTGGTTCCCTTCCCCATGGGGATGTGGGCCTTGTGCTCTGAGGTCACAACGGCTGGGTTGCTTACAGTATCATGATGAGGGCCCTCTGTTGTGAGTTCATCACTGCCTGGATCCCATAGCCTCGGTGCTCTGGGCCGCCTGCTGGGATGTTCCAATGCTGGATTCCTCACCTTTTTATACAATGGGCCATGTGTTTTGAGGTTAATCCTGCCTGCCTCGCTCTGAGACCCATGGTGATGTGGGTCTTCTGGTTTGAGGCCACATGTGCTGGGTACCTCAACTTTCGATGATGTGGCCCCACGGGTGTGAGGACACTCGTGCCTGATTCCCAGCCCCTTGCTTATGTGGGCACTCTGGTGAGTGTCTGATCATGACTGGGTTCCTTACCCTTCTGTGAGGTGGGCGCTCTGATGTGAGGTCACTCCTGCCTGGATGGCTCACGTCGCCTTGGCGACGTAGGCCCTCTGTTGGCCACTGAAGCATGCTGGGAGCCTCCTACCCTCTTTAATGAGGGCCCTGGAAGAAACGCATATGCCCTTTTTGACCAAGTGCATCATTGTCGAGGTTCTGCCTCTTCTCCTATACTTTCAGAGGACTTCCCGTCTACCTCCTGAAATCGTATTCCTGGAATTCTGCCCCGCGTTCAAGTCCTCTTTGCAGCCTTACTTCAATATATTTTTGGACGATAGCTGTCATTTATAACTCTGCAGGTTTGTGAATTACAGTGCCTCTGAGCTCCATTCTTCAACTCGCTTTCTTGTGAGCTGGCCGCAAAACCGCAGGATTGCTTCAGGCCCTAATCTGGTTCCGGCACGGCATGTTGAGCCTTTGGCTAATTCCTCTTCCTGATGGGAAATGAGCGTTAAATTTGCTCGTGCAGACACCTACAGCTAATCTCTCATTGGTACTCCCTATTCCTGTTCATCTTGCGCAGAAATTCCAAACTGTGCCAAACAGGAGGTTAAAGGCACTGACTCTCCAAGTGGGGAAAGAGTTAGTAAAGCGTCTGGAATGGTAAAACCGAGTATGAGGGGACGAAAACTGAGATGCATTTAAAAAGGTTTCCCGGTCACACGGTGGACCATATTCTGGGTTTCCCATGCGTGTTTTACCTGAAGGAAGAATCCCTTAAACCTGGAGAGGTGGTACCCATGGAATGGGTACCATGCAGTATGACTTCAAAGGGCCTGCATTTTCTCACCGAACCTCACCAATGCTATCAGCCCAAAGTGTCGAACCTTATGTCTCACTCAGCTCTAGGTGTAGATGTGGTAAATCCAGGTTGCATCACAAGACCTGAATGAATTATTTAAGAATTGCTCTCTATTTCACTGTCATTTTGTTTTGTTTTTGAAATTCATTTTGATAATGGGATTTATCGGATGTTCACTGCTGCGTTTAGGCCGCTGTACACACGCTTGATTTGCTTATGGAGACATATAAATCCATGGGTTTTAAGATTCTTACTTGTCAGGTATCTTGCCAGGCGTTGAATATGGGGTGTTGAGTCCATTTCGTTGAGCAAGGAGTAGGTCTTGTCTATTATATATTTGGCTTATGGAATGGTATCTGTGCTAATTTCAATCTCTGGTTTTATGCAGCACCCCAACTCACCTTTCCCCATAAGCAAGCATAAGTTGGTTTTCTAAATTTGAGACCCTGTTCTGTTTTGTAATTCAGTTCATGGGTAGCCAAGTTTACATTCCGTGTATTAGTGATATCTTATGATGTTTCTTTTTCTGTGTGACTTATTTCTCGTAGAATCTTCATACCTGAATCCACTCATTATGCTGCTACGGGCCTGATGACGTAGATTTCATTGCTGAGTGATATTCCATTGTACGTGCATACCACAAATTCTTTATCCATTTTTTGCTTTCTCGGATATTTAACTTGTACCGTAGACGAGGTTCTTGTAAACAGAGCCATCCCAAATTTTGGGGTGGCTCTGTCTTTTTGATTTTAATTTCCCTAAGCTATAGGACCATAAGTGGAAGTGACATAGGCTGTGTTGTTTTGTTTCCTACGTGTTTCAGGATACACCATACATTTCTCCAGAGTGGCTGTTGGCAATTTACATCCCGCCCATCAGCATAACAAGGCTCCCTGTTCTCCATGACCTGTCCTGCCTTTCTGGATTTTACACATTTTTCAGATGGCCCTTTTGACCGGGGGGCAGTGAGACTTCATTGTAGTGCAGATTTCCTTTACATGCTTGCTTGTTGGGCCAAAAAGGGCGTATGCGTTTTTTCCTGAATATATTCAGGAAAAAACGCATACGCCCTTTTTGGCCAAGTGCATCATTGTTGACATTCTGCCTCTTTTCCTATGCTTTAAGTGCAATTCCAGTCTACCCCCTGAAATCGTTTTCCTGAAATTCTGCCCCGCTTTCAAGTCCACTTCGAAGACTTACTTCCGTACATTTTTGGACGATAGCTGTCATTCATAACTCTGCAGGTTTGTGAATTACAGTGCCCCTGAGCTCATTTCTTCAACTCGCTTTCTTGTGAGCTGGCCGCAAAACCGCGGGATTGCTTCAGGCCCTAATCTGTTTCCGGCAGGGTTCGCTGAGCCTTTGGTTAATTCTTCTTCCTGGTGGGAAATGAGCGTTCCATTTGCCCGTGCAGACACCAACAGCTAGTCTCTCATTGGTTCTCCCTATGCCTGTTCATCTTGCGCAGAAATTGCAAACTGTGCCAAACAAGAGGTTAAAGGCACTGACTCTCCAAGTGGGGAGAGTGTTAGTAAAGCGTCTGGAATGATGAACCCGAGTACCAGGGGACGAAAACTGAGATGCATTTGAAAACGTTTCCCAATCACACAGTGGGCCATACTCTGGGATTCCCATGCATGTTTTAGCAGAAGGAAGAATCCCTTAAACCTGGAGAGTTGGGACCCATGGGATGGGTACCTTGAAGTATGACTTCAAAGGGTCTGCGTTTGCTCACCGAACCTCACCAATGCTATCAGCCCGAAGTGCCCAGCCTTATGTCTCACCCAGCTCTGGGTGTAGATGTGGTAAATCCAGGTTGCATCACAAGCCCTGAATGAATTATTTAAGAATTGCTCTCTATTTCACTGTCATTGTGTTTTGTTTTTGAAATTCATTTTGATAATGGGATTTATCGGATGTTCACTGCTGCGTTTAGGCCGCTGTACACACGCTTGATTTCCTTATGGAGACATATAAATCCATGGGTTTTAAGATTCTTACTTGTCAGGTATCTTGCCAGGCGTTGAATATGGGGTGTTGAGTCCATTTCGTTGAGCAAGGAGTAGGTCTTGTCTATTATATATTTGGCTTATGGAACGGTATGTGTGCTAATTTCAATGTCTGGTTTTATGCAGCACCCCAACTCACCTTTCCCCATAAGCAAGCATAAGTTGGTTTTCTAAACTTGAGACCCTGTTCTGTTTTGTAATTCAGTACATGTGTAGCCAAGTTTACATTCCGTGTATTAGGTATATCTTATGATGTTTCTTTTTCTGTGTGACTTATTTCTCGTAGAATCATCATACCTGAATCCACTCATTATGCCGTTAGGGACCTGATGACGTAGATTTCATTGCTGAGTGATATTCCATTGTACGAGCGTACCACAACTTCTTTATCCATTTTATGCTTTCTTGGATATTTAACTTGTACCGTAGACGAGGTTCTTGTAAACAGAGCCTTCCCAAACTTTGGGGTGGCTGTGTCTTTTTGATTTTAATTTCCCTAAGCTATAGGACCATAAGTGGAAGTGCCATAGGCCTTGTTGCTTTGTTTCCTACGTGTTTCAGGAAACACCATTCAGTTCTCCAGAGTGGCTGTTGGCAATTTACATCCCGCCCATCAGCATAACAAGGCTCCCTGTTCTCCATGACCTGTCCTGCCTTTCTGGATTTTACACTTTTTTCAGATGGCCCTTTTGACCGGGGGGCAGTGAGACTTCATTGTAGTGCCGATTTCATTTACACGCTTGCTTGGTTGGCCAAAAAGTGAGTTTGCAATTTTTCCTGAATATATTCAGGAAAAAACGCATATGCCCTTTTTGGCCAAGTGCATCATTGTCGACATTCTGCTTCTGTTCCTATGCTTTAAGCGCAATTCCAGTCTACCCCCTGAAATCGTTTTCCTGAAATTCTGCCCCGCTTTCAAGTCCTCTTCGAAGCCTTACATCAGTACATTTTGGACGACAGCTGTCATTCATAACTCTGCAGGTTTGTGAATTACAGTCCCCCTGAGCTCCTTTCTTCAACTCGCTTTCTTGTGAGCTGGCCGCAAAACCGCAGGATTGCTTCAGGCCCTAATCACTTTCTGGCAGGGCACGGTGAGCCTTTGTTTAATTCCTCTTCCTGGTGGGAAATGAGCGTCCCATTTGCCCGTGCACACACCTACATCTAGTCTCTCATTGGTTCTCTCTATTCCTGTTCATCTTGCGCAGAAATTGCAAACTGTGCCAAACAGGAGGTTAAAGGCACTGACGCTCCAAGTGGGGAGAGTGTTAGTAAAGCGTCTGGAATGGTGAACCCGAGTACCAGGGGACGAAAACTGAGATGCATTGAAAACGTTTCCCAATCACACGGTGGACCATACTCTGGGTTTCCCTTGCATGTTTTAGCTGAAGGAAGAATCCCTTAAACCTGAAGAGTTGGGACCCATGGAATGGGTATCATGCAGTATGACTTCAAAGGGTCTGACTTTGCTCACCGAACCTCACCAATGCTATCAGCGCGAAGAGTCCAGCCTTATGTCTCACCCAGCTCTGGGTGTAGATGTGGTAAATCCAGGTGGCATCACAAGCCCTGAATGAATTATTTAAGAATTGCTCTCTATTTCACTGTCATTGTGTTTTGTTTTTGAAATTTATTTTGATAATGGGATTTATCGGATGTCCACTGTTGCATTTAGGCCGCTGTACACACGCTTGATTTCCTTATGGAGACATATAAATCCATGGGTTTTAAGATTCTTACTTGTCAGGTATCTTGCCAGGCGTTGAATATGGGGTGTTGAGTCCATTTCGTTGAGCAAGGAGTAGGTCTTGTCTATTATATATTTGGCTTATGGAATGGTATCTGTGCTAATTTCAATCTCTGGTTTTATGCAGCACCCCAACTCACCTTTCCCCATAAGCAAGCATAAGTTGTTTTTCTAAACTTGAGACCCTGTTCTGTTTTGTAATTCAGTACATGTTTAGCCAAGTTTACATTCCGTGTATTAGGGATATCTTATGATGTTTCTTTTTCTGTGTGACTTATTTCTCGTAGAATCTTCATACCTGAATCCACTCATTATGCCGCTACGGGCCTGATGACGTAGATTTCATTGCTGAGTGATATTCCACTGTACGTGCGTACCACAACTTCTTTATCCATTTTTTGCTTTCTTGGATATTTAACTTGTACCGTAGATGAAGTTCTTGTAAACAGAGCCGTCCCATACTTTGGGGTGGCTGTGTCTTTTTGCTTTTAATTTCCCTAAGCTATAGGAGCATAAGTGGAAGTGCCAAAGGCTGTGTTGGTTTGTTTCCTACGTGTTTCAGGAAACACCATACACTTCTCCAGAGTGGCTGTTGGCAATTTCCATCCCGCCCATTAGCATAAAAAGGCTCCCTGTTCTACATGACCTTTCCTGCCTTTCTGGATTTTACACTTTTTTCAGATGGCCCTTTTGACCGGGGGGCAGTGAGACTTCATTGTAGTGCCGATTTCATTTACACGCTTGCTTGGTTGGCCAAAAAGTGCGTTTGCGTTTTTTCCTGAATATATTCAGGAAAAAACGCGTATGCCCTTTTTAGCCAAGTGCATCATTGTCTACATTCTGCCTCTGTTCCTATGCTTTAAGCGCAATTCCAGTCTACCCCCTGAAATCGATTTCCTGAAATTCTGCCCCGCTTTCAAGTCCTCTTCGAAGACTTACATCAGTACATTTTGGACGATAGCTGTCATTCATAACTCTGCAGGTTTGTGAATTGCAGTGCCCCTGAGCTCCTTTCTTCAACTCGCTTTCTTGTGAGCTGGCCGCAAAACCGCAGGATTGTTTCAGGCCCTAATCTCTTTCCGGCAGGGCACGCTGAGCCTTTGTTTAATTCCTCTTCCTGGTGGGAAATGAGCGTTCCATTTGCCCGTGCAGGCACCTACAGCTAGTCTCTCATTGGTTCTCCCTATTCCTGTACATCTTGCGCAGAAATTGCAAACTGTGCCAAACAGGAGGTTAATGGCACTGACTCTCCAAGTGGGGAGAGTGTTAGTAAAGCGTCTGGAATGATGAACCCGAGTACCAGGGGACGAAAACTGAGATGCATTTGAAAATGTTTCCCAATCACACAGTGCACCATACTCTGGGTTTCCCATGCATGTTTTAGCTGAAGGAAGAATCCCTTAAACCTGGAGAGTTGGGACCCATGGAATGGGTACCATGCAGTATGACTTCAAAGGGTCTGCATTTGCTCACCGAACCTCACCAATGCTATCAGCCCGAAGTGTCCAGCCTTATGTCTCACCCAGCTCTGGGTGTAGATGTGGTAAATCCAGGTTGCCTCACAAGCCCTGAATGAATTATTTAAGAATTGCTCTGTATTTCACTGTCATTTTTTTTTGTTTTTGAAATTTATTTTGGTAATGCAATTTATCGGATGTTCACTGCTGCGTTTAGGCCGCTGTACACACGCTTGATTTCCTTATGGAGACATATAAATCCATGGGTTTTAAGATTCTTACTTGTCAGGTATCTTCCCAGGCGTTGAATATGGGGTGTTGAGTCCATTTCGTTGAGCAAGGAGTAGGTCTTGTCTATTATATATTTGGCTTATGGAAAGGTATCTGTGCTAATTTCAATCTCTGGTTTTATGCAACACCCCAACTCACCTTTCCCCATAAGCAAGCATAAGTTGGTTTTCTAAATTTGAGACCCTGTTCTGTTTTGTAATTCAGTTCATGTGTAGCCAAGTTTACATTCCGTGTATTAGAGATATCTTATGATGTTTCTTTTTCTGTGTGACTTATTTCTTGTAGAATCATCGTACCTGAATCCACTCATTATGCCGCTAGGGACGTGATGACGTAGATTTCATTGCTGAGTGATATTCCATTGTACGTGCGTACCACAACTTCTTTATCCATTTTTTGCTTTCTCGGATATTTAACTTGTACCGTAGATGACGTTCTTGTAAACAGAGCCGTCCCAAATATTGGGGTGGCTGTGTCTTTTTGATTTTAATTTCCGTAAGCTATAGGACCATAAGTGGAAGTGCCATAGGCTGTGTTGCTTTGTTTCCTACCTGTTTCAGGAAACACCATACACTTCTCCAGAGTGGCTGTTGGCAATTTACATCCCGCCCATCAGCATAACAAGGCTCCCTGTTCTCCATGACCTGTCGTGCCTTTCTGGAATTTACACTTTTTTCAGATGGCCTTTTTGACCGGGGGGCAGTGAGACTTCATTGTAGTGCACATTTCCTTTACACGGTTGCTTGGTTGGCCAAAAAGGGCGTATGCGTTTTTTCCTGAATATATTCAGGAAAAAACGCATACGCCCTTTTTGGCCAAGTGCATCATTGTCGACATTCTGCCTCTGATCCTATTCTTTAAGTGCAATTCCAGTCTACCCCCTGAAATCGTTTTCCTGAAATTCTGCCCTGATTTCAAGTTCTCTTCGAAGACTTACTTCAAAACATTTTTGGACGATAGCTGAATTCATTACTCTGCAGGTTTGTGAATTACAGTGCCCCTGAGCTCCTTTCTTCAACTCGCTTTCTTGTGAGCTGGCCGCAAAACCGCAGGATTGCTTCAAGCCCTAATCTGGTTCCGGCATGGAATGCTGAGCCTTTGGTTACTTCCTCTTCCTGGTGGGAAATGAGCGTTAAATTTGCACGTGCAGACACCTTCACATGAGTCGTCATGGTGCCCCTTTGCCCCGGTTATCTCTATGGAGGTTGGAGTTGGAGGGCCTCCTCACTCAAGATCAGTGTGCCCACGGAGCCAACCCTGCAACTTCAGGGCATGGTTGGGGGTTAGGATCACCACCAGGGTTCCTTTTCCCTTAGGAGGGAGGTGGCCTTTTGGGCTGCTGATTTCCAGGTTATCAGATACTGCCAGTATCTTGGCCAGATGTGGCGGTGGGCCAAGCCCCTTGGTGACCGTAGTTTATCCTACCTGGATCGCATTCTTGCATTGTTCCATTTCAAGTGGTCCCAGGTTTTGCACTAATACTCCAATGGCGATTCACCGTTCACCAGGAATGTAAAGGTCAAAGGGTTTAGCTAAATTAGGGAGTTCCAGGGCAAGGGTCTGAATTGACTGCTCTTTCCATTCTTGAAAGGCCACTTCTGTATTCTATTCAAAAGGATCATCACCTTTTCCTTTCAGTGTTTCATATAGAGGCCGAGCTAGTAGACTGTAGTTAGGGATCCAGAAGCAGCAAACCCTGGCCTCCCCAGGAACCCCTAAGCTGTCTTCTAGTTTTAGAAATGGGTAAGGCAGTAAATTGTTTCTTCCCTTTCCTGGGATGGGCTTCTCCGACCTTCTGTGAGAATGAAGCCCAGGCAGGTCACCGTAGTCTGTGATATTTGAGCTTTTTCTTGGACAACTTGTATCCTTTATTGGCTTCGTAGTTCAGAGGTCTCCTTAGTAGGGCTGGCGATCAGAATGTCGTCTGCATATTGAAGGAGTGTTTCCTTTTCCAGAGGTAGAACTTTTAGTTCTTTAGCTGAGCTTTCCCCAAAGATGGTGTGGGAATTTTTGAACCCTTGGGGCAACACGGCCCGGAAGTATTGTTTTAGTTGTATGTTGAGTCCTGCCACTCACAAGCCAAAATTTCTTGTGACTCTGGGACTAATAGAATACAAAAGAAGGCATCATTGAAGACTAATACAGAATACCATGTCCTGGTGGTTGGTAGAATGACCAGCAGGGTGTAGGGTTTAGGAACTACTGGAGGTATATCCTCGGTGGCTTCACTGACTGTCCTGACATCCTTTACCAGGACTCCAGCAGCCCATGGGGCTCTCGAGGTCAGGCCAATCCCAGGATATGGAGCTCACCTGGGCAGGTACCCCACCCCAGCCCACGGGGCTCTCGTGTTCAGGACCCTCCCAGGATATGGGGTTCCCTGGGCAGGTCCCCCTGCAGCCCATGGGGCTCTCGTGGTCAGGCCCCTCCCAGGATACAGAGCTACCCTTGCAGGTACCATGGCAGGGCTGGGAACACAGGAACCGTGCATATCGCCCTCATTGCAGAGCACTCCCAGCTCACCTGTCACTCAGATCTGACACAGAGCACCTCAGAGCAGGACTTGAACTAACAAACAGCAGCTCCGACAGGTCTGTGACCCTGGGCAACACTCTGTGTGGCCTCCCTCCACCTGGTCTTCCAGAGACTTCCACTGCACCCGGGGCACCAGGCCTCTGTCTCCACCCACCAGCCACCCCTCCTCTCCCTGACTCCTGGGTTCCTCTCATTAGGAGAGGGTTTTCTTGAAGTTGTCTCCCACTCATGGGCCAGATAATATAATTAGAAAACAAGCCAGAGCTGCAGCCCCTTGTCTATCCTGACTCTCAGGAGCCCACACCTGTTCCTTGGACCTGGCCGATTCAGCAAGTTCCAGTTTCTGCAACTGTGAGCCCCTGAGGGGTGATTATTGGCTGGCCTGGGAAGCCTGACCGTGCCGGCCAGCCCTCCCCAGGTGTGCCTGGGTTCAGATCAATATAAACACCGCTCCAGGCAGCAAGAGCCCCTGCAGCTGTGCCTGACGCCATTTTCTCTGCCCTGTCAGCAGTCTTGGGGCTGGACTGGTGGGAGGGAGTGAGAGGCCACGGCTTTGTGGGTGGCCCAGTGTGAGTGGGGCTCTGCTGGACTTTCTGCAGCAGTTGCCAAGATGCCACCTGCTAAAGAAGAGGATGTGTCACCCATACCTGCCGCTGGAATTTCTCCCTGGGCAGAGGTGAGTGAGGAAGAAAGCAGTGGGGGCCGGGACAGCAGGGGTATCTCAGGCAGGGAAATGGAAAGCTTCCAGAAGAGCACCCAGGACCAGGACCATCCTGGCTGGCCTGCAGGCACCAAGTCGGCTGGCATGCTGTCGCTCATGTGGCTCCATGGCCCTTCCTCTAGGCTTTCAAGTCCTTGTACATATTCAGGTGTTTTACCTGGGAAGGGTGGGAACATTTCAGCAGCAGCTGGCCTGGGGCTCAGCCCACGTTTACTCACAGATGCCTCGGCACGGTCCCCCAGCTTTGCAATGAGGACGCTTGTTGCGTGGGGCCTGCTGGCTGAATGGGAGATGATTCCCCACCACTGACCAACTTCAGAATTGTTTACAACTGGAGCAAGTGCCCTGATACGGTTTTCCCCTGTGTAGCTGGTGGGTTCTGTTTTTTTTTTTCTTTTTTTCTTTTTTGGTTCAAGGTAGATTTTATTCCTCTTTTTTGTATTTACAGATATAAGCATGGAAATAATTTATTCATATAAATACATGTATGTGAAGGGAAGAATATTTTTTCTGTTTTACTTTTTGTAATTTGAATTTTATTTTTTTATACAGCAGGTTCTTTTTGGTTATCTATTTTATACATATAAATGTATACATGCCAATCCCAATCTCTCAACTCCTCCCACCACCACCCCCCAACAGCTTTCCCCCCTTGGTGTCCATACGTTTGTTGTCTACATCTGTTGCTCTATTTCTGCCTTGCAAAACGGTTCATCTGTACAATTTGTCTAGGTTCCACATATAGGCATTAATAGACAAGATTTCTTTTTCTCTTTCTGACTTACTTCACTCTGTATGACAGTCTCTAGATCCATCAACGTCTCTACAAATGACCCAATTTCATTCCTTTTTATGGCTTAGTAATATTCCATTTTATATATGTACCACATCTTTATGCATTCGTCTGTCTGTGGGCATTTAGGTTGCTTCCATTACCTGGATATTGTAAATAGTGATGCAATGAACATTGCGGTGAATGTCTCTTTTTGATTTATGGTTTTGTCTGGGTATATGCCCAGTAGTGGGACTGCTGTATCATATGGTAATTCTATTCTTAGTTTTATAAGAAACTCCATAACGTTCTCCACAGTGACTGTATCAATTTCATTCCCAACAATAGCGGAAGAGGGTTCCTTATCTCCACACCCTTTCCAGCATTTGTTGTTTGTAGATTTTCTGATGATGCCCATTCTAACAGGTGTGAGGTGATACACCATGGATGAGTCTATTTCGTTGAGCAAAGAGTAGGTCTTGTCTATTACATATTTGGCTTATGGAACGGTATGTGTGCTAATTTCAATCTCTGGTTTTATACAGCACCGCAACTCAACTTTCCCCTTAAGCAAGCATAAGTTTTTATCTAAATGTGAGACTCTGTTCGGTTTTGGAATTCAGTTTATGTGTAGCCAAGTTTACACTCTCTCTATTAGTGATATCTTATGATAATTATCTTTCTCTGTGTGACCTATTTCTCTTAGAATCATCATACTTAAATCCACTCAATTTGCTGCTACAGGCCTGATGACATTGATTTCATTGCTGAGTGATATTCCGTTGTACGTAAGTAGCACAACTCCTTTATCCATATTTTTCTTTCTGGGACATTTAATTTGTACTGGACTCAAGGTTCTTGTAAACACAGCAGCCCTAAATTTTGTGTTGGCTGTGTCTTGTTGATTTTAATTTTCCTAAGCTATAGGGCCAAAAGTGGAAGTGCCCTAGGGTCTGTAGCTTTGTTTTTCAGATGTTTCAGGATACACCATAAACATCTCCAGAGTGTCTGTTGGCAATTTACATCCCGCCCATCAGCATAACAAGGCTCCCTGTTCTCCATGGCCTGTCCTGTGTTTCTGGTTTTTACACTTTTTTCAGATGGCCCTTTTGACGAATGGGAAATGAGACTTCATTGTAGTGCGGATTTCCATTGCTCGAGTGCTTGGTTGGCCAAAAAGGGCATATGTGTTTTTTCCTGAATATACTCAGGAAAAAATGTTTACGCACTTTTGTCCAAGTGCATCACTGTCAAAGATCTGCCGCTTTTCACATGCTTTAAATGCAATTCCAATCTACCTCCTGAAATATGATTCCTGCAATTCTGCCTCGTTTTGAAGTCCTCTTTGCAGACTTACTTCAGTATATTTTTGCCAATAGCTGTCATTTATAACTCTGCAGGTTTGTGAATTACAGTGCCCGTGATTTCCTTTCTTAACTCGTTTCCTTGAAAGCTGGCCACAGAACCGCAGGTTTGCTTTAGGCCATAATCAGGGTCTGGCACGGCACTCTGAGCCTTTGGTTAATTCCTCTTCCTGGTGGGAAATTAGAGTTAAATGTGCCCCTCCGGACACCTGCCTCACTCCCAGCCCCTTGGTGATGTGTGTCCTGTGGTTTGAGGCCACATGTGCTGGGTTCCTCACCTTTGGCTGATGTGGCCCCACTGGTGTGAGGACACTCCTGCCTGGTTCCCATCCCCTTGGTGATGTGGGCCCTCCGGTGAGAGTCTGATCCTGGTTGGGTTCCTCACACTTCTGTGAGGTGGGCCCTCTTCTCTGACGTCACTCCTGCCTGGCTGGCACACCCCGCCTTGGCGAAGTCGGCCCTCTGGTGGGATTTGGTGCCTGCTGGGTGTCTC
Organism: Delphinapterus leucas; assembly: GCF_059928025.1. Taxonomy (NCBI): domain Eukaryota; kingdom Metazoa; phylum Chordata; class Mammalia; order Artiodactyla; family Monodontidae; genus Delphinapterus; species Delphinapterus leucas. The sequence continues at coordinate 769,973 of NW_028322256.1, read as the reverse complement.
CTGCCCTCGGTAATGAGGGCCCTCTGGCGTCAGGCCCTAATTCCTGGGCTCCCAATATTTTCTGATATGCGCCCTGTGGTTCGAGTACACTCCTGCCAGGTTCCCAACCCCATGGGAATGTGGGCCTTCTGCTCTGAGGTCCCAACCGTGGGTTGCTCAGTTTCATGATGAGGGCCCTCTGCTGTGAGTTCTCTCCGGCCTGGATCCCATAGCCTCGCTGCTCCTGGCCACCTGCTGGGAGGTTCCAACTGCGGGATTCCTCACCTTTTTTCTTCTATGGACCCTCTGTTTTGAGACTCCTCCTGCCTGCCTCACTCCCAGTCCCTTGGTGATGTGTGTCCTCTGGTGTGAGGCCACGTGTGCTGGGTCCCTCGCCTTTCGATGATGTGGCCCCACTGGTGTGAGGACACTCCTGCCTGCTTCCTATCCCCTTGATGATGTGGGCCCTCTGGTGAGAGTCTGATCCTGGCTGGGTTCCTCACCCTTCTGTGAGGTGGGCCCTCTGCTGTGAGGTCACTCCTGCCTGGCTGGCACACCCCACCTGGGCAACATCGGCCCTCTTGTGGCACTTGGAGCCTGCTGGGAGCCTCCTCCCCTCGGTGATGGGGGCCCTCTAGCGTCAGGCCCTAACTGCTGGGTACCCACATTTTCTGATACGTGCTAAGTGGTGCGAGGACACTCCTGCGAGGTTCCCATCCCCATGGGCATGTGGGCCTTCTGCTCTAAGGTCCCAACACCTGTGTTGTTCACCGTTTCATGATGTTGTCTCTCTGGTGTTAGTTCACTCAGGCCTAGATCCCATAGACTCTGTGCTCTGAGCCGACTGCTGGGAGGTTCCTACTGCTGGATTCCTTACCTTTTTTATTCTTTGGGTCCTGTGTTTTTATGCTCCTACTTCCTGACTCACTCCCAGCCCCTTTGTGATGTAGGTCCTCTGGTTTAAGGCCACATGTACTGGTTTCCTCACCTTTATTGATGTGGCCCCACTGGTGTGAGGACACTCCTGCCTGGTTCCCATCCCCTTGGTGATGGGGGCCCTCTGGTGAGAGTCTGATCCTGTCTGGATTCCTCACACATCTGGGAGGTGGGCCCTCTGCTGTGAGGTCACTCCTGCCTGGCTGGCCCACGTCACCTTGGCGACGTGGGCCCTCAGTTGGGAGTTGGTGCCTGCTGGGAGTCTCCTCCCCTCGGTAATGAGGGCCCTCTGGCGTCAGACCCTAACTCCTTGGCTCCCAAAATTTTCTGTTGTGCGCCCTGTGGTGCTAGTACACTCCTGCCAGGTTCCCAACCCCATGGGAATGTGGGCCTTCTGCTCTGAGGTCCCAACCGTGGGTTGCTCAGTTTCTTGATGAGGGCCCTCTGGTGTGAGTTCACTCCAGCATGGATCCCATAGCCTCGCTGCTCCTGGCCACCTGCGGGGAAGTTCCAACTGCGGGATTCCTCACCTTTTTCCTTCTATGGGCCCTCTGTTTTGAGACTCCTCCTGCCTGCCTCACTCCCAGCCCCTTGGTGATGTGTGTCCTCTGGTTTGAGGCCACGTGTGCTGGGTCCCTCACCTTTCGGTGATGTGGCCCCACTGGTGTGAGGACACTCCTGCCTGGTTCCTATCCCCTTGGTGATGTGGGCCCTCTGGTGAGAGTCTGATCCTGGCTGGGTTCCTCACACTTCTGTGAGGTGGGCCCTCTGCTGTGAGGTCACTCCTGCCTGGCTGGCACACCCCGCCTTGGCAATGTCGGCCCTCTTGTGGCAGTTGGAGCCTACTGGGAGCCTCCTCCCCTCGGTGATGAGGGCCCTCTGGCGTCAGGCCCTAACTGCTGGGTACCCACATTTTCTGATACGTGCTAAGTTGTGCGAGGACACTCGTGCCATGTTCCCAACCCCATGGTGATGTGGGCCTTCTGCTCTGAGGTCCAAACGGCTGGGTTGCTCACAGTTTCATGATGTGGGCCCTCTGCTGTGAGTTCACTGTGACCTGGATCGCATAGACTCGGTGCTCTGGGCCGCCTGCTGGGAGGTTCCCACTGCAGGATTCCTCAGCTTTTTTATTCTATTCGCCCTGTGTTGTGAGGCTACTCATGCCTGCCTCACTCCGAACCCCTTGGAGATCTGGGTCCTCTGGTTTAGGCCACATGTGCTGGGTTCCTCACCTTTCTATGATGTGGTCACCCTGGTGTGAAGACAGTCCTGCCTGGTTCTGATGCCCTTGGTGATGTGGGCCCTCTGGTGAGAGTCTTATCCTGGCTGGGTTCCTCACCATTCTGTGAGGTAGGCCCTCAGCTGTGAGGTCACTCCTGCCTGGCTGTTGCACGTCACCTTGGCGACATGGTCCCTCCGTAGGGAGTTGGTGCCTGCTTGGGGTCTCCTCCCCTTGGTAATGAGGGCCCTCTGGCATCAGGCCCTAATTTCTGGGTTCCCAAAATTCTCTGATGTGCGCCCTGTGGTGCGAGTACACTTCTGCCAAGTTCCCAACCACATGGGAATGTGGGCCTTCTGCTCTAAGGTCCCAACGGCTGGGTTGCTCACAGTTTCATGATGAGGGCCCTCTGTTTTGAGTTCAGTCAGGCCTGGATCCCATAGCCTCGCTGCTCCTGGCCGCCTGCTGGGAGGTTCCAACTGCGGGATTCCTCACCTTTTTTACGCAATGGGCCCTCTGTTTTGAGGCTCCTCCTGCCTGCCTCACTCCCAGCCCCTTGGTGATGTGTGTCCTATAGTTTGAGGCCACGTGTGCTGGGTCCATCACATTTCGGTGATGTGGCCCCACTGGTGTGAGGACACTCCTGCCTGGTTTCCATTCCCTTGGTGATGTGGGCCCTCTGGTGAGAGTCTGATCCTCTTTGGGTTCCTCACACTTTTGTGTGGTTGGCCCTCTGCTCTGAGGTCACTCCTGCCTGGCTGGCCCACCCCGCATTGGCGACGTCGGCCCTCTGGTAGCAGTTGGAGCTTGCTGGGAGCCTCCTCTCCTCAGTGATGAGGGCCCTCTGGCGTCCGGCCCTAACTGCTGGGCTCCCCACATTTTCTGTTGTGTGCCCACTGGTGCGATGACACTCCTGCTTGGTTCCCTTCCCCATGGGGATGTGGGCCTTGTGCTCTGAGGTCACAACGGCTGGGTTGCTTACAGTATCATGATGAGGGCCCTCTGTTGTGAGTTCATCACTGCCTGGATCCCATAGCCTCGGTGCTCTGGGCTGCCTGCTGGGATGTTCCAAATGCTGGATTCCTCACCTTTTTATACAATGGGCCATGTGTTTTGAGGTTAATCCTGCCTGCCTCGCTCTGAGACCCATGGTGATGTGGGTCTTCTGGTTTGAGGCCACATGTGCTGGGTACCTCAACTTTCGATGATGTGGCCCCACGGGTGTGAGGACACTCGTGGCTGATTCCCAGCCCCTTGCTTATGTGGGCACTCTGGTGAGAGTCTGATCATGACTGGGTTCCTTATCCTTCTGTGCGGTGGGCGCTCTGATGTGAGGTCACTCCTGCCTGGATGGCTCACGTCGCCTTGGCGACGTAGGCCCTCTGTTGGCCACTGAAGCATGCTGGGAGCCTCCTACCCTCTTTAATGAGGGCCCTGGAAGAAACGCATATGCCCTTTTTGACCAAGTGCATCATTGTCGAAGTTCTGCCTCTTCTCCTATACTTTCAGAGGACTTCCCGTCTACCTCCTGAAATCGTATTCCTGGAATTCTGCCCCGCGTTCAAGTCCTCTTTGCAGCCTTACTTCAATATATTTTTGGACGATAGCTGTCATTTATAACTCTGCAGGTTTGTGAATTACAGTGCCTCTGAGCTCCATTCTTCAACTCGCTTTCTTGTGAGCTGGCCGCAAAACCGCAGGATTGCTTCAGGCCCTAATCTGGTTCCGGCACGGCATGTTGAGCCTTTGGCTAATTCCTCTTCCTGATGGGAAATGAGCGTTAAATTTGCTCGTGCAGACACCTACAGCTAATCTCTCATTGGTACTCCCTATTCCTGTTCATCTTGCGCAGAAATTCCAAACTGTGCCAAACAGGAGGTTAAAGGCACTGACTCTCCAAGTGGGGAAAGAGTTAGTAAAGCGTCTGGAATGGTAAAACCGAGTATGAGGGGACGAAAACTGAGATGCATTTAAAAAGGTTTCCCGGTCACACGGTGGACCATATTCTGGGTTTCCCATGCGTGTTTTACCTGAAGGAAGAATCCCTTAAACCTGGAGAGGTGGGACCCATGGAATGGGTACCATGCAGTATGACTTCAAAGGGCCTGCATTTTCTCACCGAACCTCACCAATGCTATCAGCCCAAAGTGTCGAACCTTATGTCCCACTCAGCTCTAGGTGTAGATGTGGTAAATCCAGGTTGCATCACAAGACCTGAATGAATTATTTAAGAATTGCTCTCTATTTCACTGTCATTTTGTTTTGTTTTTGAAATTCATTTTGATAATGGGATTTATCGGATGTTCACTGCTGCGTTTAGGCCGCTGTACACACGCTTGATTTGCTTATGGAGACATATAAATCCATGGGTTTTAAGATTCTTACTTGTCAGGTATCTTGCCAGGCGTTGAATATGGGGTGTTGAGTCCATTTCGTTGAGCAAGGAGTAGGTCTTGTCTATTATATATTTGGCTTATGGAATGGTATCTGTGCTAATTTCAATCTCTGGTTTTATGCAGCACCCCAACTCACCTTTCCCCATAAGCAAGCATAAGTTGGTTTTCTAAATTTGAGACCCTGTTCTGTTTTGTAATTCAGTTCATGGGTAGCCAAGTTTACATTCCGTGTATTAGTGATATCTTATGATGTTTCTTTTTCTGTGTGACTTATTTCTCGTAGAATCATCATACCTGAATCCACTCATTATGCTGCTACGGGCCTGATGACGTAGATTTCATTGCTGAGTGATATTCCATTGTACGTGCATACCACAAATTCTTTATCCATTTTTTGCTTTCTCGGATATTTAACTTGTACCGTAGACGAGGTTCTTGTAAACAGAGCCATCCCAAATTTTGGGGTGGCTCTGTCTTTTTGATTTTAAATTCCCTAAGCTATAGGACCAAAAGTGGAAGTGACATAGGCTGTGTTGCTTTGTTTCCTACGTGTTTCAGGATACACCATACATTTCTCCAGAGTGGCTGTTGGCAATTTACATCCCGCCCATCAGCATAACAAGGCTCCCTGTTCTCCATGACCTGTCCTGCCTTTCTGGATTTTACACATTTTTCAGATGGCCCTTTTGACCGGGGGGCAGTGAGACTTCATTGTAGTGCAGATTTCATTTACATGCTTGCTTGTTGGGCCAAAAAGGGCGTATGCGTTTTTTCCTGAATATATTCAGGAAAAAACGCATACGCCCTTTTTGGCCAAGTGCATCATTGTTGACATTCTGCCTCTTTTCCTATGCTTTAAGTGCAATTCCAGTCTACCCCCTGAAATCGTTTTCCTGAAATTCTGCCCCGCTTTCAAGTCCACTTCGAAGACTTACTTCCGTACATTTTTGGACGATAGCTGTCATTCATAACTCTGCAGGTTTGTGAATTACAGTGCCCCTGAGCTCATTTCTTCAACTCGCTTTCTTGTGAGCTGGCCGCAAAACCGCGGGATTGCTTCAGGCCCTAATCTGTTTCCGGCAGGGTTCGCTGAGCCTTTGGTTAATTCTTCTTCCTGGTGGGAAATGAGCGTTCCATTTGCCCGTGCAGACACCAACAGCTAGTCTCTCATTGGTTCTCCCTATGCCTGTTCATCTTGCGCAGAAATTGCAAACTGTGCCAAACAAGTGGTTAAAGGCACTGACTCTCCAAGTGGGGAGAGTGTTAGTAAAGCGTCTGGAATGATGAACCCGAGTACCAGGGTACGAAAACTGAGATGCATTTGAAAACGTTTCCCAATCACACAGTGGGCCATACTCTGGGATTCCCATGCATGTTTTAGCTGAAGGAAGAATCCCTTAAACCTGGAGAGTTGGGACCCATGGGATGGGTACCTTGAAGTATGACTTCAAAGGGTCTGCGTTTGCTCACCGAACCTCACCAATGCTATCAGCCCGAAGTGCCCAGCCTTATGTCTCACCCAGCTCTGGGTGTAGATGTGGTAAATCCAGGTTGCATCACAAGCCCTGAATGAATTATTTAAGAATTGCTCTCTATTTCACTGTCATTGTGTTTTGTTTTTGAAATTCATTTTGATAATGGGATTTATCGGATTTTCACTGCTGCGTTTAGGCCGCTGTACACACGCTTGATTTCCTTATGGAGACATATAAATCCATGGGTTTTAAGATTCTTACTTGTCAGGTATCTTGCCAGGCGTTGAATATGGGGTGTTGAGTCCATTTCGTTGAGCAAGGAGTAGGTCTTGTCTATTATATATTTGGCTTATGGAACGGTATGTGTGCTAATTTCAATGTCTGGTTTTATGCAGCACCCCAACTCACCTTTCCCCATAAGCAAGCATAAGTTGGTTTTCTAAACTTGAGACCCTGTTCTGTTTTGTAATTCAGTACATGTGTAGCCAAGTTTACATTCCGTGTATTAGGTATATCTTATGATGTTTCTTTTTCTGTGTGAATTATTTCTCGTAGAATCATCATACCTGAATCCACTCATTATGCCGTTAGGGACCTGATGACGTAGATTTCATTGCTGAGTGATATTCCATTGTACGTGCGTACCACAACTTCTTTATCCATTTTATGCTTTCTTGGATATTTAACTTGTACCGTAGACGAGGTTCTTGTAAGCAGAGCCTTCCCAAACTTTGGGGTGGCTGTGTCTTTTTGATTTTAATTTCCCTAAGCTATAGGACCATAAGTGGAAGTGCCATAGGCTGTGTTGCTTTGTTTCCTACGTGTTTCAGGAAACACCATACAGTTCTCCAGAGTGGCTGTTGGCAATTTACATCCCGCCCATCAGCATAACAAGGCTCCCTGTTCTCCATGACCTTTCCTGCCTTTCTGGATTTTACACTTTTTTCAGATGGCCCTTTTGACCGGGGGGCAGTGAGACTTCATTGTAGTGCCGATTTCATTTACACGCTTGCTTGGTTGGCCAAAAAGTGAGTTTGCGTTTTTTCCTGAATATATTCAGGAAAAAACGCATATGCCCTTTTTAGCCAAGTGCATCATTGTCGACATTCTGCTTCTGTTCCTATGCTTTAAGCGCAATTCCAGTCTACCCCCTGAAATCGATTTCCTGAAATTCTGCCCCGCTTTCAAGTCCTCTTCGAAGACTTACATCAGTACATTTTGGACGATAGCTGTCATTCATAACTCTGCAGGTTTGTGAATTGCAGTGCCCCTGAGCTCCTTTCTTCAACTCGCTTTCTTGTGAGCTGGCCGCAAAACCGCAGGATTGTTTCAGGCCCTAATCTCTTTCCGGCAGGGCACGCTGAGCCTTTGTTTAATTCCTGTTCCTGGTGGGAAATGAGCGTTCCATTTGCCCGTGCAGGCACCTACAGCTAGTCTCTCATTGGTTCTCCCTATTCCTGTACATCTTGCGCAGAAATTGCAAACTGTGCCAAACAGGAGGTTAATGGCACTGACTCTCCAAGTGGGGAGAGTGTTAGTAAAGCGTCTGGAATGATGAACCCGAGTACCAGGGGACGAAAACTGAGATGCATTTGAAAATGTTTCCCAATCACACAGTGCACCATACTCTGGGTTTCCCATGCATGTTTTAGCTGAAGGAAGAATCCCTTAAACCTGGAGAGTTGGGACCCATGGAATGGGTACCATGCAGTATGACTTCAAAGGGTCTGCATTTGCTCACCGAACCTCACCAATGCTATCAGCCCGAAGTGTCCAGCCTTATGTCTCACCCAGCTCTGGGTGTAGATGTGGTAAATCCAGGTTGCCTCACAAGCCCTGAATGAATTATTTAAGAATTGCTCTGTATTTCACTGTCATTTTTTTTTGTTTTTGAAATTTATTTTGGTAATGCAATTTATCGGATGTTCACTGCTGCGTTTAGGCCGCTGTACACACGCTTGATTTCCTTATGGAGACATATAAATCCATGGGTTTTAAGATTCTTACTTGTCAGGTATCTTCCCAGGCGTTGAATATGGGGTGTTGAGTCCATTTCGTTGAGCAAGGAGTAGGTCTTGTCTATTATATATTTGGCTTATGGAAAGGTATCTGTGCTAATTTCAATCTCTGGTTTTATGCAACACCCCAACTCACCTTTCCCCATAAGCAAGCATAAGTTGGTTTTCTAAATTTGAGACCCTGTTCTGTTTTGTAATTCAGTTCATGTGTAGCCAAGTTTACATTCCGTGTATTAGAGATATCTTATGATGTTTCTTTTTCTGTGTGACTTATTTCTTGTAGAATCATCGTACCTGAATCCACTCATTATGCCGCTAGGGACGTGATGACGTAGATTTCATTGCTGAGTGATATTCCATTGTACGTGCGTACCACAACTTCTTTATCCATTTTTTGCTTTCTCGGATATTTAACTTGTACCGTAGATGACGTTCTTGTAAACAGAGCCGTCCCAAATATTGGGGTGGCTGTGTCTTTTTGATTTTAATTTCCGTAAGCTATAGGACCATAAGTGGAAGTGTCATAGGCTGTGTTGCTTTGTTTCCTACCTGTTTCAGGAAACACCATACACTTCTCCAGAGTGGCTGTTGGCAATTTACATCCGCCCATCAGCATAACAAGGCTCCCTGTTCTCCATGACCTGTCCTACCTTTCTGGATTTTACACTTTTTTCAGATGGCCCTTTTGACCGGGGGGCAGTGAGACTTCATTGTAGTGCAGATTTCCTTTACACGCTTGCTTGGTTGGCCAAAAAGGGCGTATGCGTTTTTTCCTGAATATATTCAGGAAAAAACGCATACGCCCTTTTTGGCCAAGTGCATCATTGTCGACATTATGCCTCTGTTCCTATGCTTTAAGCGCAATTCCAGTCTACCCCCTGAAATCGATTTCCTGAAATTCTGCCCCGCTTTCAAGTCCTCTTCGAAGACTTACATCAGTACATTTTGGACGATAGCTGTCATTCATAACTCTGCAGGTTTGTGAATTGCAGTGCCCCTGAGCTCCTTTCTTCAACTCGCTTTCTTGTGAGCTGGCCGCAAAACCGCAGGATTGTTTCAGGCCCTAATCTCTTTCCGGCAGGGCACGCTGAGCCTTTGTTTAATTCCTGTTCCTGGTGGGAAATGAGCGTTCCATTTGCCCGTGCAGGCACCTACAGCTAGTCTCTCATTGGTTCTCCCTATTCCTGTACATCTTGCGCAGAAATTGCAAACTGTGCCAAACAGGAGGTTAATGGCACTGACTCTCCAAGTGGGGAGAGTGTTAGTAATGCGTCTGGAATGATGAACCCGAGTACCAGGGGACGAAAACTGAGATGCATTTGAAAATGTTTCCCAATCACACAGTGCACCATACTCTGGGTTTCCCATGCATGTTTTAGCTGAAGGAAGAATCCCTTAAACCTGGAGAGTTGGGACCCATGGAATGGGTACCATGCAGTATGACTTCAAAGGGTCTGCATTTGCTCACCGAACCTCACCAATGCTATCAGCCCGAAGTGTCCAGCCTTATGTCTCACCCAGCTCTGGGTGTAGATGTGGTAAATCCAGGTTGCCTCACAAGCCCTGAATGAATTATTTAAGAATTGCTCTGTATTTCACTGTCATTTTTTTTTGTTTTTGAAATTTATTTTGGTAATGCAATTTATCGGATGTTCACTGCTGCGTTTAGGCTGCTGTACACACGCTTGATTTCCTTATGGAGACATATAAATCCATGGGTTTTAAGATTCTTACTTGTCAGGTATCTTCCCAGGCGTTGAATATGGGGTGTTGAGTCCATTTCGTTGAGCAAGGAGTAGGTCTTGTCTATTATATATTTGGCTTATGGAAAGGTATCTGCGCTAATTTCAATCTCTGGTTTTATGCAACACCCCAACTCACCTTTCCCCATAAGCAAGCATAAGTTGGTTTTCTAAATTTGAGACCCTGTTCTGTTTTGTAATTCAGTTCATGTGTAGCCAAGTTTACATTCCGTGTATTAGAGATATCTTATGATGTTTCTTTTTCTGTGTGACTTATTTCTTGTAGAATCATCGTACCTGAATCCACTCATTATGCCGCTAGGGACGTGATGACGTAGATTTCATTGCTGAGTGATATTCCATTGTACGTGCGTACCACAACTTCTTTATCCATTTTTTGCTTTCTCGGATATTTAACTTGTACCGTAGATGACGTTCTTGTAAACAGAGCCGTCCCAAATATTGGGGTGGCTGTGTCTTTTTGATTTTAATTTCTGTAAGCTATAGGACCATAAGTGGAAGTGTCATAGGCTGTGTTGCTTTGTTTCCTACCTGTTTCAGGAAACACCATACACTTCTCCAGAGTGGCTGTTGGCAATTTACATCCGCCCATCAGCATAACAAGGCTCCCTGTTCTCCATGACCTGTCCTACCTTTCTGGATTTTACACTTTTTTCAGATGGCCCTTTTGACCGGGGGGCAGTGAGACTTCATTGTAGTGCAGATTTCCTTTACACGCTTGCTTGGTTGGCCAAAAAGGGCGTATGCGTTTTTTCCTGAATATATTCAGGAAAAAACGCATACGCCCTTTTTGGCCAAGTGCATCATTGTCGACATTCTGCCTGTTTTCCTATTCTTTAAGTGCAATTGCAGTCTACCCCCTGAAATCGTTTTCCTGAAATTCTGCCCCGCTTTCAACTCCTCTTCGAAGACTTACTTCAGTATATTTTTGGACGATAGCTGTCATTCATATCTCTGCAGGTTTGTGAATTACAGTGCCCCTGAGCTCCTTTCTTCAACTCGCTTTCTTGTGACCTGGCCGCAAAACCACAGGATTGCTTCAGGCCCTAATCTGTTTCTGGCAGGGCACGGTGAGCCTTTGGTTAATTCCTCTTCCTGGTGGGAAATGAGCGTCCCATTTGCCCGTGCACACACCTACATCTAGTCTCTCATTGGTTCTCTCTATTCCTGTTCATCTTGCGCAGAAATTGCAAACTGTGCCATACAGGAGGTTAAAGGCACTGACTCTCCAAGTGGGGAGAGTGTTAGTAAAGCGTCTGGAATGGTGAACCCGAGTACCAGGGGACGAAAACTGAGATGCATTGAAAACGTTTCCCAATCACACGGTGGACCATACTCTGGGTTTCCCTTGCATGTTTTAGCTGAAGGAAGAATCCCTTAAACCTGAAGAGTTGGGACCCATGGAATGGGTATCATGCAGTATGACTTCAAAGGGTCTGACTTTGCTCACCGAACCTCACCAATGCTATCAGCGCGAAGAGTCCAGCCTTATGTCTCACCCAGCTCTGGGTGTAGATGTGGTAAATCCAGGTGGCATCACAAGCCCTGAATGAATTATTTAAGAATTGCTCTCTATTTCACTGTCATTGTGTTTTGTTTTTGAAATTTATTTTGATAATGGGATTTATCGGATGTCCACTGTTGCATTTAGGCCGCTGTACACACGCTTGATTTCCTTATGGAGACATATAAATCCATGGGTTTTAAGATTCTTACTTGGCAGGTATCTTCCCAGGCGTTGAATATGGGGTGTTGAGTCCATTTCGTTGAGCAAGGAGTAGGTCTTGTCTATTATATATTTGGCTTATGGAAAGGTATCTGTGCTAATTTCAATCTCTGGTTTTATGCAGCACCCCAACTCACCTTTCCCCATAAGCAAGCATAAGTTGTTTTTCTAAACTTGAGACCCTGTTCTGTTTGTAATTCAGTACATGTATAGCCAAGTTTACATTCCGTGTATTAGGGATATCTTATGATGTTTCTTTTTCTGTGTGACTTATTTCTCGTAGAATCTTCATACCTGAATCCACTCATTATGCCGCTACGGGCCTGATGACGTAGATTTCATTGCTGAGTGATATTCCACTGTACGTGCATACCACAACTTCTTTATCCATTTTTTGCTTTCTTGGATATTTAACTTGTACCGTAGATGAAGTTCTTGTAAACAGAGCCGTCCCATACTTTGGGGTGGCTGTGTCTTTTTGATTTTAATTTCCCTAAGCTATAGGACCATAAGTGGAAGTGCCAAAGGCTGTGTTGGTTTGTTTCCTACGTGTTTCAGGAAACACCATACACTTCTCCAGAGTGGCTGTTGGCAATTTCCATCCCGCCCATTAGCATAACAAGGCTCCCTGTTCTCCATGACCTTTCCTGCCTTTCTGGATTTTACACTTTTTTCAGATGGCCCTTTTGACCGGGGGGCAGTGAGACTTCATTGTAGTGCCGATTTCATTTACACGCTTGCTTGGTTGGCCAAAAAGTGCGTTTGCGTTTTTTCCTGAATATATTCAGGAAAAAACGCGTATGCCCTTTTTAGCCAAGTGCATCATTGTCTACATTCTGCCTCTGTTCCTATGCTTTAAGCGCAATTCCAGTCTACCCCCTGAAATCGATTTCCTGAAATTCTGCCTCGCTTTCAAGTCCTCTTCGAAGACATACATCAGTACATTTTGGACGATAGCTGTCATTCATAACTCTGCAGGTTTGTGAATTGCAGTGCCCCTGAGCTCCTTTCTTCAACTCGCTTTCTTGTGAGCTGGCCGCAAAACCGCAGGATTGTTTCAGGCCCTAATCTCTTTCCGGCAGGGCACGCTGAGCCTTTGTTTAATTCCTCTTCCTGGTGGGAAATGAGCGTTCCATTTGCCCGTGCAGGCACCTACAGCTAGTCTCTCATTGGTTCTCCCTATTCCTGTACATCTTGCGCAGAAATTGCAAACTGTGCCAAACAGGAGGTTAATGGCACTGACTCTCCAAGTGGGGAGAGTGTTAGTAAAGCGTCTGGAATGATGAACCCGAGTACCAGGGGACGAAAACTGAGATGCATTTGAAAACGTTTCCCGGTCACACAGTGCACTGTACTGTGGGTTTCCCATGCATGTTTTAGCTGAAGGAAGAATCCCTTAAACCTGAAGAGTTGTGACCCATGGAAATGGTACCATGCAGTATGACTTCAAAGGGTCTGCGTGTGCTCACCAAACCTCACCAATCCTATCAGCCCGAAGTGTCCAGCCTTATGTCTCACCCAGGTCTGGGTGTAGATGTGGTAAATCCAGGTTGCATCACAAGCCCTGAATGAATTATTTAAGAATTGCTCTCTATTTCACTGTCATTGTGTTTTGTTTTTGAAATTCATTTTGATAATGGGATTTATCGGATGTTCACTGCTGCGTTTAGGCCGCTGTACACACGCTTGTTTTCCTTATGGAGACATATAAATCCATGGGTTTTAAGATTCTTACTTGTCAGGTATCTTCCCAGGCGTTGAATATGGGGTGTTGAGTCCATTTCGTTGAGCAAGGAGTAGGTCTTGTCTATTATATATTTGGCTTATGGAACGGTATCTGTGCTAATTTCAATCTCTGGTTTTATGCAGCACCCCAACTCACCTTTCCGCATAAGCAAGCATAAGTTGGTTTTCTAAATTTGAGACCCTGTTCTGTTTTGTAATTCAGTTCATGTGTAGCCAAGTTTACATTCGGTGTATTAGTGATATCTTATGATGTTTCTTTTTCTGTGTGACTTATTTCTCATAGAATCATCATACCTGAATCCACTCATTATGCCGCTACGGGCCTGATGACGAAGATTTCATTGCTGAGTGATATTCCATTGTACGTGCGTACCACAACATCTTTATGCATTTTTTGCTTTCTGGGATATTTAACTTGTACCGTAGACGAGGTTGTTGTAAACAGAGCCGTCAAAAATTTTGGGGTGGCTGTATCTTTTTGATTTTAATTTCCCTAAGCTATAGGACCATAAGTGGAAGTGCCATACTCTGTGTTGCTTTGTTTCCTACGTGTTTCAGGAAACACCATACACTTCTCCAGAGTGGTTGTTGGCAGTTTACATCCCGCCCATCAGCATAACAAGGCTCCCTGTTCTCCATGACCTGTCCTGCCTTTCTGGATTTTACACTTTTTTCAGATGGCCCTTTTGACCGGGGGGCAGTGAGACTTCATTGTAGTGCAGATTTCCTTTACACGCTTGTTGGTTGGCGAAAAAGTGCATATGCGTTTTTTCCTGAATATATTCAGGAAAAAACGCATACGCCCTTTTTGGCCAAGTGCATCATTGTCAACATTCTGCCTCTTTTCCTATGCTTTAAGTGCAATTCCAGTCTACCCCGTGAAATCGTTTTCCTGAAATTCTGCCCCGCTTTCAAGTCCTCTTTGAAGACTTACTTCAATACATTTTTGGACAATAGCTGTCATTCATAACTATGCAGGTTTCTGAATTACACTGCCCCTGAGCTCCTTTCTTCAACTAGCTTTCTTGTGAGCTTGCCACAAAACCGCAGGATTGCTTCAGGCCATAATCTCTTTAGGGCAGGGCATGCTGAGCTTTTGGTTAATTCCTCTTCTTGGTGGGAAATGAGCGTTCCATTTGCCCGTGCAGACACCTACAGCTAGTCTCTCATTAGTTCTCCCTATTCCTGTTCATCTTGCGCAGAAATTGCAAACTGTGCCAAACAGGAGGTTAAAGGCACTGACTCTCCAAGTGGGGATAGTGTTAGTAAAGCATCTGGAATGGTGAACCCGAGCACCAGGGGACGAAACCTGAGATGCATTTGAAAACGTTTCCCGGTCACACAGTGCACTGTACTGTGGGTTTCACATGCATGTTTTAGCTGAAGGAAGTATCCCTTAAACCTGGAGAGTTGGGATCCATGGAATGGGTACCATGCAGTATGACTTCAAAGGGTCTGCGTTTGGTCACCGAACCTCACCAATGCTATCAGCCCGAAGTGTCCAGCCTTATGTCTCACCCAGCTCTGGGTGTAGATGTGGTAAATCCAGGTTGCATCAGAAGCCCTGAATGAATTATTTAAGAATTGCTCTCTATTTCACTGTCATTGTGTTTTGTTTTTGAAATTCATTTTGATAATGGGATTTATCGGATTTTCACTGCTGCGTTTAGGTCGCTGTACACACGCTTGATTTCCTTATGGAGACATATAAATCCATGGGTTTTAAGATTCTTACTTGTCAGGTATCTTCCCAGGCATTGAATATGGGGTGTTGAGTCCATTTCGTTGAGCAAGGAGTAGGTCTTGTCTATTATATATTTGGCTTATGGAACGGTATCTGTGCTAATTTCAATCTCTGGTTTTATGCAGCACCCCAACTCACTTTTCCCCATAAGCAAGCATATGTTGCTTTTCTAAATTTGAGACCCTATTCTGTTTTCTAATTCAGTTCATGTGTAGCCAAGGTTACATTCCGTGTATTAGTGATATCTTATGATGTTTCTTTTTCTGTGTGACTTATTTCTCGTAGAATCATCGTACCTGAATCCACTGATTATGCCGATAGGACGTGATGACGTAGATTTCATTGCTGAGTGATATTCCACTGTACGTGCGTACCACAACTTCTTTATGCATTTTTTGCTTTCTTGGATATTTAACTTGTACCGTAGACGAGGTTCTTGTAAACAGAGCCGTCCCAAACTTTGGGGTGGCTGTGTGTTTTTGATTTTAATTTCCGTAAGCTATAGGACCATAAGTGGAAGTGCCATAGGCTGTGTTGCTTTGTTTCCTACGTGTTTCAGGAAACACCATACACTTCTCCAGAGTGGCTGTTGGCAATTTACATCCCGCTCATCAGCATAACAAGGCTCCCTGTTCTCCATGACCTGTCCTGCCTTTCCGGATTTTACACTTTTTTCAGATGGCCCTTTTGACCACGGGGCAGTGAGACTTCATTGTAGTGCCGATTTCATTTACACGCTTGCTTGGTTGGCCAAAAAGTGCGTTTGCGTTTTTTCCTGAATATATTCAGGAAAAAACGCATATGCCCTTTTTAGCCAAGTGCAGCATTGTCGACATTCTGCCTCTGTTCCTATGCTTTAAGCGCAATTCCAGTCTACCCCCTGAAATCGTGTTCCTGAAATTCTGCCCCGCTTTCAAGTCCTCTTCAAAGACTTACTTCAGTACATTTTGGACGATAGCTGTCATTCATAACTCTGCAGGTTTGTGAATTACAGTGCCCCTGAGCTCCTTTCTTCAACTCGCTTTCTTGTGACCTGGCCGCAAAACCGCAGGATTGCTTCAGGCCCTAATCTCTTTCCGGCAGGGCACACTGAGCCTTTGGTTAATTCCTCTTCCTGGTGGGAAATGAGTGTTCCATTTGCCCGTGCAGACACCTACAGCTAGTCTCTCATTGGTTCTCCCTATTCCTCTTCACCTTGCGCAGAAATTGCAAACTGTGCCAAACAGGAGGTGAAAGGCACTGCCTCTCCAAGTGAGGAGAGTGTTAGTAAAGCGTCTGGAATGGTGAACCCGAGTACCAGGGGACGAAAACTGAGATGCATTTGAAAACGTTTCCCAGTCACACAGTGCACTGTACTGTGGGTTTCCCATGCATGTTTTAGCTGAAGGAAGAATCCCTTAAACCTTGATTGTTGGGACCCATGGAATGGGTACCATGCAGTATGACTTCAAAGGGTTTGCGTTTGCTCATCGAACCTCACAAATGCTATCAGCCCGAAGTGTGCAGCCTTATGTCTCACCCAGCTCTGGGTGTAGATGTGGTAAATCCAGGTTGCATCACAAGCCCTGAATGAATTATTTAAGTATTGCTCTCTATTTCACTCTCATTGTGTTTTGTTTTTGAAATTCATTTTGATAATGGATTTATCGGATGTTCACTGCTGCGTTTAGGCCGCTGTACACACGCTTGATTTTCTTATGGAGATATATAAATCCATGGGTCTTACGATTCTTTCTTGTCAGGTATCTTCCCAGGCGTTGAATATGGGGTGTTGAGTCCATTTCGTTGAGCAAGGAGTAGGTCTTGTCTATTATATATTTGCCTTATGAAACGGTATCTGTGCTAATTTCAATCTCTGGTTTTATGCAGCACCCCAACTCAACTTTCCCCATAAGCAAGCATAAGTTGGTTTTCTAAATTTGAGACCCTGTTCTGTTTTGTAATTCACTTCATGTGTAGCCAAGTTTACATTCCGTGTATTAGTGATATCTTATGATGTTTCTTTTTCTGTGTGACTTATTTCTCATAGAATCATCATACCTGAATCCACTCATTATGCCGCTATGGGCCTGATGACGTAGATTTCATTGCTGAGTGATATTCCATTGTACGTGCGTACCACAACATCTTTATGCATTTTTTGCTTTCTGGGATATTTAACTTGTACCGTAGACGAGGTTGTTGTAAACAGAGCCGTCCCAAACTTTGGGGTGGCTGTGTGTTTTTGATTTTTATTTCCCTAAGCTATAGGACCATAAGTGGAAGTGCCATAGGCTGTGTTGCTTTCTTTCCTACGTGTTTCAGGAAACACCATACACTTCTCCAGAGTGGTTGTTGGCAATTTACATCCCGCCCATCAGCAAAACAAGGCTCCCTGTTCTCCATGACCTGTCCTGCCTTTCTGGATTTTACACTTTTTTCAGATGGCCCTTTTGACCGGGGGGCAGTGAGACTTCATTGTAGTGAAGATTTCCTTTACACGCTTGCTTGGTTGGCGAAAAAGTGCGTATGCGTTTTTTCCTGAATGTATTCAGGAAAAAACGCATACGCCCTTTTTGGCCAAGTGCATCATTGTCGACATTCTGCCTCTTTTCCTATGCTTTAAGTGCAATTCCAGTCTACCCCGTGAAATCGTTTTCCTGAAATTTTGCCCCGCTTTCCAGTCCTCTTCGAAGACTTACTTCAGTACATTTTTGGACGATAGCTGTCATTCATAACTCTGCAAGTTTGTGAATTACAGTGCCCCTGATCTCCTTTCTTCAACTCGCTTTCTTGTGAGCTGGCCGCAAAACCGCAGGCTTGCTTCAGGCCCTAATCTGTGTCCGGCAGGGCAGGCTGAGCCATTGGTTAATTCCTCTTCCTGGTGCGAAATGAGCGTTCCATTTGCCCGTGCAGACACCTACAGCTAGTCTCTCATTGGTTCTCCCAATTCCTGTTCATCTTGCGCAGAAATTGCAAACTGTGCCAAACAGGAGGTTAAAGGCACTGACTCTCCAAGTGGGGAGAGTGTTAGTAAACCTTCTGGAATGGTGAACCCGAGTACCAGGGTTCGAAAACTGAGATGCATGTGAAAACGTTTCCCAATCCACGGCGGACGATAGTCTGGGTTTCCCATGCATGTTTTAGCTGAAGGAAGAATCCCTTAAACCTGGAGAGTTGGGACCCATGGAATGGGTACCATGCATTATGACTTCAAAGGGTCTGCGTTTGCTCACCGAACCTCACCAATGCTATCAGCCCGAAGGGTCCTGCCTTATGTCTCACCCAGCTCTGGGTGTAGATGTGGTAAATCCAGGTTGCATCACAAGCCCTGAATGAATGATTTAAGAATTGCTCTCTATTTCACTGTCATTGTGTTTTGTTTTTGAAATTTATTTAGATAATGGGATTTATCGGATTTTCACTGCTCCGTTTAGGCCGCTGTACACACGCTTGTTTTCCTTATGGAGACATATAAATAAATGCTTTTTAAGATTCTTATTTGTCAGGTATCTTCCCAGGCGTTGAATATGGGGTGTTGAGTCCATTTCGTTGAGCAAGGAGTAGGTCTTGTCTATTATATATTTGGCTTATGGAACTGTATCTGTGCTAATTTCAATCTCTGGTTTTATGCAGCACCCCAACTCACCTTTCCCCATAAGCAAGCATAAGTTGGTTTTCTAAATTTGAGACCCTGTTCTCTTTTTTAATTCAGTTCATGTGTAGCCAAGTTTACATTCCGTGTATTAGTGATATCTTATGATGTTTCTTTTTCTGTGTGACTTATTTCTCATAGAATCATCGTACCTGAATCCACTCATTATGCCGCTACGGGCCTGATGACGTAGATTTCATTGCTGAGTGATATTCCATTGTACGTGCGTACCACAAATTCTTTATCCATTTTTTGCTTTCTCAGATATTTAACTCGTACCGTAGACGAGGTTCTTGTAAACAGAGCCGTCCCAAACATTGGGGTGGCTGTGTGTTTTTGATTTTAATTTCCCTAAGCTATAGGACCATAAGTGGAAGTGCCATAGGCTGTGTTGCTTTGTTTCCTATGTGTTTCAGGAAACACCATACACTTCTCCAGAGTGGCTGTTGGCTATTTACATCCCGCCCATCAGCATAACAAGGCTCCCTGATCTCCATGACCTCTCCTGCCTTTCTGGATTTTACAATATTTTCAGATGCCCCTTTTGACCGGGAGGCAGTGAGACTTCATTGTAGTGCAGATTTCTTTTACACGCTTGGTTGGTTGGCCAAAAAGTGCGTATGCGTTTTTTCCTGAATATATTCAGGAAAAAACGCATACGCCCTTTTTGGCCAAGTGCATCATTGTCGACATTCTGCCTCTTTTCCTATGCTTTAAGTGCAATTCCAGTCTACCCCCTGAAATCGTTTTCCTGAAATTCTGCCCCGCTTTCAAGTCCTCTTCGAAGACTTACTTCTATACATTTTTGGACGATAGCTGTCATTCATAACTCTGCAGGTTTGTGAATTACAGTGTCCCTGAGCTCCTTTCTTCAACTCGCTTTCTTGTGAGCTGGCCGCAAACCCGCAGGATTGCTTCAGGCCCTAATCTCTTTCCGGCAGGGCACACTGAGCCTTTGGTTAATTCCTCTTCCTGGTGGGAAATGAGCGTTCCATTTGCCCGTGCAGACACCTACAGCTAGTCTCTCATTGGTTCTCCCTATTCCTGTTCATCTTGCGCAGAAATTGCAAAGTGTGCCAAACAGGAGGTGAAAGGCACTGACTCTCCTTGTGGGGAGAGTGTTAGTAAAGCGTCTGGAATGGTGAACCCGAGTACCAGGGTACGAAAACTGAGATGCATTTGAAAACGTTTCCCAATCACACGGTGGACCATACTATGGGTTTCCCATGCATGTTTTAGCTGAAGGAAGAATCCCTTAAACCTTGATTGTTGGGACCCATGGAATGGGTACCATGCAGTATGACTTCAAAGGGTCTGCGTGTGCTCACCAAACCTCACCAATCCTATCAGCCCGAAGTGTCCAGCCTTATGTCTCACCCAGCTCTGGGTGTAGATGTGGTAAATCCAGGTTGCATCACAAGCCCTGAATGAATTATTTAAGTATTGCTCTCTATTTCACTCTCATTGTGTTTTGTTTTTGAAATTCATTTTGATAATGGATTTATCGGATGTTCACTGCTGCGTTTAGGCCGCTGTACACACGCTTGATTTTCTTATGGAGATATATAAATCCATGGGTCTTACGATTCTTTCTTGTCAGGTATCTTCCCAGGCGTTGAATATGGGGTGTTGAGTCCATTTCGTTGAGCAAGGAGTAGGTCTTGTCTATTATATATTTGCCTTATGAAACGGTATCTGTGCTAATTTCAATCTCTGGTTTTATGCAGCACCCCAACTCAACTTTCCGCATAAGCAAGCATAAGTTGGTTTTCTAAATTTGAGACCCTGTTCTGTTTTGTAATTCAGTTCATGTGTAGCCAAGTTTACATTCGGTGTATTAGTGATATCTTATGATGTTTCTTTTTCTGTGTGACTTATTTCTCATAGAATCATCATACCTGAATCCACTCATTATGCCGCTACGGGCCTGATGACGAAGATTTCATTGCTGAGTGATATTCCATTGTACGTGCGTACCACAACATCTTTATGCATTTTTTGCTTTCTGGGATATTTAACTTGTACCGTAGACGAGGTTGTTGTAAACAGAGCCGTCAAAAATTTTGGGGTGGCTGTATCTTTTTGATTTTAATTTCCCTAAGCTATAGGACCATAAGTGGAAGTGCCATACTCTGTGTTGCTTTGTTTCCTACGTGTTTCAGGAAACACCATACACTTCTCCAGAGTGGTTGTTGGCAGTTTACATCCCGCCCATCAGCATAACAAGGCTCCCTGTTCTCCATGACCTGTCCTGCCTTTCTGGATTTTACACTTTTTTCAGATGGCCCTTTTGACCGGGGGGCAGTGAGACTTCATTGTAGTGCAGATTTCCTTTACACGCTTGTTGGTTGGCGAAAAAGTGCATATGCGTTTTTTCCTGAATATATTCAGGAAAAAACGCATACGCCCTTTTTGGCCAAGTGCATCATTGTCAACATTCTGCCTCTTTTCCTATGCTTTAAGTGCAATTCCAGTCTACCCCGTGAAATCGTTTTCCTGAAATTCTGCCCCGCTTTCAAGTCCTCTTTGAAGACTTACTTCAATACATTTTTGGACAATAGCTGTCATTCATAACTATGCAGGTTTCTGAATTACACTGCCCCTGAGCTCCTTTCTTCAACTAGCTTTCTTGTGAGCTGGCCACAAAACCGCAGGATTGCTTCAGGCCATAATCTCTTTAGGGCAGGGCATGCTGAGCTTTTGGTTAATTCCTCTTCTTGGTGGGAAATGAGCGTTCCATTTGCCCGTGCAGACACCTACAGCTAGTCTCTCATTAGTTCTCCCTATTCCTGTTCATCTTGCGCAGAAATTGCAAACTGTGCCAAACAGGAGGTTAAAGGCACTGACTCTCCAAGTGGGGATAGTGTTAGTAAAGCATCTGGAATGGTGAACCCGAGCACCAGGGGACGAAACCTGAGATGCATTTGAAAACGTTTCCCGGTCACACAGTGCACTGTACTGTGGGTTTCACATGCATGTTTTAGCTGAAGGAAGTATCCCTTAAACCTGGAGAGTTGGGATCCATGGAATGGGTACCATGCAGTATGACTTCAAAGGGTCTGCGTTTGGTCACCGAACCTCACCAATGCTATCAGCCCGAAGTGTCCAGCCTTATGTCTCACCCAGCTCTGGGTGTAGATGTGGTAAATCCAGGTTGCATCACAAGCCCTGAATGAATTATTTAAGAATTGCTCTCTATTTCACTGTCATTGTGTTTTGTTTTTGAAATTCATTTTGATAATGGGATTTATCGGATTTTCACTGCTGCGTTTAGGTCGCTGTACACACGCTTGATTTCCTTATGGAGACATATAAATCCATGGGTTTTAAGATTCTTACTTGTCAGGTATCTTCCCAGGCATTGAATATGGGGTGTTGAGTCCATTTCGTTGAGCAAGGAGTAGGTCTTGTCTATTATATATTTGGCTTATGGAATGGTATCTGTGCTAATTTCAATCTCTGGTTTTATGCAGCACCCCAACTCACCTTTCCCCATAAGCAAGCATAAGTTGGTTTTCTAAATTTGAGACCCTGTTCTGTTTTGTAATTCAGTTCATGGGTAGCCAAGTTTACATTCCGTGTATTAGTGATATCTTATGATGTTTCTTTTTCTGTGTGACTTATTTCTCGTAGAATCATCATACCTGAATCCACTCATTATGCTGCTACGGGCCTGATGACGTAGATTTCATTGCTGAGTGATATTCCATTGTACGTGCATACCACAAATTCTTTATCCATTTTTTGCTTTCTCGGATATTTAACTTGTACCGTAGACGAGGTTCTTGTAAACAGAGCCATCCCAAATTTTGGGGTGGCTCTGTCTTTTTGATTTTAAATTCCCTAAGCTATAGGACCAAAAGTGGAAGTGACATAGGCTGTGTTGCTTTGTTTCCTACGTGTTTCAGGATACACCATACATTTCTCCAGAGTGGCTGTTGGCAATTTACATCCCGCCCATCAGCATAACAAGGCTCCCTGTTCTCCATGACCTGTCCTGCCTTTCTGGATTTTACACATTTTTCAGATGGCCCTTTTGACCGGGGGGCAGTGAGACTTCATTGTAGTGCAGATTTCATTTACATGCTTGCTTGTTGGGCCAAAAAGGGCGTATGCGTTTTTTCCTGAATATATTCAGGAAAAAACGCATACGCCCTTTTTGGCCAAGTGCATCATTGTTGACATTCTGCCTCTTTTCCTATGCTTTAAGTGCAATTCCAGTCTACCCCCTGAAATCGTTTTCCTGAAATTCTGCCCCGCTTTCAAGTCCACTTCGAAGACTTACTTCCGTACATTTTTGGACGATAGCTGTCATTCATAACTCTGCAGGTTTGTGAATTACAGTGCCCCTGAGCTCATTTCTTCAACTCGCTTTCTTGTGAGCTGGCCGCAAAACCGCGGGATTGCTTCAGGCCCTAATCTGTTTCCGGCAGGGTTCGCTGAGCCTTTGGTTAATTCTTCTTCCTGGTGGGAAATGAGCGTTCCATTTGCCCGTGCAGACACCAACAGCTAGTCTCTCATTGGTTCTCCCTATGCCTGTTCATCTTGCGCAGAAATTGCAAACTGTGCCAAACAAGTGGTTAAAGGCACTGACTCTCCAAGTGGGGAGAGTGTTAGTAAAGCGTCTGGAATGATGAACCCGAGTACCAGGGTACGAAAACTGAGATGCATTTGAAAACGTTTCCCAATCACACAGTGGGCCATACTCTGGGATTCCCATGCATGTTTTAGCTGAAGGAAGAATCCCTTAAACCTGGAGAGTTGGGACCCATGGGATGGGTACCTTGAAGTATGACTTCAAAGGGTCTGCGTTTGCTCACCGAACCTCACCAATGCTATCAGCCCGAAGTGCCCAGCCTTATGTCTCACCCAGCTCTGGGTGTAGATGTGGTAAATCCAGGTTGCATCACAAGCCCTGAATGAATTATTTAAGAATTGCTCTCTATTTCACTGTCATTGTGTTTTGTTTTTGAAATTCATTTTGATAATGGGATTTATCGGATTTTCACTGCTGCGTTTAGGCCGCTGTACACACGCTTGATTTCCTTATGGAGACATATAAATCCATGGGTTTTAAGATTCTTACTTGTCAGGTATCTTGCCAGGCGTTGAATATGGGGTGTTGAGTCCATTTCGTTGAGCAAGGAGTAGGTCTTGTCTATTATATATTTGGCTTATGGAACGGTATGTGTGCTAATTTCAATGTCTGGTTTTATGCAGCACCCCAACTCACCTTTCCCCATAAGCAAGCATAAGTTGGTTTTCTAAACTTGAGACCCTGTTCTGTTTTGTAATTCAGTACATGTGTAGCCAAGTTTACATTCCGTGTATTAGGTATATCTTATGATGTTTCTTTTTCTGTGTGAATTATTTCTCGTAGAATCATCATACCTGAATCCACTCATTATGCCGTTAGGGACCTGATGACGTAGATTTCATTGCTGAGTGATATTCCATTGTACGTGCGTACCACAACTTCTTTATCCATTTTATGCTTTCTTGGATATTTAACTTGTACCGTAGACGAGGTTCTTGTAAGCAGAGCCTTCCCAAACTTTGGGGTGGCTGTGTCTTTTTGATTTTAATTTCCCTAAGCTATAGGACCATAAGTGGAAGTGCCATAGGCTGTGTTGCTTTGTTTCCTACGTGTTTCAGGAAACACCATACAGTTCTCCAGAGTGGCTGTTGGCAATTTACATCCCGCCCATCAGCATAACAAGGCTCCCTGTTCTCCATGACCTTTCCTGCCTTTCTGGATTTTACACTTTTTTCAGATGGCCCTTTTGACCGGGGGGCAGTGAGACTTCATTGTAGTGCCGATTTCATTTACACGCTTGCTTGGTTGGCCAAAAAGTGAGTTTGCGTTTTTTCCT
Source organism: Delphinapterus leucas (assembly GCF_059928025.1). Classification (NCBI taxonomy): domain Eukaryota; kingdom Metazoa; phylum Chordata; class Mammalia; order Artiodactyla; family Monodontidae; genus Delphinapterus; species Delphinapterus leucas. The sequence continues at coordinate 745,464 of NW_028322256.1, read as the reverse complement.
GAATATATTCAGGAAAAAACGCATATGCCCTTTTTAGCCAAGTGCATCATTGTCGACATTCTGCTTCTGTTCCTATGCTTTAAGCGCAATTCCAGTCTACCCCCTGAAATCGATTTCCTGAAATTCTGCCCCGCTTTCAAGTCCTCTTCGAAGACTTACATCAGTACATTTTGGACGATAGCTGTCATTCATAACTCTGCAGGTTTGTGAATTGCAGTGCCCCTGAGCTCCTTTCTTCAACTCGCTTTCTTGTGAGCTGGCCGCAAAACCGCAGGATTGTTTCAGGCCCTAATCTCTTTCCGGCAGGGCACGCTGAGCCTTTGTTTAATTCCTGTTCCTGGTGGGAAATGAGCGTTCCATTTGCCCGTGCAGGCACCTACAGCTAGTCTCTCATTGGTTCTCCCTATTCCTGTACATCTTGCGCAGAAATTGCAAACTGTGCCAAACAGGAGGTTAATGGCACTGACTCTCCAAGTGGGGAGAGTGTTAGTAAAGCGTCTGGAATGATGAACCCGAGTACCAGGGGACGAAAACTGAGATGCATTTGAAAATGTTTCCCAATCACACAGTGCACCATACTCTGGGTTTCCCATGCATGTTTTAGCTGAAGGAAGAATCCCTTAAACCTGGAGAGTTGGGACCCATGGAATGGGTACCATGCAGTATGACTTCAAAGGGTCTGCATTTGCTCACCGAACCTCACCAATGCTATCAGCCCGAAGTGTCCAGCCTTATGTCTCACCCAGCTCTGGGTGTAGATGTGGTAAATCCAGGTTGCCTCACAAGCCCTGAATGAATTATTTAAGAATTGCTCTGTATTTCACTGTCATTTTTTTTTGTTTTTGAAATTTATTTTGGTAATGCAATTTATCGGATGTTCACTGCTGCGTTTAGGCCGCTGTACACACGCTTGATTTCCTTATGGAGACATATAAATCCATGGGTTTTAAGATTCTTACTTGTCAGGTATCTTCCCAGGCGTTGAATATGGGGTGTTGAGTCCATTTCGTTGAGCAAGGAGTAGGTCTTGTCTATTATATATTTGGCTTATGGAAAGGTATCTGTGCTAATTTCAATCTCTGGTTTTATGCAACACCCCAACTCACCTTTCCCCATAAGCAAGCATAAGTTGGTTTTCTAAATTTGAGACCCTGTTCTGTTTTGTAATTCAGTTCATGTGTAGCCAAGTTTACATTCCGTGTATTAGAGATATCTTATGATGTTTCTTTTTCTGTGTGACTTATTTCTTGTAGAATCATCGTACCTGAATCCACTCATTATGCCGCTAGGGACGTGATGACGTAGATTTCATTGCTGAGTGATATTCCATTGTACGTGCGTACCACAACTTCTTTATCCATTTTTTGCTTTCTCGGATATTTAACTTGTACCGTAGATGACGTTCTTGTAAACAGAGCCGTCCCAAATATTGGGGTGGCTGTGTCTTTTTGATTTTAATTTCCGTAAGCTATAGGACCATAAGTGGAAGTGTCATAGGCTGTGTTGCTTTGTTTCCTACCTGTTTCAGGAAACACCATACACTTCTCCAGAGTGGCTGTTGGCAATTTACATCCGCCCATCAGCATAACAAGGCTCCCTGTTCTCCATGACCTGTCCTACCTTTCTGGATTTTACACTTTTTTCAGATGGCCCTTTTGACCGGGGGGCAGTGAGACTTCATTGTAGTGCAGATTTCCTTTACACGCTTGCTTGGTTGGCCAAAAAGGGCGTATGCGTTTTTTCCTGAATATATTCAGGAAAAAACGCATACGCCCTTTTTGGCCAAGTGCATCATTGTCGACATTATGCCTCTGTTCCTATGCTTTAAGCGCAATTCCAGTCTACCCCCTGAAATCGATTTCCTGAAATTCTGCCCCGCTTTCAAGTCCTCTTCGAAGACTTACATCAGTACATTTTGGACGATAGCTGTCATTCATAACTCTGCAGGTTTGTGAATTGCAGTGCCCCTGAGCTCCTTTCTTCAACTCGCTTTCTTGTGAGCTGGCCGCAAAACCGCAGGATTGTTTCAGGCCCTAATCTCTTTCCGGCAGGGCACGCTGAGCCTTTGTTTAATTCCTGTTCCTGGTGGGAAATGAGCGTTCCATTTGCCCGTGCAGGCACCTACAGCTAGTCTCTCATTGGTTCTCCCTATTCCTGTACATCTTGCGCAGAAATTGCAAACTGTGCCAAACAGGAGGTTAATGGCACTGACTCTCCAAGTGGGGAGAGTGTTAGTAATGCGTCTGGAATGATGAACCCGAGTACCAGGGGACGAAAACTGAGATGCATTTGAAAATGTTTCCCAATCACACAGTGCACCATACTCTGGGTTTCCCATGCATGTTTTAGCTGAAGGAAGAATCCCTTAAACCTGGAGAGTTGGGACCCATGGAATGGGTACCATGCAGTATGACTTCAAAGGGTCTGCATTTGCTCACCGAACCTCACCAATGCTATCAGCCCGAAGTGTCCAGCCTTATGTCTCACCCAGCTCTGGGTGTAGATGTGGTAAATCCAGGTTGCCTCACAAGCCCTGAATGAATTATTTAAGAATTGCTCTGTATTTCACTGTCATTTTTTTTTGTTTTTGAAATTTATTTTGGTAATGCAATTTATCGGATGTTCACTGCTGCGTTTAGGCTGCTGTACACACGCTTGATTTCCTTATGGAGACATATAAATCCATGGGTTTTAAGATTCTTACTTGTCAGGTATCTTCCCAGGCGTTGAATATGGGGTGTTGAGTCCATTTCGTTGAGCAAGGAGTAGGTCTTGTCTATTATATATTTGGCTTATGGAAAGGTATCTGCGCTAATTTCAATCTCTGGTTTTATGCAACACCCCAACTCACCTTTCCCCATAAGCAAGCATAAGTTGGTTTTCTAAATTTGAGACCCTGTTCTGTTTTGTAATTCAGTTCATGTGTAGCCAAGTTTACATTCCGTGTATTAGAGATATCTTATGATGTTTCTTTTTCTGTGTGACTTATTTCTTGTAGAATCATCGTACCTGAATCCACTCATTATGCCGCTAGGGACGTGATGACGTAGATTTCATTGCTGAGTGATATTCCATTGTACGTGCGTACCACAACTTCTTTATCCATTTTTTGCTTTCTCGGATATTTAACTTGTACCGTAGATGACGTTCTTGTAAACAGAGCCGTCCCAAATATTGGGGTGGCTGTGTCTTTTTGATTTTAATTTCTGTAAGCTATAGGACCATAAGTGGAAGTGTCATAGGCTGTGTTGCTTTGTTTCCTACCTGTTTCAGGAAACACCATACACTTCTCCAGAGTGGCTGTTGGCAATTTACATCCGCCCATCAGCATAACAAGGCTCCCTGTTCTCCATGACCTGTCCTACCTTTCTGGATTTTACACTTTTTTCAGATGGCCCTTTTGACCGGGGGGCAGTGAGACTTCATTGTAGTGCAGATTTCCTTTACACGCTTGCTTGGTTGGCCAAAAAGGGCGTATGCGTTTTTTCCTGAATATATTCAGGAAAAAACGCATACGCCCTTTTTGGCCAAGTGCATCATTGTCGACATTCTGCCTGTTTTCCTATTCTTTAAGTGCAATTGCAGTCTACCCCCTGAAATCGTTTTCCTGAAATTCTGCCCCGCTTTCAACTCCTCTTCGAAGACTTACTTCAGTATATTTTTGGACGATAGCTGTCATTCATATCTCTGCAGGTTTGTGAATTACAGTGCCCCTGAGCTCCTTTCTTCAACTCGCTTTCTTGTGACCTGGCCGCAAAACCGCAGGATTGCTTCAGGCCCTAATCTGTTTCTGGCAGGGCACGGTGAGCCTTTGGTTAATTCCTCTTCCTGGTGGGAAATGAGCGTCCCATTTGCCCGTGCACACACCTACATCTAGTCTCTCATTGGTTCTCTCTATTCCTGTTCATCTTGCGCAGAAATTGCAAACTGTGCCATACAGGAGGTTAAAGGCACTGACTCTCCAAGTGGGGAGAGTGTTAGTAAAGCGTCTGGAATGGTGAACCCGAGTACCAGGGGACGAAAACTGAGATGCATTGAAAACGTTTCCCAATCACACGGTGGACCATACTCTGGGTTTCCCTTGCATGTTTTAGCTGAAGGAAGAATCCCTTAAACCTGAAGAGTTGGGACCCATGGAATGGGTATCATGCAGTATGACTTCAAAGGGTCTGACTTTGCTCACCGAACCTCACCAATGCTATCAGCGCGAAGAGTCCAGCCTTATGTCTCACCCAGCTCTGGGTGTAGATGTGGTAAATCCAGGTGGCATCACAAGCCCTGAATGAATTATTTAAGAATTGCTCTCTATTTCACTGTCATTGTGTTTTGTTTTTGAAATTTATTTTGATAATGGGATTTATCGGATGTCCACTGTTGCATTTAGGCCGCTGTACACACGCTTGATTTCCTTATGGAGACATATAAATCCATGGGTTTTAAGATTCTTACTTGGCAGGTATCTTCCCAGGCGTTGAATATGGGGTGTTGAGTCCATTTCGTTGAGCAAGGAGTAGGTCTTGTCTATTATATATTTGGCTTATGGAAAGGTATCTGTGCTAATTTCAATCTCTGGTTTTATGCAGCACCCCAACTCACCTTTCCCCATAAGCAAGCATAAGTTGTTTTTCTAAACTTGAGACCCTGTTCTGTTTGTAATTCAGTACATGTATAGCCAAGTTTACATTCCGTGTATTAGGGATATCTTATGATGTTTCTTTTTCTGTGTGACTTATTTCTCGTAGAATCTTCATACCTGAATCCACTCATTATGCCGCTACGGGCCTGATGACGTAGATTTCATTGCTGAGTGATATTCCACTGTACGTGCATACCACAACTTCTTTATCCATTTTTTGCTTTCTTGGATATTTAACTTGTACCGTAGATGAAGTTCTTGTAAACAGAGCCGTCCCATACTTTGGGGTGGCTGTGTCTTTTTGATTTTAATTTCCCTAAGCTATAGGACCATAAGTGGAAGTGCCAAAGGCTGTGTTGGTTTGTTTCCTACGTGTTTCAGGAAACACCATACACTTCTCCAGAGTGGCTGTTGGCAATTTCCATCCCGCCCATTAGCATAACAAGGCTCCCTGTTCTCCATGACCTTTCCTGCCTTTCTGGATTTTACACTTTTTTCAGATGGCCCTTTTGACCGGGGGGCAGTGAGACTTCATTGTAGTGCCGATTTCATTTACACGCTTGCTTGGTTGGCCAAAAAGTGCGTTTGCGTTTTTTCCTGAATATATTCAGGAAAAAACGCGTATGCCCTTTTTAGCCAAGTGCATCATTGTCTACATTCTGCCTCTGTTCGTATGCTTTAAGCGCAATTCCAGTCTACCCCCTGAAATCGATTTCCTGAAATTCTGCCTCGCTTTCAAGTCCTCTTCGAAGACATACATCAGTACATTTTGGACGATAGCTGTCATTCATAACTCTGCAGGTTTGTGAATTGCAGTGCCCCTGAGCTCCTTTCTTCAACTCGCTTTCTTGTGAGCTGGCCGCAAAACCGCAGGATTGTTTCAGGCCCTAATCTCTTTCCGGCAGGGCACGCTGAGCCTTTGTTTAATTCCTCTTCCTGGTGGGAAATGAGCGTTCCATTTGCCCGTGCAGGCACCTACAGCTAGTCTCTCATTGGTTCTCCCTATTCCTGTACATCTTGCGCAGAAATTGCAAACTGTGCCAAACAGGAGGTTAATGGCACTGACTCTCCAAGTGGGGAGAGTGTTAGTAAAGCGTCTGGAATGATGAACCCGAGTACCAGGGGACGAAAACTGAGATGCATTTGAAAACGTTTCCCGGTCACACAGTGCACTGTACTGTGGGTTTCCCATGCATGTTTTAGCTGAAGGAAGAATCCCTTAAACCTGAAGAGTTGTGACCCATGGAAATGGTACCATGCAGTATGACTTCAAAGGGTCTGCGTGTGCTCACCAAACCTCACCAATCCTATCAGCCCGAAGTGTCCAGCCTTATGTCTCACCCAGGTCTGGGTGTAGATGTGGTAAATCCAGGTTGCATCACAAGCCCTGAATGAATTATTTAAGAATTGCTCTCTATTTCACTGTCATTGTGTTTTGTTTTTGAAATTCATTTTGATAATGGGATTTATCGGATGTTCACTGCTGCGTTTAGGCCGCTGTACACACGCTTGTTTTCCTTATGGAGACATATAAATCCATGGGTTTTAAGATTCTTACTTGTCAGGTATCTTCCCAGGCGTTGAATATGGGGTGTTGAGTCCATTTCGTTGAGCAAGGAGTAGGTCTTGTCTATTATATATTTGGCTTATGGAACGGTATCTGTGCTAATTTCAATCTCTGGTTTTATGCAGCACCCCAACTCACCTTTCCGCATAAGCAAGCATAAGTTGGTTTTCTAAATTTGAGACCCTGTTCTGTTTTGTAATTCAGTTCATGTGTAGCCAAGTTTACATTCGGTGTATTAGTGATATCTTATGATGTTTCTTTTTCTGTGTGACTTATTTCTCATAGAATCATCATACCTGAATCCACTCATTATGCCGCTACGGGCCTGATGACGAAGATTTCATTGCTGAGTGATATTCCATTGTACGTGCGTACCACAACATCTTTATGCATTTTTTGCTTTCTGGGATATTTAACTTGTACCGTAGACAAGGTTGTTGTAAACAGAGCCGTCAAAAATTTTGGGGTGGCTGTATCTTTTTGATTTTAATTTCCCTAAGCTATAGGACCATAAGTGGAAGTGCCATACTCTGTGTTGCTTTGTTTCCTACGTGTTTCAGGAAACACCATACACTTCTCCAGAGTGGTTGTTGGCAGTTTACATCCCGCCCATCAGCATAACAAGGCTCCCTGTTCTCCATGACCTGTCCTGCCTTTCTGGATTTTACACTTTTTTCAGATGGCCCTTTTGACCGGGGGGCAGTGAGACTTCATTGTAGTGCAGATTTCCTTTACACGCTTGTTGGTTGGCGAAAAAGTGCATATGCGTTTTTTCCTGAATATATTCAGGAAAAAACGCATACGCCCTTTTTGGCCAAGTGCATCATTGTCAACATTCTGCCTCTTTTCCTATGCTTTAAGTGCAATTCCAGTCTACCCCGTGAAATCGTTTTCCTGAAATTCTGCCCCGCTTTCAAGTCCTCTTTGAAGACTTACTTCAATACATTTTTGGACAATAGCTGTCATTCATAACTATGCAGGTTTCTGAATTACACTGCCCCTGAGCTCCTTTCTTCAACTAGCTTTCTTGTGAGCTTGCCACAAAACCGCAGGATTGCTTCAGGCCATAATCTCTTTAGGGCAGGGCATGCTGAGCTTTTGGTTAATTCCTCTTCTTGGTGGGAAATGAGCGTTCCATTTGCCCGTGCAGACACCTACAGCTAGTCTCTCATTAGTTCTCCCTATTCCTGTTCATCTTGCGCAGAAATTGCAAACTGTGCCAAACAGGAGGTTAAAGGCACTGACTCTCCAAGTGGGGATAGTGTTAGTAAAGCATCTGGAATGGTGAACCCGAGCACCAGGGGACGAAACCTGAGATGCATTTGAAAACGTTTCCCGGTCACACAGTGCACTGTACTGTGGGTTTCACATGCATGTTTTAGCTGAAGGAAGTATCCCTTAAACCTGGAGAGTTGGGATCCATGGAATGGGTACCATGCAGTATGACTTCAAAGGGTCTGCGTTTGGTCACCGAACCTCACCAATGCTATCAGCCCGAAGTGTCCAGCCTTATGTCTCACCCAGCTCTGGGTGTAGATGTGGTAAATCCAGGTTGCATCACAAGCCCTGAATGAATTATTTAAGAATTGCTCTCTATTTCACTGTCATTGTGTTTTGTTTTTGAAATTCATTTTGATAATGGGATTTATCGGATTTTCACTGCTGCGTTTAGGTCGCTGTACACACGCTTGATTTCCTTATGGAGACATATAAATCCATGGGTTTTAAGATTCTTACTTGTCAGGTATCTTCCCAGGCATTGAATATGGGGTGTTGAGTCCATTTCGTTGAGCAAGGAGTAGGTCTTGTCTATTATATATTTGGCTTATGGAACGGTATCTGTGCTAATTTCAATCTCTGGTTTTATGCAGCACCCCAACTCACTTTTCCCCATAAGCAAGCATATGTTGCTTTTCTAAATTTGAGACCCTATTCTGTTTTCTAATTCAGTTCATGTGTAGCCAAGGTTACATTCCGTGTATTAGTGATATCTTATGATGTTTCTTTTTCTGTGTGACTTATTTCTCGTAGAATCATCGTACCTGAATCCACTGATTATGCCGATAGGACGTGATGACGTAGATTTCATTGCTGAGTGATATTCCACTGTACGTGCGTACCACAACTTCTTTATGCATTTTTTGCTTTCTTGGATATTTAACTTGTACCGTAGACGAGGTTCTTGTAAACAGAGCCGTCCCAAACTTTGGGGTGGCTGTGTGTTTTTGATTTTAATTTCCGTAAGCTATAGGACCATAAGTGGAAGTGCCATAGGCTGTGTTGCTTTGTTTCCTACGTGTTTCAGGAAACACCATACACTTCTCCAGAGTGGCTGTTGGCAATTTACATCCCGCTCATCAGCATAACAAGGCTCCCTGTTCTCCATGACCTGTCCTGCCTTTCCGGATTTTACACTTTTTTCAGATGGCCCTTTTGACCACGGGGCAGTGAGACTTCATTGTAGTGCCGATTTCATTTACACGCTTGCTTGGTTGGCCAAAAAGTGCGTTTGCGTTTTTTCCTGAATATATTCAGGAAAAAACGCATATGCCCTTTTTAGCCAAGTGCAGCATTGTCGACATTCTGCCTCTGTTCCTATGCTTTAAGCGCAATTCCAGTCTACCCCCTGAAATCGTGTTCCTGAAATTCTGCCCCGCTTTCAAGTCCTCTTCAAAGACTTACTTCAGTACATTTTGGACGATAGCTGTCATTCATAACTCTGCAGGTTTGTGAATTACAGTGCCCCTGAGCTCCTTTCTTCAACTCGCTTTCTTGTGACCTGGCCGCAAAACCGCAGGATTGCTTCAGGCCCTAATCTCTTTCCGGCAGGGCACACTGAGCCTTTGGTTAATTCCTCTTCCTGGTGGGAAATGAGTGTTCCATTTGCCCGTGCAGACACCTACAGCTAGTCTCTCATTGGTTCTCCCTATTCCTCTTCACCTTGCGCAGAAATTGCAAACTGTGCCAAACAGGAGGTGAAAGGCACTGCCTCTCCAAGTGAGGAGAGTGTTAGTAAAGCGTCTGGAATGGTGAACCCGAGTACCAGGGGACGAAAACTGAGATGCATTTGAAAACGTTTCCCAGTCACACAGTGCACTGTACTGTGGGTTTCCCATGCATGTTTTAGCTGAAGGAAGAATCCCTTAAACCTTGATTGTTGGGACCCATGGAATGGGTACCATGCAGTATGACTTCAAAGGGTTTGCGTTTGCTCATCGAACCTCACAAATGCTATCAGCCCGAAGTGTGCAGCCTTATGTCTCACCCAGCTCTGGGTGTAGATGTGGTAAATCCAGGTTGCATCACAAGCCCTGAATGAATTATTTAAGTATTGCTCTCTATTTCACTCTCATTGTGTTTTGTTTTTGAAATTCATTTTGATAATGGATTTATCGGATGTTCACTGCTGCGTTTAGGCCGCTGTACACACGCTTGATTTTCTTATGGAGATATATAAATCCATGGGTCTTACGATTCTTTCTTGTCAGGTATCTTCCCAGGCGTTGAATATGGGGTGTTGAGTCCATTTCGTTGAGCAAGGAGTAGGTCTTGTCTATTATATATTTGCCTTATGAAACGGTATCTGTGCTAATTTCAATCTCTGGTTTTATGCAGCACCCCAACTCAACTTTCCCCATAAGCAAGCATAAGTTGGTTTTCTAAATTTGAGACCCTGTTCTGTTTTGTAATTCACTTCATGTGTAGCCAAGTTTACATTCCGTGTATTAGTGATATCTTATGATGTTTCTTTTTCTGTGTGACTTATTTCTCATAGAATCATCATACCTGAATCCACTCATTATGCCGCTATGGGCCTGATGACGTAGATTTCATTGCTGAGTGATATTCCATTGTACGTGCGTACCACAACATCTTTATGCATTTTTTGCTTTCTGGGATATTTAACTTGTACCGTAGACGAGGTTGTTGTAAACAGAGCCGTCCCAAACTTTGGGGTGGCTGTGTGTTTTTGATTTTTATTTCCCTAAGCTATAGGACCATAAGTGGAAGTGCCATAGGCTGTGTTGCTTTCTTTCCTACGTGTTTCAGGAAACACCATACACTTCTCCAGAGTGGTTGTTGGCAATTTACATCCCGCCCATCAGCAAAACAAGGCTCCCTGTTCTCCATGACCTGTCCTGCCTTTCTGGATTTTACACTTTTTTCAGATGGCCCTTTTGACCGGGGGGCAGTGAGACTTCATTGTAGTGAAGATTTCCTTTACACGCTTGCTTGGTTGGCGAAAAAGTGCGTATGCGTTTTTTCCTGAATGTATTCAGGAAAAAACGCATACGCCCTTTTTGGCCAAGTGCATCATTGTCGACATTCTGCCTCTTTTCCTATGCTTTAAGTGCAATTCCAGTCTACCCCGTGAAATCGTTTTCCTGAAATTTTGCCCCGCTTTCCAGTCCTCTTCGAAGACTTACTTCAGTACATTTTTGGACGATAGCTGTCATTCATAACTCTGCAAGTTTGTGAATTACAGTGCCCCTGATCTCCTTTCTTCAACTCGCTTTCTTGTGAGCTGGCCGCAAAACCGCAGGCTTGCTTCAGGCCCTAATCTGTGTCCGGCAGGGCAGGCTGAGCCATTGGTTAATTCCTCTTCCTGGTGCGAAATGAGCGTTCCATTTGCCCGTGCAGACACCTACAGCTAGTCTCTCATTGGTTCTCCCAATTCCTGTTCATCTTGCGCAGAAATTGCAAACTGTGCCAAACAGGAGGTTAAAGGCACTGACTCTCCAAGTGGGGAGAGTGTTAGTAAACCTTCTGGAATGGTGAACCCGAGTACCAGGGTTCGAAAACTGAGATGCATGTGAAAACGTTTCCCAATCCACGGCGGACGATAGTCTGGGTTTCCCATGCATGTTTTAGCTGAAGGAAGAATCCCTTAAACCTGGAGAGTTGGGACCCATGGAATGGGTACCATGCATTATGACTTCAAAGGGTCTGCGTTTGCTCACCGAACCTCACCAATGCTATCAGCCCGAAGGGTCCTGCCTTATGTCTCACCCAGCTCTGGGTGTAGATGTGGTAAATCCAGGTTGCATCACAAGCCCTGAATGAATGATTTAAGAATTGCTCTCTATTTCACTGTCATTGTGTTTTGTTTTTGAAATTTATTTAGATAATGGGATTTATCGGATTTTCACTGCTCCGTTTAGGCCGCTGTACACACGCTTGTTTTCCTTATGGAGACATATAAATAAATGCTTTTTAAGATTCTTATTTGTCAGGTATCTTCCCAGGCGTTGAATATGGGGTGTTGAGTCCATTTCGTTGAGCAAGGAGTAGGTCTTGTCTATTATATATTTGGCTTATGGAACTGTATCTGTGCTAATTTCAATCTCTGGTTTTATGCAGCACCCCAACTCACCTTTCCCCATAAGCAAGCATAAGTTGGTTTTCTAAATTTGAGACCCTGTTCTCTTTTTTAATTCAGTTCATGTGTAGCCAAGTTTACATTCCGTGTATTAGTGATATCTTATGATGTTTCTTTTTCTGTGTGACTTATTTCTCATAGAATCATCGTACCTGAATCCACTCATTATGCCGCTACGGGCCTGATGACGTAGATTTCATTGCTGAGTGATATTCCATTGTACGTGCGTACCACAAATTCTTTATCCATTTTTTGCTTTCTCAGATATTTAACTCGTACCGTAGACGAGGTTCTTGTAAACAGAGCCGTCCCAAACATTGGGGTGGCTGTGTGTTTTTGATTTTAATTTCCCTAAGCTATAGGACCATAAGTGGAAGTGCCATAGGCTGTGTTGCTTTGTTTCCTATGTGTTTCAGGAAACACCATACACTTCTCCAGAGTGGCTGTTGGCTATTTACATCCCGCCCATCAGCATAACAAGGCTCCCTGATCTCCATGACCTCTCCTGCCTTTCTGGATTTTACAATATTTTCAGATGCCCCTTTTGACCGGGAGGCAGTGAGACTTCATTGTAGTGCAGATTTCTTTTACACGCTTGGTTGGTTGGCCAAAAAGTGCGTATGCGTTTTTTCCTGAATATATTCAGGAAAAAACGCATACGCCCTTTTTGGCCAAGTGCATCATTGTCGACATTCTGCCTCTTTTCCTATGCTTTAAGTGCAATTCCAGTCTACCCCCTGAAATCGTTTTCCTGAAATTCTGCCCCGCTTTCAAGTCCTCTTCGAAGACTTACTTCTATACATTTTTGGACGATAGCTGTCATTCATAACTCTGCAGGTTTGTGAATTACAGTGTCCCTGAGCTCCTTTCTTCAACTCGCTTTCTTGTGAGCTGGCCGCAAACCCGCAGGATTGCTTCAGGCCCTAATCTCTTTCCGGCAGGGCACACTGAGCCTTTGGTTAATTCCTCTTCCTGGTGGGAAATGAGCGTTCCATTTGCCCGTGCAGACACCTACAGCTAGTCTCTCATTGGTTCTCCCTATTCCTGTTCATCTTGCGCAGAAATTGCAAAGTGTGCCAAACAGGAGGTGAAAGGCACTGACTCTCCTTGTGGGGAGAGTGTTAGTAAAGCGTCTGGAATGGTGAACCCGAGTACCAGGGTACGAAAACTGAGATGCATTTGAAAACGTTTCCCAATCACACGGTGGACCATACTATGGGTTTCCCATGCATGTTTTAGCTGAAGGAAGAATCCCTTAAACCTTGATTGTTGGGACCCATGGAATGGGTACCATGCAGTATGACTTCAAAGGGTCTGCGTGTGCTCACCAAACCTCACCAATCCTATCAGCCCGAAGTGTCCAGCCTTATGTCTCACCCAGCTCTGGGTGTAGATGTGGTAAATCCAGGTTGCATCACAAGCCCTGAATGAATTATTTAAGTATTGCTCTCTATTTCACTCTCATTGTGTTTTGTTTTTGAAATTCATTTTGATAATGGATTTATCGGATGTTCACTGCTGCGTTTAGGCCGCTGTACACACGCTTGATTTTCTTATGGAGATATATAAATCCATGGGTCTTACGATTCTTTCTTGTCAGGTATCTTCCCAGGCGTTGAATATGGGGTGTTGAGTCCATTTCGTTGAGCAAGGAGTAGGTCTTGTCTATTATATATTTGCCTTATGAAACGGTATCTGTGCTAATTTCAATCTCTGGTTTTATGCAGCACCCCAACTCAACTTTCCGCATAAGCAAGCATAAGTTGGTTTTCTAAATTTGAGACCCTGTTCTGTTTTGTAATTCAGTTCATGTGTAGCCAAGTTTACATTCGGTGTATTAGTGATATCTTATGATGTTTCTTTTTCTGTGTGACTTATTTCTCATAGAATCATCATACCTGAATCCACTCATTATGCCGCTACGGGCCTGATGACGAAGATTTCATTGCTGAGTGATATTCCATTGTACGTGCGTACCACAACATCTTTATGCATTTTTTGCTTTCTGGGATATTTAACTTGTACCGTAGACGAGGTTGTTGTAAACAGAGCCGTCAAAAATTTTGGGGTGGCTGTATCTTTTTGATTTTAATTTCCCTAAGCTATAGGACCATAAGTGGAAGTGCCATACTCTGTGTTGCTTTGTTTCCTACGTGTTTCAGGAAACACCATACACTTCTCCAGAGTGGTTGTTGGCAGTTTACATCCCGCCCATCAGCATAACAAGGCTCCCTGTTCTCCATGACCTGTCCTGCCTTTCTGGATTTTACACTTTTTTCAGATGGCCCTTTTGACCGGGGGGCAGTGAGACTTCATTGTAGTGCAGATTTCCTTTACACGCTTGTTGGTTGGCGAAAAAGTGCATATGCGTTTTTTCCTGAATATATTCAGGAAAAAACGCATACGCCCTTTTTGGCCAAGTGCATCATTGTCAACATTCTGCCTCTTTTCCTATGCTTTAAGTGCAATTCCAGTCTACCCCGTGAAATCGTTTTCCTGAAATTCTGCCCCGCTTTCAAGTCCTCTTTGAAGACTTACTTCAATACATTTTTGGACAATAGCTGTCATTCATAACTATGCAGGTTTCTGAATTACACTGCCCCTGAGCTCCTTTCTTCAACTAGCTTTCTTGTGAGCTGGCCACAAAACCGCAGGATTGCTTCAGGCCATAATCTCTTTAGGGCAGGGCATGCTGAGCTTTTGGTTAATTCCTCTTCTTGGTGGGAAATGAGCGTTCCATTTGCCCGTGCAGACACCTACAGCTAGTCTCTCATTAGTTCTCCCTATTCCTGTTCATCTTGCGCAGAAATTGCAAACTGTGCCAAACAGGAGGTTAAAGGCACTGACTCTCCAAGTGGGGATAGTGTTAGTAAAGCATCTGGAATGGTGAACCCGAGCACCAGGGGACGAAACCTGAGATGCATTTGAAAACGTTTCCCGGTCACACAGTGCACTGTACTGTGGGTTTCACATGCATGTTTTAGCTGAAGGAAGTATCCCTTAAACCTGGAGAGTTGGGATCCATGGAATGGGTACCATGCAGTATGACTTCAAAGGGTCTGCGTTTGGTCACCGAACCTCACCAATGCTATCAGCCCGAAGTGTCCAGCCTTATGTCTCACCCAGCTCTGGGTGTAGATGTGGTAAATCCAGGTTGCATCACAAGCCCTGAATGAATTATTTAAGAATTGCTCTCTATTTCACTGTCATTGTGTTTTGTTTTTGAAATTCATTTTGATAATGGGATTTATCGGATTTTCACTGCTGCGTTTAGGTCGCTGTACACACGCTTGATTTCCTTATGGAGACATATAAATCCATGGGTTTTAAGATTCTTACTTGTCAGGTATCTTCCCAGGCATTGAATATGGGGTGTTGAGTCCATTTCGTTGAGCAAGGAGTAGGTCTTGTCTATTATATATTTGGCTTATGGAACGGTATCTGTGCTAATTTCAATCTCTGGTTTTATGCAGCACCCCAACTCACTTTTCCCCATAAGCAAGCATATGTTGCTTTTCTAAATTTGAGACCCTATTCTGTTTTCTAATTCAGTTCATGTGTAGCCAAGGTTACATTCCGTGTATTAGTGATATCTTATGATGTTTCTTTTTCTGTGTGACTTATTTCTCGTAGAATCATCGTACCTGAATCCACTGATTATGCCGATAGGACGTGATGACGTAGATTTCATTGCTGAGTGATATTCCACTGTACGTGCGTACCACAACTTCTTTATGCATTTTTTGCTTTCTTGGATATTTAACTTGTACCGTAGACGAGGTTCTTGTAAACAGAGCCGTCCCAAACTTTGGGGTGGCTGTGTGTTTTTGATTTTAATTTCCGTAAGCTATAGGACCATAAGTGGAAGTGCCATAGGCTGTGTTGCTTTGTTTCCTACGTGTTTCAGGAAACACCATACACTTCTCCAGAGTGGCTGTTGGCAATTTACATCCCGCTCATCAGCATAACAAGGCTCCCTGTTCTCCATGACCTGTCCTGCCTTTCCGGATTTTACACTTTTTTCAGATGGCCCTTTTGACCACGGGGCAGTGAGACTTCATTGTAGTGCCGATTTCATTTACACGCTTGCTTGGTTGGCCAAAAAGTGCGTTTGCGTTTTTTCCTGAATATATTCAGGAAAAAACGCATATGCCCTTTTTAGCCAAGTGCAGCATTGTCGACATTCTGCCTCTGTTCCTATGCTTTAAGCGCAATTCCAGTCTACCCCCTGAAATCGTGTTCCTGAAATTCTGCCCCGCTTTCAAGTCCTCTTCAAAGACTTACATCAGTACATTTTGGACGATAGCTGTCATTCATAACTCTGCAGGTTTGTGAATTACAGTGCCCCTGAGCTCCTTTCTTCAACTCGCTTTCTTGTGACCTGGCCGCAAAACCGCAGGATTGCTTCAGGCCCTAATCTCTTTCCGGCAGGGCACACTGAGCCTTTGGTTAATTCCTCTTCCTGGTGGGAAATGAGTGTTCCATTTGCCCGTGCAGACACCTACAGCTAGTCTCTCATTGGTTCTCCCTATTCCTCTTCACCTTGCGCAGAAATTGCAAACTGTGCCAAACAGGAGGTGAAAGGCACTGCCTCTCCAAGTGAGGAGAGTGTTAGTAAAGCGTCTGGAATGGTGAACCCGAGTACCAGGGGACGAAAACTGAGATGCATTTGAAAACGTTTCCCAGTCACACAGTGCACTGTACTGTGGGTTTCCCATGCATGTTTTGGCTGAAGGAAGAATCCCTTAAACCTTGATTGTTGGGACCCATGGAATGGGTACCATGCAGTATGACTTCAAAGGGTTTGCGTTTGCTCATCGAACCTCACAAATGCTATCAGCCCGAAGTGTGCAGCCTTATGTCTCACCCAGCTCTGGGTGTAGATGTGGTAAATCCAGGTTGCATCACAAGCCCTGAATGAATTATTTAAGTATTGCTCTCTATTTCACTCTCATTGTGTTTTGTTTTTGAAATTCATTTTGATAATGGATTTATCGGATGTTCACTGCTGCGTTTAGGCCGCTGTACACACGCTTGATTTTCTTATGGAGATATATAAATCCATGGGTCTTACGATTCTTTCTTGTCAGGTATCTTCCCAGGCGTTGAATATGGGGTGTTGAGTCCATTTCGTTGAGCAAGGAGTAGGTCTTGTCTATTATATATTTGCCTTATGAAACGGTATCTGTGCTAATTTCAATCTCTGGTTTTATGCAGCACCCCAACTCAACTTTCCCCATAAGCAAGCATAAGTTGGTTTTCTAAATTTGAGACCCTGTTCTGTTTTGTAATTCACTTCATGTGTAGCCAAGTTTACATTCCGTGTATTAGTGATATCTTATGATGTTTCTTTTTCTGTGTGACTTATTTCTCATAGAATCATCATACCTGAATCCACTCATTATGCCGCTATGGGCCTGATGACGTAGATTTCATTGCTGAGTGATATTCCATTGTACGTGCGTACCACAACATCTTTATGCATTTTTTGCTTTCTGGGATATTTAACTTGTACCGTAGACGAGGTTGTTGTAAACAGAGCCGTCCCAAACTTTGGGGTGGCTGTGTGTTTTTGATTTTTATTTCCCTAAGCTATAGGACCATAAGTGGAAGTGCCATAGGCTGTGTTGCTTTCTTTCCTACGTGTTTCAGGAAACACCATACACTTCTCCAGAGTGGTTGTTGGCAATTTACATCCCGCCCATCAGCAAAACAAGGCTCCCTGTTCTCCATGACCTGTCCTGCCTTTCTGGATTTTACACTTTTTTCAGATGGCCCTTTTGACCGGGGGGCAGTGAGACTTCATTGTAGTGAAGATTTCCTTTACACGCTTGCTTGGTTGGCGAAAAAGTGCGTATGCGTTTTTTCCTGAATGTATTCAGGAAAAAACGCATACGCCCTTTTTGGCCAAGTGCATCATTGTCGACATTCTGCCTCTTTTCCTATGCTTTAAGTGCAATTCCAGTCTACCCCGTGAAATCGTTTTCCTGAAATTTTGCCCCGCTTTCCAGTCCTCTTCGAAGACTTACTTCAGTACATTTTTGGACGATAGCTGTCATTCATAACTCTGCAAGTTTGTGAATTACAGTGCCCCTGATCTCCTTTCTTCAACTCGCTTTCTTGTGAGCTGGCCGCAAAACCGCAGGCTTGCTTCAGGCCCTAATCTGTGTCCGGCAGGGCAGGCTGAGCCATTGGTTAATTCCTCTTCCTGGTGCGAAATGAGCGTTCCATTTGCCCGTGCAGACACCTACAGCTAGTCTCTCATTGGTTCTCCCAATTCCTGTTCATCTTGCGCAGAAATTGCAAACTGTGCCAAACAGGAGGTTAAAGGCACTGACTCTCCAAGTGGGGAGAGTGTTAGTAAACCTTCTGGAATGGTGAACCCGAGTACCAGGGTTCGAAAACTGAGATGCATGTGAAAACGTTTCCCAATCCACGGCGGACGATAGTCTGGGTTTCCCATGCATGTTTTAGCTGAAGGAAGAATCCCTTAAACCTGGAGAGTTGGGACCCATGGAATGGGTACCATGCATTATGACTTCAAAGGGTCTGCGTTTGCTCACCGAACCTCACCAATGCTATCAGCCCGAAGGGTCCTGCCTTATGTCTCACCCAGCTCTGGGTGTAGATGTGGTAAATCCAGGTTGCATCACAAGCCCTGAATGAATGATTTAAGAATTGCTCTCTATTTCACTGTCATTGTGTTTTGTTTTTGAAATTTATTTAGATAATGGGATTTATCGGATTTTCACTGCTCCGTTTAGGCCGCTGTACACACGCTTGTTTTCCTTATGGAGACATATAAATAAATGCTTTTTAAGATTCTTATTTGTCAGGTATCTTCCCAGGCGTTGAATATGGGGTGTTGAGTCCATTTCGTTGAGCAAGGAGTAGGTCTTGTCTATTATATATTTGGCTTATGGAACTGTATCTGTGCTAATTTCAATCTCTGGTTTTATGCAGCACCCCAACTCACCTTTCCCCATAAGCAAGCATAAGTTGGTTTTCTAAATTTGAGACCCTGTTCTCTTTTTTAATTCAGTTCATGTGTAGCCAAGTTTACATTCCGTGTATTAGTGATATCTTATGATGTTTCTTTTTCTGTGTGACTTATTTCTCATAGAATCATCGTACCTGAATCCACTCATTATGCCGCTACGGGCCTGATGACGTAGATTTCATTGCTGAGTGATATTCCATTGTACGTGCGTACCACAAATTCTTTATCCATTTTTTGCTTTCTCAGATATTTAACTCGTACCGTAGACGAGGTTCTTGTAAACAGAGCCGTCCCAAACATTGGGGTGGCTGTGTGTTTTTGATTTTAATTTCCCTAAGCTATAGGACCATAAGTGGAAGTGCCATAGGCTGTGTTGCTTTGTTTCCTATGTGTTTCAGGAAACACCATACACTTCTCCAGAGTGGCTGTTGGCTATTTACATCCCGCCCATCAGCATAACAAGGCTCCCTGATCTCCATGACCTCTCCTGCCTTTCTGGATTTTACAATATTTTCAGATGCCCCTTTTGACCGGGAGGCAGTGAGACTTCATTGTAGTGCAGATTTCTTTTACACGCTTGGTTGGTTGGCCAAAAAGTGCGTATGCGTTTTTTCCTGAATATATTCAGGAAAAAACGCATACGCCCTTTTTGGCCAAGTGCATCATTGTTGACATTCTGCCTCTTTTCCTATGCTTTAAGTGCAATTCCAGTCTACCCCCTGAAATCGTTTTCCTGAAATTCTGCCCCGCTTTCAAGTCCTCTTCGAAGACTTACTTCTATACATTTTTGGACGATAGCTGTCATTCATAACTCTGCAGGTTTGTGAATTACAGTGTCCCTGAGCTCCTTTCTTCAACTCGCTTTCTTGTGAGCTGGCCGCAAACCCGCAGGATTGCTTCAGGCCCTAATCTCTTTCCGGCAGGGCACACTGAGCCTTTGGTTAATTCCTCTTCCTGGTGGGAAATGAGCGTTCCATTTGCCCGTGCAGACACCTACAGCTAGTCTCTCATTGGTTCTCCCTATTCCTGTTCATCTTGCGCAGAAATTGCAAAGTGTGCCAAACAGGAGGTGAAAGGCACTGACTCTCCTTGTGGGGAGAGTGTTAGTAAAGCGTCTGGAATGGTGAACCCGAGTACCAGGTTACGAAAACTGAGATGCATTTGAAAACGTTTCCCAATCACACGGTGGACCATATTATGGGTTTCCCATGCATGTTTTAGCTGAAGGAAGAATCCCTTAAACCTTGATTGTTGGGACCCATGGAATGGGTACCATGCAGTATGACTTCAAAGGGTTTGCGTTTGCTCATCGAACCTCACAAATGCTATCAGCCCGAAGTGTGCAGCCTTATGTCTCACCCAGCTCTGGGTGTAGATGTGGTAAATCCAGGTTGCATCACAAGCCCTGAATGAATTATTTAAGTATTGCTCTCTATTTCACTCTCATTGTGTTTTGTTTTTGAAATTCATTTTGATAATGGATTTATCGGATGTTCACTGCTGCGTTTAGGCCGCTGTACACACGCTTGATTTTCTTATGGAGATATATAAATCCATGGGTCTTACGATTCTTTCTTGTCAGGTATCTTCCCAGGCGTTGAATATGGGGTGTTGAGTCCATTTCGTTGAGCAAGGAGTAGGTCTTGTCTATTATATATTTGCCTTATGAAACGGTATCTGTGCTAATTTCAATCTCTGGTTTTATGCAGCACCCCAACTCAACTTTCCGCATAAGCAAGCATAAGTTGGTTTTCTAAATTTGAGACCCTGTTCTGTTTTGTAATTCAGTTCATGTGTAGCCAAGTTTACATTCGGTGTATTAGTGATATCTTATGATGTTTCTTTTTCTGTGTGACTTATTTCTCATAGAATCATCATACCTGAATCCACTCATTATGCCGCTACGGGCCTGATGACGAAGATTTCATTGCTGAGTGATATTCCATTGTACGTGCGTACCACAACATCTTTATGCATTTTTTGCTTTCTGGGATATTTAACTTGTACCGTAGACGAGGTTGTTGTAAACAGAGCCGTCAAAAATTTTGGGGTGGCTGTATCTTTTTGATTTTAATTTCCCTAAGCTATAGGACCATAAGTGGAAGTGCCATACTCTGTGTTGCTTTGTTTCCTACGTGTTTCAGGAAACACCATACACTTCTCCAGAGTGGTTGTTGGCAGTTTACATCCCGCCCATCAGCATAACAAGGCTCCCTGTTCTCCATGACCTGTCCTGCCTTTCTGGATTTTACACTTTTTTCAGATGGCCCTTTTGACCGGGGGACAGTGAGACTTCATTGTAGTGCAGATTTCCTTTACACGCTTGTTGGTTGGCGAAAAAGTGCATATGCGTTTTTTCCTGAATATATTCAGGAAAAAACGCATACGCCCTTTTTGGCCAAGTGCATCATTGTCAACATTCTGCCTCTTTTCCTATGCTTTAAGTGCAATTCCAGTCTACCCCGTGAAATCGTTTTCCTGAAATTCTGCCCCGCTTTCAAGTCCTCTTTGAAGACTTACTTCAATACATTTTTGGACAATAGCTGTCATTCATAACTATGCAGGTTTCTGAATTACACTGCCCCTGAGCTCCTTTCTTCAACTAGCTTTCTTGTGAGCTGGCCACAAAACCGCAGGATTGCTTCAGGCCATAATCTCTTTAGGGCAGGGCATGCTGAGCTTTTGGTTAATTCCTCTTCTTGGTGGGAAATGAGCGTTCCATTTGCCCGTGCAGACACCTACAGCTAGTCTCTCATTAGTTCTCCCTATTCCTGTTCATCTTGCGCAGAAATTGCAAACTGTGCCAAACAGGAGGTTAAAGGCACTGACTCTCCAAGTGGGGATAGTGTTAGTAAAGCATCTGGAATGGTGAACCCGAGCACCAGGGGACGAAACCTGAGATGCATTTGAAAACGTTTCCCGGTCACACAGTGCACTGTACTGTGGGTTTCACATGCATGTTTTAGCTGAAGGAAGTATCCCTTAAACCTGGAGAGTTGGGATCCATGGAATGGGTACCATGCAGTATGACTTCAAAGGGTCTGCGTTTGGTCACCGAACCTCACCAATGCTATCAGCCCGAAGTGTCCAGCCTTATGTCTCACCCAGCTCTGGGTGTAGATGTGGTAAATCCAGGTTGCATCACAAGCCCTGAATGAATTATTTAAGAATTGCTCTCTATTTCACTGTCATTGTGTTTTGTTTTTGAAATTCATTTTGATAATGGGATTTATCGGATTTTCACTGCTGCGTTTAGGTCGCTGTACACACGCTTGATTTCCTTATGGAGACATATAAATCCATGGGTTTTAAGATTCTTACTTGTCAGGTATCTTCCCAGGCATTGAATATGGGGTGTTGAGTCCATTTCGTTGAGCAAGGAGTAGGTCTTGTCTATTATATATTTGGCTTATGGAACGGTATCTGTGCTAATTTCAATCTCTGGTTTTATGCAGCACCCCAACTCACTTTTCCCCATAAGCAAGCATATGTTGCTTTTCTAAATTTGAGACCCTATTCTGTTTTCTAATTCAGTTCATGTGTAGCCAAGGTTACATTCCGTGTATTAGTGATATCTTATGATGTTTCTTTTTCTGTGTGACTTATTTCTCGTAGAATCATCGTA
Source organism: Delphinapterus leucas (assembly GCF_059928025.1). Lineage (NCBI taxonomy): Eukaryota > Metazoa > Chordata > Mammalia > Artiodactyla > Monodontidae > Delphinapterus > Delphinapterus leucas. The sequence continues at coordinate 723,256 of NW_028322256.1, read as the reverse complement.
CCTGAATCCACTGATTATGCCGATAGGACGTGATGACGTAGATTTCATTGCTGAGTGATATTCCACTGTACGTGCGTACCACAACTTCTTTATGCATTTTTTGCTTTCTTGGATATTTAACTTGTACCGTAGACGAGGTTCTTGTAAACAGAGCCGTCCCAAACTTTGGGGTGGCTGTGTGTTTTTGATTTTAATTTCCGTAAGCTATAGGACCATAAGTGGAAGTGCCATAGGCTGTGTTGCTTTGTTTCCTACGTGTTTCAGGAAACACCATACACTTCTCCAGAGTGGCTGTTGGCAATTTACATCCCGCTCATCAGCATAACAAGGCTCCCTGTTCTCCATGACCTGTCCTGCCTTTCCGGATTTTACACTTTTTTCAGATGGCCCTTTTGACCACGGGGCAGTGAGACTTCATTGTAGTGCCGATTTCATTTACACGCTTGCTTGGTTGGCCAAAAAGTGCGTTTGCGTTTTTTCCTGAATATATTCAGGAAAAAACGCATATGCCCTTTTTAGCCAAGTGCAGCATTGTCGACATTCTGCCTCTGTTCCTATGCTTTAAGCGCAATTCCAGTCTACCCCCTGAAATCGTGTTCCTGAAATTCTGCCCCGCTTTCAAGTCCTCTTCAAAGACTTACTTCAGTACATTTTGGACGATAGCTGTCATTCATAACTCTGCAGGTTTGTGAATTACAGTGCCCCTGAGCTCCTTTCTTCAACTCGCTTTCTTGTGACCTGGCCGCAAAACCGCAGGATTGCTTCAGGCCCTAATCTCTTTCCGGCAGGGCACACTGAGCCTTTGGTTAATTCCTCTTCCTGGTGGGAAATGAGTGTTCCATTTGCCCGTGCAGACACCTACAGCTAGTCTCTCATTGGTTCTCCCTATTCCTCTTCACCTTGCGCAGAAATTGCAAACTGTGCCAAACAGGAGGTGAAAGGCACTGCCTCTCCAAGTGAGGAGAGTGTTAGTAAAGCGTCTGGAATGGTGAACCCGAGTACCAGGGGACGAAAACTGAGATGCATTTGAAAACGTTTCCCAGTCACACAGTGCACTGTACTGTGGGTTTCCCATGCATGTTTTAGCTGAAGGAAGAATCCCTTAAACCTTGATTGTTGGGACCCATGGAATGGGTACCATGCAGTATGACTTCAAAGGGTTTGCGTTTGCTCATCGAACCTCACAAATGCTATCAGCCCGAAGTGTGCAGCCTTATGTCTCACCCAGCTCTGGGTGTAGATGTGGTAAATCCAGGTTGCATCACAAGCCCTGAATGAATTATTTAAGTATTGCTCTCTATTTCACTCTCATTGTGTTTTGTTTTTGAAATTCATTTTGATAATGGATTTATCGGATGTTCACTGCTGCGTTTAGGCCGCTGTACACACGCTTGATTTTCTTATGGAGATATATAAATCCATGGGTCTTACGATTCTTTCTTGTCAGGTATCTTCCCAGGCGTTGAATATGGGGTGTTGAGTCCATTTCGTTGAGCAAGGAGTAGGTCTTGTCTATTATATATTTGCCTTATGAAACGGTATCTGTGCTAATTTCAATCTCTGGTTTTATGCAGCACCCCAACTCAACTTTCCCCATAAGCAAGCATAAGTTGGTTTTCTAAATTTGAGACCCTGTTCTGTTTTGTAATTCACTTCATGTGTAGCCAAGTTTACATTCCGTGTATTAGTGATATCTTATGATGTTTCTTTTTCTGTGTGACTTATTTCTCATAGAATCATCATACCTGAATCCACTCATTATGCCGCTATGGGCCTGATGACGTAGATTTCATTGCTGAGTGATATTCCATTGTACGTGCGTACCACAACATCTTTATGCATTTTTTGCTTTCTGGGATATTTAACTTGTACCGTAGACGAGGTTGTTGTAAACAGAGCCGTCCCAAACTTTGGGGTGGCTGTGTGTTTTTGATTTTTATTTCCCTAAGCTATAGGACCATAAGTGGAAGTGCCATAGGCTGTGTTGCTTTCTTTCCTACGTGTTTCAGGAAACACCATACACTTCTCCAGAGTGGTTGTTGGCAATTTACATCCCGCCCATCAGCAAAACAAGGCTCCCTGTTCTCCATGACCTGTCCTGCCTTTCTGGATTTTACACTTTTTTCAGATGGCCCTTTTGACCGGGGGGCAGTGAGACTTCATTGTAGTGAAGATTTCCTTTACACGCTTGCTTGGTTGGCGAAAAAGTGCGTATGCGTTTTTTCCTGAATGTATTCAGGAAAAAACGCATACGCCCTTTTTGGCCAAGTGCATCATTGTCGACATTCTGCCTCTTTTCCTATGCTTTAAGTGCAATTCCAGTCTACCCCGTGAAATCGTTTTCCTGAAATTTTGCCCCGCTTTCCAGTCCTCTTCGAAGACTTACTTCAGTACATTTTTGGACGATAGCTGTCATTCATAACTCTGCAAGTTTGTGAATTACAGTGCCCCTGATCTCCTTTCTTCAACTCGCTTTCTTGTGAGCTGGCCGCAAAACCGCAGGATTGCTTCAGGCCCTAATCTGTGTCCGGCAGGGCAGGCTGAGCCATTGGTTAATTCCTCTTCCTGGTGCGAAATGAGCGTTCCATTTGCCCGTGCAGACACCTACAGCTAGTCTCTCATTGGTTCTCCCAATTCCTGTTCATCTTGCGCAGAAATTGCAAACTGTGCCAAACAGGAGGTTAAAGGCACTGACTCTCCAAGTGGGGAGAGTGTTAGTAAACCTTCTGGAATGGTGAACCCGAGTACCAGGGTTCGAAAACTGAGATGCATGTGAAAACGTTTCCCAATCCACGGCGGACGATAGTCTGGGTTTCCCATGCATGTTTTAGCTGAAGGAAGAATCCCTTAAACCTGGAGAGTTGGGACCCATGGAATGGGTACCATGCATTATGACTTCAAAGGGTCTGCGTTTGCTCACCGAACCTCACCAATGCTATCAGCCCGAAGGGTCCTGCCTTATGTCTCACCCAGCTCTGGGTGTAGATGTGGTAAATCCAGGTTGCATCACAAGCCCTGAATGAATGATTTAAGAATTGCTCTCTATTTCACTGTCATTGTGTTTTGTTTTTGAAATTTATTTAGATAATGGGATTTATCGGATTTTCACTGCTCCGTTTAGGCCGCTGTACACACGCTTGTTTTCCTTATGGAGACATATAAATAAATGCTTTTTAAGATTCTTATTTGTCAGGTATCTTCCCAGGCGTTGAATATGGGGTGTTGAGTCCATTTCGTTGAGCAAGGAGTAGGTCTTGTCTATTATATATTTGGCTTATGGAACTGTATCTGTGCTAATTTCAATCTCTGGTTTTATGCAGCACCCCAACTCACCTTTCCCCATAAGCAAGCATAAGTTGGTTTTCTAAATTTGAGACCCTGTTCTCTTTTTTAATTCAGTTCATGTGTAGCCAAGTTTACATTCCGTGTATTAGTGATATCTTATGATGTTTCTTTTTCTGTGTGACTTATTTCTCATAGAATCATCGTACCTGAATCCACTCATTATGCCGCTACGGGCCTGATGACGTAGATTTCATTGCTGAGTGATATTCCATTGTACGTGCGTACCACAAATTCTTTATCCATTTTTTGCTTTCTCAGATATTTAACTCGTACCGTAGACGAGGTTCTTGTAAACAGAGCCGTCCCAAACATTGGGGTGGCTGTGTGTTTTTGATTTTAATTTCCCTAAGCTATAGGACCATAAGTGGAAGTGCCATAGGCTGTGTTGCTTTGTTTCCTATGTGTTTCAGGAAACACCATACACTTCTCCAGAGTGGCTGTTGGCTATTTACATCCCGCCCATCAGCATAACAAGGCTCCCTGATCTCCATGACCTCTCCTGCCTTTCTGGATTTTACAATATTTTCAGATGCCCCTTTTGACCGGGAGGCAGTGAGACTTCATTGTAGTGCAGATTTCTTTTACACGCTTGGTTGGTTGGCCAAAAAGTGCGTATGCGTTTTTTCCTGAATATATTCAGGAAAAAACGCATACGCCCTTTTTGGCCAAGTGCATCATTGTCGACATTCTGCCTCTTTTCCTATGCTTTAAGTGCAATTCCAGTCTACCCCCTGAAATCGTTTTCCTGAAATTCTGCCCCGCTTTCAAGTCCTCTTCGAAGACTTACTTCTATACATTTTTGGACGATAGCTGTCATTCATAACTCTGCAGGTTTGTGAATTACAGTGTCCCTGAGCTCCTTTCTTCAACTCGCTTTCTTGTGAGCTGGCCGCAAACCCGCAGGATTGCTTCAGGCCCTAATCTCTTTCCGGCAGGGCACACTGAGCCTTTGGTTAATTCCTCTTCCTGGTGGGAAATGAGCGTTCCATTTGCCCGTGCAGACACCTACAGCTAGTCTCTCATTGGTTCTCCCTATTCCTGTTCATCTTGCGCAGAAATTGCAAAGTGTGCCAAACAGGAGGTGAAAGGCACTGACTCTCCTTGTGGGGAGAGTGTTAGTAAAGCGTCTGGAATGGTGAACCCGAGTACCAGGGTACGAAAACTGAGATGCATTTGAAAACGTTTCCCAATCACACGGTGGACCATACTATGGGTTTCCCATGCATGTTTTAGCTGAAGGAAGAATCCCTTAAACCTTGATTGTTGGGACCCATGGAATGGGTACCATGCAGTATGACTTCAAAGGGTTTGCGTTTGCTCATCGAACCTCACAAATGCTATCAGCCCGAAGTGTGCAGCCTTATGTCTCACCCAGCTCTGGGTGTAGATGTGGTAAATCCAGGTTGCATCACAAGCCCTGAATGAATTATTTAAATATTGCTCTCTATTTCACTCTCATTGTGTTTTGTTTTTGAAATTCATTTTGATAATGGATTTATCGGATGTTCACTGCTGCGTTTAGGCCGCTGTACACACGCTTGATTTTCTTATGGAGATATATAAATCCATGGGTCTTACGATTCTTTCTTGTCAGGTATCTTCCCAGGCGTTGAATATGGGGTGTTGAGTCCATTTCGTTGAGCAAGGAGTAGGTCTTGTCTATTATATATTTGCCTTATGAAACGGTATCTGTGCTAATTTCAATCTCTGGTTTTATGCAGCACCCCAACTCAACTTTCCGCATAAGCAAGCATAAGTTGGTTTTCTAAATTTGAGACCCTGTTCTGTTTTGTAATTCAGTTCATGTGTAGCCAAGTTTACATTCGGTGTATTAGTGATATCTTATGATGTTTCTTTTTCTGTGTGACTTATTTCTCATAGAATCATCATACCTGAATCCACTCATTATGCCGCTACGGGCCTGATGACGAAGATTTCATTGCTGAGTGATATTCCATTGTACGTGCGTACCACAACATCTTTATGCATTTTTTGCTTTCTGGGATATTTAACTTGTACCGTAGACGAGGTTGTTGTAAACAGAGCCGTCAAAAATTTTGGGGTGGCTGTATCTTTTTGATTTTAATTTCCCTAAGCTATAGGACCATAAGTGGAAGTGCCATACTCTGTGTTGCTTTGTTTCCTACGTGTTTCAGGAAACACCATACACTTCTCCAGAGTGGTTGTTGGCAGTTTACATCCCGCCCATCAGCATAACAAGGCTCCCTGTTCTCCATGACCTGTCCTGCCTTTCTGGATTTTACACTTTTTTCAGATGGCCCTTTTGACCGGGGGGCAGTGAGACTTCATTGTAGTGCAGATTTCCTTTACACGCTTGTTGGTTGGCGAAAAAGTGCATATGCGTTTTTTCCTGAATATATTCAGGAAAAAACGCATACGCCCTTTTTGGCCAAGTGCATCATTGTCAACATTCTGCCTCTTTTCCTATGCTTTAAGTGCAATTCCAGTCTACCCCGTGAAATCGTTTTCCTGAAATTCTGCCCCGCTTTCAAGTCCTCTTTGAAGACTTACTTCAATACATTTTTGGACAATAGCTGTCATTCATAACTATGCAGGTTTCTGAATTACACTGCCCCTGAGCTCCTTTCTTCAACTAGCTTTCTTGTGAGCTGGCCACAAAACCGCAGGATTGCTTCAGGCCATAATCTCTTTAGGGCAGGGCATGCTGAGCTTTTGGTTAATTCCTCTTCTTGGTGGGAAATGAGCGTTCCATTTGCCCGTGCAGACACCTACAGCTAGTCTCTCATTAGTTCTCCCTATTCCTGTTCATCTTGCGCAGAAATTGCAAACTGTGCCAAACAGGAGGTTAAAGGCACTGACTCTCCAAGTGGGGATAGTGTTAGTAAAGCATCTGGAATGGTGAACCCGAGCACCAGGGGACGAAACCTGAGATGCATTTGAAAACGTTTCCCGGTCACACAGTGCACTGTACTGTGGGTTTCACATGCATGTTTTAGCTGAAGGAAGTATCCCTTAAACCTGGAGAGTTGGGATCCATGGAATGGGTACCATGCAGTATGACTTCAAAGGGTCTGCGTTTGGTCACCGAACCTCACCAATGCTATCAGCCCGAAGTGTCCAGCCTTATGTCTCACCCAGCTCTGGGTGTAGATGTGGTAAATCCAGGTTGCATCACAAGCCCTGAATGAATTATTTAAGAATTGCTCTCTATTTCACTGTCATTGTGTTTTGTTTTTGAAATTCATTTTGATAATGGGATTTATCGGATTTTCACTGCTGCGTTTAGGTCGCTGTACACACGCTTGATTTCCTTATGGAGACATATAAATCCATGGGTTTTAAGATTCTTACTTGTCAGGTATCTTCCCAGGCATTGAATATGGGGTGTTGAGTCCATTTCGTTGAGCAAGGAGTAGGTCTTGTCTATTATATATTTGGCTTATGGAACGGTATCTGTGCTAATTTCAATCTCTGGTTTTATGCAGCACCCCAACTCACTTTTCCCCATAAGCAAGCATATGTTGCTTTTCTAAATTTGAGACCCTATTCTGTTTTCTAATTCAGTTCATGTGTAGCCAAGGTTACATTCCGTGTATTAGTGATATCTTATGATGTTTCTTTTTCTGTGTGACTTATTTCTCGTAGAATCATCGTACCTGAATCCACTGATTATGCCGATAGGACGTGATGACGTAGATTTCATTGCTGAGTGATATTCCACTGTACGTGCGTACCACAACTTCTTTATGCATTTTTTGCTTTCTTGGATATTTAACTTGTACCGTAGACGAGGTTCTTGTAAACAGAGCCGTCCCAAACTTTGGGGTGGCTGTGTGTTTTTGATTTTAATTTCCGTAAGCTATAGGACCATAAGTGGAAGTGCCATAGGCTGTGTTGCTTTGTTTCCTACGTGTTTCAGGAAACACCATACACTTCTCCAGAGTGGCTGTTGGCAATTTACATCCCGCTCATCAGCATAACAAGGCTCCCTGTTCTCCATGACCTGTCCTGCCTTTCCGGATTTTACACTTTTTTCAGATGGCCCTTTTGACCACGGGGCAGTGAGACTTCATTGTAGTGCCGATTTCATTTACACGCTTGCTTGGTTGGCCAAAAAGTGCGTTTGCGTTTTTTCCTGAATATATTCAGGAAAAAACGCATATGCCCTTTTTAGCCAAGTGCAGCATTGTCGACATTCTGCCTCTGTTCCTATGCTTTAAGCGCAATTCCAGTCTACCCCCTGAAATCGTGTTCCTGAAATTCTGCCCCGCTTTCAAGTCCTCTTCAAAGACTTACTTCAGTACATTTTGGACGATAGCTGTCATTCATAACTCTGCAGGTTTGTGAATTACAGTGCCCCTGAGCTCCTTTCTTCAACTCGCTTTCTTGTGACCTGGCCGCAAAACCGCAGGATTGCTTCAGGCCCTAATCTCTTTCCGGCAGGGCACACTGAGCCTTTGGTTAATTCCTCTTCCTGGTGGGAAATGAGTGTTCCATTTGCCCGTGCAGACACCTACAGCTAGTCTCTCATTGGTTCTCCCTATTCCTCTTCACCTTGCGCAGAAATTGCAAACTGTGCCAAACAGGAGGTGAAAGGCACTGCCTCTCCAAGTGAGGAGAGTGTTAGTAAAGCGTCTGGAATGGTGAACCCGAGTACCAGGGGACGAAAACTGAGATGCATTTGAAAACGTTTCCCAGTCACACAGTGCACTGTACTGTGGGTTTCCCATGCATGTTTTAGCTGAAGGAAGAATCCCTTAAACCTTGATTGTTGGGACCCATGGAATGGGTACCATGCAGTATGACTTCAAAGGGTTTGCGTTTGCTCATCGAACCTCACAAATGCTATCAGCCCGAAGTGTGCAGCCTTATGTCTCACCCAGCTCTGGGTGTAGATGTGGTAAATCCAGGTTGCATCACAAGCCCTGAATGAATTATTTAAGTATTGCTCTCTATTTCACTCTCATTGTGTTTTGTTTTTGAAATTCATTTTGATAATGGATTTATCGGATGTTCACTGCTGCGTTTAGGCCGCTGTACACACGCTTGATTTTCTTATGGAGATATATAAATCCATGGGTCTTACGATTCTTTCTTGTCAGGTATCTTCCCAGGCGTTGAATATGGGGTGTTGAGTCCATTTCGTTGAGCAAGGAGTAGGTCTTGTCTATTATATATTTGCCTTATGAAACGGTATCTGTGCTAATTTCAATCTCTGGTTTTATGCAGCACCCCAACTCAACTTTCCCCATAAGCAAGCATAAGTTGGTTTTCTAAATTTGAGACCCTGTTCTGTTTTGTAATTCACTTCATGTGTAGCCAAGTTTACATTCCGTGTATTAGTGATATCTTATGATGTTTCTTTTTCTGTGTGACTTATTTCTCATAGAATCATCATACCTGAATCCACTCATTATGCCGCTATGGGCCTGATGACGTAGATTTCATTGCTGAGTGATATTCCATTGTACGTGCGTACCACAACATCTTTATGCATTTTTTGCTTTCTGGGATATTTAACTTGTACCGTAGACGAGGTTGTTGTAAACAGAGCCGTCCCAAACTTTGGGGTGGCTGTGTGTTTTTGATTTTTATTTCCCTAAGCTATAGGACCATAAGTGGAAGTGCCATAGGCTGTGTTGCTTTCTTTCCTACGTGTTTCAGGAAACACCATACACTTCTCCAGAGTGGTTGTTGGCAATTTACATCCCGCCCATCAGCAAAACAAGGCTCCCTGTTCTCCATGACCTGTCCTGCCTTTCTGGATTTTACACTTTTTTCAGATGGCCCTTTTGACCGGGGGGCAGTGAGACTTCATTGTAGTGAAGATTTCCTTTACACGCTTGCTTGGTTGGCGAAAAAGTGCGTATGCGTTTTTTCCTGAATGTATTCAGGAAAAAACGCATACGCCCTTTTTGGCCAAGTGCATCATTGTCGACATTCTGCCTCTTTTCCTATGCTTTAAGTGCAATTCCAGTCTACCCCGTGAAATCGTTTTCCTGAAATTTTGCCCCGCTTTCCAGTCCTCTTCGAAGACTTACTTCAGTACATTTTTGGACGATAGCTGTCATTCATAACTCTGCAAGTTTGTGAATTACAGTGCCCCTGATCTCCTTTCTTCAACTCGCTTTCTTGTGAGCTGGCCGCAAAACCGCAGGCTTGCTTCAGGCCCTAATCTGTGTCCGGCAGGGCAGGCTGAGCCATTGGTTAATTCCTCTTCCTGGTGCGAAATGAGCGTTCCATTTGCCCGTGCAGACACCTACAGCTAGTCTCTCATTGGTTCTCCCAATTCCTGTTCATCTTGCGCAGAAATTGCAAACTGTGCCAAACAGGAGGTTAAAGGCACTGACTCTCCAAGTGGGGAGAGTGTTAGTAAACCTTCTGGAATGGTGAACCCGAGTACCAGGGTTCGAAAACTGAGATGCATGTGAAAACGTTTCCCAATCCACGGCGGACGATAGTCTGGGTTTCCCATGCATGTTTTAGCTGAAGGAAGAATCCCTTAAACCTGGAGAGTTGGGACCCATGGAATGGGTACCATGCATTATGACTTCAAAGGGTCTGCGTTTGCTCACCGAACCTCACCAATGCTATCAGCCCGAAGGGTCCTGCCTTATGTCTCACCCAGCTCTGGGTGTAGATGTGGTAAATCCAGGTTGCATCACAAGCCCTGAATGAATGATTTAAGAATTGCTCTCTATTTCACTGTCATTGTGTTTTGTTTTTGAAATTTATTTAGATAATGGGATTTATCGGATTTTCACTGCTCCGTTTAGGCCGCTGTACACACGCTTGTTTTCCTTATGGAGACATATAAATAAATGCTTTTTAAGATTCTTATTTGTCAGGTATCTTCCCAGGCGTTGAATATGGGGTGTTGAGTCCATTTCGTTGAGCAAGGAGTAGGTCTTGTCTATTATATATTTGGCTTATGGAACTGTATCTGTGCTAATTTCAATCTCTGGTTTTATGCAGCACCCCAACTCACCTTTCCCCATAAGCAAGCATAAGTTGGTTTTCTAAATTTGAGACCCTGTTCTCTTTTTTAATTCAGTTCATGTGTAGCCAAGTTTACATTCCGTGTATTAGTGATATCTTATGATGTTTCTTTTTCTGTGTGACTTATTTCTCATAGAATCATCGTACCTGAATCCACTCATTATGCCGCTACGGGCCTGATGACGTAGATTTCATTGCTGAGTGATATTCCATTGTACGTGCGTACCACAAATTCTTTATCCATTTTTTGCTTTCTCAGATATTTAACTCGTACCGTAGACGAGGTTCTTGTAAACAGAGCCGTCCCAAACATTGGGGTGGCTGTGTGTTTTTGATTTTAATTTCCCTAAGCTATAGGACCATAAGTGGAAGTGCCATAGGCTGTGTTGCTTTGTTTCCTATGTGTTTCAGGAAACACCATACACTTCTCCAGAGTGGCTGTTGGCTATTTACATCCCGCCCATCAGCATAACAAGGCTCCCTGATCTCCATGACCTCTCCTGCCTTTCTGGATTTTACAATATTTTCAGATGCCCCTTTTGACCGGGAGGCAGTGAGACTTCATTGTAGTGCAGATTTCTTTTACACGCTTGGTTGGTTGGCCAAAAAGTGCGTATGCGTTTTTTCCTGAATATATTCAGGAAAAAACGCATACGCCCTTTTTGGCCAAGTGCATCATTGTCGACATTCTGCCTCTTTTCCTATGCTTTAAGTGCAATTCCAGTCTACCCCCTGAAATCGTTTTCCTGAAATTCTGCCCCGCTTTCAAGTCCTCTTCGAAGACTTACTTCTATACATTTTTGGACGATAGCTGTCATTCATAACTCTGCAGGTTTGTGAATTACAGTGTCCCTGAGCTCCTTTCTTCAACTCGCTTTCTTGTGAGCTGGCCGCAAACCCGCAGGATTGCTTCAGGCCCTAATCTCTTTCCGGCAGGGCACACTGAGCCTTTGGTTAATTCCTCTTCCTGGTGGGAAATGAGCGTTCCATTTGCCCGTGCAGACACCTACAGCTAGTCTCTCATTGGTTCTCCCTATTCCTGTTCATCTTGCGCAGAAATTGCAAAGTGTGCCAAACAGGAGGTGAAAGGCACTGACTCTCCTTGTGGGGAGAGTGTTAGTAAAGCGTCTGGAATGGTGAACCCGAGTACCAGGGTACGAAAACTGAGATGCATTTGAAAACGTTTCCCAATCACACGGTGGACCATACTATGGGTTTCCCATGCATGTTTTAGCTGAAGGAAGAATCCCTTAAACCTTGATTGTTGGGACCCATGGAATGGGTACCATGCAGTATGACTTCAAAGGGTTTGCGTTTGCTCATCGAACCTCACAAATGCTATCAGCCCGAAGTGTGCAGCCTTATGTCTCACCCAGCTCTGGGTGTAGATGTGGTAAATCCAGGTTGCATCACAAGCCCTGAATGAATTATTTAAGTATTGCTCTCTATTTCACTCTCATTGTGTTTTGTTTTTGAAATTCATTTTGATAATGGATTTATCGGATGTTCACTGCTGCGTTTAGGCCGCTGTACACACGCTTGATTTTCTTATGGAGATATATAAATCCATGGGTCTTACGATTCTTTCTTGTCAGGTATCTTCCCAGGCGTTGAATATGGGGTGTTGAGTCCATTTCGTTGAGCAAGGAGTAGGTCTTGTCTATTATATATTTGCCTTATGAAACGGTATCTGTGCTAATTTCAATCTCTGGTTTTATGCAGCACCCCAACTCAACTTTCCCCATAAGCAAGCATAAGTTGGTTTTCTAAATTTGAGACCCTGTACTGTTTTGTAATTCACTTCATGTGTAGCCAAGTTTACATTCCGTGTATTAGTGATATCTTATGATGTTTCTTTTTCTGTGTGACTTATTTCTCATAGAATCATCATACCTGAATCCACTCATTATGCCGCTATGGGCCTGATGACGTAGATTTCATTGCTGAGTGATATTCCATTGTACGTGCGTACCACTATATCTTTATGCATTTTTTGCTTTCTGGGATATTTAACTTGTACCGTAGACGAGGTTGTTGTAAACAGAGCCGTCCCAAACTTTGGGGTGGCTGTGTGTTTTTGATTTTTATTTCCCTAAGCTATAGGACCATAAGTGGAAGTGCCATAGGCTGTGTTGCTTTCTTTCCTACGTGTTTCAGGAAACACCATACACTTCTCCAGAGTGGTTGTTGGCAATTTACATCCCGCCCATCAGCAAAACAAGGCTCCCTGTTCTCCATGACCTGTCCTGCCTTTCTGGATTTTACACTTTTTTCAGATGGCCCTTTTGACCGGGGGGCAGTGAGACTTCATTGTAGTGAAGATTTCCTTTACACGCTTGCTTGGTTGGCGAAAAAGTGCGTATGCGTTTTTTCCTGAATGTATTCAGGAAAAAATGCATACGCCCTTTTTGGCCAAGTGCATCATTGTCGACATTATGCCTCTTTTCCTATGCTTTAAGTGCAATTCCAGTCTACCCCGTGAAATCGTTTTCCTGAAATTTTGCCCCGCTTTCCAGTCCTCTTCGAAGACTTACTTCAGTACATTTTTGGACGATAGCTGTCATTCATAACTCTGCAAGTTTGTGAATTACAGTGCCCCTGATCTCCTTTCTTCAACTCGCTTTCTTGTGAGCTGGCCGCAAAACCGCAGGCTTGCTTCAGGCCCTAATCTGTGTCCGGCAGGGCAGGCTGAGCCATTGGTTAATTCCTCTTCCTGGTGCGAAATGAGCGTTCCATTTGCCCGTGCAGACACCTACAGCTAGTCTCTCATTGGTTCTCCCAATTCCTGTTCATCTTGCGCAGAAATTGCAAACTGTGCCAAACAGGAGGTTAAAGGCACTGACTCTCCAAGTGGGGAGAGTGTTAGTAAACCTTCTGGAATGGTGAACCCGAGTACCAGGGTTCGAAAACTGAGATGCATGTGAAAACGTTTCCCAATCCACGGCGGACGATAGTCTGGGTTTCCCATGCATGTTTTAGCTGAAGGAAGAATCCCTTAAACCTGGAGAGTTGGGACCCATGGAATGGGTACCATGCATTATGACTTCAAAGGGTCTGCGTTTGCTCACCGAACCTCACCAATGCTATCAGCCCGAAGGGTCCTGCCTTATGTCTCACCCAGCTCTGGGTGTAGATGTGGTAAATCCAGGTTGCATCACAAGCCCTGAATGAATGATTTAAGAATTGCTCTCTATTTCACTGTCATTGTGTTTTGTTTTTGAAATTTATTTAGATAATGGGATTTATCGGATTTTCACTGCTCCGTTTAGGCCGCTGTACACACGCTTGTTTTCCTTATGGAGACATATAAATAAATGCTTTTTAAGATTCTTATTTGTCAGGTATCTTCCCAGGCGTTGAATATGGGGTGTTGAGTCCATTTCGTTGAGCAAGGAGTAGGTCTTGTCTATTATATATTTGGCTTATGGAACTGTATCTGTGCTAATTTCAATCTCTGGTTTTATGCAGCACCCCAACTCACCTTTCCCCATAAGCAAGCATAAGTTGGTTTTCTAAATTTGAGACCCTGTTCTCTTTTTTAATTCAGTTCATGTGTAGCCAAGTTTACATTCCGTGTATTAGTGATATCTTATGATGTTTCTTTTTCTGTGTGACTTATTTCTCATAGAATCATCGTACCTGAATCCACTCATTATGCCGCTACGGGCCTGATGACGTAGATTTCATTGCTGAGTGATATTCCATTGTACGTGCGTACCACAAATTCTTTATCCATTTTTTGCTTTCTCAGATATTTAACTCGTACCGTAGACGAGGTTCTTGTAAACAGAGCCGTCCCAAACATTGGGGTGGCTGTGTGTTTTTGATTTTAATTTCCCTAAGCTATAGGACCATAAGTGGAAGTGCCATAGGCTGTGTTGCTTTGTTTCCTATGTGTTTCAGGAAACACCATACACTTCTCCAGAGTGGCTGTTGGCTATTTACATCCCGCCCATCAGCATAACAAGGCTCCCTGATCTCCATGACCTCTCCTGCCTTTCTGGATTTTACAATATTTTCAGATGCCCCTTTTGACCGGGAGGCAGTGAGACTTCATTGTAGTGCAGATTTCTTTTACACGCTTGGTTGGTTGGCCAAAAAGTGCGTATGCGTTTTTTCCTGAATATATTCAGGAAAAAACGCATACGCCCTTTTTGGCCAAGTGCATCATTGTCGACATTCTGCCTCTTTTCCTATGCTTTAAGTGCAATTCCAGTCTACCCCCTGAAATCGTTTTCCTGAAATTCTGCCCCGCTTTCAAGTCCTCTTCGAAGACTTACTTCTATACATTTTTGGACGATAGCTGTCATTCATAACTCTGCAGGTTTGTGAATTACAGTGTTCCTGAGCTCCTTTCTTCAAATCGCTTTCTTGTGAGCTGGCCGCAAACCCGCAGGATTGCTTCAGGCCCTAATCTCTTTCCGGCAGGGCACACTGAGCCTTTGGTTAATTCCTCTTCCTGGTGGGAAATGAGCGTTCCATTTGCCCGTGCAGACACCTACAGCTAGTCTCTCATTGCTTCTCCCTATTCCTGTTCATCTTGCGCAGAAATTGCAAAGTGTGCCAAACAGGAGGTTAAATGCACTGACTCTCCTTGTGGGGAGAGTGTTAGTAAAGCGTCTGGAATGGTGAACCCGAGTACCAGGGTACGAAAACTGAGATGCATTTGAAAACGTTTCCCAATCACACGGTGGACCATACTATGGGTTTCCCATGCATGTTTTAGCTGAAGGAAGAATCCCTTAAACCTGGAGAGTTGGGATCCATGGAATGGGTACCATGCAGTATGACTTCAAAAGGTCTGCGTTTGCTCACCGAACCTCACCAATGCTATCAGCCCGAAGTGCCCAGCCTTATGTCTCACCCAGGTCTGGGTGTAGATGTGGTAAATCCAGGTTGCATCACAAGCCCTGAATGAATTATTTAAGAATTGCTCTCTATTTCACTGTCATTGTGCTTTGTTTTTGAAATTCATTTTGATAATGGGATTTATCGGATTTTCACTGCTGCGTTTAGGCCGCTGTACACATGCTTGATTTCCTTATGGAGACATATAAATCCATGGGTTTTAAGATTCTTACTTGTCAGGTATCTTGCCAGGCGTTGAATATGGGGTGTTGAGTCCATTTCTTTCAGCAAGGAGTAGGTCTTGTCTATTATATATTTGGCTTATGGAAAGGTATCTGTGCTAATTTCAATCTCTGGTTTTATGCAGCACCCCAACTCACCTTTCCCCATAAGCAAGCATAAGTTGGTTTTCTAAATTTGAGACCCTGTTCTGTTTTGTAATTCAGTTCATGTGTGGCCAAGTTTACATTCCGTGTATTAGTGATATCTTATGATGTTTCTTTTTCTGTGTGACTTATTTCTCGTAGAATCATCGTACCTGAATCCACTCATTATGCCGCTACGGGCCTGATGACGTAGATTTCATTGCTGAGTGATATTCCATTGTACGTGCGTACCACAACTTCTTTATCCATTTTTTGCTTTCTCGGATATTTAACTTGTACCATAGACGAGGTTCTTGTAAACAGAGCCGTCCCAAATTTTGGGGTGGCGTTGTGTTTTTGATTTTAATTTCTCTAAGCTATAGGACCATAAGTGGAAGTGCCATAGGCTGTGTTGCTTTGTTTCCTACGTGTTTCAGGAAACACCATACACTTCTCCAGAGTGGCTGTTGGCAATTTACATCCCGCCCATCAGCATAACAAGGCTCCCTGTTCTCCATGACCTGTCGTGCCTTTCTGGAATTTACACTTTTTTCAGATGGCCTTTTTGACCGGGGGGCAGTGAGACTTCATTGTAGTGCACATTTCCTTTACACGGTTGCTTGGTTGGCCAAAAAGGGCGTATGCGTTTTTTCCTGAATATATTCAGGAAAAAACGCATACGCCCTTTTTGGCCAAGTGCATCATTGTCGACATTCTGCCTCTGATCCTATTCTTTAAGTGCAATTCCAGTCTACCCCCTGAAATCGTTTTCCTGAAATTCTGCCCTGATTTCAAGTTCTCTTCGAAGACTTACTTCAAAACATTTTTGGACGATAGCTGAATTCATTACTCTGCAGGTTTGTGAATTACAGTGCCCCTGAGTTCCTTTCTTCAACTCGCTTTCTTGTGAGCTGGCCGCAAAACCGCAGGATTGCTTCAAGCCCTAATCTGGTTCCGGCATGGAATGCTGAGCCTTTGGTTACTTCCTCTTCCTGGTGGGAAATGAGCGTTAAATTTGCACGTGCAGACACCTTCACATGAGTCGTCATGGTGCCCCTTTGCCCCGGTTATCTCTATGGAGGTTGGAGTTGGAGGGCCTCCTCACTCAAGATCAGTGTGCCCACGGAGCCAACCCTGCAACTTCAGGGCATGGTTGGGGGTTAGGATCACCACGAGGGTTCCTTTTCCCTTAGGAGGGAGGTGGCCTTTTGGGCTGCTGATTTCCAGGTTATCAGATACTGCCAGTATCTTGGCCAGATGTGGCGGTGGGCCAAGCCCCTTGGTGACCGTAGTTTATCCTACCTGGATCGCATTCTTGCATTGTTCCATTTCAAGTGGTCCCAGGTTTTGCACTAATACTCCAATGGCGATTCACCGTTCACCAGGAATGTAAAGGTCAAAGGGTTTAGCTAAATTAGGGAGTTCCAGGGCAAGGGTCTGAATTGACTGCTCTTTCCATTCTTGAAAGGCCACTTCTGTATTCTATTCAAAAGGATCATCACCTTTTCCTTTCAGTGTTTCATATAGAGGCCGAGCTAGTAGACTGTAGTTAGGGATCCAGAAGCAGCAAACCCTGGCCTCCCCAGGAACCCCTAAGCTGTCTTCTAGTTTTAGAAATGGGTAAGGCAGTAAATTGTTTCTTCCCTTTCCTGGGATGGGCTTCTCCGACCTTCTGTGAGAATGAAGCCCAGGCAGGTCACCGTAGTCTGTGATATTTGAGCTTTTTCTTGGACAACTTGTATCCTTTATTGGCTTCGTAGTTCAGAGGTCTCCTTAGTAGGGCTGGCGATCAGAATGTCGTCTGCATATTGAAGGAGTGTTTCCTTTTCCAGAGGTAGAACTTTTAGTTCTTTAGCTGAGCTTTCCCCAAAGATGGTGTGGGAATTTTTGAACCCTTGGGGCAACACGGTCCGGAAGTATTGTTTTAGTTGTATGTTGAGTCCTGCCACTCACAAGCCAAAATTTCTTGTGACTCTGGGACTAATAGAATACAAAAGAAGGCATCATTGAAGACTAATACAGAATACCATGTCCTGGTGGTTGGTAGAATGACCAGCAGGGTGTAGGGTTTAGGAACTACTGGAGGTATATCCTCGGTGGCTTCACTGACTGTCCTGACATCCTTTACCAGGACTCCAGCAGCCCATGGGGCTCTCGAGGTCAGGCCAATCCCAGGATATGGAGCTCACCTGGGCAGGTACCCCACACCAGCCCACGGGGCTCTCGTGTTCAGGACCCTCCCAGGATATGGGGTTCCCTGGGCAGGTCCCCCTGCAGCCCATGGGGCTCTCGTGGTCAGGCTCCTCCCAGGATACAGAGCTACCCTTGCAGGTACCATGGCAGGGCTGGGAACACAGGAACCGTGCATATCGCCCTCATTGCAGAGCACTCCCAGCTCACCTGTCACTCAGATCTGACACAGAGCACCTCAGAGCAGGACTTGAACTAACAAACAGCAGCTCCGACAGGTCTGTGACCCTGGGCATCACTCTGTGTGGCCTCCCTCCACCTGGTCTTCCAGAGACTTCCACTGCACCCGGGGCACCAGGCCTCTGTCTCCACCCACCAGCCACCCCTCCTCTCCCTGACTCCTGGGTTCCTCTCATTAGGAGAGGGTTTTCTTGAAGTTGTCTCCCACTCATGGGCCAGATAATATAATTAGAAAACAAGCCAGAGCTGCAGCCCCTTGTCTATCCTGACTCTCAGGAGCCCACACCTGTTCCTTGGACCTGGCCGATTCAGCAAGTTCCAGTTTCTGCAACTGTGAGCCCCTGAGGGGTGATTATTGGCTGGCCTGGGAAGCCTGACCGTGCCGGCCAGCCCTCCCCAGGTGTGCCTGGGTTCAGATCAATATAAACACCGCTCCAGGCAGCAAGAGCCCCTGCAGCTGTGCCTGACGCCATTTTCTCTGCCCTGTCAGCAGTCTTGGGGCTGGACTGGTGGGAGGGAGTGAGAGGCCACGGCTTTGTGGGTGGCCCAGTGTGAGTGGGGCTCTGCTGGACTTTCTGCAGCAGTTGCCAAGATGCCACCTGCTAAAGAAGAGGATGTGTCACCCATACCTGCCGCTGGAATTTCTCCCTGGGCAGAGGTGAGTGAGGAAGAAAGCAGTGGGGGCCGGGACAGCAGGGGTATCTCAGGCAGGGAAATGGAAAGCTTCCAGAAGAGCACCCAGGACCAGGACCATCCTGGCTGGCCTGCAGGCACCAAGTCGGCTGGCATGCTGTCGCTCATGTGGCTCCATGGCCCTTCCTCTAGGCTTTCAAGTCCTTGTACATATTCAGGTGTTTTACCTGGGAAGGGTGGGAACATTTCAGCAGCAGCTGGCCTGGGGCTCAGCCCACGTTTACTCACAGATGCCTCGGCACGGTCCCCCAGCTTTGCAATGAGGACGCTTGTTGCGTGGGGCCTGCTGGCTGAATGGGAGATGATTCCCCACCACTGACCAACTTCAGAATTGCTTACAACTGGAGCAAGTGCCCTGATACGGTTTTCCCCTGTGTAGCTGGTGGGTTCTGTTTTTTTTTTTCTTTTTTTCTTTTTTGGTTCAAGGTAGATTTTATTCCTCTTTTTTGTATTTACAGATATAAGCATGGAAATAATTTATTCATATAAATACATGTATGTGAAGGGAAGAATATTTTTTCTGTTTTACTTTTTGTAATTTGAATTTTATTTTTTTATACAGCAGGTTCTTTTTGGTTATCTATTTTATACATATAAATGTATACATGCCAATCCCAATCTCTCAACTCCTCCCACCACCACCCCCCAACAGCTTTCCCCCCTTGGTGTCCATACGTTTGTCGTCTACATCTGTTGCTCTATTTCTGCCTTGCAAAACGGTTCATCTGTACAATTTGTCTAGGTTCCACATATAGGCATTAATAGACAAGATTTCTTTTTCTCTTTCTGACTTACTTCACTCTGTATGACAGTCTCTAGATCCATCAACGTCTCTACAAATGACCCAATTTCATTCCTTTTTATGGCTTAGTAATATTCCATTTTATATATGTACCACGTCTTTATGCATTCGTCTGTCTGTGGGCATTTAGGTTGCTTCCATTACCTGGATATTGTAAATAGTGATGCAATGAACATTGCGGTGAATGTCTCTTTTTGATTTATGGTTTTGTCTGGGTATATGCCCAGTAGTGGGACTGCTGTATCATATGGTAATTCTATTCTTAGTTTTATAAGAAACTCCATAACGTTCTCCACAGTGACTGTATCAATTTCATTCCCAACAATAGCGGAAGAGGGTTCCTTATCTCCACATCCTTTCCAGCATTTGTTGTTTGTAGATTTTCTGATGATGCCCATTCTAACAGGTGTGAGGTGATACACCATGGATGAGTCTATTTCGTTGAGCAAAGAGTAGGTCTTGTCTATTACATATTTGGCTTATGGAACGGTATGTGTGCTAATTTCAATCTCTGGTTTTATACAGCACCGCAACTCAACTTTCCCCTTAAGCAAGCATAAGTTTTTATCTAAATGTGAGACTCTGTTCGGTTTTGGAATTCAGTTTATGTGTAGCCAAGTTTACACTCTCTCTATTAGTGATATCTTATGATAATTATCTTTCTCTGTGTGACCTATTTCTCTTAGAATCATCATACTTAAATCCACTCAATTTGCTGCTACAGGCCTGATGACATTGATTTCATTGCTGAGTGATATTCCGTTGTACGTAAGTAGCACAACTCCTTTATCCATATTTTTCTTTCTGGGATATTTAATTTGTACTGGACTCAAGGTTCTTGTAAACACAGCAGCCCTAAATTTTGTGTTGGCTGTGTCTTGTTGATTTTAATTTTCCTAAGCTATAGGGCCAAAAGTGGAAGTGCCCTAGGGTCTGTAGCTTTGTTTTTCAGATGTTTCAGGATACACCATAAACATCTCCAGAGTGTCTGTTGGCAATTTACATCCCGCCCATCAGCATAACAAGGCTCCCTGTTCTCCATGGCCTGTCCTGTGTTTCTGGTTTTTACACTTTTTTCAGATGGCCCTTTTGACGAATGGGAAATGAGACTTCATTGTAGTGCGGATTTCCATTGCTCGAGTGCTTGGTTGGCCAAAAAGGGCATATGTGTTTTTTCCTGAATATACTCAGGAAAAAATGTTTACGCACTTTTGTCCAAGTGCATCACTGTCAAAGATCTGCCGCTTTTCACATGCTTTAAATGCAATTCCAATCTACCTCCTGAAATATGATTCCTGCAATTCTGCCTCGTTTTGAAGTCCTCTTTGCAGACTTACTTCAGTATATTTTTGCCAATAGCTGTCATTTATAACTCTGCAGGTTTGTGAATTACAGTGCCCGTGATTTCCTTTCTTAACTCGTTTCCTTGAAAGCTGGCCACAGAACCGCAGGTTTGCTTTAGGCCATAATCAGGGTCTGGCACGGCACTCTGAGCCTTTGGTTAATTCCTCTTCCTGGTGGGAAATTAGAGTTAAATGTGCCCCTCCGGACACCTGCCTCACTCCCAGCCCCTTGGTGATGTGTGTCCTGTGGTTTGAGGCCACATGTGCTGGGTTCCTCACCTTTGGCTGATGTGGCCCCACTGGTGTGAGGACACTCCTGCCTGGTTCCCATCCCCTTGGTGATGTGGGCCCTCCGGTGAGAGTCTGATCCTGGTTGGGTTCCTCACACTTCTGTGAGGTGGGCCCTCTTCTCTGACGTCACTCCTGCCTGGCTGGCACACCCCGCCTTGGCGAAGTCGGCCCTCTGGTGGGATTTGGTGCCTGCTGGGTGTCTCCTGCCCTCGGTAATGAGGGCCCTCTGGCGTCAGGCCCTAATTCCTGGGCTCCCAATATTTTCTGATATGCGCCCTGTGGTTCGAGTACACTCCTGCCAGGTTCCCAACCCCATGGGAATGTGGGCCTTCTGCTCTGAGGTCCCAACCGTGGGTTGCTCAGTTTCATGATGAGGGCCCTCTGCTGTGAGTTCTCTCCGGCCTGGATCCCATAGCCTCGCTGCTCCTGGCCACCTGCTGGGAGGTTCCAACTGCGGGATTCCTCACCTTTTTTCTTCTATGGACCCTCTGTTTTGAGACTCCTCCTGCCTGCCTCACTCCCAGTCCCTTGGTGATGTGTGTCCTCTGGTGTGAGGCCACGTGTGCTGGGTCCCTCGCCTTTCGATGATGTGGCCCCACTGGTGTGAGGACACTCCTGCCTGCTTCCTATCCCCTTGATGATGTGGGCCCTCTGGTGAGAGTCTGATCCTGGCTGGGTTCCTCACCCTTCTGTGAGGTGGGCCCTCTGCTGTGAGGTCACTCCTGCCTGGCTGGCACACCCCACCTGGGCAACATCGGCCCTCTTGTGGCACTTGGAGCCTGCTGGGAGCCTCCTCCCCTCGGTGATGGGGGCCCTCTAGCGTCAGGCCCTAACTGCTGGGTACCCACATTTTCTGATACGTGCTAAGTGGTGCGAGGACACTCCTGCGAGGTTCCCATCCCCATGGGCATGTGGGCCTTCTGCTCTAAGGTCCCAACACCTGTGTTGTTCACCGTTTCATGATGTTGTCTCTCTGGTGTTAGTTCACTCAGGCCTAGATCCCATAGACTCTGTGCTCTGAGCCGACTGCTGGGAGGTTCCTACTGCTGGATTCCTTACCTTTTTTATTCTTTGGGTCCTGTGTTTTTATGCTCCTACTTCCTGACTCACTCCCAGCCCCTTTGTGATGTAGGTCCTCTGGTTTAAGGCCACATGTACTGGTTTCCTCACCTTTATTGATGTGGCCCCACTGGTGTGAGGACACTCCTGCCTGGTTCCCATCCCCTTGGTGATGGGGGCCCTCTGGTGAGAGTCTGATCCTGTCTGGATTCCTCACACATCTGGGAGGTGGGCCCTCTGCTGTGAGGTCACTCCTGCCTGGCTGGCCCACGTCACCTTGGCGACGTGGGCCCTCAGTTGGGAGTTGGTGCCTGCTGGGAGTCTCCTCCCCTCGGTAATGAGGGCCCTCTGGCGTCAGACCCTAACTCCTTGGCTCCCAAAATTTTCTGTTGTGCGCCCTGTGGTGCTAGTACACTCCTGCCAGGTTCCCAACCCCATGGGAATGTGGGCCTTCTGCTCTGAGGTCCCAACCGTGGGTTGCTCAGTTTCTTGATGAGGGCCCTCTGGTGTGAGTTCACTCCAGCATGGATCCCATAGCCTCGCTGCTCCTGGCCACCTGCGGGGAAGTTCCAACTGCGGGATTCCTCACCTTTTTCCTTCTATGGGCCCTCTGTTTTGAGACTCCTCCTGCCTGCCTCACTCCCAGCCCCTTGGTGATGTGTGTCCTCTGGTTTGAGGCCACGTGTGCTGGGTCCCTCACCTTTCGGTGATGTGGCCCCACTGGTGTGAGGACACTCCTGCCTGGTTCCTATCCCCTTGGTGATGTGGGCCCTCTGGTGAGAGTCTGATCCTGGCTGGGTTCCTCACACTTCTGTGAGGTGGGCCCTCTGCTGTGAGGTCACTCCTGCCTGGCTGGCACACCCCGCCTTGGCAATGTCGGCCCTCTTGTGGCAGTTGGAGCCTACTGGGAGCCTCCTCCCCTCGGTGATGAGGGCCCTCTGGCGTCAGGCCCTAACTGCTGGGTACCCACATTTTCTGATACGTGCTAAGTTGTGCGAGGACACTCGTGCCATGTTCCCAACCCCATGGTGATGTGGGCCTTCTGCTCTGAGGTCCAAACGGCTGGGTTGCTCACAGTTTCATGATGTGGGCCCTCTGCTGTGAGTTCACTGTGACCTGGATCGCATAGACTCGGTGCTCTGGGCCGCCTGCTGGGAGGTTCCCACTGCAGGATTCCTCAGCTTTTTTATTCTATTCGCCCTGTGTTGTGAGGCTACTCATGCCTGCCTCACTCCGAACCCCTTGGAGATCTGGGTCCTCTGGTTTAGGCCACATGTGCTGGGTTCCTCACCTTTCTATGATGTGGTCACCCTGGTGTGAAGACAGTCCTGCCTGGTTCTGATGCCCTTGGTGATGTGGGCCCTCTGGTGAGAGTCTTATCCTGGCTGGGTTCCTCACCATTCTG
Organism: Delphinapterus leucas; assembly: GCF_059928025.1. Lineage (NCBI taxonomy): Eukaryota > Metazoa > Chordata > Mammalia > Artiodactyla > Monodontidae > Delphinapterus > Delphinapterus leucas. Next base: position 699,694 of record NW_028322256.1, on the reverse strand, counting down.
TGAGGTAGGCCCTCAGCTGTGAGGTCACTCCTGCCTGGCTGTTGCACGTCACCTTGGCGACATGGTCCCTCCGTAGGGAGTTGGTGCCTGCTTGGGGTCTCCTCCCCTTGGTAATGAGGGCCCTCTGGCATCAGGCCCTAATTTCTGGGTTCCCAAAATTCTCTGATGTGCGCCCTGTGGTGCGAGTACACTTCTGCCAAGTTCCCAACCACATGGGAATGTGGGCCTTCTGCTCTAAGGTCCCAACGGCTGGGTTGCTCACAGTTTCATGATGAGGGCCCTCTGTTTTGAGTTCAGTCAGGCCTGGATCCCATAGCCTCGCTGCTCCTGGCCGCCTGCTGGGAGGTTCCAACTGCGGGATTCCTCACCTTTTTTACGCAATGGGCCCTCTGTTTTGAGGCTCCTCCTGCCTGCCTCACTCCCAGCCCCTTGGTGATGTGTGTCCTATAGTTTGAGGCCACGTGTGCTGGGTCCGTCACATTTCGGTGATGTGGCCCCACTGGTGTGAGGACACTCCTGCCTGGTTTCCATTCCCCTGGTGATGTGGGCCCTCTGGTGAGAGTCTGATCCTCTTTGGGTTCCTCACACTTTTGTGTGGTTGGCCCTCTGCTCTGAGGTCACTCCTGCCTGGCTGGCCCAGCCCGCATTGGCGACGTCGGCCCTCTGGTAGCAGTTGGAGCTTGCTGGGAGCCTCCTCTCCGCAGTGCTGAGGGCCCTCTGGCGTCCGGCCCTAACTGCTGGGCTCCCCACATTTTCTGTTGTGTGCCCACTGGTGCGATGACACTCCTGCTTGGTTCCCTTCCCCATGGGGATGTGGGCCTTGTGCTCTGAGGTCACAACGGCTGGGTTGCTTACAGTATCATGATGAGGGCCCTCTGTTGTGAGTTCATCACTGCCTGGATCCCATAGCCTCGGTGCTCTGGGCCGCCTGCTGGGATGTTCCAATGCTGGATTCCTCACCTTTTTATACAATGGGCCATGTGTTTTGAGGTTAATCCTGCCTGCCTCGCTCTGAGACCCATGGTGATGTGGGTCTTCTGGTTTGAGGCCACATGTGCTGGGTACCTCAACTTTCGATGATGTGGCCCCACGGGTGTGAGGACACTCGTGCCTGATTCCCAGCCCCTTGCTTATGTGGGCACTCTGGTGAGTGTCTGATCATGACTGGGTTCCTTACCCTTCTGTGAGGTGGGCGCTCTGATGTGAGGTCACTCCTGCCTGGATGGCTCACGTCGCCTTGGCGACGTAGGCCCTCTGTTGGCCACTGAAGCATGCTGGGAGCCTCCTACCCTCTTTAATGAGGGCCCTGGAAGAAACGCATATGCCCTTTTTGACCAAGTGCATCATTGTCGAGGTTCTGCCTCTTCTCCTATACTTTCAGAGGACTTCCCGTCTACCTCCTGAAATCGTATTCCTGGAATTCTGCCCCGCGTTCAAGTCCTCTTTGCAGCCTTACTTCAATATATTTTTGGACGATAGCTGTCATTTATAACTCTGCAGGTTTGTGAATTACAGTGCCTCTGAGCTCCATTCTTCAACTCGCTTTCTTGTGAGCTGGCCGCAAAACCGCAGGATTGCTTCAGGCCCTAATCTGGTTCCGGCACGGCATGTTGAGCCTTTGGCTAATTCCTCTTCCTGATGGGAAATGAGCGTTAAATTTGCTCGTGCAGACACCTACAGCTAATCTCTCATTGGTACTCCCTATTCCTGTTCATCTTGCGCAGAAATTCCAAACTGTGCCAAACAGGAGGTTAAAGGCACTGACTCTCCAAGTGGGGAAAGAGTTAGTAAAGCGTCTGGAATGGTAAAACCGAGTATGAGGGGACGAAAACTGAGATGCATTTAAAAAGGTTTCCCGGTCACACGGTGGACCATATTCTGGGTTTCCCATGCGTGTTTTACCTGAAGGAAGAATCCCTTAAACCTGGAGAGGTGGTACCCATGGAATGGGTACCATGCAGTATGACTTCAAAGGGCCTGCATTTTCTCACCGAACCTCACCAATGCTATCAGCCCAAAGTGTCGAACCTTATGTCTCACTCAGCTCTAGGTGTAGATGTGGTAAATCCAGGTTGCATCACAAGACCTGAATGAATTATTTAAGAATTGCTCTCTATTTCACTGTCATTGTGTTTGTTTTTGTATTTTATTTTGATAATGGGATTTATCGGATTTTCTCTGCTGCGTTCATGCAGCTGTACACACACTTGATTCTCTTACGGAGACATATAAATCCATCGGTTTGAAGATTCTTACTAGTCATGTGTAATCCTAGGAGTTGAATATGGTGCGTTTAGTCCATTTCGTTGAGCAAGGTGTAGGTCTTGACTATTACATATTTGGCTTATGGAAAGGTATGTGTGCTAATTTCTATCTCTGGTTTTATGCAGCACCCAAACTCACCTTTCCCCATAAGCAAGCATAAGTTGGTTTTCTAAATTTGAGACCCTGTTCTGCTTTGTATTTCAGTTCATGTGTAGCCAAGTTTACATTCCGTGTATTAGTGATATCTTATGATGTTTCATTTTCTGTGTGACTTATTTCACTTAGAATCATCGTACCTGGATCCAGTCAATATGCCGCGACGGGCCTGATGACATAGATTTCATTGGTGAGTGATATTCCATTGTACGTACGTACCACAAATTCTTTAACCATTTTTCACATTCTGGGATATTTAACTTGTACCGTAGACGAGGTTCTTGTAAACAGAGCCGTCCCAAACTTTGGGGTGGCTGTGTGTTTTTGATTTTTATTTCCCTAAGCTATAGGACCATAAGTGGAAGTGCCATAGGCTGTGTTGCTTTCTTTCCTACGTGTTTCAGGAAACACCATACACTTCTCCAGAGTGGTTGTTGGCAGTTTACATCCCGCCCATCAGCATAACAAGGCTCCCTGTTCTCCATGACCTGTCCTGCCTTTCTGGATTTTACACTTTTTTCAGATGGCCCTTTTGACCGGGAGGCAGTGAGACTTCATTGTAGTGCAGATTTCCTTTACACGCTTGCTTGGTTGGCCAAAAAGTGCGTATGCGTTATTTCCTGAATATATTCAGGTAAAACGCATACGCCCTTTTTGGCCAAGTGCATCATTGTCGACATTCTGCCTCTTTTCCTATGCTTTAAGTGCAATTCCAGTCTACCCCGTGAAATCGTTTTCCTAAAATTCTGCCCCGCTTTCAAGTCCTCTTTGAAGACTTACTTCAATACCTTTTTGGACAATAGCTGTCATTCATAACTATGCAGGTTTCTGAATTACACTGCCCCTGAGCTCTTTTCTTCAACTAGCTTTCTTGTGAGCTGGCCGCAAACCGCAGGATTGCTTCAGGCCCTAATCTGTGTCCGGCAGGGCAGGCTGAGCCATTGGTTAATTCCTCTTCTTGGTGCGAAATGAGCGTTCCATTTGCCCGTGCAGACACCTACAGCTAGTCTCTCATTGGTTCTCCCTATTCCTGTTCATCTTGCGCAGAAATTGCAAACTGTGCCAAACAGGAGGTTAAAGGCACTGACTCTCCAAGTGGGGAGAGTGTTAGTAAAGCGTCTGGAATGGTGAACCCGAGTACCAGGGGACGAAAACTGTGATGCATTTGAAAACGTTTCCCAATCACATGGCGGTCGATACTCTGCATGCCCATGCATGTTTTGGCTGAAGGAAGAATCCCTTAAACCTGGAGAGTTGGGACCCATGGAATGGGTACCATGCAGGATGACTTCAAAGGGTCTGCCTTTGCTCACTGAACCTCACCAATGCTATCAGCCCGAAGTGTCCAGCCTTATGTCTCACCCAGCTCTGGGTGTAGATGTGGTAAATCAAGGTTGCATCACAAGCCCTGAATGAATGATTTAAGAATTGCTCTCTATTTCACTGTCATTGTGTTTTGTTTTTGAAATTTATTTTGATAATGGGATTTATCGGATTTTCACTGCTCCGTTTAGGCTGCTGTACACACGCTTGTTTTCCTTATGGAGACATATAAATCCATGCTTTTTAAGATTCTTATTTGTCAGGTATCTTCCCAGGCGTTGAATATGGGGTGTTGAGTCCATTTCGTTGAGCAAGGAGTAGGTCTTTTCTATTATATATTTGGCTTATGGAACGGTATCTGTGCTAATTTCAATCTCTGGTTTTATTCAGCACCCCAACTCACCTTTCCCCATAAGCAAGCGTAAGTTGGTTTTCTAAATTTGAGACCCTGTTCTGTTTTGTAATTCAGTTCATGTGTAGCCAAGTTTACATTCCGTGTATTAGTGATATCTTATGATGTTTCTTTTTCTGTGTGACTTATTTCTCGTAGAATCATCTTACCTGAATCCACTCGTTATGCTGCTACAGGCCTGATGACGTAGGTTTCATTGCTGAGTGATATTCCATTGTACGTGCGTACCACAACTTCTTTATCCATTTTTTGCTTTCTCGGATATTTAACTTGTACCGTAGACGAGGTTCTTGTAAACAGAGCCGTCCCAATCTTTGGGGTGGATGTGTGTTTTTGATTTTAATTTCCCTAAGCTATAGGACCATAAGTGGAAGTGACATAGGCTGTGTTGCTTCGTTTCCTACGTGTTTCAGGATACACCATACATTTCTCCAGAGTGGCTGTTGGCAATTTACATCCCGCCCATCAGCATAACAAGGCTCCCTGTTCTCCATGACCTGTCCTGCCTTTCTGGATTTTACACATTTTTCAGATGGCCCTTTTGACCGGGGGGCAGTGAGACTTCATTGTAGTGCAGATTTCCTTTAAATGCTTGCTTGGTTGGCCAAAAGGTGCGTATGCGTTTTTTCCTGAATATATTCAGGAAAAAACGCACACGCCCTTTTTCGCCAAGTGCATCATTGTCGACATTCTGCCTCTTTTCCTATGCTTTAAGAGCAATTGCAGTCTACCCCCTGAAATCGTTTTCCTGAAATTCTGCCCCGCTTTCAACTCCTCTTCGAAGACTTACTTCAGTATATTTTTGGACGATAGCTGTCATTCATATCTCTGCAGGTTTGTGAATTACAGTGCCCCTGAGCTCCTTTCTTCAACTCGCTTTCTTGTGACCTGGCCGCAAAACCGCAGGATTGCTTCAGGCCCTAATCTGTTCCTGGCAGGGCACGGTGAGCCTTTGGTTAATTCCTCTTCCTGGTGGGAAATGAGCGTCCCATTTGGCCGTGCACACACCTACATCTAGTCTCTCATTGGTTCTCTCTATTCCTGTTCATCTTGCGCAGAAATTGCAAACTGTGCCAAACAGGAGGTTAAAGGCACTGACTCTCCAAGTGGGGAGAGTGTTAGTAAAGCGTCTGGAATGGTGAACCCGAGTACCAGGGGACGAAAACTGAGATGCATTGAAAACGTTTCCCAATCACACGGTGGACCATACTCTGGGTTTCCCTTGCATGTTTTAGCTGAAGGAAGAATCCCTTAAACCTGAAGAGTTGGGACCCATGGAATGGGTATCATGCAGTATGACTTCAAAGGGTCTGACTTTGCTCACCGAACCTCACCAATGCTATCAGCGCGAAGAGTCCAGCCTTATGTCTCACCCAGCTCTGGGTGTAGATGTGGTAAATCCAGGTGGCATCACAAGCCCTGAATGAATTATTTAAGAATTGCTCTCTATTTCACTGTCATTGTGTTTTGTTTTTGAAATTTATTTTGATAATGGGATTTATCGGATGTCCACTGTTGCATTTAGGCCGCTGTACACACGCTTGATTTCCTTATGGAGACATATAAATCCATGGGTTTTAAGATTCTTACTTGGCAGGTATCTTCCCAGGCGTTGAATATGGGGTGTTGAGTCCATTTCGTTGAGCAAGGAGTAGGTCTTGTCTATTATATATTTGGCTTATGGAAAGGTATCTGTGCTAATTTCAATCTCTGGTTTTATGCAGCACCCCAACTCACCTTTCCCCATAAGCAAGCATAAGTTGTTTTTCTAAACTTGAGACCCTGTTCTGTTTTGTAATTCAGTACATGTTTAGCCAAGTTTACATTCCGTGTATTAGGGATATCTTATGATGTTTCTTTTTCTGTGTGACTTATTTCTCGTAGAATCTTCATACCTGAATCCACTCATTATGCCGCTACGGGCCTGATGACGTAGATTTCATTGCTGAGTGATATTCCACTGTACGTGCGTACCACAACTTCTTTATCCATTTTTTGCTTTCTTGGATATTTAACTTGTACCGTAGATGAAGTTCTTGTAAACAGAGCCGTCCCATACTTTGGGGTGGCTGTGTCTTTTTGATTTTAATTTCCCTAAGCTATAGGAGCATAAGTGGAAGTGCCAAAGGCTGTGTTGGTTTGTTTCCTACGTGTTTCAGGAAACACCATACACTTCTCCAGAGTGGCTGTTGGCAATTTCCATCCCGCCCATTAGCATAACAAGGCTCCCTGTTCTCCATGACCTTTCCTGCCTTTCTGGATTTTACACTTTTTTCAGATGGCCCTTTTGACCGGGGGGCAGTGAGACTTCATTGTAGTGCCGATTTCATTTACACGCTTGCTTGGTTGGCCAAAAAGTGCGTTTGCGTTTTTTCCTGAATATATTCAGGAAAAAACGCGTATGCCCTTTTTAGCCAAGTGCATCATTGTCTACATTCTGCCTCTGTTCCTATGCTTTAAGCGCAATTCCAGTCTACCCCCTGAAATCGATTTCCTGAAATTCTGCCCCGCTTTCAAGTCCTCTTCGAAGACTTACATCAGTACATTTTGGACGATAGCTGTCATTCATAACTCTGCAGGTTTGTGAATTGCAGTGACCCTGAGCTCCTTTCTTCAACTCGCTTTCTTGTGAGCTGGCCGCAAAACCGCAGGATTGCTTCAGGCCCTAATCTCTTTCCGGCAGGGCACGCTGAGCCTTTGTTTAATTCCTCTTCCTGGTGGGAAATGAGCGTTCCATTTGCCCGTGCAGGCACCTACAGCTAGTCTCTCATTGGTTCTCCCTATTCCTGTACATCTTGCGCAGAAATCGCAAACTGTGCCCAACAGGAGGTTAATGGCACTGACTCTCCAAGTGGGGAGAGTGTTAGTAAAGCGTCTGGAATGATGAACCTGAGTACCAGGGGACGAAAACTGAGATGCATTTGAAAACGTTTCCCGGTCACACAGTGCACTGTACTGTGGGTTTCCCATGCATGTTTTAGCTGAAGGAAGAATCCCTTAAACCTGGAGAGTTGTGACCCATGGAATGGGTACCATGCAGTATGACTTCAAAGGGTCTGCGTGTGCTCACCAAACCTCACCAATGCTATCAGCCCGAAGTGTCCAGCCTTATGTCTCACCCAGCTCTGGGTGTAGATGTGGTAAATCCAGGTTGCATCACAAGCCCTGAATGAATTATTTAAGAATTGCTCTCTATTTCACTGTCATTGTGTTTTGTTTTTGAAATTCATTTTGATAATGGGATTTATCGGATGTTCACTGCTGCGTTTAGGCTGCTGTACACACGCTTGTTTTCCTTATGGAAACATATAAATCCATGGGTTTTAAGATTCTTACTTGTCAGGTATCTTCCCAGGCGTTGAATATGGGGTGTTGAGTCCATTTCGTTGAGCAAGGAGTAGGTCTTGTCTATTATATATTTGGCTTATGGAACGGTATCTGTGCTAATTTCAATCTCTGGTTTTATGCAGCACCCCAACTCACCTTTCCCCATAAGCAAGCATAAGTTGGTTTTCTAAATTTGAGACCCTGTTCTGTTTTGTAATTCAGTTCATGTGTAGCCAAGTTTACATTCGGTGTATTAGGTATATCTTATGATGTTTCTTTTTCTGTGTGACTTATTTCTCGTAGAATCATCATACCTGAATCCACTCATTATGCCGCTACGGGCCTGATGACGTAGATTTCATTGCTGAGTGATATTCCATTGTACGTGCGTACCACAACATCTTTATGCATTTTTTGCTTTCTGGGATATTTAACTTGTACCGTAGACGAGGTTGTTGTAAACAGAGCCGTCAAAAATTTTGGGGGGGCTGTATCTTTTTGATTTTAATTTCCCTAAGCTATAGGACCATAAGTGGAAGTGCCATACTCTGTGTTGCTTTGTTTCCTACGTGTTTCAGGAAACACCATACACTTCTCCAGAGTGGTTGTTGGCAGTTTACATCTCGCCCATCAGCATAACAAGGCTCCCTGTTCTCCATGACCTGTCCTGCCTTTCTGGATTTTACACTTTTTTCAGATGGCCCTTTTGACCGGGGGGCAGTGAGACTTCATTGTAGTGCAGATTTCCTTTACACGCTTGTTGGTTGGCGAAAAAGGGCATATGCGTTTTTTCCTGAATATATTCAGGAAAAAACGCATACGCCCTTTTTGGCCAAGTGCATCATTGTCGACATTCTGCCTCTTTTCCTATGCTTTAAGTGCAATTCCAGTCTACCCCGTGAAATCGTTTTCCTGAAATTCTGCCCCGCTTTCAAGTCCTCTTTGAAGACTTACTTCAATACATTTTTGGACAATAGCTGTCATTCATAACTATGCAGGTTTCTGAATTACACTGCCCCTGAGCTCCTTTCTTCAACTAGCTTTCTTGTGAGCTGGCCACAAAACCACACGATTGCTTCAGGCCATAATCTCTTTAGGGCAGGGCACGCTGAGCTTTTGGTTAATTCCTCTTCCTGGTGGGAAATGAGCGTTCCATTTGCCCGTGCAGACACCTACAGCTAGTCTCTCATTGGTTCTCCCTATTCCTGTTCATCTTTCGCAGAAATTGCAAACTGTGCCAAACAGGAGGTTAAAGGCACTGACTCTCCAAGTGGGGATAGTGTTAGTAAAGCGTCTGGAATGGTGAACCCGAGCACCAGGGGACGAAACCTGAGATGCATTTGAAAACGTTTCCCGGTCACACAGTGCACTGTACTGTGGGTTTCACATGCATGTTTTAGCTGAAGGAAGTATCCCTTAAACCTGGAGAGTTGGGATCCATGGAATGGGTACCATGCAGTATGACTTCAAAGGGTCTGCGTTTGGTCACCGAACCTCACCAATGCTATCAGCCCGAAGTGTCCAGCCTTATGTCTCACCCAGCTCTGGGTGTAGATGTGGTAGATCCAGGTTGCATCAGAAGCCCTGAATGAATTATTTAAGAATTGCTCTCTATTTCACTGTCATTGTGTTTTGTTTTTGAAATTCATTTTGATAATGGGATTTATCGGATTTTCACTGCTGCGTTTAGGTCGCTGTACACACGCTTGATTTCCTTATGGAGACATATAAATCCATGGGTTTTAAGATTCTTACTTGTCAGGTATCTTCCCAGGCGTTGAATATGGGGTGTTGAGTCCATTTCGTTGAGCAAGGAGTAGGTCTTGTCTATTATATATTTGGCTTATGGAACGGTATCTGTGCTAATTTCAATCTCTGGTTTTATGCAGCACCCCAACTCACTTTTCCCCATAAGCAAGCATATGTTGCTTTTCTAAATTTGAGACCCTATTCTGTTTTCTAATTCAGTTCATGTGTAGCCAAGGTTACATTCCGTGTATTAGTGATATATTATGATGTGTCTTTTTCTGTGTGACTTATTTCTCGTAGAATCATCGTACCTGAATCCACTGATTATGCCGATAGGACGTGATGACGTAGATTTCATTGCTGAGTGATATTCCACTGTACGTGCGTACCACAACTTCTTTATGCATTTTTTGCTTTCTTGGATATTTAACTTGTACCGTAGACGAGGTTCTTGTAAACAGAGCCGTCCCAAACTTTGGGGTGGCTGTGTGTTTTTGATTTTAATTTCCCTAAGCTATAGGACCATAAGTGGAAGTGCCATAGGCTGTGTTGCTTTGTTTCCTACGTGTTTCAGGAAACACCATACACTTCTCCAGAGTGGCTGTTGGCAATTTACATCCCGCTCATCAGTATAACAAGGCTCCCTGTTCTCCATGACCTGTCCTGCCTTTCCGGATTTTACACATTTTTCAAATGGCCCTTTTGACCACGGGGCAGTGAGACTTCATTGTAGTGCCGATTTCATTTACACACTTGCTTGGTTGGCCAAAAAGTGCGTTTGCGTTTTTTCCTGAATATATTCAGGAAAAAACGCATATGCCCTTTTTAGCCAAGTGCAGCATTGTCGACATTCTGCCTCTGTTCCTATGCTTTAAGCGCAATTCCAGTCTACCCCCTGAAATCGTGTTCCTGAAATTCTGCCCCGCTTTCAAGTCCTCTTCAAAGACTTACTTCAGTACATTTTGGACGATAGCTGTCATTCATAACTCTGCAGGTTTGTGAATTACAGTGCCCCTGAGCTCCTTTCTTCAACTCGCTTCCTTGTGAGCTGGCCGCCAAACTGCAGGATTGCTTCAGAGCCTAATCTGTTTCCGCTAGGCCACGCTGAGCCTTTGGTTAATTCCTCTTCCTGGTGGGAAATGAGCGTTCCATTTGCCCGTGCAGACACCTACAGCTAGTCTCTCATTGGTTCTCCCTATTCCTCTTCACCTTGCGCAGAAATTGCAAACTGTGCCAACAGCAGGTGAAAGGCACTGCCTCTCCAAGTGAGGAGAGTGTTAGTAAATCGTCTGGAATGGTGAACCCGAGTACCAGGGGACGAAAACTGAGATGCATTTGAAAAAGTTTCCCAGTCACACAGTGCACTGTACTGTGGGTTCCCATGCATGTTTTAGCAGAAGGAAGAATCCCTTAAACCTTGATTGTTGGGACCCATGGAATGGGTACCATGCAGTATGACTTCAAAGGGTTTGCGTTTGCTCATCGAACCTCACAAATGCTATCAGCCCGAAGTGTGCAGCCTTATGTCTCACCCAGCTCTGGGTGTAGATGTGGTAAATCCAGGTTGCATCACAAGCCCTGAATGAATTATTTAAGTATTGCTCTCTATTTCACTCTCATTGTGTTTTGTTTTTGAAATTCATTTTGATAATGGATTTATCGGATGTTCACTGCTGTGTTTAGGCCGCTGTACACACGCTTGATTTTCTTATGGAGATATATATATCCATGGGTCTTACGATTCTTTCTTGTCAGGTATCTTCCCAGGCGTTGAATATGGGGTGTTGAGTCCATTTCGTTGAGCAAGGAGTAGGTCTTGTCTATTATATATTTGCCTTATGAAACGGTATCTGTGCTAATTTCAATCTCTGGTTTTATGCAGCACCCCAACTCAACTTTCCCCATAAGCAAGCATAAGTTGGTTTTCTAAATTTGAGACCCTGTTCTGTTTTGTAATTCACTTCATGTGTAGCCAAGTTTACATTCCGTGTATTAGTGATATCTTATGATGTTTCTTTTTCTGTGTGACTTATTTCTCGTAGAATCATCATACCTGAATCCACTCATTATGCCGCTATGGGCCTGATGACGTAGATTTCATTGCTGAGTGATATTCCATTGTACGTGCATACCACAACTTCTTTATCCAGTTTTTGCTTTCTCAGATATTTAACTTGTACCGTAGACGAGGTTCTTGTAAACAGAGCCGTCCCAAACTTTGGGGTGGCTGTGTGTTTTTGATTTTAGTTTCCCTAAGCTATAGGACCATAAGTGGAAGTGCCATAGGCTGTGATGCTTTGTTTCCTGTGTGTTTCAGGAAACACCATACACTTCTCCAGAGTGGCTGTTGGCAATTTTCATCCCGCCCATCAGCATAACAAGGCTCCCTGTTATCCATGACCTGTCCTGCCTTTCTGGATTTTACACGTTTTTCAGATGGCCCTTTTGACCGGGGGGAAGTGAGACTTCATTGTAGTGCAGATTTCTTTTACACGCTTGCTTGGTTGGCCAAAAAGTGCGTATGCATTTTTTCCTGAATATATTCAGGAAAAAACGCATACGCCCTTTTTGGCCAAGTGCATCATTGTCGACATTCTGCCTCTTTTCCTATGCTTTAAGTGCAATTCCAGCCTACCCCTTGAAACAGTTTTCCTGAAATTCTGTCCCGCTTTCAAGTCCTCTTCGAAGACTTACTTCAGTACATTTTCGGATGATAGCTGTCATTCATAACTCTGCAGGTGTGTGAATTACAGTGTCCCTGAGTTCCTTTCCTCAACTCGCTTTCTTGTGAGCTGGCCGCAAAACCGCAGGATTGCTTCAGGCCCTAATCTATTTCCGGCATGGCACGCTGAGCCTTTGGTTAATTCCTCTTCCTGGTGGGAAATGAGCGTTCCATTTGCCCGTGCAGACACCTACAGCTAGTCTCTCATTGGTTCTCCCTATTACTGTTCATCTTGCGCAGAAATTGCAAACTGTGCCTAACAGGAGGTTAAAGTCCCTGACTCTCCAAGTGGGGAGAGTGTTAGTAAAGCGTCTGGAATGGTGAACCGGAGTACCAGGGTTTGAAAACTGAGATGCATTTGGAAACGTTTCCCAATCACACTGTGGACCATACTCTGCGTTTCCCATGCATGTTTTAGCTGAAGGAAGAATCCTTTAAACCTGGAGAGTTGGGACCCATGGAATGGGTACCATGCAGTATGACTTCAAAGGGTCTGCGTTTGCTCACCGAACCTCACCAATGCTATTAGCCCGAAGTGTCCTACCTTATGTCTCACCCAGCTCTGGGTGTAGATGTGGTAAATCCAGGTTGCATCACAAGCCCTGAATGAATTTTTTAAGAATTGCTCTCTATTTCACTGTCATTGTGTTTTGTTTTTGAAATTTATTTTGATAATGGGATTTATCGGATTTTCACTGCTGCGTTTAGGCCGCTGTACACACGCATGATTTCCTTATGGAGACATATAAATCCATGGGTTTTAAGATTCTTACTTGTTAGGTATCTTCCCATTCGTTGAGTCCGTTTCGTTGATCAAGGAATAGGTCTTGTCTATTATATATTTGGCTAATGGAACGGTATCTGTGCTAATTTCAATCTCTGGTTTTATGCAGCACCCCAACTCACCTTTCCCCATATGCAAGCATAAGATGGTTTTCTAAATTTGAGACCCTGTTCTGTTTTGTAATTCAATTCATGTGTGGCCAAGTTTACATTCCGTGTATTAGGGATATCTTATGATGTTTCTTTTTTTGTGTGACTTATTTCTCGTAGAATCTTCATACCTGAATCCACTCATTATGCCGCTACGGGCCTGATGACGTAGATTTCATTGCTGAGTGATATTCCACTGTACGTGCGTACCACAACTTCTTTATCCATTTTTTGCTTTCTTGGATATTTAACTTGTACCGTAGATGAAGTTCTTGTAAACAGAGCCGTCCCATACTTTGGGGTGGCTGTGTCTTTTTGATTTTAATTTCCCTAAGCTATAGGACCATAAGTGGAAGTGCCAAAGGCTGTGTTGGTTTGTTTCCTACGTGTTTCAGGAAACACCATACACTTCTCCAGAGTGGCTGTTGGCAATTTCCATCCCGCCCATTAGCATAACAAGGCTCCCTGTTCTCCATGACCTTTCCTGCCTTTCTGGATTTTACACTTTTTTCAGATGGCCCTTTTGACCGGGGGGCAGTGAGACTTCATTGTAGTGCCGATTTCATTTACACGCTTGCTTGGTTGGCCAAAAAGTGCGTTTGCGTTTTTTCCTGAATATATTCAGGAAAAAACGCGTATGCCCTTTTTAGCCAAGTGCATCATTGTCTACATTCTGCCTCTGTTCCTATGCTTTAAGCGCAATTCCAGTCTACCCCCTGAAATCGATTTCCTGAAATTCTGACCCGCTTTCAAGTCCTCTTCGAAGACTTACATCAGTACATTTTGGACGATAGCTGTCATTCATAACTCTGCAGGTTTGTGAATTGCAGTGCCCCTGAGCTCCTTTCTTCAACTCGCTTTCTTGTGAGCTGGCCGCAAAACCGCAGGATTGCTTCAGGCCCTAATCTCTTTCCGGCAGGGCACGCTGAGCCTTTGTTTAATTCCTCTTCCTGGTGGGAAATGAGCGTTCCATTTGCCCGTGCAGGCACCTACAGCTAGTCTCTCATTGGTTCTCCCTATTCCTGTACATGTTGCGCAGAAATTGCAAACTGTGCCAAACAGGAGGTTAATGGCACTGACTCTCCAAGTGGGGAGAGTGTTAGTAAAGCGTCTGGAATGATGAATCCGAGTACCAGGGGACGAAAACTGAGATGCATTTGAAAACGTTTCCCGGTCACACAGTGCACTGTACTGTGGGTTTCCCATGCATGTTTTAGCTGAAGGAAGAATCCCTTAAACCTGGAGAGTTGTGACCCATGGAAATGGTACCATGCAGTATGACTTCAAAGGGTCTGCGTGTGCTCACCAAACCTCACCAATGCTATCAGCCCGAAGTGTCCAGCCTTATGTCTCACCCAGCTCTGGGTGTAGATGTGGTAAATCCAGGTTGCATCACAAGCCCTGAATGAATTATTTTAGAATTGCTCTCTATTTCACTGTCATTGTGTTTTGTTTTTGAAATTCATTTTGATAATGGGATTTATTGGATGTTCACTGCTGCGTTTAGGCTGCTGTACACACGCTTGTTTTCCTTATGGAGACATATAAATCCATGGGTTTTAAGATTCTTACTTGTCAGGTATCTTCCCAGGCGTTGAATATGGGGTGTTGAGTCCATTTCGTTGAGCAAGGAGTAGGTCTTGTCTATTATATATTTGCCTTATGGAACGGTATCTGTGCTAATTTCAATCTCTGGTTTTATGCAGCACCCCAACTCACCTTTCCCCATAAGCAAGCATAAGTTGGTTTTCTAAATTTGAGACCCTGTTCTGTTTTGTAATTCAGTTCATGTGTAGCCAAGTTTACATTCGGTGTATTAGGTATATCTTATGATGTTTCTTTTTCTGTGTGACTTATTTCTCGTAGAATCATCATACCTGAATCCACTCATTATGCCGCTACGGGCCTGATGACGTAGATTTCATTGCTGAGTGATATTCCATTGTACGTGCGTACCACAACATCTTTATGCATTTTTTGCTTTCTGGGATATTTAACTTGTACCGTAGACGAGGTTGTTGTAAACAGAGCCGTCAAAAATTTTGGGGGGGCTGTATCTTTTTGATTTTAATTTCCCTAAGCTATAGGACCATAAGTGGAAGTGCCATACTCTGTGTTGCTTTGTTTCCTACGTGTTTCAGGAAACACCATACACTTCTCCAGAGTGGTTGTTGGCAGTTTACATCCCGCCCATCAGCATAACAAGGCTCCCTGTTCTCCATGACCTGTCCTGCCTTTCTGGATTTTACACTTTTTTCAGATGGCCCTTTTGACCGGGGGGCAGTGAGACTTCATTGTAGTGCAGATTTCCTTTACACGCTTGTTGGTTGGCGAAAAAGTGCATATGCGTTTTTTCCTGAATATATTCAGGAAAAAACGCATACGCCCTTTTTGGCCAAGTGCATCATTGTCGACATTCTGCCTCTTTTCCTATGCTTTAAGTGCAATTCCAGTCTACCCCGTGAAATCGTTTTCCTGAAATTCTGCCCCGCTTTCAAGTCCTCTTTGAAGACTTACTTCAATACATTTTTGGACAATAGCTGTCATTCATAACTATGCAGGTTTCTGAATTACACTGCCCCTGAGCTCCTTTCTTCAACTAGCTTTCTTGTGAGCTGGCCACAAAACCGCACGATTGCTTCAGGCCATAAACTCTTTAGGGCAGGGCACGCTGAGCTTTTGGTTAATTCCTCTTCCTGGTGGGAAATGAGCGTTCCATTTGCCCGTGCAGACACCTACAGCTAGTCTCTCATTGGTTCTCCCTATTCCTGTTCATCTTTCGCAGAAATTGCAAACTGTGCCAAACAGGAGGTTAAAGGCACTGACTCTCCAAGTGGGGATAGTGTTAGTAAAGCGTCTGGAATGGTGAACCCGAGCACCAGGGGACGAAACCTGAGATGCATTTGAAAACGTTTCCCGGTCACACAGTGCACTGTACTGTGGGTTTCACATGCATGTTTTAGCTGAAGGAAGTATCCCTTAAACCTGGAGAGTTGGGATCCATGGAATGGGTACCATGCAGTATGACTTCAAAGGGTCTGCGTTTGGTCACCGAACCTCACCAATGCTATCAGCCCGAAGTGTCCAGCCTTATGTCTCACCCAGCTCTGGGTGTAGATGTGGTAAATCCAGGTTGCATCACAAGCCCTGAATGAATTATTTAAGAATTGCTCTCTATTTCACTGTCATTGTGTTTTGTTTTTGAAATTCATTTTGATAATGGGATTTATCGGATTTTCACTGCTGCGTTTAGGTCGCTGTACACACGCTTGATTTCCTTATGGAGACATATAAATCCATGGGTTTTAAGATTCTTACTTGTCAGGTATCTTCCCAGGCGTTGAATATGGGGTGTTGAGTCCATTTCGTTGAGCAAGGAGTAGGTCTTGTCTATTATATATTTGGCTTATGGAACGGTATCTGTGCTAATTTCAATCTCTGGTTTTATGCAGCACCCCAACTCACTTTTCCCCATAAGCAAGCATATGTTGCTTTTCTAAATTTGAGACCCTATTCTGTTTTCTAATTCAGTTCATGTGTAGCCAAGGTTACATTCCGTGTATTAGTGATATCTTATGATGTTTCTTTTTCTGTGTGACTTATTTCTCGTAGAATCATCGTACCTGAATCCACTGATTATGCCGATAGGACGTGATGACGTAGATTTCATTGCTGAGTGATATTCCACTGTACGTGTGTACCACAACTTCTTTATGCATTTTTTGCTTTCTTGGATATTTAACTTGTACCGTAGACGAGGTTCTTGTAAACAGAGCCGTCCCAAACTTTGGGGTGGCTGTGTGTTTTTGATTTTAATTTCCCTAAGCTATAGGACCATAAGTGGAAGTGCCATAGGCTGTGTTGCTTTGTTTCCTACGTGTTTCAGGAAACACCATACACTTCTCCAGAGTGGCTGTTGGCAATTTACATCCCGCTCATCAGCATAACAAGGCTCCCTGTTCTCCATGACCTGTCCTGCCTTTCCGGATTTTACACTTTTTTCAAATGGCCCTTTTGACCACGGGGCAGTGAGACTTCATTGTAGTGCCGATTTCATTTACACGCTTGCTTGGTTGGCCAAAAAGTGCGTTTGCGTTTTTTCCTGAATATATTCAGGAAAAAACGCATATGCCCTTTTTAGCCAAGTGCAGCATTGTCGACATTCTGCCTCTGTTCCTATGCTTTAAGCGCAATTCCAGTCTACCCCCTGAAATCGTGTTCCTGAAATTCTGCCCCGCTTTCAAGTCCTCTTCAAAGACTTACTTCAGTACATTTTGGACGATAGCTGTCATTCATAACTCTGCAGGTTTGTGAATTACAGTGCCCCTGAGCTCCTTTCTTCAACTCGCTTCCTTGTGAGCTGGCCGCCAAACCGCAGGATTGCTTCAGGGCCTAATCTGTTTCCACTAGGCCACGCTGAGCCTTTGGTTAATTCCTCTTCCTGGTGGGAAATGAGTGTTCCATTTGCCCGTGCAGACACCTACAGCTAGTCTCTCATTGGTTCTCCCTATTCCTCTTCACCTTGCGCAGAAATTGCAAACTGTGCCAAACAGCAGGTGAAAGGCACTGCCTCTCCAAGTGAGGAGAGTGTTAGTAAAGCGTCTGGAATGGTGAACCCGAGTACCAGGGGACGAAAACTGAGATGCATTTGAAAAAGTTTCCCAGTCACACAGTGCACTGTACTGTGGGTTTCCCATGCATGTTTTAGCAGAAGGAAGAATCCCTTAAACCTTGATTGTTGGGACCCATGGAATGGGTACCATGCAGTATGACTTCAAAGGGTTTGCGTTTGCTCATCGAACCTCACAAATGCTATCAGCCCGAAGTGTGCAGCCTTATGTCTCACCCAGCTCTGGGTGTAGATGTGGTAAATCCAGGTTGCATCACAAGCCCTGAATGAATTATTTAAGTATTGCTCTCTATTTCACTCTCATTGTGTTTTGTTTTTGAAATTCATTTTGATAATGGATTTATCGGATGTTCACTGCTGTGTTTAGGCCGCTGTACACACGCTTGATTTTCTTATGGAGATATATAAATCCATGGGTCTTACGATTCTTTCTTGTCAGGTATCTTCCCAGGCGTTGAATATGGGGTGTTGAGTCCATTTCGTTGAGCAAGGAGTAGGTCTTGTCTATTATATATTTGCCTTATGAAACGGTATCTGTGCTAATTTCAATCTCTGGTTTTATGCAGCACCCCAACTCAACTTTCCCCATAAGCAAGCATAAGTTGGTTTTCTAAATTTGAGACCCTGTTCTGTTTTGTAATTCACTTCATGTGTAGCCAAGTTTACATTCCGTGTATTAGTGATATCTTATGATGTTTCTTTTTCTGTGTGACTTATTTCTCGTAGAATCATCATACCTGAATCCACTCATTATGCCGCTATGGGCCTGATGACGTAGATTTCATTGCTGAGTGATATTCCATTGTACGTGCATACCACAACTTCTTTATCCAGCTTTTGCTTTCTCAGATATTTAACTTGTACCGTAGACGAGGTTCTTGTAAACAGAGCTGTCCCAAACTTTGGGGTGGCTGTGTGTTTTTGATTTTAGTTTCCCTAAGCTATAGGACCATAAGTGGAAGTGCCATAGGCTGTGATGCTTTGTTTCCTGTGTGTTTCAGGAAACACCATACAGTTCTCCAGAGTGGCTGTTGGCAATTTTCATCCCGCCCATCAGCATAACAAGGCTCCCTGTTATCCATGACCTGTCCTGCCTTTCTGGATTTTACACGTTTTTCAGATGGCCCTTTTGACCGGGGGGAAGTGAGACTTCATTGTAGTGCAGATTTCTTTTACACGCTTGCTTGGTTGGCCAAAAAGTGCGTATGCATTTTTTCCTGAATATATTCAGGTAAAAACGCATACGCCCTTTTTGGCCAAGTGCATCATTGTCGACATTCTGCCTCTTTTCCTATGCTTTAAGTGCAATTCCAGCCTACCCCTTGAAACAGTTTTCCTGAAATTCTGTCCCGCTTTCAAGTCCTCTTCGAAGACTTACTTCAGTACATTTTCGGACGATAGCTGTCATTCATAACTCTGCAGGTGTGTGAATTACAGTGTCCCTGAGCTCCTTTCCTCAACTCGCTTTCTTGTGAGCTGGCCGCAAAACCGCAGGATTGCTTCAGGCCCTAATCTATTTCCGGCATGGCACGCTGAGCCTTTGGTTAATTCCTCTTCCTGGTGGGAAATGAGCGTTCCATTTGCCCGTGCAGACACCTACAGCTAGTCTCTCATTGGTTCTCCCTATTACTGTTCATCTTGCGCAGAAATTGCAAACTGTGCCTAACAGGAGGTTAAAGTCCCTGACTCTCCAAGTGGGGAGAGTGTTAGTAAAGCGTCTGGAATGGTGAACCGGAGTACCAGGGTTTGAAAACTGAGATGCATTTGGAAACGTTTCCCAATCACACTGTGGACCATACTCTGGGTTTCCCATGCATGTTTTAGCTGAAGGAAGAATCCCTTAAACCTGGAGAGTTGGGACCCATGGAATGGGTACCATGCAGTATGACTTCAAAGGGTCTGCGTTTGCTCACCGAACCTCACCAATGCTATTAGCCCGAAGTGTCCTACCTTATGTCTCACCCAGCTCTGGGTGTAGATGTGGTAAATCCAGGTTGCATCACAAGCCCTGAATGAATTTTTTAAGAATTGCTCTCTATTTCACTGTCATTGTGTTTTGTTTTTGAAATTTATTTTGATAATGGGATTTATCGGATTTTCACTGCTGCGTTTAGGCCGCTGTACACACGCATGATTTCCTTATGGAGACATATAAATCCATGGGTTTTAAGATTCTTACTTGTCAGGTATCTTCCCATTCGTTGAGTCCGTTTTGTTGAGCAAGGAGTAAGTCTTGTCTATTATATATTTGGCTTATGGAACGGTATGTGTGCTAATTTCAATATCTGGTTTTATGCAGCACCCCAACTCACCTTTCCCCATAAGCAAGCATAAGTTGGTTTTCTAAACTTGAGACCCTGTTCTGTTTTGTAATTCAGTACATGTGTAGCCAAGTTTACATTCCGTGTATTAGGTATATCTTATGATGTTTCTTTTTCTGTGTGACTTATTTCTCGTAGAATCATCATACCTGAATTCACTCATTATGCCGTTAGGGACCTGATGACGTAGATTTCATTGCTGAGTGATATTCCATTGTACGTGCGTACCACAACTTCTTTATCCATTTTAAGCTTTCTTGGATATTTAACTTGTACCGTAGACGAGGTTCTTGTAAACAGCGCCGTCCCAAACATTGGGGTGGCTGTGTCTTTTTGATTTTAATTTCCCTAAGCTATAGGACCATAAGTGGAAGTGCCATAGGCTGTGTTGCTTTGTTTCCTACGTGTTTCAGGAAACACCATACAGTTCTCCAGAGTGGCTGTTGGCAATTTACATCCCGCCCATCAGCATAACAAGGCTCCCTGTTCTCCATGACCTGTCGTGCCTTTCTGGAATTTACACTTTTTTCAGATGGCCTTTTTGACCGGGGGGCAGTGAGACTTCATTGTAGTGCACATTTCCTTTACACGGTTGCTTGGTTGGCCAAAAAGTGCGTTTGCGTTTTTTCCTGAATATATTCAGGAAAAAACGCATATGCCCTTTTTAGCCAAGTGCATCATTGTCGACATTCTGCTTCTGTTCCTATGCTTTAAGCGCAATTCCAGTCTACCCCCTGAAATCGTTTTCCTGAAATTCTGCCCCGCTTTCAAGTCCTCTTCGAAGACTTACATCAGTACATTTTGGACGATAGCTGTCATTCATAACTCTGCAGGTTTGTGAATTACAGTCCCCCTGAGCTCCTTTCTTCAACTCGCTTCCTTGTGAGCTGGCCGCCAAACCGCAGGATTGCTTCAGGCCCTAATCTGTTTCCGGCAGGGCACGCTGAGCTTTTGGTTAATTCCTCTTCCTGGTGGGAAATGAGCGTTCCATTTGCCCGTGCAGACACCTACAGCTAGTCTCTCATTGGTTCTCCCTATTCCTGTTCATCTTGCGCAGAAATTGCAAACTGTGCCAAACAGGAGGTGAAAGGCACTGACTCTCCAAGTGGGGAGAGTGTTAGTAAAGCTTCTGGAATGGTGAACCCGAGTACCAGGGTTCGAAAACTGAGATGCATTTTAAAACGTTTCCCAATCCACGGCGGACGATAGTCTGGGTTTCCCATGCATGTTTTAGCTGAAGGAAGAATCCCTTAAACCTGGAGAGTTGGGACCCATGGAATGGGTACCATGCATTATGACTTCCAAGGGTCTGGGTTTGCTCACCGAACCTCACCAATGCTATCAGCCCGAAGTGTCCAGCCTTATGTCTCACCCAGCTCTGGGTGTAGATGTGGTAAATCCAGGTTGCATCACAAGCCCTGAATGAATTATTTAAGAATTGCTCTCTATTTCACTGTCATTGTGTTTTCTTTTTGAAATTTATTTTGATAATGGGATTTATCGGATGTTCACTGCTGCGTTGAGGCCGCTGTACACATGCTTGATTTCCTTATGGAGAAATATAAATCCATGGGTTTTAAGATTCTTACTTGTCAAGTATCTTGCCAGGCGTTGAATATGGGGTGTTGAGTCCATTTCGTTGAGCAAGGAGTAGGTCTGGTCTATTATATATTTGGCTTATGGAATGGTATCTGTGCTAATTTCAATCTCTGGTTTTATGCAGCACCCCAACTCACCTTTCCCCATAAGCAAGCATAAGTTGGTTTTCTAAATTTGAGACCCTGTTCTGTTTTGTAATTCAGTTCATGTGTAGCCAAGTTTACATTCCGTGTATTAGTGATATCTTATGATGTTTCTTTTTCTGTGTGACTTATTTCTCGTAGAATCATCGTACCTGAATCCATTCATTATGCCCCTACGGGCCTGATGACGTAGATTTCATTGCTGAGTGATATTCCATTGTACGTGCGTACCACAACTTCTTTATCCATTTTTTTGCTTTCTCTGATATTTAACTTGTACCGTAGACGAGGTTCTTGTAAACAGAGCCGTCCCAAACTCTGGGGTGGCTGTGTGTTTTTGATTTTAATTTCCCTAAGCTATAGGACCATAAGTGGAAGTGCCATAGGCTGTGTTGCTTTGTTTCCTATGTGTTTCAGGAAACACCATACACTTCTCCATAGTGGCTGTTGGCAATTTACATCCCGCCCATCAGCATAACAAGGCTCCCTGTTCTCCATGAACTGTCCTGCCTTTCTGGATTTTACACTTTTTTCAGATGGCCCTTTTGACCCAGCGGCAGTGAGACTTCATTGTAGTGCACATTTTCTTTACACGGTTGCTTGGTTGGCCAAAAAGGGCGTATGCGTTTTTTCCTGAATATATTCAGGAAAAAACGCATACGCCCTTTTTGGCCAAGTGCATCATTGTCGACATTCTGCCTCTGATCCTATTCTTTAAGTGCAATTCCAGTCTACCCCCTGAAATCGTTTTCCTGAAATTCTGCCCTGATTTCAAGTTCTCTTCGAAGACTTACTTCAAAACATTTTTGGACGATAGCTGTCATTCATTACTCTGCAGGTTTGTGAATTACAGTGCCCGTGAGCTCCTTTCTTCAACTCGCTTTCTTGTGAGCTGGCCGCAAAACCCCAGGATTGCTTCAGTCCCTAATCTGGTTCCGGCATGGCATGCTGAGCCTTTGGATAATTCCTCTTCCTGGTGGGAAATGAGCGTTAAATTTGCACCTGCAGACACCTTCACATGAGTCGTCATGGTGCCCCTTTGCCCCGGTTATCTCTATGGAGGTTGGAGTTGGAGGGCCTCCTCACTCAAGATCAGTGTGCCCACGGAGCCAACCCTGCAACTTCAGGGCATGGTTGGGGGTTAGGATCACCACGAGGGTTCCTTTTCCCTTAGGAGGGAGGTGGCCTTTTGGGCTGCTGATTTCCAGGTTATCAGATACTGCCAGTATCTTGGCCAGATGTGGCGGTGGGCCAAGCCCCTTGGTGACCGTAGTTTATCCTACCTGGATCGCATTCTTGCATTGTTCCATTTCAAGTGGTCCCAGGTTTTGCACTAATACTCCAATGGCGATTCACCATTCACCAGGAATGTAAAGGTCAAAGGGTTTAGCTAAATTAGGGAGTTCCAGGGCAAGGGTCCGAATTGACTGCTCTTTCCATTCTTGAAAGGCCACTTCTGCATTCTATTCAAAAGGATCATCACCTTTTCCTTTCAGTGTTTCATATAGAGGCCGAGCTAGTAGACTGTAGTTAGGGATCCAGAAGCAGCAAACCCTGGCCTCCCCAGGAACCCCTAAGCTGTCTTCTAGTTTTAGAAATGGGTAAGGCTGTAAATTGTTTCTTCCCTTTCCTGGGATGGGCTTCTCCGACCTTCTGTGAGAATGAAGCCCAGGCAGGTCACCGTAGTCTGTGATATTTGAGCTTTTTCTTGGACAACTTGTATCCTTTATTGGCTTCGTAGTTCAGAGGTCTCCTTAGTAGGGCTGGCGATCAGAATGTCGTCTGCATATTGAAGGAGTGTTTCCTTTTCCAGAGGTAGAACTTTTAGTTCTTTAGCTGAGCTTTCCCCAAAGATGGTGTGGGAATTTTTGAACCCTTGGGGCAACACGGCCCGGAAGTATTGTTTTAGTTGTATGTTGAGTCCTGCCACTCACAAGCCAAAATTTCTTGTGACTCTGGGACTAATAGAATACAAAAGAAGGCATCATTGAAGACTAATACAGAATACCATGTTCTGGTGGTTGGTAGAATGACCAGCAGGGTGTAGGGTTTAGGAACTACTGGAGGTATATCCTCGGTGGCTTCACTGATTGTCCTGACATCCTTTACCAGGACTCCAGCAGCCCATGGGGCTCTCGAGGTCAGGCCAATCCCAGGATATGGAGCTCACCTGGGCAGGTACCCCACCCCAGCCCACGGGGCTCTCGTGTTCAGGACCCTCCCAGGATATGGGGTTCCCTGGGCAGGTCCCCCTGCAGCCCATGGGGCTCTCGTGGTCAGGCCCCTCCCAGGATACAGAGCTACCCTTGCAGGTACCATGGCAGGGCTGGGAACACAGGAACCGTGCATATCGCCCTCATTGCAGAGCACTCCCAGCTCACCTGTCACTCAGATCTGACACAGAGCACCTCAGAGCAGGACTTGAACTAACAAACAGCAGCTCCGACAGGTCTGTGACCCTGGGCATCACTCTGTGTGGCCTCCCTCCACCTGGTCTTCCAGAGACTTCCACTGCACCTGGGGCACCAGGCCTCTGTCTCCACCCACCAGCCACCCCTCCTCTCCCTGACTCCTGGGTTCCTCTCATTAGGAGAGGGTTTTCTTGAAGTTGTCTCCCACTCATGGGCCAGATAATATAATTAGAAAACAAGCCAGAGCTGCAGCCCCTTGTCTATCCTGACTCTCAGGAGCCCACACCTGTTCCTTGGACCTGGCCGATTCAGCAAGTTCCAGTTTCTGCAACTGTGAGCCCCTGAGGGGTGATTATTGGCTGGCCTGGGAAGCCTGACCGTGCCGGCCAGCCCTCCCCAGGTGTGCCTGGGTTCAGATCAATATAAACACCGCTCCAGGCAGCAAGAGCCCCTGCAGCTGTGCCTGACGCCATTTTCTCTGCCCTGTCAGCAGTCTTGGGGCTGGACTGGTGGGAGGGAGTGAGAGGCCACGGCTTTGTGGGTGGCCCAGTGTGAGTGGGGCTCTGCTGGACTTTCTGCAGCAGTTGCCAAGATGCCACCTGCTAAAGAAGAGGATGTGTCACCCATACCTGCCGCTGGAATTTCTCCCTGGGCAGAGGTGAGTGAGGAAGAAAGCAGTGGGGGCCGGGACAGCAGGGGTATCTCAGGCAGGGAAATGGAAAGCTTCCAGAAGAGCACCCAGGACCAGGACCATCCTGGCTGGCCTGCAGGCACCAAGTCGGCTGGCATGCTGTCGCTCATGTGGCTCCATGGCCCTTCCTCTAGGCTTTCAAGTCCTTGTACATATTCAGGTGTTTTACCTGGGAAGGGTGGGAACATTTCAGCAGCAGCTGGCCTGGGGCTCAGCCCACGTTTACTCACAGATGCCTCGGCACGGTCCCCCAGCTTTGCAATGAGGACGCTTGTTGTGTGGGGCCTGCTGGCTGAATGGGAGATGTTTCCCCCACCACTGACCAACTTCAGAATTGTTTACAACTGGAGCAAGTGCCCTGATACGGTTTTCCTCTGTGTAGCTGGTGGGTTCTGTTTTTTTTTCGTTTTTTCTTTTTTGGTTCAAGGTAGATTTTATTCCTCTTTTTTGTATTTACAGATATAAGCATGGAAATAATTTATTCATATAAATACATGTATGTGAAGGGAAGAATATTTTTTCTGTTTTACTTTTTGTAATTTGAATTTTATTTTATTTTTTATACAGCAGGTTCTTTTTGGTTATCTATTTTATACATATAAATGTATACATGCCAATCCCAATCTCTCAACTCCTCCCACCACCACCCCCCAACAGCTTTCCCCCCTTGGTGTCCATACGTTTGTCGTCTACATCTGTTGCTCTATTTCTGCCTTGCAAAACGGTTCATCTGTACAATTTGTCTAGGTTCCACATATAGGCATTAATAGACAAGATTTCTTTTTCTCTTTCTGACTTACTTCACTCTGTATGACAGTCTCTAGATCCATCAACGTCTCTACAAATGACCCAATTTCATTCCTTTTTATGGCTTAGTAATATTCCATTTTATATATGTACCACGTCTTTATGCATTCGTCTGTCTGTGGGCATTTAGGTTGCTTCCATTACCTGGATATTGTAAATAGTGATGCAATGAACATTGCGGTGAATGTCTCTTTTTGATTTATGGTTTTGTCTGGGTATATGCCCAGTAGTGGGACTGCTGTATCATATGGTAATTCTATTCTTAGTTTTATAAGAAACTCCATAACGTTCTCCACAGTGACTGTATCAATTTCATTCCCAACAATAGCGGAAGAGGGTTCTTTATCTCCACACCCTTTCCAGCATTTGTTGTTTGTAGATTTTCTGATGATGCCCATTCTAACAGGTGTGAGGTGATACACCATGGATGAGTCTATTTCGTTGAGCAAAGAGTAGGTCTTGTCTAGTACATATTTGGCTTATGGAACGGTATGTGTGCTAATTTCAATCTCTGGTTTTATACAGCACCGCAACTCAACTTTCCCCTTAAGCAAGCATAAGTTTTTATCTAAATGTGAGACTCTGTTCGGTTTTGGAATTCAGTTTATGTGTAGCCAAGTTTACACTCTCTCTATTAGTGATATCTTATGATAATTATCTTTCTCTGTGTGACCTATTTCTCTTAGAATCATCATACTTAAATCCACTCAATTTGCTGCTACAGGCCTGATGACATTGATTTCATTGCTGAGTGATATTCCGTTGTACGTAAGTAGCACAACTCCTTTATCCATATTTTTCTTTCTGGGATATTTAATTTGTACTGGACTCAAGGTTCTTGTAAACACAGCAGCCCTAAATTTTGTGTTGGCTGTGTCTTGTTGATTTTAATTTTCCTAAGCTATAGGGCCAAAAGTGGAAGTGCCCTAGGGTCTGTAGCTTTGTTTTTCAGATGTTTCAGGATACACCATAAACATCTCCAGAGTGTCTGTTGGCAATTTACATCCCGCCCATCAGCATAACAAGGCTCCCTGTTCTCCATGGCCTGTCCTGTGTTTCTGGTTTTTACACTTTTTTCAGATGGCCCTTTTGACGAATGGGAAATGAGACTTCATTGTAGTGCGGATTTCCATTGCTCGAGTGCTTGGTTGGCCAAAAAGGGCATATGTGTTTTTTCCTGAATATATTCAGGAAAAAATGTTTACGCACTTTTGTCCAAGTGCATCACTGTCAAAGATCTGCCGCTTTTCACATGCTTTAAATGCAATTCCAATCTACCTCCTGAAATATGATTCCTGCAATTCTGCCTCGTTTTGAAGTCCTCTTTGCAGACTTACTTCAGTATATTTTTGCCAATAGCTGTCATTTATAACTCTGCAGGTTTGTGAATTACAGTGCCCGTGATTTCCTTTCTTAACTCGTTTCCTTGAAAGCTGGCCACAGAACCGCAGGTTTGCTTTAGGCCATAATCAGGGTCTGGCACGGCACTCTGAGCCTTTGGTTAATTCCTCTTCCTGGTGGGAAATTAGAGTTAAATGTGCCCCTCCGGACACCTGCCTCACTCCCAGCCCCTTGGTGATGTGTGTCCTGTGGTTTGAGGCCACATGTGCTGGGTTCCTCACCTTTGGCTGATGTGGCCCCACTGGTGTGAGGACACTCCTGCCTGGTTCCCATCCCCTTGGTGATGTGGGCCCTCCGGTGAGAGTCTGATCCTGGTTGGGTTCCTCACACTTCTGTGAGGTGGGCCCTCTTCTCTGACGTCACTCCTGCCTGGCTGGCACACCCCGCCTTGGCGAAGTCGGCCCTCTGGTGGGATTTGGTGCCTGCTGGGTGTCTCCTGCCCTCGGTAATGAGGGCCCTCTGGCGTCAGGCCCTAATTCCTGGGCTCCCAATATTTTCTGATATGCGCCCTGTGGTTCGAGTACACTCCTGCCAGGTTCCCAACCCCATGGGAATGTGGGCCTTCTGCTCTGAGGTCCCAACCGTGGGTTGCTCAGTTTCATGATGAGGGCCCTCTGCTGTGAGTTCTCTCCGGCCTGGATCCCATAGCCTCGCTGCTCCTGGCCACCTGCTGGGAGGTTCCAACTGCGGGATTCCTCACCTTTTTTCTTCTATGGACCCTCTGTTTTGAGACTCCTCCTGCCTGCCTCACTCCCAGTCCCTTGGTGATGTGTGTCCTCTGGTGTGAGGCCACGTGTGCTGGGTCCCTCGCCTTTCGATGATGTGGCCCCACTGGTGTGAGGACACTCCTGCCTGCTTCCTATCCCCTTGATGATGTGGGCCCTCTGGTGAGAGTCTGATCCTGGCTGGGTTCCTCACCCTTCTGTGAGGTGGGCCCTCTGCTGTGAGGTCACTCCTGCCTGGCTGGCACACCCCACCTGGGCAACATCGGCCCTCTTGTGGCACTTGGAGCCTGCTGGGAGCCTCCTCCCCTCGGTGATGGGGGCCCTCTAGCGTCAGGCCCTAACTGCTGGGTACCCACATTTTCTGATACGTGCTAAGTGGTGCGAGGACACTCCTGCGAGGTTCCCATCCCCATGGGCATGTGGGCCTTCTGCTCTAAGGTCCCAACACCTGTGTTGTTCACCGTTTCATGATGTTGTCTCTCTGGTGTTAGTTCACTCAGGCCTAGATCCCATAGACTCTGTGCTCTGAGCCGACTGCTGGGAGGTTCCTACTGCTGGATTCCTTACCTTTTTTATTCTTTGGGTCCTGTGTTTTTATGCTCCTACTTCCTGACTCACTCCCAGCCCCTTTGTGATGTAGGTCCTCTGGTTTAAGGCCACATGTACTGGTTTCCTCACCTTTATTGATGTGGCCCCACTGGTGTGAGGACACTCCTGCCTGGTTCCCATCCCCTTGGTGATGGGGGCCCTCTGGTGAGAGTCTGATCCTGTCTGGATTCCTCACACATCTGGGAGGTGGGCCCTCTGCTGTGAGGTCACTCCTGCCTGGCTGGCCCACGTCACCTTGGCGACGTGGGCCCTCAGTTGGGAGTTGGTGCCTGCTGGGAGTCTCCTCCCCTCGGTAATGAGGGCCCTCTGGCGTCAGACCCTAACTCCTTGGCTCCCAAAATTTTCTGTTGTGCGCCCTGTGGTGCTAGTACACTCCTGCCAGGTTCCCAACCCCATGGGAATGTGGGCCTTCTGCTCTGAGGTCCCAACCGTGGGTTGCTCAGTTTCTTGATGAGGGCCCTCTGGTGTGAGTTCACTCCAGCATGGATCCCATAGCCTCGCTGCTCCTGGCCACCTGCGGGGAAGTTCCAACTGTGGGATTCCTCACCTTTTTCCTTCTATGGGCCCTCTGTTTTGAGACTCCTCCTGCCTGCCTCACTCCCAGCCCCTTGGTGATGTGTGTCCTCTGGTTTGAGGCCACGTGTGCTGGGTCCCTCACCTTTCGGTGATGTGGCCCCACTGGTGTGAGGACACTCCTGCCTGGTTCCTATCCCCTTGGTGATGTGGGCCCTCTGGTGAGAGTCTGATCCTGGCTGGGTTCCTCACACTTCTGTGAGGTGGGCCCTCTGCTGTGAGGTCACTCCTGCCTGGCTGGCACACCCCGCCTTGGCAATGTCGGCCCTCTTGTGGCAGTTGGAGCCTACTGGGAGCCTCCTCCCCTCGGTGATGAGGGCCCTCTGGCGTCAGGCCCTAACTGCTGGGTACCCACATTTTCTGATACATGCTAAGTTGTGCGAGGACACTCGTGCCATATTCCCAACCCCATGGTGATGTGGGCCTTCTGCTCTGAGGTCCAAACGGCTGGGTTGCTCACAGTTTCATGATGTGGGCCCTCTGCTGTGAGTTCACTGTGGCCTGGATCGCATAGACTCGGTGCTCTGGGCCGCCTGCTGGGAGGTTCCCACTGCAGGATTCCTCAGCTTTTTTATTCTATTCGCCCTGTGTTGTGAGGCTACTCATGCCTGCCTCACTCCGAACCCCTTGGAGATCTGGGTCCTCTGGTTTAGGCCACATGTGCTGGGTTCCTCACCTTTCTATGATGTGGTCACCCTGGTGTGAAGACAGTCCTGCCTGGTTCTGATGCCCTTGGTGATGTGGGCCCTCTGGTGAGAGTCTTATCCTGGCTGGGTTCCTCACCATTCTGTGAGGTAGGCCCTCAGCTGTGAGGTCACTCCTGCCTGGCTGTTGCACGTCACCTTGGCGACATGGTCCCTCCGTAGGGAGTTGGTGCCTGCTTGGGGTCTCCTCCCCTTGGTAATGAGGGCCCTCTGGCATCAGGCCCTAATTTCTGGGTTCCCAAAATTCTCTGATGTGCGCCCTGTGGTGCGAGTACACTTCTGCCAAGTTCCCAACCACATGGGAATGTGGGCCTTCTGCTCTAAGGTCCCAACGGCTGGGTTGCTCACAGTTTCATGATGAGGGCCCTCTGTTTTGAGTTCAGTCAGGCCTGGATCCCATAGCCTCGCTGCTCCTGGCCGCCTGCTGGGAGGTTCCAACTGCGGGATTCCTCACCTTTTTTACGCAATGGGCCCTCTGTTTTGAGGCTCCTCCTGCCTGCCTCACTCCCAGCCCCTTGGTGATGTGTGTCCTATAGTTTGAGGCCACGTGTGCTGGGTCCGTCATATTTCGGTGATGTGGCCCCACTGGTGTGAGGACACTCCTGCCTGGTTTCCATTCCCCTGGTGATGTGGGCCCTCTGGTGAGAGTCTGATCCTCTTTGGGTTCCTCACACTTTTGTGTGGTTGGCCCTCTGCTCTGAGGTCACTCCTGCCTGGCTGGCCCACCACGCATTGGCGACGTCGGCCCTCTGGTAGCAGTTGGAGCTTGCTGGGAGCCTCCTCTCCTCAGTGCTGAGGGCCCTCTGGCGTCCGGCCCTAACTGCTGGGCTCCCCACATTTTCTGTTGTGTGCCCACTGGTGCGATGACACTCCTGCTTGGTTCCCTTCTCCATGGGGATGTGGGCCTTGTGCTCTGAGGTCACAACGGCTGGGTTGCTTACAGTATCATGATGAGGGCCCTCTGTTGTGAGTTCATCACTGCCTGGATCCCATAGCCTCGGTGCTCTGGGCCGCCTGCTGGGATGTTCCAACTGCTGGATTCCTCACCTTTTTATACAATGGGCCATGTGTTTTGAGGTTAATCCTGCCTGCCTCGCTCTGAGACCCATGGTGATGTGGGTCTTCTGGTTTGAGGCCACATGTGCTGGGTACCTCAACTTTCGATGATGTGGCCCCACGGGTGTGAGGACACTCGTGCCTGATTCCCAGCCCCTTGCTTATGTGGGCACTCTGGTGAGTGTCTGATCATGACTGGGTTCCTTACCCTTCTGTGAGGTGGGCGCTCTGATGTGAGGTCACTCCTGCCTGGATGGCTCACGTCGCCTTGGCGACGTAGGCCCTCTGTTGGCCACTGAAGCATGCTGGGAGCCTCCTACCCTCTTTAATGAGGGCCCTGGAAGAAACGCATATGTCCTTTTTGACCAAGTGCATCATTGTCGAGGTTCTGCCTCTTCTCCTATACTTTCAGAGGACTTCCCGTCTACCTCCTGAAATCGTATTCCTGGAATTCTGCCCCACGTTCAAGTCCTCTTTGCAGCCTTACTTCAATATATTTTTGGACGATAGCTGTCATTTATAACTCTGCAGGTTTGTGAATTACAGTGCCCCTGAGCTCCATTCTTCAACTCGCTTTCTTGTGAGCTGGCCGCAAAACCGCAGTATTGCTTCAGGCACTAATCTGGTTCCGGCACGGCATGTTGAGCCTTTGGCTAATTCCTCTTCCTGATGGGAAATGAGCGTTAAATTTGCTCGTGCAGACACCTACAGCTAATCTCTCATTGGTTCTCCCTATTCCTGTTCATCTTGCGCAGAAAATGCAAACTGTGCCAAACAGGAGGTTAAAGGCACTGACTCTCCAAGTGGGGAAAGAGTTAGTAAAGCGTCTGGAATGGTAAAACCGAGTATGAGGGGACGAAAACTGAGATGCATTTAAAAAGGTTTCCCGGTCACACGGTGGACCATATTCTGGGTTTTCCATGCGTGTTTTACCTGAAGGAAGAATCCCTTAAACCTGGAGAGGTGGGACCCATGGAATGGGTACCATGCAGTATGACTTCAAAGGGCCTGCATTTTCTCACCGAACCTCACCAATGCTATCAGCCCAAAGTGTCGAACCTTATGTCTCACTCAGCTCTAGGTGTAGATGTGGTAAATCCAGGTTGCATCACAAGACCTGAATGAATTATTTAAGAATTGCTCTCTATTTCACTGTCATTGTGTTTGTTTTTGTATTTTATTTTGATAATGGGATTTATCGGATTTTCTCTGCTGCGTTCATGCAGCTGTACACACACTTGATTCTCTTACGGAGACATATAAATCCATCGGTTTGAAGATTCTTACTAGTCATGTGTAATCCTAGGAGTTGAATATGGTGCGTTTAGTCCATTTCGTTGAGCAAGGTGTAGGTCTTGACTATTACATATTTGGCTTATGGAAAGGTATGTGTGCTAATTTCTATCTCTGGTTTTATGCAGCACCCAAACTCACCTTTCCCCATAAGCAAGCATAAGTTGGTTTTCTAAATTTGAGACCCTGTTCTGCTTTGTATTTCAGTTCATGTGTAGCCAAGTTTACATTCCGTGTATTAGTGATATCTTATGATGTTTCATTTTCTGTGTGACTTATTTCACTTAGAATCATCGTACCTGGATCCAGTCAATATGCCGCGACGGGCCTGATGACATAGATTTCATTGGTGAGTGATATTCCATTGTACGTACGTACCACAAATTCTTTAACCATTTTTCACATTCTGGGATATTTAACTTGTACCGTAGACGAGGTTCTTGTAAACAGAGCCGTCCCAAACTTTGGGGTGGCTGTGTGTTTTTGATTTTTATTTCCCTAAGCTATAGGACCATAAGTGGAAGTGCCATAGGCTGTGTTGCTTTCTTTCCTACGTGTTTCAGGAAACACCATACACTTCTCCAGAGTGGTTGTTGGCAGTTTACATCCCGCCCATCAGCATAACAAGGCTCCCTGTTCTCCATGACCTGTCCTGCCTTTCTGGATTTTACACTTTTTTCAGATGGCCCTTTTGACCGGGAGGCAGTGAGACTTCATTGTAGTGCAGATTTCCTTTACACGCTTGCTTGGTTGGCCAAAAAGTGCGTATGCGTTATTTCCTGAATATATTCAGGTAAAACGCATACGCCCTTTTTGGCCAAGTGCATCATTGTCGACATTCTGCCTCTTTTCCTATGCTTTAAGTGCAATTCCAGTCTACCCCGTGAAATCGTTTTCCTAAAATTCTGCCCCGCTTTCAAGTCCTCTTTGAAGACTTACTTCAATACCTTTTTGGACAATAGCTGTCATTCATAACTATGCAGGTTTCTGAATTACACTGCCCCTGAGCTCTTTTCTTCAACTAGCTTTCTTGTGAGCTGGCCGCAAACCGCAGGATTGCTTCAGGCCCTAATCTGTGTCCGGCAGGGCAGGCTGAGCCATTGGTTAATTCCTCTTCTTGGTGCGAAATGAGCGTTCCATTTGCCCGTGCAGACACCTACAGCTAGTCTCTCATTGGTTCTCCATATTCCTGTTCATCTTGCGCAGAAATTGCAAACTGTGCCAAACAGGAGGTTAAAGGCACTGACTCTCCAAGTGGGGAGAGTGTTAGTAAAGCGTCTGGAATGGTGAACCCGAGTACCAGGGGACGAAAACTGTGATGCATTTGAAAACGTTTCCCAATCACATGGCGGTCGATACTCTGCATGCCCATGCATGTTTTGGCTGAAGGAAGAATCCCTTAAACCTGGAGAGTTGGGACCCATGGAATGGGTACCATGCAGGATGACTTCAAAGGGTCTGCCTTTGCTCACTGAACCTCACCAATGCTATCAGCCCGAAGTGTCCAGCCTTATGTCTCACCCAGCTCTGGGTGTAGATGTGGTAAATCAAGGTTGCATCACAAGCCCTGAATGAATGATTTAAGAATTGCTCTCTATTTCACTGTCATTGTGTTTTGTTTTTGAAATTTATTTTGATAATGGGATTTATCGGATTTTCACTGCTCCGTTTAGGCTGCTGTACACACGCTTGTTTTCCTTATGGAGACATATAAATCCATGCTTTTTAAGATTCTTATTTGTCAGGTATCTTCCCAGGCGTTGAATATGGGGTGTTGAGTCCATTTCGTTGAGCAAGGAGTAGGTCTTTTCTATTATATATTTGGCTTATGGAACGGTATCTGTGCTAATTTCAATCTCTGGTTTTATTCAGCACCCCAACTCACCTTTCCCCATAAGCAAGCGTAAGTTGGTTTTCTAAATTTGAGACCCTGTTCTGTTTTGTAATTCAGTTCATGTGTAGCCAAGTTTACATTCCGTGTATTAGTGATATCTTATGATGTTTCTTTTTCTGTGTGACTTATTTCTCGTAGAATCATCTTACCTGAATCCACTCGTTATGCTGCTACAGGCCTGATGACGTAGGTTTCATTGCTGAGTGATATTCCATTGTACGTGCGTACCACAACTTCTTTATCCATTTTTTGCTTTCTCGGATATTTAACTTGTACCGTAGACGAGGTTCTTGTAAACAGAGCCGTCCCAATCTTTGGGGTGGATGTGTGTTTTTGATTTTAATTTCCCTAAGCTATAGGACCATAAGTGGAAGTGACATAGGCTGTGTTGCTTCGTTTCCTACGTGTTTCAGGATACACCATACATTTCTCCAGAGTGGCTGTTGGCAATTTACATCCCGCCCATCAGCATAACAAGGCTCCCTGTTCTCCATGACCTGTCCTGCCTTTCTGGATTTTACACATTTTTCAGATGGCCCTTTTGACAGGGGGGCAGTGAGACTTCATTGTAGTGCAGATTTCCTTTAAATGCTTGCTTGGTTGGCCAAAAGGTGCGTATGCGTTTTTTCCTGAATATATTCAGGAAAAAACGCACACGCCCTTTTTCGCCAAGTGCATCATTGTCGACATTCTGCCTCTTTTCCTATGCTTTAAGAGCAATTCCAGTCTACCCCCTGAAATCGTTTTCCTGAAATTCTGCGCCGCTTTCAAGTCCTCTTCGAAGACTAACTTCAGTACATTTTTGGACGATACCTGTCATTCATAACTCTGCAGGTTTGTGAATTACAGTGCCCCTGAGCTCCTTTTTCAACTCGTTTCCTTGTGAGCTAGCCGCAAAACCGCAGGATTGCTTCAGGCCCTAATCTGTTTCCGGCCAGGCACACTGAGCCGTTGGTTAATTCCTCTTCCTGGTGGGAAATGAGCGTTCAATTTGCCCGGGCAGACACCAACAGCTAGTCTCTCATTGGTTCTCCCTATTCCTGTTCATCTTGCGCAGAAATTGCAAACTGTGCCAAACAGGAGGTTAAATGCACTGACTCTCCAAGTGGGGAGAGTGTTAGTAAAGCGTCTGGAATGGTGACCGTGAGTACCAGGGGACGAAAACTGAGATGCATTTGAAAACGTTTCCCAATCACACGGCGGACGATAGTCTGGGTTTCCCATGCATGTGTTAGCTGAAGGAAGAATCCCTTAAACCTGGAGAGTTGGGACCCATGGAATGGGTACCATGCAGTATGACTTCAAAGGGTCTGCGTCTGATCACCGAACCTCACCATTGCTATCAACCCGAAGTGTCCAGCCTTATGTCTCACCCAGCTCTGGGTGTAGATGTGGTAAATCCAGGTTGCATCACAAGCCCTGAATGAATAATTTAAGAATTGCTCTCTATTTCACTGTCATTGTGTTTTGTTTTTGAAATTTATTTTGATAATGGGATTTATCGGATTTTCACTGCTGCGTTTAGGCCGCTGTACACACGCTTGATTTCCTTATGGAGACATATAAATCCATAGGTTTTAAGATTCTTACTTGTGAGGTATCTCGCCAGGCCTTGAATATGGGGTGTTGAGTCCATTTCGTTGAGCAAGGAGTAGGTCTTGTCTATTATATATTTGGCTTATGGAACGGTATCTGTGCTAATTTCAATCTCTGGTTTTATGCAGCACCCCAACTCACCTTTCCCCATTAGCAAGCATAAGTTGGTTTTCTAAATTTGAGACCCTGTTTTGTTTTGTAATTCAGTTTATGTGTAGCCAACTTTACATTCCGTGTATTAGTGATATCTTATGATGTTTCTTTTTCTGTGTGACTTATTTCTCGTAGAATCATCGTACCTCAATCCACTCATTATGCCGCTACGGGCCTGATGATGTAGATTTCATTGCTGAGTGATATTCCATTGTACGTGCGTACCACAACTTCTTTATCCATTTTTTGCTTTCTGGGATATTTTACTTGTACCGTAGACGAGGTTCTTGTAAACAGAGCCGTCCCAAACTCTGGGGTGGCTGTGTGTTTTTGATTTTAATTTCCCTAAGCTATAGGACCATAAGTGGAAGTGCCATAGGCTGTGTTGCTTTGTTTCCTACGTGTTTCTGGAAACACCATACACTTCTCCAGAGTGGTTGTTGGCAATTTACATCCCGCCCATCAGCATGACAAGGCTCCCTGTTCTCCATGACCTGTCCTGACTTTCTGGATTTTACACTTTTTTCAGATGGCCCTTTTGACCGGGGGGCAGTGAGACTACATTGTAGTGCAGATTTCCATTACACGCTTGCTTGGTTGGCCAAAAAGGGCGTATGCGTTTTTTCCTGAATATATTCAGGAAAAAACGCATACGCCCTTTTTGGCCAAGTGCATCATTGTCGACATTCTGCCTCTTTTCCTATGCTTTTAGTACAATTCCAGTCTACCCCCTGAAATCGTTTTCCTGAAATTCTGCCCCGCTTTCAAGTCCTCTTCGAAGACTTACTTCAATACATTTTTGGACGATAGCTGTCATTCATAACTCTGCAGGTTTGTGAATTACAGTGCCCCTGAGCTCATTTATTCAACTCGCTTTCTTGTGAGCTGGCCGCAAAACCGCAGGATTGCTTCAGGCCCTAATCTGTTTCCGGCAGGGCACGCTGAGCCTTTGGTTAATTCCTCTTCCTGGTGGGAAATGAGCGTTCCATTTGCCCGTGCAGACACCTACATCTAGTCTCTCATTGCTTCTCCCTATTCCTGTTCATCTTGCGCAGAAATTGCAAACTATGCCAAACAGGAGGTTAATGGCACTGACTCTCCAAGTGGGGAGAGTGTTAGTAAAGTGTTCAAA
Organism: Delphinapterus leucas; assembly: GCF_059928025.1. Taxonomy (NCBI): domain Eukaryota; kingdom Metazoa; phylum Chordata; class Mammalia; order Artiodactyla; family Monodontidae; genus Delphinapterus; species Delphinapterus leucas. The sequence goes on along the minus strand of NW_028322256.1, from coordinate 663,069 downwards.
TGTTGAACCCGAGTACCAGGGGACGAAAACTGAGATGCATTTGAAAACGTTTCCCAATCACACGGTGGACCATACTCTGGGTTTCCCATGCATGTTTTAGCTGAAGGAAGAATCCCTTAAACCTGAAGAGTTGGGACCCATGGAATGGGTACCATGCAGTATGACTTCAAAGGGTCTGCGTTTGCTCAGCGAACCTCACCAATGCTATCAGCCCGAAGTGTCCAGCCTTATGTCTCATCCAGCTCTGGGTGTAGATGTGGGAAATCCAGGTTGCATCACAAGCCCTGAATGAATTATTTAAGCATTGCTCTCTATTTCACTCTCATTGTGTTTTGTTTTTGAAATTCATTTTGATAATGGGATTTATCGGATTTTCACTGCTGCTTTTAGGCCACTGTACACACGCTTGATTTCCTTATGGAGACATATAAATCCATGGGTTTTAAGATTCTTACTTTTCAGGTATCTTCCCAGGCGTTGAATATAGGGTGTTGAGTCCATTTCGTTGAGCAAGGAGTAGGTTTTGTCTATTATATATTTGGCTTATGGAATGGTATCTGTGCTAATTTCAATCTCTGGTTTTATGCAGCATCCCAACTGACCTTTCCCCATAAGCAAGCATAAGTTGGTTTTCTAAATTTGAGACCCTTTTCTGTTTTGTAATTCAGTTCATGGGTAGCCAAGTTTACATTCCGTGTATTAGTGATAACTTATGATGTTTCTTTTTCTGTCTGACTTATTTCTCATAGAATCATCGTACCTGAATCCACACATTATGCAGCTACGTTCCTGATGACGTAGATTTCATTGCTGAGTGATATTCCATTGTACGTGCGTACCACAACTTCTTTATCCATTTTATGCTTTCTCGGATATTTAACTTCTACCGTAGATGAGGTTCTTGTAAACAGAGCCATCCCAAACTTTGGGGTGGCTGTGTGTTTTTGATTTTAATTTCCCTAAGCTATAGGACCATAAGTGGAAGTGCCATAGGCTGTGTTGCTTTGTTTCCTACGTGTTTCAGGAAACACCATACACTTTTCCAGAGTGGCTGTTGGCAATTTAAATCCGCCCATCAGCATAACAAGGCTCCCTGTTCTCCATGACCTGTCCTGCCTTTCTGGATGTTACACTTTTTTCCGATGGCCCTTTTGACCGGGGGGCAGTGAGACTTCATTGTAGTGCAGATTTCCTTTACACGCTTGCTTGGTTGGCCAAAAAGGGCGTATGCATTTTTTCCTGAATATATTCAGGAAAAAACGCATACTCCCTTTTTGGCCAAGTGCATCATTGTCAACATTCTGCCTCTTTTCCTATGCTTTAAGTGCAATTCCAGTCTACCCCCTGAAATCGTTTTCCTGAAAATCTGCCCCGCTTTCAAGTCCTCTTCGAAGACTTACTTCTATACATTTTTGGACGATAGCTGTCATTCATAACTCTGCAGGTTTGTGAATTACAGTGCCCCTGAGCTCATTTCTTCCACTCGCTTTCTTGTGAGCTGGCCGCAAAACCGCAGGATTGCTTCAGGCCCTAATCTCTTTCCGGCAGGGCACGCTGAGCCTTTGGATAATTCCTCTTCCTGGTGGGAAATGAGCGTTCAATTGGCCCTTGCAAACACCTACAGCTAGTCTCTCATTGCTTCTCCCTATTCCTGTTCATCTTGCGCAGAAATTGCAAAGTGTGCCAAACAGGAGGTTAAATGCACTGACTCTCCAAGTGGGGAGAGTGTTAGTAAAGCGTCTGGAATGGTGAACCCGAGTACCAGGGGACGGAAACTGAGATGCATTTGAAAACGTTTCCCAATCACACGGTGGACCATACTATGGGTTTCCCATGCATGTTTTAGCTGAAGGAAGAATCCCTTAAACCTGGAAATTTGCGACCCATGGAATGGGTACCATGCAGTATGACTTCAAAGGGTCTGCGTTTGCTCACCGAACCTCACCAATGCTATCAGCCCGAAGTGTCCAGCCTTATGTCTCACCCAGCTCTGGGTGTAGATGTGGTAAATCCAGGTTGCATCACAAGCCCTGAATGAATTATTTAAGAATTGCTCTCTATTTCACTGTCATTTTGTTTTGTTTTTGAAATTTATTTTGATAATGGGATTTATCGGATTTTCACTGCTGCGTTTAGGCCGCTGTACACACGCTTGATTTCCTTATGGAGACATATAAATCCATAGGTTTTAAGATTCTTACTTGTCAGGTATCTTGCCAGGCATTGAATATGGGGTGTTGAGTCCATTTCGTTGAGCAAGGAGTAGGTCTGGTCTATTATATATTTGGCTTATGGAACGGTATCTGTGCTAATTTCAATCTCTGGTTTTATGCAGCACCCCAACTCACCTTTCCCCATAAGCAAGCATAAGTTGGTTTTCTAAATTTGAGACCCTGTTCTGTTTTGTAATTTAGTTCATGGGTAGCCAAGTTTACATTCCGTGTATTAGTGATATCTTATGATGTTTCTTTTTCTGTGTGACTTATTTCTCGTAGAATCATCATACCTGAATCCACTCATTATGCCGCTACGGGCCTGATGACGTAGATTTCATTGCTGAGTGATATTCCATTGTACGTGCGTACCAGAACTTCTTTATCCATTTTTTCCTTTCTCGGATATTTAACTTGTACCGTAGACAAGGTTCTTGTAAACAGAGCCATCCCAAACTTTGGGGTGGCTGTGTGTTTGTGATTTTAATTTCCGTAAGCTATAGGACCATAAGTGGAAGTGACATAGGCTGTGTTGCTTTGTTTCCTACGTGTTTCAGGATACACCATACATTTCTCCAGAGTGGCTGTTGGCAATTTACATCCCGCCCATCAGCATAACAAGGCTCCCTGTTCTCCAAGACCTGTCCTGCCTTTCTGGATTTTACACTTTTTTCAGATGGCCCTTTTGACCGGGGGGCAGTGAGACTTCATTGTAGTGCAGATTTCCTTTACACGCTTGCTTGGTTGGCCAAAAAGGGCGTATGCGTTTTTTCCTGAATATATTCAGGAAAAAACACATACGCCCTTTTTGGCCAAGTGCATCATTGTCGACATTCTGCCTCTTTTCCTATGCTTTAAGTGCAATTCCAGTCTACCCCCTGAAATCGTTTTCCTGAAATTCTGCCCCGCTTTCAAATCCTCTTTGAAGACTTACTTCAGTACATTTTTGGACGATAGCTGTCATTCATAACTCTGCAGGTTTGTGAATTACAGTGCCCCTGAGCTCCTTTCTTCAACTCCTTTTCTTGTGAGCTGGCCGCAAAATCGCAGGATTGCTTCAGGCCCTAATATGTTTCCGGCCGGGCACGCTGTGCCTTTGGTTAATTCCTCTTCCTGGTGGGAAATGATCGTTCAATTTGCCCGTGCAGACACCAACAGCTAGTCTCTCATTGCTTCTCCCTATGCCTGTTCATCTTGCGCAGAAATTGCAAACTGTGCCAAACAGGACGTTAAAGGCACTGACTCTCCAAGTGGGGAGAGTGTTAGTAAAGGGTCTGGAATGGTGAACCCGAGTACCAGGGGACGAAAACTGAGATGCATTTGAAAACGTTTCGCAATCACACGGCAGACGATAGTCTGGGTTTCCAATGCATGTTTTAGCTGAAGGAAGAATCCCTTAAACCTGGAGAGTTGGGACCCATGGAATGGGTACCATGCAGTATGACTTCAAAGGGTCTGCGTTTGCTCACCGAACCTCACCAATGCTATCAGCAAGAAGTGCCCAGCCTTATGTCTCACCCAGCTCTGGGTGTAGATGTGGTAAATCCAGGTTGCATCACAAGCCCTGAATGAATGATTTAGGCATTGCTCTCTATTTCACTCTCATTGTGTTTTGTTTTTGAAATTCATTTTGATAATGGGATTTATCGGATTTTCACTGCTGCGTTTCGGCCGCTGTACACACGCTTGATTTCCTTATGGAGACATATAAATCCATGGGTTTTAAGATTCTTACTTGTCAGGTATCTTGCCAGGCATTGAATATGGGGTGTTGAGTCCATTTCGTTGAGCAAGGAGTAGGTCTTGTCTATTATATATTTGGCTTATGGAACGGTATCTGTGCTAATTTCAATCTCTGGTTTTATGCAGCACCCCAACTCACCTTTCCCCATAAGCAAGCATAAGTTGGTTTTCTAAATTTGAGACCCTGTTCTGTTTTGTAATTCAGTTCATGTGTAGCCAACTTTACATTCCGTGTATTAGTGATATCTTATGATGTTTCTTTTTCTGTGTGACTTATTTCTCGTAGAATCATCGTACCTCAATCCACTCATTATGCCGCTACGGGCCTGATGACGTAGATTTCATTGCTGAGTGATATTCCATTGTACGTGCGTACCACAACTTCTTTATCCATTTTTTGCATTCTGGGATATTTTACTTGTACCGTAGACGAGGTTCTTGTAAACAGAGCCGTCCCAAACTCTGGGGTGGCTGTGTGTTTTTGATTTTAATTTCCCTAAGCTATAGGACCATAAGTGGAAGTGCCATAGGCTGTGTTGCTTTGTTTCCTACGTGTTTCTGGAAACACCATACACTTCTCCAGAGTGGTTGTTGGCAATTTACATCCCGCCCATCAGCATGACAAGGCTCCCTGTTCTCCATGACCTGTCCTGACTTTCTGGATTTTACATTTTTTTCAGATGGCCCTTTTGACCGGTGGGCAGTGAGACTTCATTGTAGAGCAGATTTCCATTACACGCTTGCTTGGTTGGCCAAAAAGGGCGTATGCGTTTTTTCCTGAATATATTCAGGAAAAAACGCATACGCCCTTTTTGGCCAAGTGCATCATTGTCGACATTCTGCCTCTTTTCCTATGCTTTTAGTACAATTCCAGTCTACCCCCTGAAATCGTTTTCCTGAAATTCTGCCCCGCTTTCAAGTCCTCTTCGAAGACTTACTTCAATATATTTTTGGACGATAGCTGTCATTCATAACTCTGCAGGTTTGTGAATTACAGTGCCCCTGAGCTCATTTCTTCAACTCGCTTTCTTGTGAGCTGGCCGCAAAACCGCAGGATTGCTTCAGGCCCTAATCTGTTTCCGGCAGGGCATGCTGAGCCTTTGGTTAATTCCTCTTCCTGGTGGGAAATGAGCGGTCCATTTGCCCGTGCAGACACCTACATCTAGTCTCTCATTGCTTCTCCCTATTCCTGTTCATCTTGCACAGAAATTGCAAACTGTGCCAAACAGGAGGTAAATGGCACTGACTCTCCAAGTGGGGAGAGTGTTAGTAAAGCGTTCAAATGTTGAACCCGAGTACCAGGGGACGAAAACTGAGATGCATTTGAAAACGTTTCCCAATCACACGGTGGACCATACTCTGGGTTTCCCATGCATGTTTTAGCTGAAGGAAGAATCCCTTAAACCTGGAGAGTTGGGAACCATGGAATGGGCACCATGCCGTATGACTTCAAAGGGTCTGCGTTTGCTCACCGAACCTCACCAATGCTATCAGCCCGAAGTGTCCAGCCTTATGTCTCATCCAGCTCTGGGTGTAGATGTGGGAAATCCAGGTTGCATCACAAGCCCTGAATGAATTATTTAAGCATTGCTCTCTATTTCACTCTCATTGTGTTTTGTTTTTGAAATTCATTTTGATAATGGGATTTATCTGATTTTCACTGCTGCTTTTAGGCCACTGTACACACGCTTGATTTCCTTATGGAGACATATAAATCCATGGGTTTTAAGATTCTTACTTGTCAGGTATCTTCCCAGGCGTTGAATATAGGGTGTTGAGTCCATTTCGTTGAGCAAGGAGTAGGTTTTGTCTATTATATATTTGGCTATGGAACGGTATCTGTGCTAATTTCAATCTCTGGTTTTATGCAGCATCCCAACTGACCTTTCCCCATAAGCAAGCATAAGATGGTTTGCTAAATTTGAGACCCTTTTCTGTTTTGTAATTCAGTTCATGGGTAGCCAAGTTTACATTCCGTGTATTAGTGATAACTTATGATGTTTCTTTTTCTGTCTGACTTATTTCTCATAGAATCATCGTACCTGAATCCACACATTATGCCGCTACGTTCCTGATGACGTAGATTTCATTGTTGAGTGATATTCCATTGTACGAGCGTACCACAACTTCTTTATCCATTTTTTGCTTTCTCGGATATTTAACTTGTACCGCAGACAAGGTTCTTGTAAACAGAGCCGTCCCAAACTTTGGGGTGGCTGTGTGCTTGTGATTTTAATTTCCCTAAGCTATAGGACCATAAGTGGAAATGACATAGGCTGTATTGCTTTGTTTCCTACGTGTTTCAAGATACACCATACATTTCTCCAGAGTGGCTGTTGGCAATTTACATCCCGCCCATCAGCATAACAAGGCTCCCTGTTCTCCAAGACCTGTCCTGCCTTTCTGGATTTTACACTTTTTTCCGATGGCCCTTTTGACCGGGGGGCAGTGAGACTTCATTGTAGTGCAGATTTCCTTTACACGCTTGCTTGGTTGGCCAAAAAGGGCGTATGCGTTTTTTCCTGAATATATTCAGGAAAAAACGCATACGCCCTTTTTGGCGAAGTACATCATTGCCGACATTCTGCCTCTTTTCCTATGCTTTAAGTGCAATTCCAGTCTACCCCCTGAAATCGTTTTCCTGTAATTCTGCCCCGCTTTCAAGTGCTCTTTGAAGACTTACTTCAGTACATTTTTGGACGATAGCTGTCATTCATAACTCTGCAGGTTTGTGAATTACAGTGCCCCTGAGCTCCTTTCTTCAACTCCTTTTCTTGTGAGCTGGCCGCAAAATCGCAGGATTGCTTCAGGCCCTAATATGTTTCCGGCCAGGCACGCTGAGCCTTTGGTTAATTCCTCTTCCTGGTGGGAAATGATCGTTCAATTTGCCCGTGCAGACACCAACAGCTAGTCTCTCATTGCTTCTCCCTATGCCTGTTCATCTTGCGCAGAAATTGCAAACTGTGCCAAACTGGAGGTTAAAGGCACTGACTCTCCAAGTGGGGAGAGTGTTAGTAAAGGGTCTGGAATGGTGAAGCCGAGTACCAGGGGACGAAAACTGAGATGCATTTGAAAACGTTTCCCAATAACACGGCGGATGATAGTCTGGGTTTCCAATGCATGTTTTAGCTGAAGGAAGAATCCCTTAAACCTGGAGAGTTGGGACCCATGGAATGGGTACCATGCAGTATGACTTCAAAGGGTCTGTGTTTGCTCACCGAACGTCACCAATGCTATCAGCCCGAAGTGCCCAGCCTTATGTCCCACCCAGCTCTGGGTGTAGATGTGGTAAATCCAGGTTGCATCACAAGCCCTGAATGAATTATTTAAGAATTGCTGTCTATTTCACTGTCATTGTGTTTTTTTTTTGAAATTTATTTAGATAATGGGATTTATCGGATTTTCACTGCTGCGTTTTGGCCGCTGTACACACGCTTGATTTCCTTATGGAGACATATAAATCCATTGGTTTTAAGATTCTTACTTGTCAGGTATCTTGCCAGGCGTTGAATATGGTGTGTTGAGTCCATTTCGTTGAGCAAGGAGTAGGTCTTGTCTATTATATATTTGGCTTATGGAAAGGTATCTGTGCTAATTTCAATCTCTGGTTTTATGCAGCACCCCAACTCACCTTTCCCCCTAAGCAAGAATAAGTTGGTTTTCTAAATTTGAGACCCTGTTCTGTTTTGTAATTCAGTTCATGTGTAGCCAACTTTACATTCCGTGTATTAGTGATATCTTATGATGTTTCTTTTTCTGTGTGACTTATTTCTCGTAGAATCATCGTACCTGAATCCACTCATTATGCCGATAGGGACCTGATGACGTAGATTTCATTGCTGAGTGATATTCCATTGTACGTGCGTACCACAACTTCTTTATCCATTTATTGCTTTCTCGGATATTTAACTTGTATCGAAGACGAGGTTCTTGTAAACAGAGCCATCCCAAATTTTGGGGTGGCTGTGTCTTTTTGATTTTAATTTCCCTAAGCTATAGGACCATAAGTGGGAGTGCCATAGGCTGTGTTGCTTTGTTTCCTACATGTTTCTGGAAACACCATACACTTCTCCAGAGTGGCTGTTGGCAATTTACATCCCGCCCATCAGCATAACAATGCTCCCTGTTCTCCATGACCTGTCCTGCCTTTCTGGATTTTACACTTGTTTCAGATGGCCCTTTTGACCCGGGGGCAGTGAGACTTCATTGTAGTGCAGATTTCATTTACACGCTTGTTTGGTTGACCAAAAAGGGCGTATGCGTTTTTTCCTGAATATATTCAGGAAAAAACGCATACACCCTTTTTGGCCAAGTGCATCATTGTCGACATTCTGCCTCTTTTCCTATGCTTTAAGTGCAATTCCAGTCTACCCCCTGAAATCGTGTTCCTGAATTTCTGCCCGCTTTCAAGTCCTCTTCGAAGACTTACTTCAATATATTTTTGGACGATAGCTGTCATTCATAACTCTGCAGGTATCTGAATTACACTGCCCCTGAGCTCCTTTCTTCAACTCGCTTTCTTGTGAGCTGGCCGCAAAACCACAGGATTGCTTCACGCCATAATCTCTTTCTGGCCGGGCACGCTGAGCCTTTGGTTAATTCCTCTTCCTGGTGGGAAATGAACATTCCATTTGCCCGTGTAGACACCTACATCTAATCTCTCATTGGTTCTCCCTATTCCTGTTTATCTTGCGCAGAAATTGCAAACTGTGCCAAACAGGAGTTTTAAGGCACTGACTCTCCATGTGGGGAGAGTGTTAGTAAAGCGTCTGGAATGGTGAACCCGAGTACCAGGGGCGAAAACTGAGATGCATTTGAAAACGTTTCCCATTCACACGGTGGTCCATACTCTGGGTTTCCCATGCATGTTTTAGCTGAAGGAAGAATCCCTTAAACCTGGAGAGTTGGGACCCATAGAATGGGTACCATGTAGTATGACTTCAAAGGGTCTGCGTCTGATCACCGAACCTCACCAATGCTATCAGCCCGAAGTGTCCGGCCTTATGTCTCACCCAGCTCTGGGTGTAGATGTGGTAAATCCAGGTTGCCTCACAAGCCCTGAATGAATGATTTAAGAATTGCTCTCTATTTCACTGTCATTGTGGTTTTTTTTTGAAATTTATTTTGATAATGGCATTTATCGGATTTTCACTGCTATGTTTAGGCCGCTGTACACACGCTTGATTTCCTTAAGGAGACATATAAATCCATGGGTTTTAAGATTCTTACTTGTCAGGTACCTTCCCAGGCGTTGAATATGGGGTGTTGAGTCCATTTCGTTGAGCAAGGAGTAGGTCTTGTCTATTATATATTTGGATCATGGAACGGTATCTGTGCTAATTTCAATCTCTGGTTTTATTCAGCACCCCAACTCACCTTTCCCCATATGCAAGCATAAGTTGGTTTTCTAAATTTGAGACCCTGTTCTGTTTTGTAATTCAGTTCATGTGTAGCCAAGTTTATATTCCGTGTATTAGTGATATCTTATGATGTTTCTTTTTCTGTGTGACTTATTTCTCGTAGAATCATCTTACCTGAATCCACTCATTATGCCGCTACGGGCCTGATGACGTAGATTTCATTGCTGAGTGATATTCCATTGTACGTGCGTACCACAACATCTTTATCCATTTTTTGCTTTCTCGGATATTTAACTTGTACCGTAGACGAGGTTCTTGTAAACAGAGCCATCCCAAACTTTGGGGTGGCCGTGTGTATTTGATTTTAATTTCCCTAAGCTATAGGACCATAAGTGGAAGTGCCATAGGCTGTGTTGCTTTGTTTCCTACGTGTTTCAGGATACACCATACATTTCTCCAGAGTGGCTGTTGGCAATTTACATCCCGCCCATCAGCATAACAAGGCTCCCTGTTCTCCATGACCTGTCCTGGCTTTCTGGATTTTACACTTTTTTCAGATGGCCCTTTTGACCGGAGGGCAGTGAGACTTAATTGTAGTGCAGATTTCTTTTACACGCTTGCTTGGTTGGCCAAAAAGGGCGTATGCGTTTATTCCTGAATATATTCAGGAAAAAACGCATACGTCCTTTTTGGCCAAGTGCATCATTGTCGACATTCTGCCTCTTTTCCTATGCTTTAAGTGCAATTCCAGTCTATCCCCTGAAATCGTCTTCCTGAAAATCTGCCCCGCTTTCAATTCCTCTTCGAAGACTTACTTCAATACATTTTTGGACGATAGCTGTAATTCATAACTCTGCAGATTTGTGAATTACAGTGCCCGTGAGCTCCTTTCTTCAACTCGCTTTCTTGTGAGCTGGCCACAAAACCGCAGGATTGCTTCAGGCCCTAATCTCTTTCCAGCAGAGCACCCTGAGCCTTTGTTTAATCCCTCTTCCTGGTGGGAAATGAGCATTCCTTTTGCCCGTGCAGACACCTACAGCTAGTCTCTCATTGGTTCTCCCTATTCCTGTTCATCTTGCGCAGAAATTGCAAACTGTGCCAAACAGGAAGTTATAGGCACTGACTCTCCAAGTCGGGAGAGTGTTAGTAAAGGGTCTGGAATGGCGAACCCGAGTACCAGGGTTCGAAAACTTAGATGCATTTGAAAAGGTTTCCCAATCACACGGCGGACCATACTTTGTGTTTCCCATGCATGTTTTAGCTGAAGGAAGAATCCCTTAAACCTGGAGAGTTGGGACCCATGGAATGGGTACCATGCAGTATGACTTCAAGGGGTCTGCGTTTGCTCACCGAACCTCACTAATGCTATCAGCCCGAAGTGTCCAGCCTTATGTCTCACCCAGGTCTGGGTGTAGATGTGGTAAATCCAGGTTGCATCACAATCCCTGAATGAATTATTTAAGAATTGCTCTCTATTTCACTGTCATTGTGTTTTGTTTTTGAAATTCATTTTGATAATGGGATTTATCGGATGTTCACTGCTGCGTTTAGGCCGCTGTACACACGCTTGTTTTCCTTATGGAGACATATAAATCCATGGGTTTTAAGATTCTTACTTGTCAGGTATCTTCCCAGGCGTTGAATATGGGGTGTTGAGTCCATTTCGTTGAGCAAGGAGTAGGTCTTGTCTATTATATATTTGGCTTATGGAACGGTATCTGTGCTAATTTCAATCTCTGGTTTTATGCAGCACCCCAACTCACCTTTCCCCATAAGCAAGCATAAGTTGGTTTTCTAAATTTGAGACCCTGTTCTGTTTTGTAATTCAGTTCATGTGTAGCCAAGTTTACATTCGGTGTATTAGTGATATCTTATGATGTTTCTTTTTCTGTGTGACTTATTTCTCATAGAATCATCATACCTGAATCCACTCATTATGCCGCTACGGGCCTGATGACGTAGATTTCATTGCTGAGTGATATTCCATTGTACGTGCGTACCACAACATCTTTATGCATTTTTTGCTTTCTGGGATATTTAACTTGTACCGTAGACGAGGTTGTTGTAAACAGAGCCGTCAAAAATTTTGGGGTGGCTGTATCTTTTTGATTTTAATTTCCCTAAGCTATAGGACCATAAGTGGAAGTGCCATACTCTGTGTTGCTTTGTTTCCTACGTGTTTCAGGAAACACCATACACTTCTCCAGAGTGGTTGTTGGCAGTTTACATCCCGCCCATCAGCATAACAAGGCTCCCTGTTCTCCATGACCTGTCCTGCCTTTCTGGATTTTACACTTTTTTCAGATGGCCCTTTTGACCGGGGGGCAGTGAGACTTCATTGTAGTGCAGATTTCCTTTACACGCTTGTGGGTTGGCGAAAAAGTGCATATGCGTTTTTTCCTGAATATATTCAGGAAAAAACGCATACGCCCTTTTTGGCCAAGTGCATCATTGTCGACATTCTGCCTCTTTTCCTATGCTTTAAGTGCAATTCCAGTCTACCCCGTGAAATCGTTTTCCTGAAATTCTGCCCTGCTTTCAAGTCCTCTTTGAAGACTTAC